>NC_090266.1:431879048-433079048 GCF_040414725.1 Anabrus simplex | reverse complement strand
GTTGTGAACGGTTCGTGAGTATATAGGCCTAAATGAACAGTATAAACATAAAATACCATGCGCAACAAAAACATACACAGTAGGCCTAGAATTAATTGAATCATATGCACAGTGGTTTAGTTGGACCGGAACGGGCTGGAACGCCATTCCGGAAAATATTTTCCCGCTTTAGAATGACGTAACATTTTTACATTAAGTGTTGAGAAAAGTGCTTATAATGTAACGTTAACACAATTTAACACAAATGCTCCAATTTATTTACATAAAACAAGTTTACAATTCACTGCACTGACCAAGAGATACATTGTACGCCATGATCTACACCACAACCAAAGATTACACAAACAAGATAAACAGTGTTGTGTCACTTGTAATGTTCATAGATATGCCAGTAAGATATGACACGGCAGTCCATGGAATAAATGTGGTTCCGTAACATCCTCCCACCTTGCAATTGTTATTTTCAATTGCAAAATACTCCGTACCACAACTGAAACAAAAACACATAACACAATAAATAAATGAACACAAAAACAAGGTCACATCAAGAGTATTCACAAATCAAGTCTTGATGGCACTTTAATTCTCCGCCCCCCATTTGACAATTTGAATTCTTCATGTGGAGGCTTTGTCACAGGCGAAGTGATAGTCACAGTTTCAGGCTGCTTCCACTCCTCTGGAGTAGTGTGCACCTCCAATGGATAGAGACGCTGGAGTGGTCTGATCAGCTCTCCCACAGATGTCTTCAGTTTGGCTACTCTTGCTACTTCATCCTTCCCTGGATACACTTCCACGACGACCGCGAGGGGCCAGTTGATACGTTTTGTGGAATCTGCTCCTATCAATACCACATCTCCCACCTTGATGCTGTTGGTCTTCCTCTGGCCGTGGTGAACTAGGAGCGCCAAGTATTCATTCCTGAATCTTTGTCGTAGGTCCTCACGTAGTTTCTGGAGGTACCTACATCGTTTAACATAGTCAACCTTGTCAACTGCATCCAAATCTGGAGTCTCATTTGTAGCAATACCCTGCAGAAATGTTGCTGGTGTCAAAGGCTTTAGTTCAGACGAATGGTCCGCAATGTATGTAAGTGGTCTAGAGTTGATCGTCGCCTCGCAATCACACAACACAGTATATAACTCTTCATAGTACACAGAGGCTCGTCCCAAGATTCGACGCAGTAGTTCTTTCACTGTTCTGATTAGTCTCTCCCACCATCCTCCCCACCAGGCTGCTGTAGGTGGGATAAATTTCCAAGTAATCTTTCTCACAGCCGAATGGGTGACAATCTCATCCCAATCCAACGCTTTCAGGGCATTATTAAGTCCTATGAAATTGGTCCCGTTGTCTGAGTACAGCACAGAAATGCTTCCACGCCGGGCAATGAATCTTCTTAACGCCAGAATGAAAGCATCAGTTGTCAAAGACTGCACCAGCTCCAGATGTATCGCACGATACACCGCACAAGTAAATAATACAACCCACGCCTTTTCTCCAGACTTTAGGTACAGCGGTCCAGCATAATCCACTCCCGAGACCTCGAAAGCTGCTGTTGAGCCCACTCTATCCTTGGGCAAAGGAGCAAAAGCTGGTGCTGTAGGACTAGCCTTGTACCTTTTACATTTGACACATCTTGCAATAACTCTTTTTGCCACTTTCCTAACTCCAAGAATCCAGAATCTTTCCCTGAGTCTAGCTAACAGCGTCAGTAGCCCTGCATGCTGTGACCGATGATGTTCGTCCCAAACCAATCTGGTCACGATGGCATGGTTTGACGGCAACAAGACGGGTTTCGTGAATGCTTCACTTTCTTCCCCAAAGGTAAGTTTTGTTTCAACCCTCAGAACTCCCATTTCGTCCTTGAATACCCTGACTTTCTTCTCAAGTTCCTGCTCGTGATCTCGAAAGCATTCCTGCTGCACAACTCTCAACAAGGTGTTCTCGGCTTGTTGCATTTCTTCACCAGTGAGTTCACCTCTTCTTGCTTGTTTTGCCTTAGTAAGGTTGCGGAAGAATCTGATGATCCAACCAATCATTCTGACTATCTTGACATAACTTGAGAAATACAAGAGACGCGAGCAAAAGTCAGGTGAACTACACGCCACACTCGATATAACTGTCTTCCGTTTCTCAATATTGACTTCGTCTTCAGGTGCGGCAATTTCATAAAAAGGCCACTGCTCTGGGTTATCCTTTAGCCACCGTGGTCCTTCCCACCATTTGCTCTCAAAGAGTGCCTTTGGACTGCATCCCCTTGATGGAAGATCTGCTGCGTTCAGAGTCCCCGGTAGGTGGCGCCAATCCTCAGTATTGGTGTACTGTCGTATTTCATGACAACGGTTACCCACGAATGTACTCCAGTTGTCCGCCCGCTTTATCCAAGTCAAGGCTACTGACGAGTCGCTCCAAAAGAATGTTCTGCACCGTTGTAGTCCCAATGCCTCTCTCACTTGGGTAGAAATTCTGGTACCAATGACTGCTGCCAACAGTTCCAAACGTGGTATAGTGACATGTTTGACAGGAGCAATCCTCGCCTTAGCCTGGACCAACTGGACCGATACCTCTGTGCCTCTCCTTGCCCTTAAGAATACACAAGCTGCATAAGCAAGTTTGCTCGCATCACAAAATACATGAAGACTGATATCTTCCGCTCCCCAGTCCACTTGTACCATTCTCCTTGGAAGGCGACATCTAGCTAACCATTGCATCTGCTCCACCCAGTTCTTGAATTTACTTGTAATGCTATCCGGAAGCTCTTCATCCCATCGAAATTTGTGTTTCCATGTTTCTTGCAGCATCAGCTTTGGTAGTAAGGTAGACGGACATGTGAAGCCAATTGGGTCGAAAACACGCTGAGCCACAGACAACAGATTCCTCTTGGTAACTCGACAAGTGGTCATCGCAATGGTTTTGACATCACAGAGAAGCTCATCTGTAGTGACATCCCATAAGAGACCCAGGACTGGAACAACTCCATCTTGCATAGCAGCTCTGTCTTCTTGATGAACGGGGCTGCTGATCCATCCGCGAAGATCAAATTGTGCTGTAGACATCAGTGCAGTAGCTTCCCTCACAAATTTCTGCAACTGTTCTTCATTGGCTACACTGGTAACACAGTTGTCCACGTAGAAAGAGTCTCTGAGTCGCTCTGCAGTACTATTCAGTTCCTCAGGCGCATGTCTCAAGTGATGTGATATAGTCGCACCCAGTAGAAATGGACTAGACGACACTCCAAAGACAACTCTGCAGTGCCTGAGGATTGCCACCTCTTTGTTACGACAGTCCTTCCACCAAAGAAATCTTAAAAAGTCCTTGTCACCTTGGGCTAGCTTGATTTGTAAAAATGCCTTTCTGATATCAGCTGTCACTCCAATAGCATGTTTTCTGAATTGTATCAACAGCTTGGGTATTAATTCCACCAAATTGGGCCCTTTCTCCAGACAGCTGTTAAGTGAGTTGCCTCTTTTATCTTGGGCTGAGGCATCGAACACAGGCCTAATTTTGGTGGTCATACTAGATTCCTTTATTACTGGCTGGTGAGGGAGGTAGTGACCATCATTCTTGCTGGCAGAGGGTATCATTTCCACTATGCCCTCCCGCAGCCATTCACGAAAGATTTCATCATACTCTTCCAACTTGCCAATGGTTTCTAGTCTTTTGCTTACACTCAACAATCTCTTCTCCGCTAGATCGTAGTTGTCCCTCAGCTGCGGGTGCCCCTCTTTCCAGGGAAGGCAAACCTCGTATCTTCCTTCTTGGTCAACTTTCACTGTCTTCTCGAAGAATTCAAGTGTCTCTGCTTCTAGAACTTCTTTGGTTTTGACATCTGCCGGGTCACTAATGCCTATGGCTTCCAGACGCCACAAATCAGCTACATTAAAACCTGCCATACTAAAGAGGTCAGTTACTGTATTGCAGTTGCTGAATATTCTACGCTGCCCCATCACCGTCCAGCCCAGCTTAGTTTCGAGAGCAACCATCGTGTCATCTAAAACTAATCTGCAGCCTGTTAGCAGTTGCCCCATTACGTCTGCCCCAAGTAATATCTTTACCTCAGGAACATTATAGCCTACATCTGATAAGATTATGTTGTGGTTTCGAAGCACTGGGTAATACCGCTGTGTCTCAAGCCGGGGTACAAAATCACAAATTTTCTGTTGGTCCAACATAGGAATGGTGCACTCAAATTTGTCATCTAAACTTCTAAGAGTAACTTCATAAATACCATGCACTTCTCGCCCTGTCTCTACTCCACCAAACAGATTATGTATTAACGTCTCTTCCCCTATCTTCTTCAGCCCAAGCTTGTGAACACTGTCCTTCGTGATGTATGATCTTTGAGATCCCGAGTCTAGTAACACTCTTGCCAACTTAACAACCTTGTCCACCGACACTTTAACTACCAAAGTTTGCAACAATGTCTGACCCTTTTGATGAGACAGTAAGTTCTCTGTTCTACCTGGTTCGTTTCCTTTCTCAACTGAACTTTTCTTGCTGCTATCGACTGGAATTATATCCTTTAAACCCTTGCACATAATAGTGTGATGCCCCTTGCAACAAATCAAGCACTTGAGCACAACTTTGCACTTTTTTGCACTATGGCCCACCTTGAGGCAATGGAAACATGCTCCTTTCTTTTTCAAAACCTCTTGTTTTTTCTCTGTAGTGAGACCTCTAGCTTTAAAACAGTCCTGAGACATGTGGTTCCCTTTATCGCACCAAATACATGCCCTATCACCCCTTTTCTCTTCACTCGAGAAAATTACTGCTGCTGTCGGTAGCTTTTCTTTGTTGTTTTGCGATGCACTCCCACAGCCACCTAGGAAATTAGAACGAGCCAGAAGGAGACGTTCTTCACTTTCTACCTCTTGTCTCAAAAATCTCAAAAGTGTCTCGAGATAATTAGATTGGTCACCCTTCTTACATGCCTGCGACATACGAGACCGCTCCCATGCTTTCAAAATGTCATCTGGTAGTGCTGATTCTACAAGCGGGTAGAGCATTGCCGCATATTTATCGCTAGTAACCCCTAGTGACTCTAGTGCCCTTAACTGGGTCTCCAGTTTATCAAAAAGACTCCGTAGACTTATATCGTTTAGCATGCTACTCTTTTGAAGTACTAATTGCAAGAGTTCACGAACGTAAATCTCAATCAGAAGTTCATCTCTTGCAAACCTCGATTTTAATTGCTCTATAGCTTTCTGATAATTTGAAGCTGAGGGTGGGAAACTTTCCACGAGTTCTCTAGCTGACGTCCCGGGTACAGTAGCCTGGCAAAGGTATTGGAATTTATCCTCTTCCTCGATTTCATCATCTTCATGTATCTTTCTGAACTGCCCCCAGAAGGCTATCCAGTTGCGCACATCTCCATCGAACTGTTTAAGTTCTAATTTCGGCAATCTTAAATTTCTTTTACTCCTGGATTTACTAGAACTAGTACTAGCAATACTATTTGCCCCATTGTCACTGAGTGTGTCATCATGCAAAAAATTCTCATACCTGGTCTTTAAGGTTAACCACCTTTCGCGGTATCCCTCCATGATTTCGTATTCGGCAGCGATTTCTTCTTCTTCGTGCTCTCCGGCGTACCAAACATCACGAATTTTTTCATCGAGCACGAATAATCGTTCAGCTTTGTCCTCGAAGATCTTGAATCCTGCGGAGACCTCTTTTCTTGTGGGTTGTTCTGCATTTAACTTCTGTTCAAAGTCATTGCCAGCACGTGTAAACAATCGGCGCAATTGTGTTCGTTCACTTTTCAATTTCATAATTTCTGCCATATTTGCGCGGAAACTAGTCCTGTCACGGTCGCCAGATGTTGAGAAAAGTGCTTATAATGTAACGTTAACACAATTTAACACAAATGCTCCAATTTATTTACATAAAACAAGTTTACAATTCACTGCACTGACCAAGAGATACATTGTACGCCATGATCTACACCACAACCAAAGATTACACAAACAAGATAAACAGTGTTGTGTCACTTGTAATGTTCATAGATATGCCAGTAAGATATGACACGGCAGTCCATGGAATAAATGTGGTTCCGTAACATTAAGAACATCTTATAATCTATACAAAGCGCTGAAACGTCATGGGTGTACTCCAGCTGACTAATATCGAACCTCACGGTTTAGGTCGCTTTTACACTCCTGGGTGGTTTTCTGGTTCTCTAAGGTTGGCTACTCTGCTGTTGGATTCGGAGAGCGGGAAGTGAGCACAACAACTTTCTTCCACTCGTTATGTTTGTGTGAATCCAAGTTTTATTTTATGTTTTGCTCAATGTGTGGCTGTGAAGCAGCTATTATGGGATATCTCTGCAGTTAACGAACATCAGTAGCCCCGTAGTACCTTCCAAGTTTTCCAGTGGCTGTGAAAGTGAGTTGTGAGTGTGACCATGAGTTTACTGAAGTGCCTGGTTCAAAAAACGTGCTGGGGATGAAGATGAAGTATCAAAGAATACTAAAAAGATGTGTGATAGCTCAAGTAAAAACGCAACTGAATGGAGTTCCGAGAACATTAGTTTCATTAAAGACGTGAGTATAAAGACAGAGCCTGGGTTAAAGTGTTGCTAAAACCTGTGATGCGGATTTAAGGGAGAATCGAGGTTAGGGTTCTACACCTTCTACCATCGACTGTGAAATTCAAGGACCCAGCTACCGAAAACAAGATTTTCGAGACTGTTGGAACGAGTCTCAGTACCGTTATTTTTTGTCAGAGAACAAGGTGGTTATTTCCAGAACATAAAAATTTAGGCTGCAATATTGTAAAGAGGAAAGTAAATTAGAATTAAGAGTTTCTAAAGGGGAAGGACTTAAGCTACCGGTAATGAAAGTATGGGTAGAATGCAAGGTTCATCCAACGGAAATAATATTAATCAACAACAAACAAGCCTTCGGAAAAAAAAACATTTGACACAAATATTCAGAATCTCACAAAAAAGCTGTGTTACAATAATCAGAATCTAATAAAAGACATTTGAAAGTTGCTTGAACACTATGAATGCCAAACACCTAGAACCCACCGTTCAAGTATTTCGAACAGCATACTCAATTGCGAAAAGAAATAGGCCCTTCGTAGACCTACAGGCTTATGTTGAACTTCAACAATTAAATGGTTTAGATATGGGACGAGTTCTTCATACAAATTTTAGTTGTGCTAATATTATTGAACACATTTCACAGGAAATGAGAAATAAAATACCAAAATCTATAACAGAAAATCAAAGGAGAATCAGTATTATGATTGACGAATCAACAACAGTTAGTGTAAAATCTGTTTTAGTATTATGTTTGAGATGTGCTCTTTCAGATGATTCTGAAGTTGTTTACTTTTCTTGGGACTTGATAGAACTTGAATCAACTACAGCAGATGTTATTACTCGAGAGATATTGAAGAATCTTTCTTCATATGGGATGAATGAAAACTTTCTGGCAGAACATTTAGTTGGTTTAGCATGTGATGGGGCCTCTGTAATGTTAGATAGAAAAATGGAGTTGGAGCACTGTTTTTAAAGTTATTTCCAGATATAGTAATCTGGCACTGTTTAAACCATCCCTTGGAATTGGTAACAGTATGCAGTAAAGGGTTAACCATTTCTATTCGGTCTTTGACAAATTGTATTCTTTATACAGCATGTCTCCCAAAAATCAAAGGGAACTCAACATTTGGGCTGCTTCACTGCAACAAAGAGTTAAGAAGATTGGGAAAATATTTACAATGAGACGGGTAGCATCAGGCCAGATAACTGTAAAAGCTGTCTGGGAAAACTATAGTGCACTAGTAAAACATTTTAGTGAGGCTAAAATGACCACCAGAGAGACTCCAAAGAAAGGGAAAAATTCCAAGTTCTAGAAAATATGTTAACAAGTGTAGAATTTCTAGAAAACATTGCAATTATGTATGATGCTCATGTTGAGTTAGCTGATTTGTCATTAGAGTTGCAGAAAAGAAAGATAAGTCTGACAGAGTCACAAAATGCAATCAAGCGCACTATAAAAGTGTTTGAATCTATGTGTAACTCAGCTTCTGGAGAATACTACAGAACAGTTCTTAAGGCAACAGAAAACAAAACGTTTAGAAACATAGAATTACATGATTCTAAAAAAGTTGTAAAAATTGACACAAAGCAGTTTTTCAGAAGTTTTGTGAACAATTTAAATAACAGGCTTATGGAAAATGTATCCATATCATCTCACCTTGGTTCCAGCTCTAGTCAGCAGAGACATGAGAAAATGACAAAAGTTATCAGTGATTCAAAGGTACCTGTATTATAGAAAAATAATTGGCCCTCCGCTTCTACTTAGGATATCTGCTATGGTGATAAGAGTGTTGGCAACCTTTGCGACTTTTTCTACATGTCAGGCAAGAGGAGGTACGTTAATGCTTTTAGAAAGTATGTCGAGACCAAGGAAATTCCAGTGGAGCTGATGCCTTTAATCAAGACTGTACAGACCATTCCCATGTCTTCAGCAGAAGCTGAAGCAGACCATGAATGAGATCCACACCGAAAAGAGATAGGCTGCTGGTTGCAAGATCAAGCGGACTTACTTTCATAAGCAGCGTTGGACCTTCTGTGCATATATTTAACCCACAACCATACGTCAAGTCATGACTACGAAAGGAGAAACATTTAGCTGATGAAACAACTTGTCGGAGACATGAGGCCGCTGATTTTGACACCCAATACGAGTCCATTTGGATATTGCTGAATTAATAAGGTGACTTCCTGTAAATATTTTGTTCCAACTAAATCACTGCATATGCATATAAAACAGAGAGGTATTAAGCATCAATATATTCAAATAAATAAATTGTCCCCTTCCACACCTCCGGTTTCGATTCCCGGCAGGTTTGCGGGATTTAAATTTAAAGGTTAATTTCCTTGTTTCAGGTATGGGTGTTTGTTGCTGTACCTATTACTGCTGCAACTAATATACCACACACCACACTACCCTCCACCACATAAACACAAGGTTTCCTATTCACGCTCGACGCTGACCTCCCTAAGAAGAACTGCACCAGTTTAGCTACACGAAGTAATAATAAAATTAATTATAATTTTGTGTGGGTGTTTCTAGCCGTGTGCAGCCCTTGTAAGCCAGACCCTCGGATGAGGGTGGGTGGAATCTG
Source organism: Anabrus simplex (assembly GCF_040414725.1). NCBI lineage: Eukaryota > Metazoa > Arthropoda > Insecta > Orthoptera > Tettigoniidae > Anabrus > Anabrus simplex. The sequence continues at coordinate 433,069,913 of NC_090266.1, read as the reverse complement.
CCATGTGTAGGTAACTGCGTGTTATTGTGGTGTAGGATAAAGTTATGTGTGGTGTATGAGTTGCAGGGATGTGGGGGTCGTCACAAATACCCAGCCCCCGGGCTATTGGAATTAACCAATGAAGGTTAAAATCACCGACCCGGCCGGGAATCGAACCCAGGACCCTCTGAACCGAAGGCCAGTACTCTGACCATTCAGCCAATGAGTTGGACACTAAACAAATTAATTAACTGATAAATCGTGTGGGTTAATTTCTAATAACTTACAATGAAATTGAATTGTTGAAAGTGTTTCTCACAAATTAATACTGGTATGCTTTTTGAGAAAGAAAATGCCTAGTCTTTAAATTAGACATTGGCCCTATACTTGTAAAAACTGATCAGCATTGATGGTATGAGGAGAAAATTCAGAGATATGAATTTTTCCATATTAGTAAAACTCTCAATCCAACTGAGCTATACTATTTATACGGTACAGACTTGTACCAAATTCCGTAGACTTGAACTAAACATAGTTCCTCGTCCAGAAGATTTACTGAATATAACACAAGCCGTAAGCTTGTTTCGTCTCACGCAGATCCGATAACATAACCGCAGCTAAGTACTGTATCGAAGCGATAACACACTGTACAAAATTAACTATGTCGCGGAGTGACCACACAATGTCTCAAAATCAATAACGTCGTTCAAAGTAGATGTTCACAGTAGAAGTTCTAATAGTAGTTAGGTCGTCAGTTCTTGTAGTGAGAATCTCTATATAAACGGGCTCACCCCCACTCTTGGTAACAGTTCAATCTCAAAACTCATATACAATGAAGTATCTGATTCGCAGATCGAATTATCAACTCCCCTTCTCTTCTTTCTTGACAAGTCCAGTAGGCGTGGCGATGATGTGGCTGACCAGCTTGCAAGCCTCGCGCGCGCGGGTCGCTGTTTACTAGCCTTGGCTCATGAGTTAAACCCAGAGACTCATGCAAATTTCCACGCTCAAGAATAACCTTTTCCGTATACACAAATATGAGATGAAATGACAACAACTATATTTCAACATATTAACCAAATCCAATACATAATAACTTCCTATCTTTCATAATATAATAATAAATAATAAATGATGTTATAATATATACAATATGATTGCAAAAACCTTATTTACAAATGCTTGACGTAGAATACATATGTTATTACGAATAATTGCCGATGGCGGATAAACTTGATATCAAATGATATCACGTAAAATGATATTATATTAAATTAGTAGGGCTGGAGAAGCCTGGCCGGTTACAATGTGTTTCTTATTTCTTAAAGGAGATTCGAAATACCAATTTTTACGTCTGTAAACTGTTATGTTTTTGAGATATAGATATGCTAATATTAAAAATTCACCCCTGTTTTCACCCCCTTAGCAATGGAATATCCAAAATTCCTCCCTTAGTGAGCACCTACACCCTAATAATAATGTAGCGCCAAAATTTAATTTCTTTATGTCCAGTAGTTTTGGCTCGGCGATGATGAATCAGTCAGTCAGTCAGTCAGGACATGTTATTTTATACAGTTTGGTCCAAAATAATATCTCCACCTACAAATTTTACTTAATGCAAGTCAAAACAACAACAAAGAGGCTATATTTCATTGGTTTACTAAACCTTTTTTTGTTTAAAAGTTAAATTAATTTGTACAGAACATATTGCATCAAAATCAGTTTGCATTAATGTTTTGTGTGCCTTTTTAAGTGCTAGATCTGGATGGGTCATTGACTCGACAAGGTTTTTGAAATTAAATATACATCAGTAAGTTTCAAAAACTCAAACTAGATTGCACTTACATACTTGGAAGTTTCATTTCACTCCACCAGTTGTCTCTAGTTTGTCTTCCCACCAATTTTCTATCAGCTGTTGTTTGTTAAGCTGAATTGTGTCCGCTTTATGAAGAATTGTGTGAAAACCTAATTCCGTAAGTATCCAGACATAAGTTTAAAAGATATTACTAAAATTTATTAGGATCAACCTATTCAATACAATTGAATTCCTAAAGTTATGATTTACATCTAATTATACTAAAATTTGATGGGACATGTTTCGCCTGTTATAAGGGGATCATCCACATTTTTACACTCATACCTAAAAGACAAAAATCAGGATCCTGATTCTTGTGGTCAAAATATAACATTAAGAATGAGTATTACAATATATGAAATTGTTATCAGTTCTTAATTGATAATTTACAGTTAAAGCTTGTTTAAAATGTTTGCAAAGAAATGAATAATGTTGGTGCGATATTGCACTGGTGATTTGAAATATTTTACAAAATAGACAACTATTCCATATCCACATAATAATAAGAAGGTGGATATGGACTAGTTGTCTATTTTGTAAAATATTTTAAATCACCAGTGCAATATCGCACCAACATTATTCATTTCTTTGCAAACATTTTAAACAAGCTTTAACTGTAAATTATCAATTAAAAACTGATAACAATTTCATATATTGTAATACTCATTCTTAATATTATATTTTGACCAAAACAATCAGGATCCTGATTTTTGTGTTTTAGATATGAGTGTAATAAGGCTGATGATGTCCTCAAATTGGGAAAAACATGTCCCATCAAATGTTAGTATAATAAGATGTAAATCCTAACTTTAGGAACTCAATTGTATTGAATAGGTTGATCCTAATAAATTTTAGTAATATTTTTTAAACTGATGTATATTTCAATACAGACCAGACTTGAAATTTGTAACATGCAGTATCCAGACAGTTTTTATATTTGTATATTGTGCTATTTAAAACATAAATAACAATGACTTTGTGTTTCCATGGTTATTCATATAAATATTTGGTTTCACAGGTTATCGGAAAGAGAAAAGACCTTTCTCCAAGGAAGCAAGGGCTAGTTTTGGGACTCAAAGCAGAAGGATTCTCAAATAGGGAAGTTGCTAGGAAATTATCAATTGACCGCAAAACTGTGGGAAATATATTGAAGAAACAATCTGAAACTGGAAAGTCAAGTTTGAGGTTCAAATGTGATCGGAAGAAAAACTCCAGTCCCAGATTGTGCAGGGCAATGAAAAGGATGGCAAAGCAAGATAGAAAACTGAGTTCAGGGCAGATTGCTTTCAAGATCAAGCAGGAGTTTGGGACCTCATCTTCCCATCAAACAGTGCTAAGACACCTTTCTCAACTCAACCTGAAGAAGAAAAAACTTGCAAAGAAAGTCCTCCTAACACAAAAGCATGTTGAAGAAAGAAAAAGGATTGTCGATCTGTATCAATAATGGACATCCGAAGACTGGAAGAGAGTGATTTTTTTGGCTGAGAAGAGATTTAATGTATATGGTAATGACAATGGTTTGAAACTGTGGATGGGGCCAAGAAAGGAATTAAAGAAAGATTGTGTAGTGGAAACAAAGAAGTTCAGTGAAAGTGTAATGCTGTGGGGAGCAATTACTGCTAAAGGAGTGGGAAGAATTAAGGTTTGTGCAGGTTCAATAACAGGGTTAAAATATTGTGATATCCTTAAAAATGAAGTATTAAATACAGCATAGGATCATTTCAGTGGAGAAAATCTTGGGCCTTTCATTTTCCAAGATGACAATGCTAGCTGTCACCGTGCCAGGGTTGTCAAGGAGTGTTGCACAGATTTGGGTATTGAGCGATTATGGTGGGCCCCGAATTCTCCTGACATGAACCCTATTGAGACTTTGTGGATAATTATATCTCAAAAATTAAGTAAATATTGTTGTACAAGTAGAGTAGAGTTAATTGAGAAAACTGTCCAAATCTGGTACTATGCAATTCCACCTGGTACATGTGAAAAACTTGTTGAGGCAATGACAAATCGAGTTCAGGCCCTTAAAAAGGAATGAGGTGAATTATGGAAAATTTATAATGTCCAATAACGGACCATTTATATTGGTGTTATAAATTTACTCATTTGGGACAAATATTTCAGGTTCCCTATGGGAATCAACATCTATGTCATCAAAAATGTCTATCACAGCATAGTAGAAATTAGGCTTCCTCATTCAGTCACTTAGAAATTTCTTTTCAATCGCAATTGAAGAAAGTGCAAAGAACCTGTCTACTTGTGAATTTCTTTGGAAGGTGTGTATCCTTTTAAAGGCTGAGAAGCTTCTTTCAGCGGAAGCGCTAATTGCCGGGATGGTGAGAATGAGGTCAATCAATTTTGTTGCTACTGAATATGCTTTTTAAGACCACTGGTGTGCAAATATTGGTAGAGGTCATATGCATTACGCATTATTTTTCACAAGGTCTGGCTTTGCGTGGAGGACACACTTGTAAGTTTATACAGTCAAAATTTCATCCATAGGTCTTCACTAATAACTGATAGGCACTGTTCAGGAACTTCCTTGCGGAATTGTTAAACTGGTCAATATCAATTAACTGAAGGAACTCGAAGTTGTTAATATCAGAGAATCTATTAGATAGTTGCACGAACGTGATGTCAATTATTTCCAAATATAATCGTAGGTACGATGTTGTCTTAGTTCCTATAAAATCAATTCGCTTTTGAGGGTAATCTTGCTTCCCTTCATTGCCTTGCAAATTTGACCACATAGTTTCAAAATTAATTCTCGTTGTCTGTAAAAATGCTTTAAACTTCTGGATCTCTTTGGTGCAGAAGGCAATATCATATATTTTCTTCTGAAGGATCTGATACAGAACATCAGATTGAGGGAGCACTTCGGCAAATAAATTTAGTAGGAAATAGAAATCACAGTCTTGCAGGGTAACATAGTAACCCTTAGTTTGAATTCTCATTCCACCATCCCACTCGTCTGAGTATCTTTCATTTCTCTGAAGAATTCAAGGAGATCTGTATAGACAGAGATCACAACTTCAACCACCCTACTACAATATATATATATATATCTCGGGTAGGCGGGTAGGCTCTACTGTTGGTAATCATCTTTGTATTACTTTATCAAGGGCAGCAGCCCATTTAGGGGATGATGGAAAAAACCTGCTAACCTGGACAATGTCTGAAAAAATACTTTGCATTCCTTGATGTAGTTAACAGATTGCTGTAATAACATGTTGAGCCTTTGCCCATAGCAGTGAACAAAATAGTCTGGTCATATTTCTCTCTAACTTCTGCAACCCACTGTGTTGTCCTGCCATTACTGCTGCGCCGTCCTACGTCTATTTGTATATCAGACGAAAGTCCTGAGAAAACTGTAGATGTTTCTAAGTTGTGCCGAAATATGTCATCTTTCTTAGCAATTAATGCTAGTAACGCCCTGCAATTACCTCTGCTATCAGATTCTTCAGTTTCTCGATGACCGCTGAAAGGTAATCCTTGCATTGAAAGATAACACACAATATCTATTGAAGTGCTGATAATATATCTGTTATATTTACTAGTTCATTATGCTCGTCAATTTTCTTTCTGTAAGCTGAACTCAAACAGAACTCTATTATGGACCTTCCGAACTGAATCATATCAGCAACAGCGTTGTGTGCTTGAGACACCTCATGGCATCTCTTTAAAACTCTGAAACTATCTAAATTGTCCACACCATCTTTATTCCAAGCATTATTTTCTGAGGAAAATAGAACACATGGTCAACAGTACAGTATAGTTTATTAATTTTTGCACAACCACATAACAATTCCAGATCAATGTACCATGAATGTTTTTGCTAGTGGCTTTACGTCGCACCGACTCAGATAGGTCTTATGGCGATGATGAGATAGGAAAGGGCTAGGAGTTGGAAGGAAGCAGCCATGGCCTTTAATTAAGGTACAGCTCCAGCATTTGCCAGGTATGAAAATGGGAAACCACAGACAACCATCTTCAGGGCTTCCGACAGTGGGATTCAAACCCACTATCTCCCAGATACAAGTGCACAGCCGCGCGCCCATAACCACATGACCAACTTGCCTGGTATATGTACCATGAGCCACGAAAATACCATACTGTTCTTTTTGATTCCTTGACCAAATTTTTAAGAGAAGGCGTGGGTTTAGATTTTTCAATAATTATGTTTATCTTTTCTTCAAAAGTTCTTAATGAAAATGGCTTTTTCATTAAGCTTTCTATTACACATGAACGTTCTGGGCCTGCCAACTCACTTATTTTTGAGGTGGAAGCGACAGCACTCATTTAATGTTTAATACATTGTGCAGTCCTATAGCCTATCCTTACCTAACATAAATTAAATAAAAATTCACACTTTAACAAGAAAAGTCACATCGTATTATAATAGAAAATAATAACACAATAATATAGCAATGCACTGTTCAGTGTGGCAGAAAGAACAGACAGAAAAGCTCAGCACCAACGTCATAAGCTTTTGTTTCCAATTTCTATTGCGGTAACATGACCGGAAAATGTGGTAGGATACATCTCAGTGTCGAGGGGAGAGGGGTCTTGCTTGATGCAGGCTCAGTAATATTCACCTAGCTATTAGGAGAGATTCAAAGCGCAACCACTGCGTTGAGTTGGTAACAGCCTCTCACTCACCTTTGACAGTGATTATCTGCGACTCTTGCGACACGTCCAAGTGAAGAAACAAAAAATATTTAATATTACTATTAAAGAATAATCAGTTTTTATATTTTCAAACAGTTAGTAGTGGTAACAGTGGATACTAGCACGCTTCACCACTGCTATAACTATAATCTACATACCTAAATGTTCTAGACTTCAACAGAGTTATAATGTCTGGGTTGCCTTGGATACAATCCTGTTACTAACTAGCATGTAACAATTCTTTTCTTTCCATCAATTTACCTCCTCACATTCCCCTGATAATGATGAATAATTTTGCATTTCTTCCTAGGCGCAACGATTCTCAGTTCAATAAACTTACAATCACATACAGTGGTTTCTTTATACTTTTTTTCATAACCTCCACATCTATAAATTTCTCTCTATTATGTCCCTTGTGTCTAAACAGTTTTATATAAGATATTGATATAGCATTTCTTTAGAACATACAGGTAGTAAGCTTTTATTTTCATCTCTATTTTGTCTGTATGCTTTCTTTTTGTGTACCACTATTAACCACCATAATATGACCCTCGTTTCCTTTGTTGTCATATAATCTTCATTTTGTCATCATTCTACCAATTATATTACAAAATTACTCAGTGACCTCTTAGTGAAGCAATTTGTTGGTTTTCAATATCCTTAGCTCTTAGAACTATACTTTTTTCAAATTATTTCCTGTTCTGTGCAATCACTTTCCCAGTAGTATTCCATTCCTGTGATTTCCAAAGTGTCCCGTATCCTGTCCCTCCCAATACTCTTCGTTCTGATATTTAAGTTGGTGTTGGAAGGCTGTCTGTAACACTTTGCCAGCTGATCCCAAATTCAATATTAGCCAATAATGGTACTTAATTATAAGAAGTGCTGATAGCGCAATGGTTAAGGCAATGGATCCCTATGCCTATACATCATTATATGGTAGCAGTGGTATTTAGAAAATAAGTTATACACATCCTGTGATTAATGTAGAAACATGGTACATTGATGCCATTTGGTATTCAATCGGCCCTTTTCTTCAACAGCCCTTGTTACTAATTTGGCATTTATTATTATTATTATTATTATTATTATTATTATTATTATTATTATTATTATTATTATTATTATTATTATTATTATTATTGTTCATGGTGTGAGTTACTGTGGTCACGTCCTAGTTCGTGAACCATGGGCAACGGCTGAGTGGCCTAGTAAGTGGTCCTGAAAGTCGGGACACCAGTTGCTATGGAATGGGCGTGGGCATCTCGGACATACTCTGAGTCATGGTCCTCCTTGTGCTCTGGCGGCTAGGACTATACAATCCACTGTTGGTCCCTAACCCGTTAGAGGAGAGGTCCTCACTTGGACTATGTGCAAGTTGGATAGCATCCTGCTTCATGAATTTACCGAGCTCAGAACATTTTAAGCAAGCTTCGGACCTATGGGAGTAATGGAGTCCCACTCACAATTGACAGGCGAGGGACTCCTTGGAAACAACTTGGCGAACAAAATGGAATTTGATGGGGAGCTATCCGTATTAATGGGGCTTATGGAAGAAAGAAGATAGAACTGGCTGAGTCAGCAAAGAAGATGCATCTGGATGTGCTCGGGGTGAGTGATATATGGGTAAGGGGAGATAATGAGGAAGAGATAGGAAATTATAAAGTGTACTTGATGGGTGTTAGAAAGGGAAGGGCAGAGTATGGGGTAGGGCTGTTTATCAGGAATACCATTGAACGCAACATAGTTTCTGTTAGGCATGTAAATGAGCAAATGATATGGGTAGATTTGTCAATTTGAAGAATTAGGACAAGAATTGTTTCAGTGTATTCACCATGTGAGGGTGCAGATGAGGATGAAGTTGACAAGTTTTATGAAGCATTGAGTGATGTCGTAGTCAGGGTGAACAGCAAGGGTAGGATAGTGCTAATGGGCGATTTCAGTGCGAGAGTTGGAAATAGAACTGAAGGATATCAAAGTGTGGGGAAGATATGGAAGCTATTGGGAATGGGAAGCATTTGCTGGAGTTCTGTGCTAGTATGGGTTTAGCAGTTACAAATATATTCTTCAAGCATAATGCTATTCACCACTACGCATGGGAGGCTAGGGGTACCAGATCCATAATAGACTATATCTTAACAGACTTCAAATTCAGGAAGTCTGTTAGGAATGTGCATTTTTGGGGGGGATTTTTTGATGATACAGACCACTGTCTGATCTGTAGTGAACTAAGTATATTTAGGCCTAAGTTAGAGATTGTGAAATATGTCTGCAAACAAATGAGGGTAGAAAATCTCCAGGACGAGGAAATTAGATAGAAGTACATGGATATGATTAGTGAGAAGTTTCGAACAGTGGACAGTAAGCAGGTTAAGGATATAGAAAGAGAATGGGTGGCATACAGGGATGCTATAGTAGAAACAGCAAGGGAATGCCTAGGAACGACTGTGTGTAAAGATGGAAAAAAGCGAACATCCTGGTGGAACGATGAAGTGAGAGCAGCTTGTAAACGTAAAAAGAAGGCTTATCAGAAATGGCTCCAAACAAGGGCCAATGCAGACAGGGAATTGTACGTAAATGAAAGAAACAAAGCGAAACAAATAGATATTGAATTCAAAAGGAAGTCATGGGAAGATTTTGGTAATAACCAGGAAAGGCTAGGTCAAGCAGCAGGGAAACCTTTCTGGACAGTAATAAAGAATCTTAGGAAGGGAGGGAAAAATGAAATGAACAGTGTTTTGAGTAATTCAGGTGAACTCATAACAGATCCCAGGGAAGCAATGGACAGGTGGAGAGAATACTTTGAAAATCTTCTCAATGTGAAAGGAAATCTACATGGTGGTGTTGTGAACAACCAAGTTCATGGGGAGGAAGAAAATGATGTTGGTGAAATTATGCTTGAGGAAGTGGAAAGGATGGTAAATAAACTCCATTGTCATAAAGCAGCAGGAATAGATGAAATTAGACCTGAAATGATGAAGTATAGTGGGAAGGCAGGGATGAAATGGCTTCATAGAGTAGTAAAATTAGTGTGGAGTGTTGGTAAGGTACCTTCAGATTGGACAAAACAAGTAATTGCACCTATCTACAAGCAATGGAACAGGAAGGATTGCAACAATTATTGAGGTATCTCATTGATTAGTATACCAGGCAAAGTATTCACTGGTATCTTGGAAGGGAGGGTGCGATCAGTGGTTGAGAGGAAGTTGTATGAAAACCAGTGTGGTTTTAGACCACAGAGAGGCTGTCAGGATCAGATTTTCAGTATGCGCCAGGTAATTGAAAAATGTTACGAGAGGAATAGGCAGTTGTGTTTACGTTTCGTAAATCTAGAGAAACCCAGGGAAAAGATGTTCGCCATACTGGGGGACTATGGATTTAAGAGTAGATTACTGAAATCAATCAAAGGCATTTATGTTGACAATTGGGCTGGAGTGAAAATTGATGGTAGAATGAGTTCAAGGTTCAGGGTACTTACAGGGGTTAGACAAGGCTGTAATCTTTCACCTTTGCTGTTCGTAGTTTACATGGATCATCTGCTGAAAGGTATAAAGTGGCAGGGAGGGATTCAGTTAGGTGGAAATGTAGTAAGCAGTCTGGCCTATGCTGATGACTTGGTCTTAATGGCAGATTGTGCTGAAAGCCAGCAGTCTAATATCTTGGAACTTGAAAATAGGTGCAATGAATATGGTATGAAAATTAGCCTCTTGAAGACTAAATTGATGTCAGTAGGTAAGAAATTTGACAGAATTGAATGTCAGATTGGTGATACAAAGCTAGAACAGGTTGATAATTTCAAGTATTTAGGTTGTGTGTTTCTCCCAGGATGGTAATATAGTAAGTGAGATTGAATCAAGGTGTAGTAAAGCTAATGCAGTGAGCTCACAGTTGTGAACAACAGTGTTCTGTAAGAAGGAAGTCAGCTCCCAAATGAAACTATCTTTACATCAGTCTGTTTTCAGACCAACTTTGCTTTACGGGAGCGAAAGCTGGGTTGACTCAGGATATCTTCTTCATAAGTTAGAAGTAACAGACATGAAAGTAGCGAGAATGATTGCTGGTACAAGCAGGTGCGAACAATGGCAGGAGGGTACTCTGAACGAGAAGATAAAAGCTATGTTAGGAATGAAGTCGATGGACGAAGCTGTACGCATAAACCAGCTTCGTTAGTGGGGTCATGTGAGATGAATGGAGGAGGATAGGTTACCTAGGAGAATAATGGACTCTTTCGTGGAGGGTAAGAGGAGTAGAGGGAGACTGAGATGACGATGGTTAGACTCAGTTTCCAACGATTTAAAATAAGAGGTATAGAACTAAATGTCACCACAGCACTAGTTGCTAATAGAGGATTGTGGTGACGTTCAGTAAATTCACAGAGGCTTGCAGACTGAATGCTGAAAGGCATAATGGTCTATAATGATTATTGAAATCAATCGAAGGCATTTTTGCTGACAATTGGGCTGCAGTGAGAATTGATGTTAGAATGAGTTCTTGGTTCACGGTACTTACAGGGGTTAGACAAGACTGTAATCTTTCACCTTCGCTGTTCGTAGTTTACATGGACCATCTGCTGAAGGGTATAAAGTGGCAGGAGGGATTCAGTTAGGTGTTATTATTATTTATCAGGTCACTTGTGTTGTTGGCTGATGAGACCTTGACCTTAGGTCGAAACTAGTACCAAATAAAAGTTTTATTTTTAACATAAACTGCATTGCAAAATTTTTTGTATTGATAAGCTGGAACTGTTAAACTCCTTTAATTATCAATTTTTCAACATAGCCACCAAGTTTGTTTAAACACTTATCATACCTTACAACTAAATTTTGAATACCCTCTTCATAGGAACTTGTTGCCTGCTCCGATAACCAAGAGTTCTTTATCTTGATATTGCACTGGAACAGAGTCTGTTTGGCCTTCACCTTTACAGGTGAATGTGTGTGTCTCCATTCCAAATCAAAAACAAAAACAAAGGATTTGAGTGTTCAGTGATGTTTTTGACTCATTATGGCGAAAAAGGTGACGACATGTTGATTCAGATTGTAACGGGAGACGAAACATGGGTTTTGCATATCACGCCTATATCGAAGCAACATAGCATGGAACGGAGACACACACACATTTGCCTGTAAAGGTGAAGGCCAAATAGACTCTTCCCAGCGCAAGATCAAGATCAAGTACTCTTGGTTATTGGAGCAGGTGGCAAGTTTCTATGAAGACGGTACTCAAAACTTAGTTGTAAGGGATGATAAGTGTTTAAACAAACTTGGCGGCTATTTTGAAAAATAGAGTAAAGTATGTCGAAACTGCAAATAATATGGTTTTTGAAAATTGTCTTTCATTGTGCAGTTACTTTCAAACAGCCCTTACTTAGAAAAACACGCCTCGTATTACTCCTAAGGAATTTAACTCTTTATATTTATGATTAATTTCCAATGGCATGGCCAAGAATCAAACCCTGGACCTGAAGGTCCAATAGCCAAAGTGTTGAAGTGTTGACACAGTTAGCCATGTGGCTACTTGTCGTTCCAAATGATTCTATTAATAAAACACCAGATAAACACAGAGAACTTGAGAGAACAAAGAGCATGCTCAGAACCAATCCAGTTTGGTCTCTAAACACAAAAGAGGTTAATATTTAAACTAAATGTTTCCTGTCATAAAATGTGTGCTTATCTAGCATGGTGCATGTAAATTATGTAATTTACTTTGATACAGATGACAAGAAGAGGACACATTTTCGTGCATGTTACCTAGTACAGTGATTTTTGGCAGTACAAACCACTTTTGTACTCCAAAATGTTTCTGTATGGACATTTGATACATCAGGAGTACTTAAAATGGTGATTGTGATGGTGATGATGATGAGATCACCATCATCATCATTATTGGAGTTAGTTTGTATTTCCTGGCCAAGAATATCACAGGAACCTACTGAATATCAATCCACTGGAATTTCTCCATAGATAATGAATGAAAATTATCATGTTCTCATGTACTGGTTGGTTCACCCACCCCTTGTGATCCAGTTTTATTTTATGCAACCCACCGTGTTTACTACAGTTCTGAAATACATCAGTCCTTCACCCCGAACAGGGGTAATATAACACTCTGTGTGGTTGCGGGCTAGGAAACAGCGGAAATCATGTATGCCACTATTAATTAAGTAAGAGTACCCTGAATGCACCTGTAAAACTAGCGCAGATGCGAAGAACATGTACCTTAAAACAGGAGGTGCACACACAGACCAGGAACAGTTACTGTATAAGCTGGGAACTGCCTGCTGTATGTCAAGCCTTGCAATAACTCACTCGGTAAGGATGCTGTTGGAGATCTGAAATTGAACTGTGCTCACGGGTTAGGAGATTCAAATCCCACACAAGTAATTTTTTTTCTTTTTTATACAGTCAGTTGCCTGAGGTTGCATAACTAATAGTTTTCACATACTAATTTGTTTATTTGGACGTTGTGTGGTGGCTTATGGTATGGATGAGGCTAGGAAACTGGTGACAGGATTTCAGTTACCTACGCCGTTTAAAGCAGCACCTGTTCGAGCTAATGTCCTCCATGGTCAATACAGAGATGCGTGTGTTGTAAGGGCCATCTGGCATGTTGCAACATCTCTGGCATAATGGATTGGCATGCTTCGATGATGAGCTGTCTAAGGTGACCAGAATTGTTTGGCTCCTGTGCGTTCATTAGTTGTTTTACATGGCTTCACAGAAAAAAAATCCAGGGGCATAAGATTGGGCCATCCGGTGAGCCAGAGGACAGGTTCTCCTCTTTCTGTCCATTTATATCAATACATTGCATGGAGATGGCTCCAGACAATCACCGCCGCATGCGGTGGAGCTCCATCATATTAAAACCATATCGTGCAGTGGTCAAAGAGTGGCACATATTCCAAGAACAGTGGTAGTTAGGAATATATGACGAGACATTGACTAAGCTTTGTGTTGTGTTATGTTGTGACTTACCTCATAGGAGGGGAGTTTACATAGCTACATGCCTACCTACCATCGCATATTGTTATCGTTCCAATGGGGCGCACTTTGCCCTACCTGTGGTCTATGAAGCTTGGAACATGTTATGATGTAGGTAGCTGGTTGTGTGTGTCCTAGCTATCCTCATCCTCATCCAACCCAGCTCCATACTCTATGCCACAATACATACAGCTCTTTACAGGGCCAAATAAACAAATCAGTCTGTGGAAGGTATCAAGTATGCAATCTTATCACATCCCAGGCAATTGGCATGAGAAAACAAAAATACTTGCATGGGATTAAAGTCTTCGAGCACTCGCCACTATCGCATTTCTTACCGTGCCCTTGCTATGTCAGCTGTTGTGAGGCTTAACATACAGTGCGCAGTTCCCAGACTATAAAAAACCTGCTTCTGGTTTGTGTGTGCACCTACTGTTTTAAGGTATGTGTTCTTCATATCTGTGCTTGTTTTATGGGTTCATTCAAGGTACCTATAATGAATTAACAGTGGAACTCATGATTCCTGCTGTCTTCTAGTCTGTAAACACACATGTATTTCAGAATTGTAGTAAATGTGGCAGGATGCATTAAACTATATCACAAGGAGCTGGTAGCAAGCCTGCCCATACCCGGGGGCAAGGTGGGGCCGCGCCCCCCCCCCCCCCCCCAGCTCTGAGGGCAAGGAAAAAATCTAGTGTAGTCAGGTGTTTTCCTTTCAAGAAAATGATTCAAAAGTCAGTATTATGTAGTAGCGGTAGTACCGTCCCCCACCAAGAGGCAGAGGATATCGAGGGTTATTCTACCGCAGAATACAAGTTGCCATTTATCATCAAAAATATTAAAAATACTACGTACCCAGGTCTGGGCCCCCTCTACAAACTGTCATATGGGCGCCCATAGCTGGTAGACCACCCATATATAATCATACATGTCCATAACTTATACACTGGTAATATTTTTATAAGAGAGAAATTCACTCTAAATATTTTTGTACTGAAACAATTGCTCATTCAAGAATAATGAGAGATGGAATTTCTTAGGAGTTCTCTTAGTTGAATATAAGTAGCAACATGAACTCAATCCACTTATCAGAATGAATTGAAACAGTGCCAAAAAGGAGAGAATTATTAACCCGCCATCGGTATTGTTGTCCGCACTTACGCGAGAGGTAGTGTGTATAGGGGCTCCCTAACATCGGCTTGGTATATGATTTTAGTTCTTATATGGGCTCTTCTCAGCAGTTTGAATAAATTATACTACTATTTGGTTATTTAGTATATATATATACATACTTACATATTTGTATATATCCACAATTGTTTATTACTTAAATATTTGCTACTACAATTTCGACTCGTACACTGTTTTCGTTCTTTTAGAAGGTAATTATTATTTTGTTTTATCAGACTGGTTTTATGTTAACCATTTATATAAATCTACATAACTATTACTAAATATTATCGTAAGTAACAAAAATCCTTGGCATTACACATACATGTTACAGTACAAACAAATGTTATCATGATTTGTAAACCTCATTATTTTGTATCATTGTCCTGTTCACTCACTTCTTTCAACTTCTTGCGAAAAACAGTCACTGCATATTACTTTCGTTAGTCCAGTGTGCTCTTTGCATATTGAGCGTTTGCACGCATCACAGCGAAATGATGTAAATCGTTTTTTTCGGACTGGGCAGTAGGCACATCTTGGTTTCCGCCCAGGAACGTCTGAAAATATATACAGTAAATACAATAGTTTTTTTTTTTTTTGGTAATGGTTATGAACAAGTTTTACAAAGTGTTCAATTAGATACTTGTAAAAATGGAGAAGTGAAAACTGTTAGCAATAATTACCTGGGGCTGCTGGTGTCGCATTTCTGATGGGAAGTTCTTGTCCAAGGATATTGTTGATGGAATTTCTGAGGCCAATTGACGGAACATCGACTGAAGCACGTCTCAACAGATGTGGATTTACGATTTCCAGGGCAAGATTTGTGATGAATTTTCTTCGTGGAATCGAATCTCCTGTATTAGAGAAATAAATAATCTGGGCATTCACAGTAGCCAGATCCAAAAGTCCGCAGAAGACTGCTAAAGGCCATCTGTTGTTTACCCTCTTCACGCTGTAGTCCTTTTTCTTCCTGTCAACAACATCAACTCCTCCTTTCGTAAAGTTGTAAAATGTAATGACCTCTGGCTTGTTGACATCTCCGGTCACTGGGTCGATGGTGTCATCATTATGTAAAGTGGACAGCATAGGAACATTTTTATTTTTCTTGGGAACGTATGAAACTAATAGCGTACTATTAGGTTCTTTGCCGAATGCAAACATGCTACTTCCAACGGGTCTGCTCTTGACATTCAGAAAGTCTGGTGGCAGTTGAGGTTTGTTTTTCCTTACTGTGCCAACTATTGTCATTCTATGGTGAGTAAACAGGTCATTGGCAAGTGGAACAGATGTATAGTAATTGTCCATAGTGATGTTTCTTCCTGACTTGTCAATTGGTTGAATTAGCCTCTTCACAACAGCGGATGCAGAATTGTCTGTAGCGTAAGGACTTCTAACTGGTTGTTTACTGGGATAAATTTTCATATTTACAGTAAAAAAGGTCCTGGCATCAACCAAGGCATAGATTTTAATTCCATATTTGTCCGGTTTGTTACTAATATACTGACGGAATTTACATCTTCCTCGGAAACCTTCAAGCATTTCATCAATAGTTACGTATTCACCAGGTGTATAGCTTGAAATACAACTACTGACGAAACTATCAAAAATTTGTCTAATAGGGGCCAGGTTGTCAATTATTGTACGAGCATTTCGAGTACGTTTGTCATCAAACCGAATACCTCTGTACAACTGGTGAAATCTTTTTAAACTCATGACTCCTCTGAAAAACTCAGGAGCTGTACCATTAGTTTCCCACATTTCTGATGTGTTTAGATGATTGCCTTTCTTCACACCCAACATATATAAAATGCCAAACAGGGCTAATAATTCATCAACATTGGTTTGTGGACAGTCCTTTTCACCATTTTTATAAGAATTGGCCATTTCAGAAAGCTGGATATTTGTGAATGAAACAATGTCACTGATTGTTTCATCAGAAAGAAAAGCTTTCCAACAATCTACAACTCTTTTACAATTTTTTGCATTACCATTGACACCTGGTAATTTACTAACTATATTTTGGCTTATGGATTTTCCTTTCTTATTTGTTTGTTTGTGTACGTACCATTTCGTATATTTACCCTTTCCAATGTACTGAAGTCCAGAGGGCTGCGTTATGGCTGTAGCGGATGGACGTTTCAAGTTTTTCCGTTGTCTTGAGGGCTGCACTGTGGTTTTTCTGGGTGCAAAAATCCCAGGTGACAGCGTTGAAGATGTGGAGGGTATAGGCTGAAGAATTTGGGTGTCAGTTAGTTCTGTATCAATATCACTTTCCGAATCATTGGATTGCTCTGTATCAGTTTGATGCGAGGAATGTTCATTAGGAGCATCACTTAGACAGTCAGAAGCAAAGCCTTGTTAGTCACCATCAGTAAATACATCTTCCGCTTCTTCAATCCAGCTCAAAATAAGAGATTCACTAGGCCTATTAGCCATTATAATTTCACTGTGACACTTTTCACTAAAACATTACACCAGCACGGAATGCGCAAAAACTGTGATGCCAAAGGTATCAAGGCTAGAATGCGCCTAACACTGCCTGTGACGCGACCAGTATCGTAGCGAGGCACAGACTAACACTCCACACAGAACACACTCCCCCCACGTGACACGTGTGCATGAATCACCGCGTAACGAACGAAAACATGTGACTCATATGCTCATATGAGAATACCTGGAGTTTGAAAATTTTGAGTCTTAAACCAAAAAACTTTTCTTAATAAGGAATGTTTTTGTTAGGAGCCACCTAACAACGATACCGATGGCGGGTTAATATTAACCATACACCAAAAGTCACTACCCACTGCATATATACCAAACATAAGACACTCAGGAATAAATTAGCTAAAAAAATTGTAATGAAGTAAAAATTATTCAAGTTGTTCTAAGTTGTAATTTCCCACCACTTACAGGTTTGATAAAATCAACACATCGAGGGTTTAATGTAAAACTAATGTGACCATTCATGACATCGTCCGTAGAGTTGCGCGCAATTAGGAAAAAAGGGAGTACAAGCGCATGAAGTGGAGTTCGTTCTCTCTCTGAGCGAGAGAGCTGGAGCAAGCAAGATGTCACATGACTGAGGGGTGAGGTCACGAAACAGCCTCAAAGAAGTCGTCTCAACATACGAGACGATATCACCCCATGTATTCCCCTAAATATCTAGTGGCACCAATGCGTAGTTGTCAACTGTTTTGAGGGTATTAACATTAATAATCCTCCTCTGCGAACCATGTGACCTTGCCGCGGTGGTGAGGCTTGCATGTCCCAATGATGCAAATAGCCGAGCCGCAGGTGCAACCATATCGGATGGGTATCTGTTGAGAGACCAGACTAACGAATGGTTCATCGAAAGGGGGGTAGCAGCCTTTCGGTAGTTGCAAGGGCGGCAGTCTAGATGATTGACTGATACGGCCTTGTAATAATACTCAGCATGGCTTAGCTGTGTTGATACTGCTACACGGCTGAAAGCAACGGGAAACTACAGCCGCAACTAACTCCCGACGATATGCAGCTCTCTCTATATGAATGTTGTACTGATGATGGCTTCCTCCCGGGTAAAATATTCCGGAGGTAAACTAGTCCCCCATTTGGATCTCCGGGTGGGGACTACACGAGAGGGGGCGATCATCAGGAAGATGGATACTGACATTCTGCGAGTTGGAGCGTGGAATGTTAGAAGTTTGAATCGTTGTGGTAGCTTAGAGAATCTGAAAAGGGAGATGGATAGGCTAAAGTTAGATGTAGTTGGTATAAGTGAAGTACGTTGGCAGGAAGAACAAGATTTTTGGTCAGTTAACTACCGAATTATCAACACAAAATCAAACAGGGGAAATGCAGGAGTTGGTCTAATAATGAATAAGAAAATAGGGCAGCGGGTAAGCTACTACGACCAGCATAGTGAAAGAATTATTGTCGTCAAGATAGACACCAAACCAATGCCCACCACAATAGTGCAGGTCTATATGCCTACTAGTTCAGTGGATGATGAAGAAATCGAAAGAATATATGAGGAGATAGAAGATATCTAAAAGGTGAAGAGAATCTAATTGTGATGGGGGACTGGAATGCAGTGGTAGGCCAAGGAAGAGAAGGTAGTACAGTAGGAGAATTTGGATTGGGACAAAGGAACGAAAGAGGAAGTCGGCTGGTTGAATTCTGCACTGATCATAATTTAGTTCTTGCCAATACTTGGTTCAAACACCACAAATGACGGCTGCATACGTACACGAGACCTGGAGACACTGGAAGGTATCAAATAGACTTCATTATGATTAGGCAGAGATTCAGAAACCAGGTGTTGGATTGCAAAACTTTCCCAGGAGCAGACGTGGACTCTGACCACACTTGTTGGTCATGAAATGTCATCTGCAGTTGAAGAAATTGAAGAAAGGAAAGAATGCAAAAAGATGGGATCTAGACAAGTTGAAAGAAAAGAGTGTGAGGGATTGTTTCAAGGAACATGTTGCACAAGGACTAAATGAAAAGGCTGAAGGAAACACTATAGAGGAAGAGTGGAGAGTCATGAAAAATGAAGTCAGTAGGGCTGCTGAAGAAATGTTAGGAAGAAAGAAAAGATCAACTAAGAATCAGTGGATAACTCAGGAGATACTAGACCTGATTGATGAACGACGAAAATACAAGAATGCTAGAAATGAAGAGGGCAGAAAAGAATACAGGCGATTAAAGAATCAAGTGGATAGAAAGTGCAAGGTAGCTAAGGAAGAATGGCTGAAGGAGAAGTGCAAGGATGTCGAAGGCTGTATGGTCCTGGGAAAGGTAGATGCTGCATACAGGAAAATCAAGGAAACCTTTAGAGAAAGGAAATCTAGGTGTATGAATATTAAGAGCTCAGATGGAAAGCCACTTCTAGGGAAAGAAGACAAAGCAGAAAGATGGCAGGAGCATATCCAACAGTTGTATGAAGGTAAAGATGTAGATAATTTAGTTTTGGAACATGAAGAGGCTGTTGATGCTGATGAAATGGGAGACCCAATTTTGAGGTCAGAGTTTGACAGAGCTGTGAGTGACCTAAATAGGAACAAGGCACCTGGAATTGATGACATTCCCTCTGAATTACTGACTGCCTTAGGAGAAACCAGCATGGCAAGTTTATTTCATTTAGTGTGCAAGATGTATGAGACAGGAGAAGTCCCATCCGATTTTCGGAAGAATGTTGTTATTCCTTTTCCCAAGAAAGCCGGTGCTGACAGGTGTGAAAACTACCGCACCATTAGTTTAGTATCTCATGCCTGCAAAATTTTAACACGTATTATTTACAAAAGAATGGAAAAACAAATTGAAACTGAGTTGGGAGAAGAACAATTTGGCTTCAGAAGAAATGTAGGAACACGTGAAGCAATCCTGACTTTACGTCTGATCTTAGAGGATCGAATCAGGAAGGACAAGCCCACGTACATGGCATTAGTAGATCTAGAAAAGGCATCCAATAATGTTGATTGGACCAAGCTATTTATGATTCTGAAGATGATAGGGATCAGATACCGAGAACAAAGAATTATCTACAATCTGTATAAAAATCAGTCTGTAGTGATAAGAATCGAGGGCTTTGAAAAAGAAGCAGCAATCCAGAAAGGAGTGTGGCAAGACTGCAGATTGTCCCCTCTCCTTTTCAATGTTTACATAGAACAGGCAGTAAAGGAAATCAAAGAGAAATTTGGAAAGGGAATCACAGTCCAAGGAGAGGAAATCAAAACCTTGAGATTTGCTGATGATATTGTTATTTTATCTGAGACTGCAGAAGATCTCGAGAAGTTGCTGAATGTATGGATGAAGTCTTGGGTAAGGAGTACAAGATGAAAATAAATAAGTCCAAAGCAAAAGTAATGGAGTACAGTCGAACGAAGGCAGGTGATGTAGGAAATATTAGACTAGGAAATGAAGTCTTAAAGGAAGTAGATGAATATTGTTACTTGGGTAGTAAAATAACTACCGATGGCAGAACTAAGGAGGACATAAAATGCAGACTAGCACAAGCAAGGAATAGCTTTCTTAAGAAAAGAAATTTGCTCACTTCAAACATTGATATCGGAATTAGAAAGATGTTTTTGAAGACTTTCGTGTGGAGCGTGGCATTGAATGGAAGTGAAACATGGACGATCACTAGCTCAGAAAGAAAGAGAATAGAAGCTTTTGAAATGTGGTGTTACAGAAGAATGCTGAAGGTGAGATGGATAGATCGAATCATGAATGAAGAGATACTGAATCGAATTGGTGAGAGGAGATCGATTTGGCTAAATTTGATGAGAAGATGAGATAGAATGATAGGACACATCTTAAGACACCCAGGACTTGTTCAGTTGGTTTTTGAAGGAAGTGTAGGTGGTAAGAACGGTAGGGGTAGACCAAGGTATGAATATGACAAGCAAATTAAGGCAGATGTAGGATGCAATAGTTACGTAGAAATGAAAAGGTTAGCACAGGATAGGGTGGCATGGAGGGCTGCATAAAACCAGTCTATGGACTGATGACTCAAACAACAACAACAATTCGGAAATACTTGATGGATAATTTCGAGTTACGACTTCGGTGAATGAGGAGATATTATGCGGATTTATCATGCAGAGAACCGTTCTACATAATAAGAATAATAGGAAGTACGCAGATAGTTGATGGCATGAAGAGAGTAAAACCAGATAGCCAACTCTGACAGGACCAGGAAAACTAAAAAATCCCCAGAGTCAGGCTCCACCTACTGAGAATTGGTACTGACGCTTTGATAATTACAGACGAACCCGCGAAGGACTCAAAACGAAAATTGTTCTGTGGAAAGTGGGATGTACAGGCTTTAATTTGATATAAATTTCAACATTTAAATATACCTGCCAGCGGACCGATGTTTGACAAGGGGGCGTGGACTGACTCCCCCTCAAGAAAATAAGGCTTTCCATTATAAAGGCGAGTGGCAAGAAGGGAGTATATCCAGTATATCCAGTGCATTCGGTCTAATCAGCAGACCTATTCATTAGTGAACGGTCAGTTTTAATATTCAGTGAAGATTCCTTATCGAACAGTGTTATGTAGTGATAAACGACAACACACAGTGAGTGACAGTGCGCTGAATGCTAAATATTTGTTACTTCCTTAATACAGTTTGCTTTGATCTGGATGTGATAAATTTTTTCTTTGATTATGTGTCAGAGAGGCGTGGGATGGTAAAAAGATGTGATCAGTTGAAGTAAATTATTATGTGCACAGTTACGAAACTGATCTGAGTGAATATAGTGGACTGTGTCGCATTATGCGAGATATATAAATGATCGTATAAACGAGGTTTAGTGAAGGAAGTGATTAAATACAAGATAGTTCAGTAACAGTGTTACAGTAAGGTCTGAACCAACGCTAACAGTGAGCGGTTTATCGGCTATCATTTTAGTGGATCGGGCGGCACCCTCCGTATTCTCTCAAACGCAATGAGTTGAACATCATATCAATGATTATTGAAATGGAGTGGGTCGATTAATGACCAGTAAAAAAAAAAAATATATATATATATATTAATACCTAACATTCATATCCTGTATTGTGACCAGCGAGTGTGTGGTGCTTCAAGACTAAACTACTTGTGGAGAACTAGTGTATACAAATTAAGGTATCGATCTCGAGCTGCAGGACAAATTAACGATATAGGGCTAGGATACTTGAGTTTATGAGTACCCTTAATCCTAACAAAGTTATAATGCATGACACAATTAGTGCATTTATAACAAATTAGTTCTTCCTCATTTGCATATTTGACCTCCGAGAACTTCAGGTTTGAAGAGCGCTGGTGAGCGGTCCACTGTACATTCACTCCAACATATCAGGGATACTCTGGAGCTCCTGGCGCCAGATGAGGATCCAACCAACATGCAGGTGAACCAACATAGGACGACTTTGGAGGCCATCACAAGTGATGACGCCCTGATGACAGCTTAAAAACCCTGGTTGTGCCCCCCTGAGGAAAGCTGATTGCAGACATCTAAGTGTTGAGTACATTTTTTTACCTTTTTACCTTGGTAGCTAGTCACATTGAGATAATTAAATAACTTGCATGTAAATACTTTGAATATTATTTGATTATAACAAAGGTTTTGGAGGGATTGTAGTTTGTAAGATTTTTTTCTGTGAGATGTTCTTCGTGGTTTGAACCACTGATTTCATTCATTATGGGGGAATAGTGCATGGTAATTATAAGACCCTAGTATGATTTACAAGTGACGTGATGCAATGCAAAAGGATAACTTTTCGTAATATGATCCAGTCATAAAATTACAATTAAATGTTATGAGTCATCATAAGAGTTCGACTATTCATTTCTTAATCGCACGTCACATCAATGTTAGAAATTCCTCCCGTATAGATTTAAGGCTGCATGCTTCAAGACAACAAAAAGTCAACTGTGGGGTGTAATTGAATTACATAGATCGTGATTAACTGTGAATTATTTTTTTAATCCTGAAGGTTGGAGTCTTCTCTTTAAATATGCATGTTCTCGGGATATGAGGATTGAGAAGACAGTATCTGATTGGTAGGCTGGTAAATTTGAATATACAGTGGTGATAAAATATGTAAATTCACCGGTTGAATATATATGTATGGCGATGTATAGTGCCGCCTCGTGAGTAAAACAATTGAAGCCAAATGTAGGGTAATAGCTGATGCTACGCTGAGGGCGTTAGTATATTGAAGAGAAAGAATGTCTTTGCGATGATATGAAAATGGCAGGTAAAGGCTGGAGCTTCACTCTGCCAGAAAAAGGAGAGAATGAGCGAGTGTCCGTGGCCAACTCGCTTCACAGTTTTATGAGGGGATGGGGGAAGCTAGACCCCAAACGAGGTTCGTTCACCACTTTGAGAAGGTAGACACATTTGGTTCGTTCTTCTCTTCTTCTCATATAACGGAGACATGCATAAATTAAGAAAATAACACCGTCGATAAGTTCCAGATAGAATAGGTGAGTGAAACCTTCCCATCTTTCTATTATTTGAGTTTAATTAAAGTAAAAACTGTTATAGGATTTCCAGGTTATTACACCCCACATGTGGAAGTCCGGGGTTCAAGACCCCAGGTTCTGGCAGAGACTGTTGCCCATCTGTGGCAAATGAGATGGGTCTTGCCAGATACTGCTCTTTCCATGGAAATAAAGTGCAGAATATTATATCATTTCTCCAAGTGAATGTTTATTCTCTGTCATATAATGTAATATACTGGTTATTGAGTTGTTATATGTATTGTCCTTTTTAGGGACACCGTTGAAAGGGAATGTCATGTGTTATATTACTGCATAGATAATCCCAATGAAACAGGTGTCATGCAGGAGTTAGTACTCCACACGATAAGTGTGGTGAATTCATAAATGTGTACAATGTGAGAACTATCATGTGTTTAAAATGCGCTCAGCAAAAATTTGCAGTAACTCTCAATTAACACGATCTGAATAAACTGAATGAAATAAAATTCATGTCATGAAGAAGATATGCCTCTGTGGGAGATGTGTATAAAGTGTTTTAATATAAGGGGACACCCTTTCGATGTATTTTAATTATATGAAGGTTATGAAGCAGTAAATGCTAATCTGATAAGAGACAGAAAAGGACATTCAAAGTTCAAACCTAATTTATGAATTAATGTTATTGAATATGTAAATATCCTTGCATATCAGTGTGTAGCATGTTTCCTTAACTAATTAAAGGTGTTTGTGCAAAAATAGATGATTTTTTCTCTCGTTAATAGTGTATTCGTATTCCTTTGATGTCCAAGACTCTTTCCCCCTACTTAGAATTAAATAGTTTAAGCTCCTTTCCGAACATACCACGTACCCAAGCTCTTGAGCAAGCCGAGGAAAGACTCAAGTAGGGGTGATGGACTTCGACTCCAGGGACTGTAAAAGGGTCTCATCAAATAAATCCTTACAGCCACTTCATAAGCCAGTCAAGATAAATTGTTATGCACTGGAACCCTGGACAGGTGCACTAAGGCCAATACAAAAATTAACATTTCAAATTTTACACTAATTGATATCAAATTTGTTCTCCTACTTGGTGACAAAAAACTGTTACTCATTTTTGAATAGTCTTGTATATAATAGAGTTCAAAACTTCAAAACATAATGGTATATTTCAAGTGAAATAATCATATTGCCTGTTAAGAATTGTATTGCAAATAAAACTTCAAGATTTTAATGTGAAAAAATTGTATCCGTGCTTTTAATACTGAGGGGAATTTCGCACTCATTAGTTAAGCATAGTGCTCAATGATGAACATATGAAAGTTTACTTAGAGTCACTAGAAGAGTGCTAGTTCATCTTTTTTGTCTACATCCTTGTCACCCTTTGAATCATTTCTGTTTCTGTCATTCAGTGCCATCAAGTGTTTTGGAAAACTTAGTTTTCATGAAGCTGTTGGAGACAATCACTTCTGATATGTTACCACAAGCCTGAAGGAGCCATTGCCAGATCATTTGGAGAAATGAAAGCTTCAGCTTACCACCAGGCATATACTGCTATTCATGGTTTCCAGCAGCCATCCAGTTTGAATAATTTTGCCACAAATTGTCTCCAAATGGTTTGTTCACTGACACATCCAAAGGTTGCAAGATCAGAACAATCCAGTATCATAGAGAGATCTGTTTTCTTGGTTTTGAGCTCTTGCCTCACAGTATCACAAGGTAGCCTCTGAATCTGTCCAGTATGAGTAAGGCCTGCATTTGGAGCAGAACATCAGGTCTTCATTGCCACTTAGAGTGTATCTAGTCACACATCATTTTCTAATCCATCCAACGTTTTACCTGAGCACATATGTAGATATAATTTGGGAGTGTAATACTATATTTTTTGGTAATGTCTTCCAATTAAATATAATGTATGGAGGAAGTGTATGGCCACTGCTAGTAATGTCCAATATCACAGTACACTGTAACTTTTCATTGCCTGTATTTTTAAATAGATCATTTGACATTCCCTTCTCAGAAACAATAGTGAGCTTGACAAGTCACAGGAGTTTGGTCAGCATGCCAATCTACAAGAGGAGATATGACTTCTGCTGCTTTAAACTGACTACATTCTTGTGAAACTCAGCAATTTTATTGGCACAGTCTTTAGGCAATTTTTGGTATGAAGATATTTTCTGATACAATGGCAATTACAGTATTATAACACATAAAATGAGTCTCTCAACCATGACTTACCACTTTCTGCTTTCACCAGTTCCCCCCTCATGTTTGCTTCTACAATTGTAGAGGGCTAACCTTGGTTACCCTCTTCAATTGAAGATCCTCTGCGCGGTGAGGGGGACTAGTAGCTCCTTTCTTCAGATGCAGAATGGAGCCCCGTTGGGTAACCATTTGGTATACAAGGAGGAGGAAGCTAAAGCACCACCCAACCCTAAGGTGTAACGCGACCTGTGCCAATGGGGTACATGGCACATAGGAAATGTGTCTTGAATGGAGCCTTCGAGATACTTGGTGCCCTCTCGAAGTAAGTAGCCTTACTCAGGTATGCGGGGCTCTGCCTGGGCAGATATCATATTTCCCTAGCTACTCATGGGACCTACGTGAGTAACGTAGCAACCCAAAAACTGGAGAGCTCCCTCTGAGAGAAGCACCAGCTCGACGACAACCAATGGAGACTCTTCGGAGATACCCTTGGACAGTACGACCTCGACTGTAAGAGAGCTCACTCTAGAGGTGGGCATCTTCTAGTTCAGAGGAAGAAGAAGAAACAGCGCTCCGGCGCTGAGAAGAGAAGGTACAAGAAGGCTATAAAGGCCCGGGAGTAGGCCAAAGAGAGCCTAACTCCTGGAGCTGAGAGGCCTTCTACTGCCATGACAACGACGACTGCGGGGGTTCCAATGGGCACAGGAGGCGGGACCCTGAAAAGGGCTCTGCTTCCAGGGCACAGAGGACTCCTCGCACCAAGACGCCAGTGGGAAAATGACTCATGTCGGGGGAAACCCCAGAAGAAGATCGGCAAGCCCACAAAAGACCCAAGATGGAGTATGCCAGGATAGCTAAAGCTGGGATCAGGATGGCCATAGTGCCTGAAGGATATCCTGACCAGCAGCTAACTGAAAAATGGGTGGAGTCTGTAGAGGAGGCTATCACCAAACTGATAGATGAGCTTCCGGAGCAGGGGCCCAATAAGCCTCAGTTCCTTGACTGCTATCTGTCGAGAGGTGCGGCCATCATCATTGCAGAGAATGACAAGACTGTAGCATGGCTCTCTAGTCTTGTTACAGATATGCAGCCATGGGAAGGAGCCAGGCTCACAATTGTGGGCATGGATAAACTCCTCTCCTATAAGAGAGTCATGGTCTGGATACCAGGACAACCAAAGTACAACAATGTCCTTTTGGGAAGAATGGCACATCAGAAGCATGGTCTAAACCCCAGTACCTGGAGAATCTACGACCGCAAGGAGGAGAAGAAGCGTGTCCACCTTGTGGTCAGCATGGACTCCAGGGATGTGGAAAAAGTGATGGGGAAGAAGATCTTCTGCGAGGTGTATGTTGCTACATTCACCCTGGTGGAGGGCAAATGCAACAAGCAGAGGACCAACCCCACCACAGACAATACTGAGACCAGCAGGGGCAAGGAGCACGAGCCTGGACGGGAGCCGGGGCCAGCCAAGCCTCAAGATTCATCGTGGGAGATGGAGCTGCATGTTCCGGGGACTGCATAAGGTAAAGCATTGCATGAAGGTAAGAAATGATTACTTTCATACAATCAAACATACAACATTGTATAGCGGCCTCTAGGGTACTTATAAGAAGTATCCAGAAAGGTGGGTTTTCGGTCACCCTGATACAAGAACCCTGGCATAGACAGGGACATATCATGGGACTAAAATGTGCAGGCTTCAAGTGCAGTACAACACAGTTATAAAACCAGAAGCTACATATGCAGCAGAAACACTCTTTTACCTGAATAAACAATCAAAGACTGACAGACTTCAGAAAATTGAAAGGAGGATTGGAAGAACCTGTATCAACAAAAAATATCAGAAAGATGGACAGTGGCGGTTAATACCTAACAAAGTCGTGTACAAAGAGCTAGAACCCATTACAGATACTATGCGTAAGAGGAGACTAGGATTCTTTGGACATATCATGAGGATGCTGGACTCGAGACTTCTGAAACAACTAGTACAACACAATCTCGTCTCAAAAAATACCACAACAGGATGTAAATGGATCAGAGAAGTAAGAGAGGATCTGAAGGAAATAGGCCTTACAACAGAAGACACCAAAAATAAGATAAAATTGAATACAAAACTCAAGAATACAAACCTCCGCTTTACCCTTACACAAAACAAACCAACAACACGCACATTTTCAACTGAGGAA
The DNA here is from genome assembly GCF_040414725.1 of Anabrus simplex. Lineage (NCBI taxonomy): Eukaryota > Metazoa > Arthropoda > Insecta > Orthoptera > Tettigoniidae > Anabrus > Anabrus simplex. Next base: position 433,041,923 of record NC_090266.1, on the reverse strand, counting down.
AGGGCATGAAGATCGGAGCGTCTGAAGAAGTACTGGGAGGACCGCAAAGCCCGAACAATCCCTTCAAAGAGACCTGAATGACGGACTGACTAAAGTGATCCTATGTGGTCATAAAAGAAGAAGAAGAAGAAGAAGAAGAAGAAGAAGAAGAAGAAGAAGAAGAAGAAGAAAGTATTAAAACGTGTTATTTACATTTTCTATTATGTGTAACATTGTTGACATCTTTGAACCCATGGTTATGATTTTATGCAAATTATGCTCAATATTAATGTCAAAATTAAGCAGAAATACCATATCTCTGGAAACTTGGAATGTTTTCTTTCTTTTTTGTTCAAAAACTCATATGCAACTAGAATGAGAACATTATTTTGGAGGATACCATGTAGAACAAGACTGAAGATCCCTTTTCTCTCAAATGAGTTTAGGTGCCTCCATTTGGAAGCCTTCACAGTTAAGAATGCAGAGGCCAATTTATAATATAGGCCAACTAGGCCCATGTCTAGAGGTGGTGGCATTCAAGATTGGCACATTTTGACTAACACGACATCTTGATAATAGTCTAGCATCAACAAAAATTTATGCATGCTTTTAATAGTGACAATTAGAAGTTATTGCCTTCATTCTTCAATATTTTTATTCTTAGAACAACATAAGAACTGTGTGGTCTTACTTTTCTATTACTAAGGCATGTATACTTAATACCCATCATTCTTAACACAAATATGACATATTTGTTTCTTGAGATCTCACTATTGGCTAACAGTATGTCCGTTTCCACTTCCTTGTTCACTGTAATCTCTAAAGAAGAGTGGCTCATCTGATATCTACAAGTTGTACATTTTCTTAAAATATTCAGTGACCTTGGCTGTGAAAATCATTGTTCTTGATGCTGCCCACTTTCCTCTGAGCCACCTTATACTATACTGTCATGCCATATGCTGTAGGCCTATTATTACAAATAGTTTATTGTTATTATTAGGCTCATGCTGCCTTTTGTGAATATGATTTTTGATGAATTACTTTCCAAAAAACATGTAAGTCATCATCAGCTGTTACTCGTTTCTGAATATACAATTTCTCTTTCTTACAATCCATTTTCAAAAAATGCTGTTTGTGCTTGTACTTCCCATGACTGAACAAGCCAATTCAAGCATGAAAAATAAGTCCTCAAAAATTGCACTAGATTGGTGGGGAGGATGAGGCTGCATCTGATGAAGTATGGGTATGGGTCATTTAGACTTCTCATGCCTGCGTTACTCTCATTCAAACAATTCAATGGGTGTAGAGGTGGTTCAATGCCAAAGCGAGCAATTCTTGTCATGGGAGTTCTAAAAAAATCAGATCAAAAATGGATGGCTTTTCCGGCGTTTGCTCTATTAACCAGTGATTCGTCTTAGGTCTGACACTAGACTCTTCAGAGTGGGATGTGTCAGAGCAAACGCCGGAAAAGCCATCCATCTAATTTTTGATCTGATTTTTGATATGCTCTATTGGTGGAAAAGAATCTAATTCCCTCCATGGGAACTTAGAATTTCCATGGGAGTTCTAGGTTCAAGTATTGCTCTATAAGGCCTTCATGGTTTGTTTAAACTGGTCTTGTCACACTTTAAAGGGCATCACAGGATCTTGTGCCTGAAGAAAGTTCACCATACAGGAACGTGCAAGGGATACTGATGAGACTCATACAGAAGTGTGTGGAACCTTTTGAAACAAAGCTGGATTATTTGAACAATTTTCACAAAAGTAAGTGGTTTCACATAATATTTATTTGAATTTCAACTAGCAATAAACTCGTAAATGTCTGAAAAATCACTGTCACTATTTAGTATTGTATTCTCAATGTTGTTATCAGGAATATGAGGGATTTTATCCATCCACAACATGCATGATCTGCTTATTGATGCCATGATGGATGGACTGGCATGTAGCGAGAGCTGGGCACCACTCCTTGGAATATCCTACTGTATTGGGAGAAAGATTACACACTAATAATAATGTATCCCCAAAATTTCATTTCTTTATGTCCAGTAGTTTTGGCTCGGCGATGATGAATCAGTCGGTCAGTCTGTCAGTCAGGACATGCTATTTTTTATATGTAGATTAGACATGTTTGCGAAAATAATAACTGGTTCGATACAAGGCAGTTCGGGTTTAGGAAAAGTTTATTCCACTGAAGCACATATTGTAGGATTCCAGCAAGATATAGCAGATATCTTGGATTCAGGAGGTCAAATGATATGTATCGCAATTGGAATGTCTAAGGCAATCAATTGGGTGGATCATGGGAGACTACTGACAAAAATGAGTGCAACTGGAACAAACAAAAGAGTGAATGGGTTGCTCCATTTCTAGAAAATAGAACTCAGAGAATTCGAGTAGGCAAAGCTTTATCTGCAAAAGCAAAGCAAAGTCATCTCCATACAGGCCATGAAGGCCCTGGGAGTGGTGGAAGGTAAAGCACTCCATGGAATATCCTACTGTATTGGGAGAAAGATTACACTCTAATAATAATGTATCCCAACTATTTCAGTGTATTCCACTATTTGTAACCTCAGCACTTGTTGGGGTAGAGTGGTTAGCTCTACGCCCCACCGTCATTGCCCCCAGGAATTAACCTGGTACTCATTTTTGGTGTAGGCTGAGTGAACCTCAGGGCCATATGCACCTCCAGAAGTGGAAATCTCATTTCTTAAATTTTACGACTTCCTGACGGGGATTCAAACCCACGTCCTTCTGGGCATGCCGAGTTCGCCTTTACCGCCTCGGCCAGGCAGCCCCTAAGCTTTATCTGACCCTGTAATAATTAAGAGTTAATTCAGTTTCACTTACCCCGGCAACTCTTTGTAAACCACGTTTAAGGTATTGCCTTTTGGGGCTAAGATGACCATGCAACGTAGAACTGTACATGTGAGAACCAGTCTACTCTCAAGTTGAAAAAAAACATGTTTCATTATTTTTAAGGAGATTCAATATACCAATTTTCACATCTGTAACATCTTCAGTTTTTGAGATATAAGCATCCTCATAAAAAAAATTATTCAACTATTTTTCGCTTTTCTCGCCCCCGTTTAATGCCTTTTCCAAAAAAATTGTTTTCCTGTATTTTTAAAGAACTTTCCAAATACCAAGTTTCATGTCTGTAACATGTTAAGTTTTTACGTATTCTGTAGATATACCGGTACTCATTTTAAAAATTCACTTGCTTTTTACATTCTTTTCAGACCCTTAAGTGAATTTTTCAAAAACAAAAAATGTGTGTTTCTTTATTTTTAAGGGAGAATCAAAATACCAACTTCACATCTGTAACATCTTCAGTTTTAGAAATATAAGTATCCTCTTAAACAGAATTAAACTTTTTCATTATGTATAATCACCCCCACCCCTTAAGTCGATTTTCAAAAGAAAAAAAATACGTGTTTCTTTATTTTTAAAGGAGATTCCAAACAGCAATTTTCACATCTGTAATATCTTTAGTTTTTGAGATAAAAGTATCCTCATACAAAGAATTCAATCAAATTTTCAATTCATTCACCCCTCCCCTTAAATGCCTTTGCTGGCGAGATGTTGTGTTTACAGTGCACTGTGTCTTCTGGTATGAGCTACATCATATTTGTACTTTCATTGACCTGTCTCAGTCTCATCCTTGGCTTTGACAATATGAAAGTGACTGAGGTATGAGTGATGCTAGTAAAACCATTGCTTATGCAGCCAGTCCCTGTTACGAATGGTGTGAAAATATCGCTCATAGGGTCGGTTGGTGTATGCATTTCAGTGGGCTTGGCAGACTGATATATAATAGCAATGGGTGGCTCGGTGAGGAAAGCAACGGGAAACTACATCATGCCTCATTTCCCTAGTACGCCTCTTCAGTGACACCTAGGCTATTTATGACAGCTGTTGGTGGAGCTGCAGAGGATCAAACCAGCCTTCGGGCTGAATACCCAACATACATACATACCTCCCCTTAAGTGGATTTTTTGAAAACAAAAGAAGATATGGTTCTTTATTTTTAAAGGAGATTCCAAATGCTAATTTTCACAGCTGTAACAACTTCAGTTTTTGAGATATAAGTAACCCCATACAAAGATTTCAATTTTTTCACTTTCTTTCACCCTCCCCGCCTTAAGTGAATTTTCCGAAAACAAAAATATGTGTTTCTTTGTTTATAAAGGAGCTTCCAAACACCAGACAATCAGTAATGGCTATTTCACATGTAAACCAATAGCACCCTAGACAGTAATGCCTAGGGTTGCCACCTTATGCCTCATGAAAATAAGATCGATAGGCCCCTCTGCCTGTTATGGCATTGAACACAACTGTGACGATCATTATGGCCAGGACAAAAGTGTGATTCATCACAGAGGATGACACTATGCCCTCTGACGGCTGAGTGTTACCATTTCCAGCACCAGGACAGCCTCATATGTCAATGTTTTCAGGTTGGTAGAACACCTGCTGCAGGGACACGGGATCATAAGCCAGCTGCACGCAAACAATGGCCAATTATTTGTGGCATAACATGTGGTGCCATACTAGCTTGAATTTCCACTGCAGTTGCTCGGGATCTGTTCGGGACTTGCTAATGATACAATAATTCTCCTAACCTGTTCTCCATCAGGTTGGTCCTTTCCTAGGTCTCCAAGCATGTGTCCTTTCATTTGACTGCTCCTGCCATATGTGTTATACCATAGAAGCATTTTGGCAAACATGTGTATCTATACCCTGGACAGATGACCACCACTCTTACACAGACCTACCATCCAGGCCTTTTCAAGTGGTGACAGTTGCTGATAACCTGTTCATTCCCATCAGCAAGGCACATTTCACGAGCAAACACTTCACATCGCTGCACCTCAAAAACTACACATTGACTAAGTTCTACTAGCCTTCACATACAGGAAATAGTTTGTCCATGACTGGTCAGTTTGTGAGAGTTGTATGAACAATCGAACTGGCCTGTAGCCAGTACCATTTATGTGACTAGCTGGCATAATTCCAAATCTCCAGTATCTACGCGAATGACCCATTCTTTCTTGGCACTGCGAGTTCTGTTTTCTCCTGTGTACATGAAGAGGTGAATGGGCTGTGCTCTATCCATTTAACATTTTATTACCTGATATTTCATCACCAGATTGTGTTGCTTTGTTCATTCATGACTGGGTTTTGCGATTAACCAGCCAGATATTAATGACTGGGTAATATATCCACAGACTCTGAAGATAAATATTTCAGAAAAACCGGACTACCCGAATGAATAACCGGTATCGAGAATATGTGGCTGTGTTAGTAGTATCTTGCAACTGAAAACTGCTCTGTGCTTGTGCAGAAAGTGCCATGCTTTTGAATTGGTTACCCAACTATTGAATGACAGTATCCATTATACAATAAAAATATGTTATCTATCTATAAGAAAGTGGGAAAATGTAATTAAATGTGTTTAGGTTTCCTACAATGATATGAATTCCCAGATGAATATATATATGTATGCACAGGGTCTCTCATATAAAAAAGGACCGAATGCCCAGTGTTTGTACTCTTCACTGTGGCAGCCTTCTCAGTCAAATTTATGTCTTGCCCGGCTGCCCTGCTTTAAGTGTGTATACAATCTTACATGAAATCTTACCTTATAAAAGATGCTGGAAGTGTTGTCCTTTTTAGGTTATACAGGCATTGTAACTGGTAACCACATTCTAGCTGACATGAGTGAGTTCTGTCACTGTAATGTCTCTGTTTTCATTCATAATGTTTTCTTTCAGCTCCTCCAATATGTGAGGATTTGTTCGAGACACTTTCTTTCAGTTTACCGCACAAGTAAAAATCACACACTGTTAGATCTGCAGAATGAGGGGGAAATAGACCAGCACTGATCACTCTGCCTGCAAACACTTCTGAGATTGTAGGACGGGAATCTTCTGCTGTATGAGCAGGGGCTACTCTTGTTGAAACCACCCATGTGATTTTTCTTCTTCCATTAACTGATGGAAGAACAGCACCAAAATATCATCTTGGTTCCACTCTGCATTCAATGTCATCTCAAGAAACTAGGCCCACTAAAAGCACACCAAACACCAAACTTTGTATCATATTGAGGGACTTCATAAATGCCGTCAGGATTTTCTGCACACTGATTGCGAGAGTTATGACTTTTTACAGGACCATTAAGATGAAACCAGAACTTTTACATATCGTCCCTGTTCTGCCAAAACGGCGAATGTTACAATGCTCTTCTTATCCATTATTTCCCTTAAGACTGGTCACGCCTTCCAGCCATATATTGATATGCGGTCCATCAGAACAATTTTCATTGAGTTCATTTTCCTATGCGCGTGGGTAAAGGAAAATTAACCTTAAATACATCACAGTCTAGGAGTGGGTAAATGTCATGCAAACATACATTCCTTCAGTATGGTATAGTAAGGTTCATTTTCCTTTATACACGCACATAGTAAAATGAACTCAACGGAAATTGTTCTGATGGACCTAATATCAATATGTGGCTGGAAGGCGTGACCAGTCTTAAGGGAAATAATGGATAGGAAGAGCATTGTAACATTCGCCGTTTTGGCAGAACAGGGACGATATGCATATATAGTGTTGCAATTATAACTGACTCATCATGTTAACAGCTGTGATTCAGACTGGAGACTGATGCTTGCGAGGTCGAACATCTGCAGGCTGCTTGCATGGTCGAGAACTATGCGGGCGCCTTCCATTCTCCAGCTTATGTTTTTTTTTTTTTTTGCTAGGGGCTTTACGTCGCACCGACACACCCAGCTTATGTATCAGAGGGTAAAAAGGCTGCTTTGACGCTGTTAGTTTATATGAGAGACCCTATATGTATGTATGTATGTATGTATGTATGTATGTATGTATGTATATACGTTGTACAGTCATTAATTTCTGAGACTGACCATATGATTGCGCTGTGGTGCACTATAGCGCACAGGTGGCACCGTGGTATCGTATCATGTCAGTTAGTCTGTCGTCCTGCAAGAGAGAGTTGAGTGCATGCACTCAAAGCAGATGTATGGTGGTTGTTTTGACAATGATTTGAATGCGCCTGTCGGACCTTGACATGTCACAGTTTGAGCAAGTTCGGCCAGAATGAGGCAAAACCGTTGCCGAAACATTTGAAATGATGCAGCAGGTTTACGGTGAGGATGCATTGAGTCGCAGTGTTGTGTTTAGGTGGTACCGAAGTTTTGTGCAAGGACGGGGAAGTTTGGAAGATGGTGTGTATACTGGTCGGCCACAAACAGTTCGAACAGAACACAAGATTCAAGAAGATGCAACGTTGGTGCCTGCTAACTGCTCCCTATTAATAGACAATCTTGCAGCAGCAATAGGGGTCAGCCATGGTACTTGCCACAAAATTCTGACGGGTGACCTCAACATGTTTCGTTTTACCCAGCACAGTATGCCACAAATCCTGTCATAAGACCAACGTGATGATCTCATGACGATTTGTGGTGATCTCATCAGTAGTGCTGACAATGATCCGACGTTTTTCAACCAGACAATACCTGGAGACAAAACATGGTGTTTTCTTTACGATCCGCTACTGAAACGACAATCCACCACCTGAAAAATGCCATCATCACCATGACAGAAAAAAACCACGACAAGACAGGTCAAAAGGCAAGGTGATGCTGGAACTGTTTTTTTGATTCAAATGGAATCTTTCTCACGGAATTCCTCCCATATGGTGCAATGGTAGACAAAACCCGCTACAAGGAGATCCTTGGCCATTTACGAAATGCAATTCGCCGTAAGTGACCTGGGCTTTGGCGTACAAAGAATTGGCTGTTGCTACACGACAAGGCCCCTGCACATCGCTCTGACCTTGTCCAAGAGGAACTTGCCAGGCAACAGGTGACAGTTTTGCCACACCCTCCATACCTGTCTGATCTCGCACATGCAATTTTTTTTTCCCTTTCCTTGCCTGAAAACACTCCTACGTGGGCACAGATTCCAGTCCCATATGAGACCTTCCTGCCAACTGCTTTCAGTGGTGCTTCCAGCAGCTATACCAATGTTGGAGAACGTGCATAACGGCCAACGGCGACTATTTTGAGGGTGGATGTGGTTCTGTTTAAGTGGTTAACGGCCAACGGCAACTATTTTGTGGGTGGGTGTGGTTCTGAGTAGGTGTACGCCTTGTAATGCGGAATTGTGTGCAACACACAAAGTTGTGCGGGTGCCTATCCTCCACAGGCGTTAAGTCTCAGAACTTAATGACTGTACTACGTATATATACACAGTGCTTGAGGTGGGATGAGAAAGGAACCAGATGATCCTCTTCTTATTTTTTAGATAATTCGGCTGCTCTACCATTATGACATGTGTGATTTGACTGTTTATGTTATGCCTAAGGCAGGACTCAAAACCACAGTCCCTTACACAAGAAACACCAAAGCGACACACCTTAGTGAGCATGAATACAGGGACCGCCAATTGATTCTATACTCTACTAAAATATTGTATACTCTATTTCACGCTAATGTACGCTACTAAATGAACACATGCATAATAATACATGCATTACATACCCTTAAAATATTGCCCAGGTGCTCTCATGTACACTATTTATTGAACTGTCTACTGGAGCTACACCAGTTTGGTAATCAGCATGATGATGACTTCTTTTTTCAATTACTTTTTCATGTAATATTCTGCATCAAATGCACCAGGAGGAGGTCCCACTGATGAAAGGACAGTAATGTTTCTCCTGTTTCTAGACACACGACGCAGTCTTTGTGGGTGTGCTATTTACCAACTGATGAGCCCAGCTTAGCACACTGGGGCAAAACACTGGCACCCAGGAATGAGTTAGCTGGAAAATTTGTAAGGTCCAATTACCGACCATATATATTGGTATTACGAATTTACTCATTCAGGACAAATATTTCAGGTTCCCTATGGGAATCAACATCTATATCATCTAATGGCTAAGCAGGCATCAATTTTTGGTAATGAAACAGTCTCTCATAGTGTATTGGCACTGCCATTGGCTGTAAGTAGGCTACGCAGTGGCCTCCATGGTATGCACTAGCCATGCGTCTAGGTGGGTGTGCAATTTACCAACTGATGAGCACAACTTAGCACACTGGGGCAAAACGCTGGCAACCAGGAATGAGTTAACTGGAAAATTTATAATGTCCAATAACGGACCATATACATTGGTATTATAAATTTACTAATTCGGGACAAATATTTCAAGTTCTGTATGGGAATCAACATCTATATCATGTGATTGCCAGGCAGGCATCAATTTTTGGTAATGAGTGCATTGGAAGTGCCCGTGGCTGCAAGTAGCCTACGCAGTGGCCTCCACGGTATGCACTAGCCATGCATCTTGGTGAGTGTGTTATTTACCAAATGATGAGTCCAACTTAGCACACTGGGGTGAAATGCTGGTAACCAGGAATGAATTAGCTGGAAAATTTATAATGTCCAATAACAGACTATATATATTGGTACTATAAATTTACTCATTTGGGACAAATATTTCAGGTTCCCTATGGGAATCAACATCTGTATCATCTGATGGCCAGGCAGGCATCAATTTTTGGTAATGAGATAAAGTCTGTCACAGTGCATTGGCACTGCCGTTGGCTGCATGTAGCCTACGCAGTTGCCTCCATGGTATGCACTAGCTATCCGTCTAGGTGGGTGTGCTATTTACCAACTGATGAGCCCAACTTAGCACACTGGGGCAAAACGATGGCAACCAGGAATGAGTTAGCTGGAAAATTTATTATGTCCAATAACGGACCATATATATTGGTATTAAAATGTACTCATTCGGGACAAATATTTCAGGTTCCCTATGGGAATCAACATCTATGTCATCTGATGGCCAGGCAGGCATCAATTTTTGGTAATGAGACAAAGTCTCTCATAGTGCATTGGCACTGCCGTTGGCTGCAAGTAGCCTACGCAGTGGCCTCCACGGCAAGCAAAACCCATGAGCCCCCACCAAGCTACCCCTCCCCTAGTCAGCAGAAACCTAAGCAATTTTACTAACTTGTGCTAATTATGTTTCAGAAGCAGCGTACATCAGCAAATGCAAGAACCAATTGAACGTAAGGGCAAGACCCATAAGCCAACGAATATGTCAATATTGTACAAACAATAGAATTATAACTCTACAAATACTGTAAACAAAACCTTATAACAACTGTACACAACACCAGAACAGCAAAATTGTAAATTCATTCTATACATAATGTCACCAAATGACTTCAAATTGTACATACTGTAAAAACTACAAAAATCCTTTGTATATAATGTATTCAGCTCATTGTAATTAGCCATATACTGTAAAAACTATAAAAATTCTTTGTACAAAATGTATTCAGATCATGTAAGTCACAAGTTAGGAACACACATTGTAAATATCCTTATAACCCCCCAATAAAAAAAATAATAAACAATAATAAAAAAAAAAATCCAGGGGTTAAGGATATCCATTAGAATACAAACCCATCTTGTAACCAGCAATAACTAAAGCATTTAACTACTCAGAAAAAGAAGAGGAAGACAAGAGCATGAAACAACCACCAATGTAAAAATCAAATGTAAAAATCCCAATATTGTAAAATACTGTAAAGTACTGTATATACTGGAAGATCAATAAATACTTAGCCGAGAGGTCGAGACCCCTCCCATCTCCTTCACCAATACAAAGCTCTGTCCCTCTTTTCCAACTCCAGCAATCCTCCAAACCCGCCGAATCTCCTGGCCAGAGAGAAGGCGTTACCTTCTAGGTGGCCCGCCCCTTCCCTTCGGGAAGGGGAAAGAAAACTTCCCCTTGGTCCTTGGTCCTTCACGGTATGCACTAGCCATGCGTCCAGGTGGGTGTGTTATTTACCAACTGATGAGTCCAACTTAGCACACTGGGGCGAAACGCTGGCAACCAGGAATGAGTTAGCTGGAAAATTTATAATGTCCAATAACGGACCATATATATTGGTATTAAAATGTACTCATCCGGGACAAATATTTCAGGTTCCCTATGGGAATCAACATCTATGTCATCTGATGGCCAGGCAGGCATCAATTTTTGGTAATGAAACAAAATCTCTCATAGTGCATTGGCACTGCCGGTGGCTGCAAGTAGCCTATGGAGTGGCCTCCACGGGGACATACATACACACATGAGGAGATCTCCGAACGAGGCCTCATCGCTCCTTTGTCTCTTCCTGTATTTTTAATCGGCCGGAGGATGCCACATCTATACTTTGTTCTTCGCTGAGCCAATTAGCATATCGGCTGTCCCCAAGTTGGGTTGACGGCCTTCCCCAGCCAGCCATGTCTACTCTCCTAGTAAGTGATGTTGACCGAGCTATATTGGTTGAAGACATTGCTACTGAACTTCGCCCCCTCGGTGTCTTCAGTGCCACTCGCCTCTATTATGGCTCTGTTCCTGCACCGGAGATTCTTCTTCATTTCCATTCTGCCAGTACGAGCCATTCTGTCCGAGCTACCGGCGTGGTTATCCAGCGTAGACGTCATCGTGTATCATCTATACCAGCACACACCAACGCTCAAGAACCTGGACCGCCTGCTGCTCACCCGCCTCCACCGTATACACCACCCCCACTTCCATCATCTTCTTGTTGCACTCCTAACACCATCGCAACTACTCCCATCTCTGTTCCTATCTCTCCCAACATTTTGCCTACCGTACCTTTCCCTACCACGACTACTCCCACTAACACCACTACTTCTACGCAACTTTCTCCCATGACTTCAATTACTACTACCACCTCGTCCCATCCATCTCCTCTCCTGACCTCTCTTCCTCTCCCTCCCAATCCTGAGCAGACACGTCGCCAGGAAACGTCTCAACCACCGTCTAACGAGGGAATTTCTACCGAACCTCCTGACAATGCGGCACGTTCATCTTTGCCACCACCCCCATCTGATCATACTTCAACTTACAGCTGTGTTCTGCGCGGTATGGACCCCAACGTAACGCCTGCTGCCATCACCTGTGACCTTCGCCAGGCCGGAGTACCTGTCAAGAGAGCATCCCGCATCTATAACTCCGACGGTCCCACATTTCTGGTGAGACTCCAGCTGCCGACACACACCGATGTCCAGCGCCTTACAGACCAAGGCATCCACATCTATGGCCGCTATCATAGGGTTGAACCCTCTCATTCTTCTCCACTTCCATCGCACCGTAATCATACACTATCCAGCCGTCCCTGGCCCATCCCATCTCCCCAATCTCCTCGTCCTCATCTCACCGCTCCACCACCTCCCAACTATTATGCCTCCCTTACCTAACCCGGACCTTTTCCATCTTATACTCACTTCCCTTGTTAACTTCTCCTCATTTTACCACCTACTAGCCCTCCATCTTTCCTGACACATCATCATGTAAAGCACTGTATTTAACATCTTGCATTGTATCGCTGCTCAATAAAGCTTCATCTCTCTTTTGTAATAAAAAAAAATAAAAAAAAACTTAATCAAGAGGCGCCTGTACTCCCCACTCCTTAATCACACATCTCCTTTCCCCTCTCCTTCTTCTATTAAATCTCCTCCACCCGCCCAAGCTCACGGCCAGAGGGAGGGCGTAACCCTTCAGGGTGGGGAATGAAAACATTCTTGCACGCCTCCACGGTATGCACTAGCCCTGTGTCTTGGTGGGCAGGGCGCCCAACGCAAGGCTTAAATCGGTGCCCCCCACCCCCCGGTAAAACTTGTAATTTTTTTAATTCCAGTTTTGGTTCGGAGGGATGACACCCTAGCTCTTTAGAGCCACTCCATTATCCCCCACCTATGGAACCGCCATGTTGCAGACTGGAAAAACAGGCAGCTATTATAAATAACAGCATCATGGACCACCTACTCTCCACTACATATTTGATCGTACCTATACTAAGATTTGAGTTATTTATATACAATATACAGTCTTTGATTTTTCATTATTTGTTCTTGTCTTTGGTGCTCTTTTTTGCATCTATATACAAACTTCAAACATTGAAAGGCATTCACATGGCTTTTGCATGAGCAAATGTTGTCAGAATTTCTCTAAAGTCTAAGTTTTTGCAGTGTCATTTTCTATTGCTAGAATGGCGAAAGAGTTCAGCCTTTCTTGTGCCAATGTAGAGCAAGATTTTATAAGCTTAAGCTTACTAATGCTTCGTTCGGCACTAGCAACTGTCAAGGTTATTGTTAGTAACCCTCTTAATGCGTCCCACAAGTTTGTAGACAAATCTTTATTGTTTGTGTTTTTGAAAATAAGCAATACTTCTTTTGGTGTGACTGTGTTCTTTCCATGATCCAAAATAGAACTTACATGTAAAAGTTCAAGATATAGTTAAATGCCGTTTATATCAGACACTTTGGTTGTTTTGTCAGTTAAATGTCTTTCAAGGTCCAAACAACTTTGTTTTAGATCTTATTTTCCTGGAAGTTGAGCAACATTACCCAAAAATCCCCACTCTTGTTGGTGTTCTTTCAACACAGTTGACCTCCTGTTAAGTGAGTTCAAAACTTTATCCACTAACTGATAAAAAACTTCTCTCAAAAAGGTTTCTTCAGGTGACGATTGCACTTCCCCAGAAGACTCATACAAAAAAATGTGTTTTTGTTTATGAATCCTTTCCTTGGGAAAAACAGGTTCAATACCAAGTTCAGCAGCTATTCCTTTAGCGGGGATTACTGTGTCCACATATCTATTCTCTCTAAATCTGTTTAAAAACTCCAAACACTTATTGAACTTTTCAGAAGAGTCACTGATGTCAACTTCTTTCCCTTGAATGCTTTTACTGATAAAATAAACTTCTAAAAGAATGTCATTCCACAAGATCAAAGTTACGATGCAGGAAAAGTCTTCCATCTGATGAGTCAAAGATATAGCTTCAGAGGCTGTTTGGGGGTCATCAATTTTGTCGCCTAACTCAACCAATGCATCCCTAACTTCCACGTATTGGTATCTAACAGCCTGAAAGGCACTTATGCGAGATTCCCAGCGTGTTCCACACACTTGCTTTAAAGTAAGTGCTTTAGTATTGTCGCTTATTACACACCAGCATTGTGTTGAACTCGAGAAGATGGTAAAGAGGCATTGTAAAATACCAAATAAAGATATATACTTAACTGAAGATTTTGCTCCATCAGCAGTTATTAGGTTTAGGCTATGGCTCCCACAACAAATGAACACAGCCAAAGGGAAGTTGGCCAGTACACTGGCTTGAACTCCTTTATGTACACCTGCCATGTTGGCGCCGTTATCGTAACCTTCACCACGGCAGTTTGTCATGTTCAAATCGCACTCTTCAATTTTTTTGAACAGCAAGTCAGCGAGAGCTTCTCCAGTGGTTTCTTTGGCAACTCAATAGGCTATAAAGCCTTCTTCTACTTTGATCTTCCCATCATCATCTTCAATGACGTAGCGAATCGTTAATGAAACTTGCTCCTTGTGACTTATGTGGGGAGTACAATCAAGGGTAACGGAAAAATATCTGGCTTCCTTTATTTTTGTTGAGATACTTTCCTTTACCGAGTCGCCTAGTATAGTTATTAGCTCATTTTGTATTGACACACTTAATTAATGAAATTGTGTTTCTTTATTAGTTATACGTCTTAAGTGTTCCATTATTATATTATAAAATTTTCGTAAAAGTTGCACAAGTCCAAGAATGTTTCCAATATTTTTTTGTAAAAACTTTGGAAGATGACCCATGAAAAGCCATATTGTGCTTATAAGGATATATAGTAATTTCCGCTAACTGTTGCAATACTTCTTCTGAATGCTGATCCTCAGTTTCAATTTGCCTCATGATATGTTGGTTGATTGATGTGTCTCCTTTAATTCTTTTCTCTGCTTCAAACCAAGTAGCCATATTTTTGAAATGGTCTTGTGACAACTCAAGGGATCTTAAACGGTCTGCCAAATTTCTCCAGTTGTTAAAACCCATTTTTTGGCCAAAATGTGACTTTGATGAGGGATAAATCAATCTACAACAGAAACAATAGACAGAATCAGATTTTTCTGAATAAGTAAACAATTGCCTTGATATTTATTCTCCTTTTTCCAAAAACCGATAACAAAATTGGTTTGAAAAGTGTTATTTTCATAATTTGTTGGGTAATAATTCCCTTCTTTAGAATATTCAGTCGGCCCTTTCAAAACAATCTCATCATGCTATTTGTGCATAATATGCACTGGCCACATTACAGGATCTAAAGTAATCACCAGCACCTGCTCCAATTTGGAAATAAATTCAATTTCAATTTTAGTGTCTGTTGACAGTTCTATTATTATATTATCAAACTAGCAAGGTACCCGTGCTTCGCTACGGTATTATACTGAAATTTATAATTGAATGCTTATTGTTTTAGATATATAATCCGCCGAAATTCGCGATCTGACACATTTTCAGCGAGAATCCACCAAAATTCCCGATCTGACTCGTTTTCTATTAGATTACGGCAGGTTTCCTCCCATTTTTCAATCTTCCTTTCCAGCAATCGATTTTGTACTTCCCGGGCTAGGCTCAGGTATTCTTCCCGGTCAGTTGGGTCCGTAAATCTTTGCCATACCGTATTTTCCTATAATCATTTTTAATCTGGATAAAATCCTTCAGGAGATCCGGCGTGGTGTCATATTGGGTGCCTTGGTGGCACTGAACCCGCGGCCGGACTGCATTCTTAGTCATTACCCGTCCAGGAGCCGTTTCCAGCGCGGTCCGCGCATTTGACGACGGTCCGGAATATTATTATTATTATTATTATTATTATTATTATTATTATTATTATTATTATTATTATTATTATTATTATTATGTGTTGCTGGAATGGCTGATGACAGGGAAAACCGGAGTATCCGGAGAAAAACCTGTCCCGCCTCCGTTTTGTCCAGCACGAATGCCACATGGAGTGACCGGGATTTGAACCACGGAACCCAGCTGTGAGAGGCCGGCGCGCTGCCGCCTGGGCAACGGAGGATCCTTATAAGTACATTAATAACAGTAAAATCAATTGGTCTCACCTCCTTTTACACCCCACGGCCGTTAAGTTTATTTACCGCCACCCCCCCACCAAAAAATTTAAAAGAATGCTTGTTTCTTTGTGTTTAAGGGAGATTCCAAACACCAATGTTCACGTCTATTACCTTCGGTTTTGAGATGTAAATATCCCCATAAAAATAATTCACTTTCTTTCACTTCCTTTCACACTCCTTCCCCCCTCCCCTAATTGAAATTTCCCGCAAAAAATACTTGTTTCTTTAATAGTAAAGGATCTTCTAAATACCAATTATCACGACTCTAACTTCTTCAGTTTTTGATTTATGTGTCCTCATGAAAGGAATTCAACTCCTTTACACTCCCGCCCTCCAAGATGGTTTCCCCACCAAAACGCGTTCTTCTTTGTTTTTAAAGGAGGTCCAAATACGAATTTTCACGTCTGTAACAACTCTATTTTTTATTAGATGTATGTATTCTCATACAATTAAGTCAATTAATTTTTCAATTATTTCACCCCCCCCCCCCCCCCTTCATTGGATTTTCCGAGAATACGTGTTCCTTTACTTTTAAAGCAGATTGTAAATATCAAATTTCACGTCTGTAACATCTTCATTTTTGAGATATCAGTAGCCTAATTAAAAGAATTCATCACCATTTTCAGTCACTTTTACCCCCCCCTCCCTCCAACCAAGTGGATTTCCGAAAACTAAAAGTACGCGTTTCTTTATGTTTAATAGAGATTAAAAAATACCATTTTTCACTTCTGTAACATGTTAAGTTTTTTTAGATACATTGTAAAAATTCTCATTTTAAAATTTCACCCCTTTTGAGTTCCTCTTAAGTGGAGTTTCCAAAAACAATACACCTATATTTCTTTACATTTACAGGAAATTTACACCCACTCTTTACGTCTGTAACATTTTACGTTTCCAAGATATTCTGTAGATATAGTCTTTCAAAAAATTCACCCCAATTTGTCACTCCTGTTTAACCGCCATTAATTGGCTTTTCCAAAAACTAAAAAATACGTGTTTCTTTATTTTTAAAGGAGATCCCATATGCAAATTATCAGTTCTGTGATATCTTTCGTTTATGAGATATGTGTATCCTCATTAAAGGCATTCAACCCATTTTTCACCCTTTTACACCCCTCCTATTAGGATTTACAGGAAACAAAAAAAATACGTGTTCCTTTCTTTTTAGAGGAGATTCTAATTACCAATTTTTACATCTGTAAAGTTTTAAGATATAGACACACTCATTTTAAAAAATTCACCCCCTCTTTTCACCCCAACATTTGGATTTTCCAAAAACGAAAAAATACGTGTTTCTTTACTTTTAAAGTAGATCCAAAATACCAATTTTCAGGTCTGTAATATCTTCATGTTCTGAAATATAAGTAGCCTCATGAAAGGCATTCAACCCATTATTCACCCTTTTAAACCCTTCCTATTGGGATTTTCCGAAAACAAAAGAATACGTGTTTTTTATTTTTAAAGGAGATTCTAAACACCAATTTTTACATCTATAAACTTAAAAAGTTTTGAGATATAGATACACTCATTTTAAAAAATCACCCCCTTTTCAACCCCCCCCCATTAATTAGATTTTCCACAAACAAAAATACGTGTTTCTTTATTTTAAAAGGAGATCCCAAACACCAATTTTCTGGTCTGTAATATCTTCAGGTTGTGAAATATAAGTAGACTCATGAAATGCATTCGACACCTTTTTCAACCTTTACCACCCTTCCTATTAAGATTTTCCAGAAACAAAAAATACGTGTTTCTTTATTTTTAAAGGAGATCCCAAACACCAATTTTCAGGTCTATAATATCTTCAGTTTCTGATATATAAGTAGCCTCATTAAAGGCATTCAACCCCTTTTTCACCCCTTTTCACTCCTCCTATTGCGATTTTCCGAAAACAAAAAAATACGTGTTTCTTTATTTTTAATGAAGATTCTAAATACCAATTTTTACATCTGCAAACTTTAAAAGTTTGGAGATATAGATTCAATCATTTTAAAAATTCACCCCCTTTTCACCCTCCCATTAACTGGATTTTACAAAACCAAAAAAATACGTGCTTCTTTATTTTTAAAAGAGATCATAAGTACCAATTTTCAGATCTGTAATACCTTCCGTTTCTGAGATATAAGTACCGGTATCCTGATTAAAGGTATTCAACCCTTTTTTCACCCTTTTTCGCCCCTCCTATTGGGATTTTCTGAAAACAAAAAAATACGTGTTTCCTTATTTTTAAAGAAGATTCTAAATACCAATTTTTACATTTGTAAACTTTTAAAGTTTTGAGATATAGATTCACTCATTTTAAAATTTCATCCCCCTTTTCACCCCCTTAGCGACGGAATATCCAAAAATCCTCTCTTAGCGAGCACCTACATCTTAATATGAATGTATTCCCAAATTTCATTTCATTATGTCCAGTAGTTTTGGCTCGGCGATGATGAATCAGTCAGTCAGTCAGGACAAGCTATTTTATATACTAGCAAGATACCCGTGCTTCGCTACGGTATTATACTGAAATTTATAATTGAATGCTTATTGTTTTAGATATATAATCCGCGGAAATTCGCGGTCTGACTCGTTTTCTGCGAGAACCCACCAAAATTCCCGATCTGACTCGTTTTCTATTAGATTACGGCATGTTTCCTCCCATTTTTCAATCTTCTTTTCCAGCAATCGATTTCGTTCTTCCCGGGCTAGGCTCAGGTATTCCTCCCGGTCAGTTGGGTCCGTAAATCTTTGCCATCTTTTCCTATAATCATTTTTAATATGGATAAAATCCTTCAGGAGATCCGGCGTGGTGTCATATTGGGTGCCTAGAAGGCACTGAACCCGCGGCCGGACTGCATTCTTAGTCATTACCCGTCCAGGAGCCGTTTCCAGCGCGGTCCGCACATTTGACGACGGTCCGGAACATCATTATTATTATTATTATTATTATTATTATTATTATTATTATTATTATTATTATTATTATTATTATGTGTTGCTGGAATGGATGATGACAGGAAAACCGGAGTATCCGGAGAAAAACCTGTCCCGCCTCCGTTTTGTCCAGCACGAATGTCACATGGAGTGAACGGGATTTGAACCACGGAACCCAGCTGTGAGAGGCCGGCGCGCTGCCAAGGATCCTTATAAGTACATTAAGAACAGTAAAATAAATTGGTCTCACCTCCTTCTACACCCCACCGCCGTTAAGTTTATTTACCGGCACCCCCCCCCCCAAAAAAACATTTAAAAGAAGGCTTGTTTCTTATGTTTAAAGAAGATTTCAAACACCAATGTTCACGTCTATTACCTTCAGTTTTGAGATATAAGTATCCCCATAAAAATAATTTACTTTTTTCACTTCATTTCACACTACTCCCCTCCCCCCTAAGTGAATTTTCCCGCAAAAAATACTTGTTTCTTTAATAGTAAAGGATCTTCTAAACACCAATTATCACGACTCTAACTTCTTCAGTTTTTGATTTATGTGTCCTCATGAAAGGAATTCAACTCCTTTACACTCCCGCCCTTCAAGATGGTTTCCCCCCAAAACGCGTTTTTCTTTGTTTTTAAAGGAGATCCAAATACGAATTTTCACGTCTGTAACAACTTTAGCTTTTATTAGATGTATGTATTCTCATTCAATTAATTTATTTAATTTTTCAATTCTTTCACCCCCCCCCCCTCATTGGATTTTCCGAGAATACGTGTTTCTTTATTTTTAAAGCAGATTGCAAATATCAAATTTCACGTCTGTGACATCTTCATTTTTGAGATATCAGTAGCCTAATTAAAAGAATTCAACACCATTTTCAGTCACTTTTACCCCCCCTCCACCCAAGTGGTATTTCCGAAAGCTAAAAATACACGTTTCTTTATGTTTAATAGAGATAAAAAATACCATTTTTCACTTGTGTAACATGTTAAGTTTTTTGAGATAAACTGTAAATATTCTCATTTTAAAATTTCACCCCTTTTGAGTTCCCTTTAAGTGGAGTTTCCAAACACAAATCACCTATGTTTCTTTAGATTTACAGGAGATACAAACACCCACTTTTTACGTCTGTAACATTTTACGTTTCCAAGATATTCTGTAGATATAGTCTTTCAAAAATTCACCCAATTTGTCACTCCTGTTTAACCGCCATTAATTGGATTTTCCAAAACTAAAAAATACGTGTTTCTTTATTTTTAAAGGGGATCCCATATACAAATTTTCAGTTCTGTAATATCTTTCGTTTCTGAGATATATGTATCCTCATTCAAGGCATTGAACCCATTTTTCACCCTTTTACACCCCTCCTATTGGGATTTACAGGAAACAAAAAATACGTTTTCCTTTATTTTTAGAGGAGATTCTAACTACCAATTTTTACATCTGTAAATTTTAAAGTTTTAAGATGTATACACACTCATTTTAAAAAATTTACCCTCCCCCCTTTTTACCCCCCAATATTTGGATTTTCCAAAAACGAAAAAATACGTGTGTTTATTTATTTTTAAAGGAGATTCTATATACCAATTTTCACATATATAACCTTTAAAAATTTTGAGATAGATACATTCATTTTAAAATATTACTCCCTTTTCACACCCCCCCCCCCTAAATTGGATTTTCCAGAAACAAAGAAATACGTGTTTCTTTATTTTTAACGGAGATCCCAAACACCAATTTTCAGGTCTGTAATATCTTCAGTTTCTGATATATAAGTAGCCTCACTAAAGGCATTCAACCACTTTTTAGCCCCTTTTCACTCCTCCTATTGCGATTTTCCGAAAACAGAAAAAATACGTGTTCCTTTATTTTTAATGAAGGTTCAAAATACCAATTTTTACATCTGCAAACTTTAAAAGTTTGGAGATATAGATTCCTTCATTTTAAAAATTAACCCCCTTTTCACCCTCCCATTAATTGGATTTTCCAAAAACAAAAAATTACGTGTTTCTTTATTTTTAAAAGAGATCAAAAGTACCAATTTTCAGGTCTGTAATATCTTCAGTTTCTGAGATATAGGTACCGGTATCCTGATTAAAGGCATTCAACCCATTTTTCCCCATTTTCACCCTTTTTCACCCCTCCTATTGGGATTTTCTGAAAACAAAAAAATACGTGTTTCCTTATTTTTAAAGAAGATTCTAAATACCAATTTTTTTCATCTGTAAACTTTTAAAGTTTTGAGATATAGAGCAACTCATTTTAAAATGTCACCCCCGTTTTCACCCCCTTAGCGAAGGAATATCCAAAAATCCTCTCTTAGCGAGCACCTACGTCTTAATATGAATATATCCCCAAAATTTCATCTCTTTATGTCCAGTAGTTTTGGCTCGGCGATGATGAATCAGTCAGTCAGTCAGTCAGTCAGTCAGTCAGTCAGTCAGGACAAGTTATTTTATATATATATAGATATAGATAGATAGACTAGCAAGATACCCGTGCTTCGCTACGGTATTATACTGAAATTTATAATTGAATGCTTATAGTTTTAGATATATAATCCGCCGAAATTCGCGATCTTACTCCTTTTCTGCGAGAATCCGCCAAAATACGTGATCTGACTCATTTTCTAATATATTACGGCAAGTTTCCTCCCATTTTTCAATCCTTCCTTCCAGCAATCGATTTCGTACTTCCCGGGCTAGGTCCAGGTATTCCACCCGGTCAGTTGGGTCCTTAAATCTTTGCCATATTTTCCTATAAGCATTTTTAATATGGATCAAATCCTTCAGGAGATCCGGCGTGGTGTCGTCTTGGGTACCTTGGCGGTACTGAACCCGCGGCCTGACTGCATTCTTATTCATTACCCGTCCAGGACCCGTTTCCAGAGCGGTCCGCACATTTGACGACGGTCCAGAACATTATTATTATTATTATTATTATTATTATTATTATTATTATTATTATTATTATTATTATTATTATTATTATTATTATCGATGTCCTGGAACCCATAGCAAGATACAAGACCGCTACTTGGCGGTAAATTACATCTACTGCCATTGTCATTGTTGATAATGTTACCAGCACCATTGTCGCGCGTAGGCAAGTGTGCGGGATTTCTGGCGATACGAATGACACACTTTCGTGCATTATTGACCATATTATAGAGGTGAACAATTTGCCGGTCAATCTCATTCCTATCGTTTATTTCAAATGTGTTTATTTTTTTATTTATATGCAAGGAGAATCTACTGTAATCTAAGAACGTTCTCCGAAGGAAAAGGTGACTGCTGAAAACGAATCCAAGAAAGATTAAAAATGATCGGTTTATGATCAAAATAAGTACATCGAAAATCTATGCCTGTTTCCAGCCATTAGTCAGGGTCAGGAATGGAATGAATAAAGCCTCATCTAGTGGCAACAATAGGAATTGTGCCGGCTGCCGAAGCACTCCTCTGATGCAATGATCGATGAATGACAAATGGAATGAAATATTGGACAGTGTTGCTGGAATGAATCATGACAGGGACAACCGCAGTATCCGGAGAAAAACCTGTCCAGCCTCCGTTTTGTCCAGCACGATTGTCACATGCAGTCACCGGGATTTGAACCACGGAACCCAGCTGTGAGAGGCCGGCGCGCTGCCGCCTGAGCAACGGAGGCTCCTTATAATTACATTATGAACAGTAAAATCAATTGGTCTCACCTCCTTTTACACCCCACTGCCGTTAAGTTTATTTTCCCCACCTCCCAAAATAATTAAAAGAAGGCGTGTTTCTTTATGTTTAAAGGAGATTCCAAACACCAATGTTCACGTCTATTACCTTCAGTTTTGAGATATAAGTATCCCCATAAAAATAATTCACTTTTTTCACTTCCTTTCACACTCCTACCCCCCCCCCCCCCTCCAAGTGAATTTTCCTGTAAAAAATACTTGTTTCTTTAATAGTACAGGATCTTCTAAATACTAATTATAACGACTCCAACTTCTTGAGTTTTTGATGTATGTGTCCTCATGAAAGGAATTCAACTCCTTTTCAATCCCGCCCCTCAAGATGGTTCCCCCCCCCCAAACGCGTTTTTCTTTGTTTTTAAAGGAAATCCAAATACCAATTTTCATGTCTGTAACAACTTTAGTTTTTATTCGATGTATGTATTCTCATACAATGAAGTCAATTGATTTTTCAATTCTTTCACACACACACACACACACACACACACACACACACACACACACACACGCACACACACACACACACCTTCATTGGATTTTCCGAGAATACGTGTTTCTTTACTTTTAATGCAGATTCCAAATATCAAATTTCACGTCTGTAACATCTTCATTTTTGAGATATCAGTAGCCTAATTAAAAGAATTCAACACCATTTTCAGTCACTTTTACCCCCCCTCCACCCAACCGGTATTGTGCGGGATTTCAGGCGATACGAATGACATACTTCCGTGCATTATTGACCTTATTATAAAGGTGAACGGACGGTCAATCTCTCTCCTATCGTTTACTTCAAATTAGTTTAAATTTTTATTTATATGCCAGGAGAATCTACTGTAATCTAAGAACGTTCTCCGAAGGAAAAGATGGTTCATGAAAACGAACCCAGGAAAGATTAGAAATGATCTGTTTATGATCAGAATAAGTACATCGAAAATCTACAGCCTGTTTCCAGTCATTCGACAGGGTCAGGAATGGAATGAATAAAGCCCCCGTCTAGCGGCGACAATAGGAATTGTTCCGGCTGCCGAAGCCTGTCGCACTTCTCTGGGGCAATGATTAATACATGACAAATGAAATGAATTGATATTGGACAGTGTTGCTGGAATGAATGATGACAGGGAAAACCGGAGTATCCGGAGAAAAACCTGTCCCGCCACCTTTTTGTCCAGCACGAATGTCACATGGAGCGACCGGGATTTAAACCACGGAACCCAGCTGTGAGAGCCCGGCGCGCTGCCGCCTGAGCAACGGAGGCTCCTTGTAAGTACATTGCGAACAGTAAAATCAATTGGTCTCCCCTCCTTTTACAACCCACCGCCGTTAAGTTTATTTACCCCCCAAAAACGAATGAGAAGAAGGCGTGCTTTTTTATGTTTAAAGGAGATTCCAAACACCAATGTGGTCACGTCTATTACCTTCATTTTTGAGATATAAGTATCCCCATAAAATTAATTCACTTTTTTCACTTCCTTTCAAACTCCTCCCCCTCCCCCCTAAGTGAATTTTCCGGCAAAAAATACTTGTTTCTTTAATAGTAAAGGGTCTTCTAAATACCAAATATCACGACTCTAACTTCTTCAGTTTTAGATTTATGTGTCCTCACGAAAGGAATTCAACTCCTTTTCACTCCCCCCCCCCCCACACCCCAAGATGGTTTCCCCCAAAAAACGCGTTTTCCTTTGTTTTTAAAGGGGATCCAAATACCAATTTTCACGTCTGTAACAACTTTAGTTTTTATTAGCTTATGTATTCTCATACAAATAAGTCAATTAATTTTTCTATTCTTTAACCCCCCCCCCCCCCTTCATTGGATTTTCCGGGAAAACGTGTTTCTTTACTTTTAAAGCAGATTCCAAATATCACATTTCACGTCTGTAACATCTTCATTTTTGAGATATCAGTAGCCTAATTAAAAGAATTCAACACCATTTTCAGTCATTATTAACTACCCCCTACACCCAAGTGGTATTTCCGAAAACAAAAGTACATGTTTGTTTATTTTTAAAGGAGATTCTAAATACAAATTATTACATCTATAAACTTTAGAAGTTTTGAGATATAGATACACTCATTTTAAAAATTTCGTCCCCCTTTTCACACCCCATTATTTGAATTTTCCCAAAACGAAAAAATACCTGTTTCTTTATCTTTAAAGTAGATCCCAAATACCAGTTTTCAGGTCTGTGATATCTTCAGGTTCTGAAATATAAGTAGCCACATTAGAGGCATTCAACTTGTTTTTCACCCTTTTCCACACTTCGTATTAGGATTTTCCGAAAACAAAAATACGGGTTTCTTTATTTTTAAAGGACATTCTAAATACCAATTGTTACATCTATAAACTTTAAAAGTTTTGATGTATAGATACACTCATATTAAAAAATCACCCCCCTTTTACCCCCACCATTAATTCGATTTTCTAAAAACAAAAAATACGCGTTTCTTTATTTTCAAAGGAGATCCCAAACACCAATTTTCAGGTCTGTAATATCTTCAGTTTCTAAGATATAAGTATTCTCTTTAAAGGCATTCAACCCCCTTTTCACCCCTTTTCACCCCTCCTGTTGGGATTTTCCGAAAACAAAAAAATACGTGTTCCTTTATTTTTAATGAAGATTCTAAATACCTATTTTTACATCTCTAAACTTAAAAACTTTTGAGATATAGATGCACTCATTTTAAAAATTCACCCCCCTTTTCACCCTCGCATTAATTGGATTTTTCAAAAACAAAAAAATACGTCTTTCTTTATTTTTGAAAGCGATCAAAAGTACCAATTTTGAGGTCTGTAATATCTTCAGTTTCTGAGATATAAGTACCGGTATCCTGATTAAAGGCATTCAACCCCTTTTTCACCCTTTTTAACCCCTCCTATTGGGATTGTCTCAAAACAAAAAAATATGTGTTTCCTTATTTTTAAAGGAGATTCTAAATACAAATTTTCACATCTGTAAACTTTTAAAGTTTTGAGATATAGACACACTCATTTTAAAATTTCACCCCCCTTTTCACCCCCTTAGCGATGGAATATCCAAAAATCCTCTCTTAGCGAGCACCTACATCTTAATATGAATATATCTCCAAAATTTCATTTCTTTATGTCCAGTAGTTTTGGCTCGGCGATGATGAATCAGTCAGTCAGTCAGGACAAGCTACTTTATATATATATATATATATATACACTGACTGACAGAGAAAATGCAACACCAAGAAGGAGTGGTCAGAACTTTATACCAATTGCAGGGTAGACTGACGTCACTGAGGTATGCTCATGATGTGAAATGCGCCGCTGTGCTGCGCACGTAGCGAGTGATAAATGGGACACTGCGTTGGCGAATGGCCCACTTCGTACCGTGATTTCTCAGCCGACAGTCATCGTAGAACGTGTTGTCGTGTGCCACAGGACACGTGTATAGCTAAGAATGCCAGGCCGCCGTCAACGGAGGCATTTCCAGCAGACAGACGACTTTACGAGGGGTATGGTGATCGGGCTGAGAAGGGCAGGTTGGTCGCTTCGTCAAATCGCAGCCGATACCCATAGGGATGTGTCGACGGTGCAGCACCTGTGGCGAAGATGGTTGGCGCAGGGACATGTGGCACGTGCGAGGGGTCCAGGCGCAGCCCGAGTGACGTCAGCACGCGAGGATCGGCGCATCCGCCGCCAAGCGGTGGCAGCCCCGCACGCCACGTCAACCGCCATTCTTCAGCATGTGCAAGACACCCTGGCTGTTCCAATGTCGACCAGAACAATTTCCCGTTGATTGGTTGAAGGAGGCCTGCACTCCCGGCGTCCGCTCAGAAGACTACCATTGACTCCACAGCATAGACGTGCACGCCTGGCATGGTGCCGGTCTAGAGCGACTTGGATGAGGGAATGGCGGAACGTCGTGTTCTCCGATGAGTCACGCTTCTGTTCTGTCAGTGATAGTCACCGCAGACGAGTGTGGCGTCGGCGTGGAGAAAGGTCAAATCCGGCAGTAACTGTGGAGCGCCCTACCGCTAGACAACGCGGCATCATGGTTTGGGGCGCTGTTGCGTATGATTCCACGTCACCTCTAGTGCGTATTCAAGGCACGTTAAATGCCCACCGCTATGTGCAGCATGTGCTGCGGCCGGTGGCACTCCCGTACCTTCAGGGGCTGCTCAATGCTCTGTTTCAGCGGGATAATGCCCGCCCACACACTGCTCGCATCTCCCAACAGGCTCTACGAGGTGTACAGATGCTTCCGTGGCCAGCGTACTCTCCGGATCTCTTACCAATCGAACACGTGTGGGATCTCATTGGACGCCGTTTGCAAACTCTGCCCCAGCCTCGTACGGACGACCAACTGTGGCAAATGGTTGACAGAGAATGGAGAACTATCTCTCAGGACACCATCCGCACTCTTATTGACTCTGTACCTCGACGTGTTTCTGCGTGCATCGCCGCTCGCGGTGGTCTTACATCCTACTGAGTCGATGCCGTGCGCATTTTTTAACCTGCATATCGGTTTGAAATAAACATCAATTATTCGTCCGTGCCGTCTCTGTTTTTTCCCCAACTTTCATCCCTTTTGAACCACTCCTTCTTGGTGTTGCATTTGCTCTGTCAGTCAGTGTAGATTTTCATGAAAGTTGCACAAGTCCAAGAATGTTTCCAATATTTTTTGTAAAAACTTTGAAAGATGACCCATGAAAAGCCATATTGTGCTAATAAGGATATATAGTAATTTCCACTAACCGTCGCAATACTTCTTCTGAATTGCCATTATCACTATCACTATCACTATCACTGTGGTTACGATTGCTTGTAATGGTATCATCAGTAGGGGAAAGTACAGGTACAAACTCAGTGTTTTTGGCCTCTTAACTGCTACTTTGTGAGGAGGAACTACAGCTAGGTGCAGACGTACTCGTCTCAGCCGCGGCAACATTTTGCGTTGTATTAGTTTTAAAAAATTTAGTTAATTTTGGCACTTTACTTAATAAAGCCTCATTCACTAACTCACTTTCTTTGTACAACTTTCTCCTTTGCACCCTGACAACTTTTTCAACATAATTCTTGAGTTTTCTACTAATCACTAACTCTATGCACTTCACAACAACATCGTTCACTATTTATGAAGCTTGTAATGCACGGAAGAATAAACTATTATCAACTGGCGTAAACAGTGACGGCATGACTATATCAATGTCACTATAAAACCAAGTAACCAAGACAAGTGTAAATTGTGTCCGTCGCATACTGCGGGTGGGGAGGGGTATTGCTGTCGATTCGCCGGCGCCGATGAGTCACGATCCTACTCCCACCCTCACCACCTGCTACCACAGCAGACAGCGCTGCTCAGTATACACAGTTACTACAGTGCATTATGCATAGAGAGAATTTGTGCGCACGAAGCCATGCATCCATTGTATTATTGTATAACACAGAGACCAACACAGTCATCTGTAGAATTAGACTACAAACGCATAAAATATAGACTTTTTTACCCAAGGTTGTGCCCCCCTCCCCCTGATTGCGGCACCTAAGGCGACCACTTCGGTCACCCCACCCACGCGGCGGCCCTCTTGCTGGGTGTGCTGTTTACCAAATGATGAGCCCAACTTAGCACACTGGGGTAAAATGCTTGCAACCAGGAATGAGTTAGCTGGAAAATTTATAATGTCCAATAACGGACCATGTATATTGGTATTATAAATTTACTCATTTGGGACAAATATTACAGGTTCCCTATGGGAATCAACATCTATATCAGATGATGAATTATTTAGTCAGTCAGTCAGTCAGTCAGTTAGTCAGATAGATGTTTTTATTATCACAGGTAAATTTTAATACTTGTTTAGTATTAGTCACCTCCTCTATCTGGGCATTATCCTTTTAACCCGTGAGGGGTCGCGTGCCGAGTGTAACGTCAGGAGTCGCGCACGGTCGTTTAGACTGGAAAACGATAAAACTCCAAAAACTTAGTTAATACGCTATTTATTGTTACAATAATCTAAGATAGTACTATTTAAACACAGACAAACACTTCTTAACATAATTATAATAATGAGATTGCCATTTGCTTATGAAATTGAAAATAAAAATTCAAATTCGGTTTATGGAAAATGCTTTTAAACTTATGTTTAATTTCATTTAACACACATCTAGACAATGCTCTTTCTCCCTCTACTCAACAATGAATGATAACGGTGCACTTTCTGCAATATATATAAGTCTACGCCATGAGTAACATCCGGTTGAATAGAACGGAGACAGGTAATGTGAGGAGTCGTGTGCGAATGAAATGACCAGATGGCCAGCTTGTTACTCACTGAAGGAGTGGAGAGGGATAACAGTGGTGTAACAGAAGTGTGGACGTGTCCATTGGAAGGTACTGAGATGTAGGAAGTATAACACACACTGTTCGCTGAAGGATTGATCAAAATAAACAAAAATGGTTGAAACGACCAGACCCGACCTCTGAATACTTCTGCCTCTTGAAAATCCTTGCATACAACCTCCCCTTGTTCATTAATGATTCCTGGAATGTCCTTCTTGGAACCTGTTCCTGCATTAAAGTACCTGTACATATCCTTTCATTTTTCACTAAGTTTTTATGACTGCCAATTATGCTTGCTATCACGTTATCCTTAGCTGACTTCTTTGCTACATTCAATTTCCTAGTAAGTTCCTGCATTTTCCATTTACTTCCACAGCAATTTCTAACTCTATTTCTTCCCAACCTCCACCTCCTTCTTAGTCTATTTAATTCTCTCAATCAATCAAATCAATCAATACTGATCTGCATTTAGGGTTGTCGCCCAGGTGGCAGATTCCCTATCTGTTGCTTTCCTAGCCTTTTCCTAAATGATTTCAAAGAAATTGGGAATTTATTGAACATCTCCCTTGGTAAGTTATTCCAAGCCCTAACTCCCCTTCCTATAAATGAATATTTGCCCCAGTTTGTCCTCTTGAATTCCAACTTCATCTTCATATTGTGATCTTTCCTACTTTTATAAACGCCATTCAAACTTATTCGTCTACTAATGTCATTCCACGCCATCTCTTCGCTGACAGCTCGGAACATACCACTTAGTCGAGCATCTCTTCTTCTTTCTCTCAATTCTTCCCAACCCAAACATTGCAACATTTTTGTAACGCTACTCTTTTGTCGGAAATCACTCTGTTATATTACAGTGCATTATTACCGTTCCTTACCACATTTAAAGGTACAAACCTGTTTTCACATTCCTCAACAACTGCTTTAAACTTCCCACAGCCTGTTTACATTTTTATTTACTGTTTTCCACCAATCCTAGTTACTCTTTTAAAACTCCATCACGTCTGTTTTATTAGCCATATGGTACTCCCTGATGGTCCTACTCTTAAGACCTTCCTTTCTATTACATTTATTTTCAAGTATGACATAAACAGCTTTGTGGTCACCAATACCATATATTACTTCAGTTTCTCGATAGAGCTCATCTTCCCTCTAGTTGATTCCATCACTTTCTGAATCAGCTGTCATTCCCATATTAATTTATTTGCCATGTGTTTGTCATGCTTCCTATCATTTGCATTACCTTTGCAATTGACATTTGGTAAATTGAGATCACCCGCTACAATCACATTCCTTTCCATATTGTTTCCCACATAGCTGATTATCTTACCAAATAATTCCGAATCAGTGTCAGTGCTACCCTTTCCCGATCTGTACACTCCAAAGATATCACATTGTCTATTATCTTTAGAATGAGCCCGACATGCTGTCGAGTACTGCTTTTCTTACAATTTTATATTTTAATGTTCAATTGTTTTCAGTTTTCCAACTGGTAAAATATTGTGGCTCAGGTACAAATAATAGAACAAATACTTTTACTATTACTAATTTATAATATCAAGCAATAATAGCACATGTCTCAGCAATGGCCAGATTGATAACTTCTCTTTGTAAACAAAAAGGAATGTCAAAATATCTTTAAGAGTTCTTTGTCTACTCATGACTGCTGCACACTCTCTCCCCAGTGGCAACATCCAAATATTTATACGGGAAGGTCACTCGTCCATCAAATCTTGTGAATTTGTGTGAAGGTGGGATGTTGTCCTTGAAAATACCTGAAGGTGAAGTGGTTCTGGGTGGTGGTGGTATCAAGACATCCTTAGGTCCAGCTGTAGGTTCGAGGTCCTTTAGAACAAACACCGGTTTCAGGCGGTCCACGGAGATGTCTTGTTTACCTGCAGAGTCTCCACATTGAAAATTTTTTCTTCACGTGACAATAAATGATAAGGGCCATCATAAACTGGTTGCAGTGGTATTCTGTCCCCATCATGTCTGATAAAATCAAGCTGACATTTCTTTAATTCGGGATGTATGAAGACCTTCTTTTGGCCTGCACAGGTTGAAGTGCTTGCATATTTAACTTTAATTTATAAAGGTTGTTGGGGATGTTCGCATCTTGCAAATTGTTTACAAGGAAGTCGATGGGAAGTTTGATTGCTGAACCATGGGTAATTTCTGCTGGGGTCGTGTTGTAGTTGGGGATGATGTCATATCAGAGGCTCAATAACACCAAAGGTAGTTTGAAAACCCAGACAAATGTAAGTTGAGCTTTCAATGAAGTTTTTAATTGCTGATGCCCTCACTCAATCACTCCATTGGCTGCTGGATGGTATGGTGTTGTGGTGTTGATTTTATGTGTTGAGCTTCCCTTAAAATTTTTGAAGATACCAAGATGCCAGAATTTTGTCCCACTGGAGTTCATTTATGTGACAGTAAATCCACTGTCAGGAGGATGGCATACTTATGTACCTTTGAATGCCAGTAGAATGAGCTGGGATTGAACCGACCAATATGGAGTCAACAAGCCAGTGGTCTAGCATCTGATTATTATTATTATTATTATTGTACCGGACTTACAGCTCGCCACGCTCATTTAAAATAAGCACGTTTTAGAAGGTTATCTATAACGTAAACGTTGAAACTGCTAGTGGAAGAAGTTTGAACGTTTTTTGACAGAGGTCTCTACTGTCAAAATTGGTACTCCCTCTGATGAGAGCATGGACAATCAAAATTCAAGATAAATTTAGTATTCATTAGTTGGTAAAACTGAATTGTTTGTAAATTATTTTTGGTGTTCTAAATTTATCAATACTTCTATTTCTTCCCGCCAACTTAATGTTTCAGCCAATAAGAAGTTTTTAATATTTATTTTATTGTCCAATGAAAATTGGGGGTGTGCCAGAGTTTCGGCCCAAAGAAATCTGGAACCTTCCCCTCTGCTATAAAAGCTGGGACCATTCAGGCCATATTGTCTTTGTGATCGCTCCAGTCAAGAGGTTTAGAGTGTGTTCGTAAAGGAGGCAGGTGGAAGGGCTGCCTCGTCCATCTTCAGGAGGTTCACCAGCTCAAGGTAATGGCAGACTCTGTTTGACCATGTAATAGTCTTTGAAAGCTTGCTTGAAGGGAAGGTTTCAAATCTCTTTCATAATGTAACTTCTATTTCCCAATGTAAATTCTCAAACAAGAACTTAACAGAACTTAGGGAATAAAGAGAAGTATCCTCTTGTATTCCCTTTCAACTTGATATTGAGGTGACTATGATTTTGTAACCTTTAAATCTACCTCGTAATTTTTTTACCTTAAAATTTTATCACCATCTAGTCACCTCCATAGTATAGGCTTAGCCTCTGTAACTTCTGGCTATAAGCGCACATAGGCTTTAATGATGTTCTGGTGAATTCTAAAGGAGTGAAAGTGTCCACCTCCTAACATTTTGATTTTCGGCCTGTAACTTTAACCTTTTGTTTCTAAAAAAGGCCACGCAGTATGGATACTTG
The DNA here is from genome assembly GCF_040414725.1 of Anabrus simplex. Classification (NCBI taxonomy): domain Eukaryota; kingdom Metazoa; phylum Arthropoda; class Insecta; order Orthoptera; family Tettigoniidae; genus Anabrus; species Anabrus simplex. The sequence goes on along the minus strand of NC_090266.1, from coordinate 433,009,441 downwards.
TTACCCCTGTTAAAGCCAGCTTTTTTTTTTTTTTTTTCATTTTGTGTCTAGGTAAATCAGAATGTTGAGCAATTAAGACAGTGTCTACGGTTTGGTTTTGTTAAATGTGGGTAGGTGCCTTAATAGGCCTGGAACTTGTAATTTTGGAGAATAGCCTCCCAGGAAGTAATCGTGTAGAGCAAGGACGCTCTTCCTATGGGTGTAAAACTTTGGAGCTCAGTCTCCGCGATTAGGTATTGAAGGGAGCAATGGTGTTCTTGTTAAATTTGTAACTAGGGAGCTTCAAGCTCATGTTGTTAAATTGTTGTTATCTGATTATCCTGGATTTTGTAATATGGTTACTCAAGCTCATCAGCTAGACCTTGTACCTGATTTTTGTTATTTGCTGAACAAAGAGTAAAGTTTGAAAAGAAAAAAAAAAAAAGAGGGAGGAAAGAAGTATATTCCAAAATTTTAAAGTTTTTAATTGCTGCTTAATCTTTTCTCTATCTGCCCATTCATGCCTGTACCTTCTGTGTCCCACAGAATCTCTGGATCAATTATTATTATTATTATTATTATTATTATTATTATTATTATTATTATTATTATTATTATTATTATTATTATTATTATTTTCAACAGTATTTTATAGAAATATAAATGACAAGCCATTCTAGACAAGTCTTCTTCCCATAAATTAGGCCATGTTGACATTGTAAGTATGTTAATGTTTCAATTTTGGTTGTGCAGGAGCCCTTGTCAAGGTGAAGCTATACAAGCAGATAGTAGGGTGGGTGCCTGTACTTTAAAGCAGTGAGAAGGCCAATTGGTGGTTTTAATATTGATTTGCTTCCCTTTCAGACTGACGTTATAAAGGCTTGCACAGTGCGACCAACTGTAACCATATACTTATCACTTTGAGGTGAGAATAATTCAGCAAGCTCTGCTAATCTCTAGTCTGAAATTTAAAATCTTGTCCCATGGTTGGGATTCCACTCAAAAATCTGGAAGTCATGTAGTTATGATCCCATTATAAACAGTCTCATAAAATTATCAGCTTTCTTTCATATGTTGTCTCTCTTATTTGTTGAAACAGTTCTCATAATTGGTTGTTTCAATAGCATCTCCACAGAGATGAGCATGATACTCATCCGTGGTAACCAGAATCGGATTTCAGCCACGAAGTTTCAGGGGGTTGTTGTGTGCATTATACCAGGCTCGCTGACCAGATTTTGGGAAGAGCTCGACTGACGGTTGGATATGTGTTGAATGACTCAAACTGAACACTTTTAGTGTTAAAGTTATGAAAACTCGTTTAATTATTCTTCCATTCCATTATGGATTATTGTTGAATACGATAAGCAAGAGAAAGAGGAATTAGATATGTTTAAAACTCTGTTATTCTTATATGTACACCCTGGTCCAGCCCCGCGGTGTAGGGGGCAACGCGTCCGCCTCTCACCCGGCGGCCCTGGGTTTGATTCCCGGCCGGGTCAGAGGTTTTTAATTGTAATGATTATTATACCTGGCCTGGGGACTGGGTGTTTGTGACGTCCTTAATCTTGCTTTCCTCACACACAACATTCCACACTACCACCATTCCAATTACATGCAGTTTTGTACAATATGGTGCCAGTCAGGGCAAAAGATCCACGTGGGTCAATGCCAAGAACAAATAGCATTTTTTAAAAAATGTACACCCTGAATTTTAGGAAAATTCTACACTGGGTCTCTGACTATTTGTAGTTAAGTCAATTCTTAATTCTTTCTTGGTATTCACCACACACTTTACATTCTATTTTCAGTCTTTCACCAGTGTGGAATTCAAGTTGGAATTCAAGAGGACAAACTGGGGCAAATATTCATTTATAGGAAGGGGAGTTAGGGATTGGAATAACTTACCAAGGGAGATGTTCAATAAATTTCCAATTTCTTTGAAATCATTTAGGAAAAGGCTAGGAAAGCAACAGATAGGGAATCTGCCACCTGGGCGACTGCCCTAAATGCAGATCAGTATTGATTGATTTTGGTCTTATGATCTAACATCATGATGAGTCATAAATTTATTTCAGCAGATAATGTGAGTTTTGAAACATAGATATCTAGTTTTTGCAGTTATTATTTTAGAATGTAAATTCCCTTGGCTGCATGGTTGCATGGACCACTGATATTATTGTATCATTAGTTTAAATGATCATTCTTCATTGGTTTTGTCATTTTAGAAGTGGGTACATTAATGTATCACTAGCAGTCGGCATTCTTGAAACATATCTTTAAATTGTATCCATATCATATTTGATGATATTGGGTGTCATTCAACTACATAGATTAACAAAACATCATTAGCACTTTTGCAATTATATCCACTTTCCAGGTAACCCCATCATTATTACACTGCTCTTCATAACCATTCAATCATTTCAGTACCTAGATGTAACAGAGCACAGGTTATTTAATGTAGATGAGTTAAATACAAGTGTGAATATCATTCTGTTGGTCAGACAACCCTGAAGTCTTGAGGTATCATGGTGCAGATATTAGACTTGTTCATTTTACTGGAGTCCTTGCCAAACTTATAGGGAAGTCACTACGATGAGTAGCTAGCGAGAGGTACACTTATCCACTGTACAACACAATATGTTCAAGATCTCTACGGAAGTACGGCATTTAAAAGCAGCTGAATAGTTTCGCAGAGAGTTCCACTTTTACTTCAAGGTTCCCTGCAAATTGTGTCGTTTCACATTGCACAGGCATAAAAGAAATACTGTATGTTACTCTAGGTCATGAAAGCATCTGTAACTGAAGACGGAATGAAATATTTAAAATTAGTATTACTAGAATAAATTGATTGATTGATTGATTGATTGATTGATTGATTGATTGATTGATTGATTGATTGATTGATTGATTGATTGATTGATTGATTGATTGATTGATCAATACTAATTAGTGAAATACAGTAGTATAAAAGATGTAATATAGGGTCTGTTAATTTAAAATTATCCCTATCTCATATTAAGGCAACAGTATCCATTAGCATCACGGTTAATGTACCAAGATTTCAAACATGTTGAAGTTAAGCAGATTGTAAAATATATTTAATTACTCTTCAGTTTGTCAGCAGACTGCGCATCATATAATTGAATATATGGTCATTCAAAAACATTGAGCGTGTGGTTCTGAATGGTACCCATAATTAATATTTTATCACACTTCATTCTAATTATCATCCGTCGGTAGATGCAGAGTGGGTTGTTGTCCCATATGCTCTGTATTCTGACCGGCCAACCGAGCAGAGGAAAGTTGGCCACGGCTCTACTGTGGCTCTACGCCTCTGCATTCGGGAGACGGGCCTGGAGCACAGTGCCGGACTTCACGCCTGGTGCCACCTGTCAGCTGTCCTGAGAATGGTTTTCCATGGTTTTCCATTCTCCTGCACTAAGGCGAATGCCGAGACAGTTCGTAGTATAGGCCACGGCCGCCTACCCCCTCACCTTCTCCACACATCTGCTTCACCGTAACAAATCTCCCAGCCTGAGAGACAGCGTCACCATCTAAAAGGCCCACCTCCCCCTTCAGGGGAGAAATGAAAACGTTTAGTAGTTAGTAGTAGTAATTAACATAAAAATATAATTCACCACCCTGTGATAGCACACAAGAAACATTATTATATGGATTTGATTGTTTCTGAGAAAAGTGTACCTGTAATGCGCTCATTTCCTTCTTGAGCAGCTATACAATTCGATAGCTTAAACTTTTGCTCCTGGTTTTTCCATTCAGGGTGTTGTTTTACTTTGAATGAATTCTTTATATTGACCAGTAGATAAGTAACACCAAAACTATTTCTTGAAAACCAGATTACTAACGAAAACCAAACTAAATGAATATAATCATCATATTTTGCAGTAGGCCTACGTTACACTTAAAATTCCTTCAACAACCAAACTTCTGTAGGTCGAGAATTTATAGTTCATTTTCAAACACCCTACCCGGCTCCCTGGAAGGGTAAACTGATGATGATGATAAAGCATTGATGTCAAAAATTTGAGGACCAAGGTGCGAAACATCATAAAACATCATTGATAACTGTTACAACTGAACTAAAGGTTGTATATGACGTTGTTAGAGGAAGGACTAATGGCATTTAATATTGAACTCGTGATGTTTATGGCCTGTCGTTAAATAATGCCAGCAGTTTGTTTTGGGTAGTTTACTGTAACCTCACTTTCTGTATACCTTTCAAGAACTCTGTCTGGAATAGTTGTTGATTGTTAGAGTGGTTGCTTTTTCAGTTAATTTTCAGTAACGAGAAAATGTAGACTAATTTGTATTTAACATTTTAATATTGGCATTACATGTATCTTCTGAGTAAAAATGAATTATAACTTAACCTGTGACAAAACTGAGGACAACAAACCAAGTTTTCACCTCCTTTCTGAAATAGCAGATGAAGAACATAGGGGACTCAGAAGGTGATGGAGAAAACGATTACTTTCACATTTCAGACCAGGGTTCTGCACCAGAGGAAGACATAGTGATTTATCTGGAGAGAATTACATTAGGAATGATTCAGCTGGTGACGTTGCAGACTGTATTTATGGAGAGGACAGTGTGACTAAATGAAGTACCACAGTTCTTCCTATGAATACTTGTACTCAAACTCACAACAAGGTTTCTTCCTGTGCTGGCAGAAATTGAAATTTTAACACCAAGAAGGAATTGTGCTAGATAAAAAATTCAGGAGCCATGTTTGCACATCTGAAAGATGAAGCCTATTGAAATTTGCATGTGAATCGATAAAGAGAGATGCTAGTAGTGCCACAATGACCTTGCAAAGCAACTTTGCTCTAAATATGCGCAGTTCACTTCGTGAGTGTTATTCATTGTCCAGTGTTGATGCAAGGTAGGTGTGAGTCAAACATGTATTTAAGGAAACAAAGAAGAGAGTATCGGCAGCTTACTCAGTTTGAATGAGGCTGTGTAATAGGACTATGAATATTCTCTCCGTGATATTGCAGAAAGACTTGTTAGGGATGTATCCGCACACAGGCCACTGTGGGGAGGGAAGACCACTGTATTCACTGCATGGTGGTGGTGGATCGTACTGCGTCTGCAGCAGCTATTAGAGCTTCAGTTGGCACCAGAGTGACACAGTGAACTGTAACAAATCAATTACTTGATGGAGAGTTCTGGGACAGATGTCCTGTAGCATGCAAGCCACTAACTCTGGATCACTGTGATCTGTAACTTCAGTAGTGCCAGGCTAGAGCTGTTGGAGGGCAGAGAGGAGATCTGTTGTTTTTCCAGATGAGAGCTGTTTCTGTCTTGGTGCCAGTGATTATTATTATTATTATTATTATTATTATTATTATTATTATTATTATTATTATTATTATTATTATTATTATTATTATTATTATTATTATTATTATTAACAAATACGTTGCAATTGGGAAATATCCTGATGGCAATGGTCACTTACAGTAGTGCGATAATAAAATAAAAACATAATTAACCAACAGCAACAATAACAACTACAACAACAACAACAAGATTACCAAACCAAAAACAAACCCCATGGCACTTAACGCCCTTGAAAGGACCTTGGCCTGCGCAGCGACCACTGCTCAGCCCGAAGGCCTGCGGATTACGAGGGGTCATGTGGTCAGCATGACGCATCCTCTCGGCCGTTATTCCGGGCTTTCAAGACCGGGGCCACCATCTCACCATCAAATAGCTCCTCAATTCTAATCACGTAGGCTGAGTGGACCTCGAACCATCCCTCAGGTCGAGAGAAAAATCCATGACCTGGCTGGGAATCGAACTCGGGGCCTCTGGGCGAGAGCCAGGCACACTACCCCTACACCACGAGGCCGGCTAACAACAAGTTTACAACAAGCAATTCCATGGAAAGGGTATTACAAGAAATACTATTAGTTTAACATTCTAAATTCAGCAGAAAAACACAAATTCAGAGTCCGTAATTTACAAATTTCACTTTTCACTTTACACTAGCACTAATGATCTTCTTAAACATTTGGATTCCAGAAGGTAATCTATTAAAGACTGCTGCAGGTAATTTATTCCAATACCGTATTGTCCTGCTTATGAGGGAAGATTTGCTCACATCCGTATCGTTGTTTCTGGCCCTAATTTTATGTTTGTGATCAATTTTTGTTAAGTACGAGGGAGGTTCCAGCCTATTCCAAATACTAGTCCAGGCATCCCTTCCCATGTAGCTCTTCTAAAGATCACACAGGTGAGCTCTAGTTCTTCTAGATTCAAGACTTTGCCAATTAATGGTATTCCTCCTATTCCCGTTTATGAAACACACTGATCTTCTTTGAACTTTTTCTAGGGAATTTATTAAACCTACCCTGTACGTATCCCAGCAAACAGATCCATATTCGAGAATCTGTCTTACCAAAGCTTTACTTATGGTTTTCTTGAGATTCTGCATAATAAAATGTAAATATCTCCAGGATTTTCAACTTGCTCTGACCAGTTTATGTCTTTTTCTAATATTAACACGTAAGTACTTACAAATATCAACTTCAACAACAAAATTCCTCCCTCTCCCACCAAGTTTGTAATCCCCTTTCCTGTCATTTTCTTTTTACCGAAACACAATTTCTCGTTTTTTCTGCTGTGGATCTTCATTTGATTTTCACGTGCCCATTCTTCAATCGTATCTAAATCCTGCTGAAGCAATAGTTAATCCTCTTCTGTCTTTATCTCCTGGTATATGATGCAATCACCAGCAAAAAGGCACACTTCCAATTTTATCGAATCAGGCATATCATTCATGAATATTATGAAAAGAATTGGCCAAATAATGCTACCTGAGCGACACCAGATGTAATGTTGATTAGAGAAGATAGCATTTCTCCCACGTGCACTCTCTGAGATCTTCCATTGAGGGGTTCTCGTATGCATTTCACCACTCAGTGGGCATAGGTTGGTAAGAAGGAGGCCAGGGAGGACTTGGAACTACGCTGTCTGCATCGTCACACTGGACCTACACCAGTTGTTATGGTCTGGGGAGCAATTTCCTTTGACAGTAGGAACACTCTCGATGTTTTCCCAAGAAGCCTGACAGCAGATTTGTATGTGAGACTGGGATTGAATTGATTGTGCTACCATTTATAAGCTTTATAAGCTTTACTTTAGATTCCGCATAATAAAATGTAACGACCTTCAGAATTTTCCACTTGCTCTGACAAATTGAAGTCTTTTCTCATAGTAACACCTAAGTACTTACTACTATCAGCTTCAACAACAAAATTCAAGGAGGTGTTTTACAACAGGATAATGTTCATCTTCATAGCACTGCTGTCACCCAGCATGTTCTATAGTGTGTCGACCAGTTGCCTTGGCTTGTGAGATCACGAGACCTATCGCTCCTTGAGCGTGTATGGGACATTATGGGAAGAGAAATCCAGCATCATTAAATACCAACATAAACCACTGCTGATTTGACTGACCAAGTAAAACAGACATGGAACTGCATTCCATAAAATGACATACAGGTTCTGCACAAAACAATTCATGTATGTGTGCATGCTTGCATTCTGAATTATGATGTCTACAGTGGTTCTTAATATACCACCATGTCACATGTCGTCTTATCCATATTTAAGCCCGTGACCTAAAAACTTTAATCGAATAATATATGCTACCCAGACAATTGCTTAGCCTAAATTGCATTTCTCTAAACAAATGTCTTCTTGGTGTTGGGATTTCGTGTTCTATCAGTGTATTTACCATTATCCAGCTTGCAAGTACAAGGTATTAGAGATCCAAAGATGACGATGGTGATGATGATGGTTGTTGTTTAATTGGGCCTAACATCTAAGTCATCAGCATCAATTCCAAAGAAATGGTTCATCTTCTTTTTTTTTTATGATCATGTTATATCTAGAATACTTACATCTTTTAGAGAGAAACACCCTGATGGCCCATTCCAAGCCTGGAACCAGCCTTCTAATATAGGTAGGAGTCCATTACAGTAGTGGATCCCTTTGGCACTGTCTGTAATATCACATGTAATAATTGGTATACGAATGGTCCATTAGCTAATGAACTAGAAAGGAATCACAATCTGTAGTAACCTGAAAAAGAACAAAAGGGAAGGTATTTTTAAGTAGTTATAAAAAGTTAGTATCATACAGGTCAGAGAAAAAACAAGGCCTAATGATAGTGATAACAAAGTTACACTATGCTAAAATAGATGAGAGCACTAAAGAGAAGAAGAAACCAAAAGTCCTTACAGTCTACAACATAACAAAGGGGTCAGTAGAGACTGTTAACTAAAGAATGTGACCAAATTTCCCTTTGGATTAAACAAATGATCATAATTACATCTCATATGTCTCTCAGTTATGGCCACACCCAGTCATGTTTTCATGTTATGAACACTGCTGACAACAACAGCTATGTTATTTAGTTCTTCTTCTTGGTTGAACTGTGTTGTCCCTCATGCCTGCATTAAACAGAATCCTACATTCTCAGTCAAAAGAAGTGCACTTCATTGCTGAGAACTTTTGAGAATCCTGTCTCTGAACTGTGGCTACACTTCATTTACATACAAGCTTCCACATTTGATAATGTTGTACTGAAAGTGGAGGGTGACAGAACATCAGTAACTGAATTGATGGGTGTAACGAGTGACTTGAGAAAATCTCTTCTTGAGAGAAAATAATACTGGTTTTTCTGATAAAGTGAGAAAGCTGTTCACTTAGCTGGAAGAAGGCTTGGTTCGAAAACAAAGTGTAGAGGAAATTGCTGTAACATTCCATGAAAAATGTGTTGAATATTTAAATCTGTGGTTTGAATACTTCAAAGACTTAGAAATTTCCTAAATGAGCTCAACTGAAGCATGTTACTATTTGGTTCAAGATTGAAATGAGTGTTGAATTCAAAGCTGTGCAAAGGTTCTTTGATGTGGACAAAGATGGTGAATTATTTGACAAATGTTCATGCTTAGTAAGATATTTAAAAATATAAATCTATGGAACAGCTTGGAATATCCTGTGAGTGTAGATAAACAGTGGATTTACTCGCCTTAAGGACTATAATGTCACACATCATCTTTCATCCATTATTTAGCAGGCCTACACCCTTCCTCTACCAGGTATAAATACATTTGTAGAAAGACTATTCTATCAAGTAAACCAAATTTGGACAAAATTATCATTTAAATGTACAAACTTGAAAGTCATAGTGATGACCAACTACTGTGAGATTTCCAGCAATCTTATAATGAATTCTTGTATTTTATTGAAGCTTTTCTCCCATTTTATTAAGGAAAATAGTGTCATCCAGAAAGTGTAATAAACTGTAGCATTACTTTGTTCTCTTTTAAGAGTCTGAATACAATATGTAATAAAGAAGTAAACTAATAATAATAATCAATAATTGTATATTTGAGTGGCATGGCTTGGGAATTTCCTGGGTGCAGCCAGTTTGAGACAGATACTGCTGAGGAAAGGACAGTTACAACGTTTTACAGGAAAAAGTATTTTTTCAAAATACTATACCCAATGTATCTAGGATTTTTACTGGCTTCAGTGGTGGGGTCATGTGAGCCTGAAGTTGTTACAGACCAACCTAGGAGGATAGGTTACCTAGGAGAATAATGGACTCTGTTATGGAGGGTAAGAGAAGTAGAGGGAGACCACTCACTTGAGTAATTCTTGTCTGGTGCATCCACATTGCAGGGGTAGGTATCCTCCACATCAGTAGGCCGGTGTGAAGGAGAGTTAAGTACAGGCAGGGACCCAGTCTCACGGGGTATAACTTGGAACCCATGCCCAGTGTTACGGGTGAAGGCATTAAGAGCATCTTAGGGAGAGAAGGAGACCTTTGGAATGGCAAAGATGGGGGATGAGGCAACCCATCCTCTCTGGGAAAAATTAGAAGAGGAAACCACTGCCTTGTAGAGAAGAGGGATATTCAGAGGCTAAGGGAGTAAACCCCGAAAGAAAATCCTCAGATGCATTAGGCTTAGCAGGTCAGCAGATGAGTAAATTTGTACTTGCTTTCAATTATAATACAAGCCTCGGATATGGAAGTTTAAAAATGGAAATGGAATTGACAAGTCTCTGGCTACAGTTGCACAGTATGATGGTAATGCTGATGTTCGTGCAAGTGTTAGATCAGAGAACAAAACTTGATTTGGAACAATAAATATTTTAACAATGAATAGGAATGTAAATTAATTCATTGACTTAATGGAGAGATGAAAACTCGACATCCTGGGATCAAGTGAAGTAAAATGGAAAGAAATGAAGAAACTAAGAAAGGGGTACACCTTGTACTAAATGGGTAAAAGTAAAGAGAAAGGAAATGGAGAAATGGATTGGGATTTATAGTGAATCAGAATGTTGAATCAATAGCTGAAGTTGAGTATGTAAATGAAAGAATTGCACATACATGTAAACAAGGGACTACTGAAGATAGTACAGGTGTACAATCCACAGACAGGATGTACTGTAGTGTGGAAGAAAAAGATGATTACCTGAATGAAATGGAAACACATATTGTTGAAGATTGAATCATAATAATGGGAGTTCTGAATGCCCATGTGGGAACTGATAGAATGGGCTACGAGAATGTTCTGGACCCACAAGGGTATGGCGATAGAAATGAAGATGGAGGGAAACTGTTGGACTTTTGTATCAGAAATAACCTGATAATAAAGAACACATGGTTTATGAAGAGGAATAGCCATAAGATCAGCCGATATAGTTGGGATGGTTAGTATGGAATACTCATTAATTTTATAATAACAGACTGAGAATGGGGAAGATATGTCGTGAATACAAAGATAATCCCCAGTGAAAGCATGGAAGGTGATCACAGATTATTAATTGTGGAATTAAAACAAGTAAAAATCCCTAAAATTGTACTGAAGAAGAACCAAAGATCAGGATTTGGGAATTGGAGGAGGAGGATAAAAGAATGGCATTCCAAGATTGTATAAAAAGGAAGTTGCCTAATACGGAAATACGAAGTGGAAAAGAAGAGTGGGACAATTTAAGACAGACATTTATAGATGTAGCAATTGAGGAATGCGGGAAAACAAAAGCAAAGGTTAAGGGAAAGGAGACATGGTGGTGAACAGACAAAATAAAAAAAGAAACAAAAGAAAGGAACAAGGTGAAGAAAGAAATGGATAAGGAAAAGCAAAAAACATATCAAAGGGATGAGAATAAGATAGAATAGTTAGATGTGGAATACAAAAGATTGAAAGTACAAGTAAAGAGGAGTATCAAGGAAGAAAAGGAGAAATGTTGGGGAGAGTTTTCCAACAAAATTGAGCAAGATAGTTGAGGAAATCAAAAACTATTTTACAGAGTAATAAAATCAAAAAGAATAAATCCAGAAAAAAATCAAGGCATTAGAGAGAGAAGATGGATCCATAGTACATGACGAAAAGGGTCTTCAGAAGGTGATGGCAAAGTATTTTGAAAGACTTTATAATGAGGATGACTGCTCAGAGGAAGAAGAGGATAAGAAAATGGAAATAATAGATGGAGAAAAAAGAAGAGAACCCGATAACATGTTTGGAACTTGAAACGGCAGTGAAAGCAATGACCAAAGGTAAAGCAAGTGGAAAAGACAAATCCAATGCTGATATGATTAAGGCAGCAGGAAGCATTGGACTACAGTGGCTATACAGAGCCCTCAATGCCATGTGGAAGGATGAAAGGATACTTGAAGACTGGCAACAAGGAAGCATTGTACCACTGTTCAAAAAAAGGAAATAGGAAGAAATGTGCAAATTATAGAGGTATAATAATAATTTTGTGTGGCTATTTCTAGCTGGGTTCAGCCCTTGTAAGGCAGACCCTCCGATGAGGGTGGGTGGCATCTGCCATGTGTAGGTAACTGCGTGTTATTGTGGTGGAGGGTAGTGTCGATTATAGAGGTATAACCCTATTATCACATGGGCTACAAATAATGGAGGAAGTTGTAGACAAAAGACTGAGGGATATAATAGAAACAAAGTTAGAGGAAGAAAAATATGGCTTTAGACCAAATAGATCAAAAATAAACTTGATATTTATAGTGTGAACGATAATGGAAAAACACCTGGAAAGGAACAGGGAAATCATCTTCATATTTTTGGATTTGCAAAAAGCTTATGATACAGTTAAGAGAAAACATGTATGGGAATGCTTATGGAAAAGGAATGTACCAAACCATTAATTAACAAGATAAAAATGTTATCAAGAGAGTAAAAGCAGTGTATAAGTGGGGAGTGGTGACTGAAACGTTTTATACAAAAAAAGGTCTCAAGCAAGGAAGTGCTCTGTCCCCATTATTGTTTATTATACTGATGCATGAAATCATAAAACATGTAAAACAGAGCATCAGTAGTGATGAAGTGAATGCTTTGGTATTTGCAGATGATGTGGTGATTTGGGGAAAGAGAGAAAAGGAAGCACAAAGGAGACTGGACATTTGGAATAAAAATCTGAAGGAGTTTGGATTGGTAATTAGTAAAAGAAAACTGTAGTCATGCACTTTGGAAAAGAGAAAAAGAGAAGCCAAGTGAACATAGATGGAGAACGGTTAGAGAATGTAGAACAGTTTACATATCTGGGTGGCATTATTAATGGAAGTAATGAAATCAACCCTGAAATTAATAACAGACTAAGTAAGGGTACAACATTTTATCATCAAGTCTGAGAGCTTTTATGGGATGACAAAGTTCCAAAAAGAACTAAATTAACATTATATAAACAGTATACTACTACTACTACTACTACTACTACTACTACTACTACTACTACTAAACGTTTTCGTTCCCTCTCTGAAGGGGGAGGCGGGCCTCTTAGACGGTGACGCTGTCTCTCATGTTGGGAGATTTGTTATGGTGAGGGAGATGTGCGGAGAAGGTGAAGGGGTGGAAGGCCGTGGCCTATAGTATGAACTGTCCTGGCATTAGCCTTAGTGCAGTAGAATGGAAAACCACAGAATACCATTCTCAGGACAGCCAACGGGTGGAGCCAGGCATGAAGTCCGGCACTGTACCCCACGCCCGTCTCCCGAATGCAGAGGCTTAGAGGCATGGTAGAGCCGTGGCCAACTTTCCTCTGCTCAGTTGGCCGGTCAGAATACAGAGCCATTGCCTCTTAAGGGACGAAGCCCAAGGGCCGAAACCCACTCTGCATCCACCGACCTATAACCAGTATTTCATACCAATTGCAACATATGGACTAGAAACACTGGTAACTAATAAGAGACAAGATAGTAAGATCCAGGCAGTAGAAGTGAAATTTTTAAGAACATCGGTTAAAAAGACAAGAAGAGATAGAATCTAAAATATTATAATCAGAGAAGAGCTAAATACAGAACCGTTAGTACAGAATATACAGAAAGCAAGGCTAAGATGGTTCAGACATGTAAAAAGAATGGGAAAGGAATGGGTAGCAAAAAGGGAATTAGAAAGGGAAGTTAAGGTAAAGAGACCAGTTGGAAGATTGAGAAGAAGTTGGATGGATCAGATCTGGAAGGACATTAGAGAAGCTGGATTGGATGTGGCAGAAGTAATGGAGCAGGAAAAGTGGAAGGACAGAAAGGAGTGGAGGAGTCTTGTTAACCACACCAGAACTACTGGAGTGGGACATTGATGATGATGATGATGAATGAAAAAATGTAAAAATTTAATTGAAGTTTCACAATTGTTATAATTTTCATAGTCACTATTACTATTACTTTGCAGGACTCAATCTACTTATTCACTCTGAATTGCAATGAACTATTAGATGCATCTCCAAGTATTCCATTGTCATGGTATGCTGCTGATCAGAATGAAAAAAATGATCTCTCCATGTCACAGAAAGTTGTTGGTACAAATTTAAGTAGATTACATTTTTCAGGAGAGATTTTGACTGGAGGATTCTCTTCTTTGCCGCGGAGGATCTTGCACACTGAAGTGAATGTTGAGAAGCCAGAGTTTCTCTCTCTCCATAGCAGACTCAAATTTTCTTCATTACTTCTATTCCAACAGTCCCTTCAATTACTTGGATTTCATATCTTCCATTATGTCCAATGGTTTCTTCAAAGGCATGCCACAAGTTTCTAATTTATAAATACTGTCAGGAATGAATCTAAAATTGCTTTGGATATAAGGTAATTGGCCCTATACATTAGAATCACTTAAGGCACTTTGGGCAGCTCTCAAAGACAAATCTATCACAGACTTCACATCTTTAAAATGTTAACTATAAAAGCAGGCAGCTTTGATCCATGTACCCCCCACCTAGTCTGGACAGGTTGAGGGGGCAATGTCATATTTGGCAATTGTTTTCTGTAGTGCAACACACATTGGGGAGCTTTAACAAATACTTTCTTGGTGTTTGAAATAATGCTGTTCACTTGTGGATATTTACATCGCACTTATTCGGTGACACATTACTGTCCATGGGCGAGATAGGTGAAATGGATCATATTTTCATACAGCACACATAAAGCACTTCCTGCGTGTAGCATGTATGCTGCAGCATCAAAATAAAGAACAAGGAATTTATCTTCTTCAATGCCCTCAGGCCACAACACTTTAAGTCCATCATTCACATAACGAGCCACTGTTGCATAATTTGTGTGTTTTAACACTTTCAAAGAAATCAGAAAAGGTGTAGGAGATTCTCCTCCATCCAGTTTACCAATAATAAGGTTAGAAACATAGCGCCCTTTCATATCCATACTGACATAGACAGCAATACATATATAGTTGTCTATATGACATCGCGCACGTGGAAGCGCATCTTCTTAACACAAATGCAGATAGTTCTTTCAGAGCGTAGAATCATTGGGTATCTGCCTCCCACAATACTTATCTAATAATGTGCGATATTTAGGTACCTGGGTTTTGTACCATGGTATATTTGTGGCAACCATAGCAGTACACATGTCATAGAAGAATTTATTCCTGGCTCTTAAAGATTGTTGCATTTGAAATAGAAGGACTTGCTTTTTTAGATATTTTTAGTGCTTTATTCTTAGTATGCAGGGCACTGTGCAGATGTTGTTCAAGTTGTGATTTCATTGAACATGTAATCTTCTTATTACAAGCCTGGCAGGGAATCACAGCTCTATCAGTAGTGAACGAATCATCTATTGTAACCATGACTTTACTTCGATGCTACAGGAGGCATCCTAGGTGTAAAAATGTACAAACTCAAGAATAAATATTGTTAGGGGCACTTTTTGTTTGTGGGGTGGAAGGTAATATAGCAGCTTTTCTGAACAACAGATTGAAAAGTAGAGTCTCAGGCACTCACTGGACAACTGAAATAAACTGGAGTCTAGCCACTGAGTCTCTGGTAGGGTGTGATGTGAATTCCCATCCCCTTATTTCCACTAATATCTTTCTTGGAATTCTTCCTGGCCCTTTCTCAGCAGCTTATGAATAGCTGGAAAATCTGTTTCATGTACCTGAGTTTCTAGTGAACAAATATTGTTATACAGACTGTTTTGAATTACCGTATATTTCACTTTTGAATCACTGCATATTTCACTTGCAAAAAAAAAAAAAAAAAATATCACAGTAAGAGACATACATAGAATAAGTAATGTAAAAAATGTCATTATGATCAAATATGTAAAATATGTTACAACAAAATGTAATTATATGATAGCTAAGGTTCAAATTCATGGACATTTATCATTTTTAGTTATGTACAAGCAAAGGGAAAGAATATGTATTTAAACAAAAATTCTAGCCCTAATGATGACCAACTACTGTGTAATTTCCAGCAATCTTGTTATGAATTCTCCCAATTTATTAAGGAAAATAGTGTCATCTGGAAAGTATAATGAACTGTAACATCGCTCTTTTAGGAATCTGAAACAATATGTAATAAAATAATACACTAATAGTAATCAATAATTTTATATCTCAGTGGTATTGCACGGGAATTTCCTGGGTATGGCCAGTTCAAAACTGATACAGTCAAGGAGAGGATGAAATTCTACTAATGTTTTACAGGAAAAAATATTTTTTTCAAAAATCAATACCCAATGTATAGAATTATATGAAGAATAAAAGAATTGTATGTATAGGAATAAGAAATTTGTGCATTTGTCATTTTGGAAGATGTCTCTAAAATATACGCACAACCACAGTGATTCTGTATACCGCGATACGAAGGGAGTTTAATGTACAATGCAACACATTTATTTTCCTAAAAGAAGGTTGGTTTTATGGAAGATTCAAATACATCATATTATTCCCCAATCCACTTGCTACAATACCCTATTTTTCAACATAATCTCCGTTCAATGCTATGGCCTTTCGCCACAGTAATGTGAGGGCCTGTGTGCCTGCATGGTACCACTCAACTGGTCGATGTCAGAGCCAACGTCATGCTGCATCGATAACTTCCCCATCATCCATGCAGTGCTTTCTATGGGGCGCATCCTTCATTGAGCCAAACAAATAGAAGTCAGAAGATGTGAGTTCCGGGCTGTAGGATGGATAAGGAAGAACAGTCCACTGAAGTTTTGTGAGCTCCTGTTCAGGTGCCTCATTGTTGTGTGAGGTCTTGTGTTGTCATGAAGAAGGAGAAGTAAATTTGCATTTTTGTGGCTACAAACACACTGAAGTCATTGTTTCAATTTCCTTAGAGTAGCACAATACACTTCAGACTTGATCGTTTCACCACAAGGGAGGACATAAAATGAAATAAACCCTTCAGAGTACAAGAAGACTGCATCCATGACTTTACCAGATGAGGGTACAGTTTTGAACTTTTTCTTCATGGGAGAGTTGGTGTGGTGCCACTGCACAGTGCGTAATTTCAGGAATCTAGTCGGCCAAAAATCGTATCTCGGAAACTAATGGACCGATTTACATAAAACGTAGTATGTAACTGCTATTATTGGAGATAATTAAGTGTGTAGTCAATCAAGTATAAAGAACAAATTACTATGCCAGAAATAGAATTATTAATCTTTGTAATTTTAATCATTTTTCGTTACAGCTTTAAGAAATTAAATAGATGTTAATAGTGGGACTTACTGTTTAGAATGTTCAAAAACAGATACAGGAATACATGTACTTGCCAAACAATTTATTAATTAGATGCAGTTACATCAGAATCTCTATCGTCACTGTCATTATTTCCTTCGGCAGAGCACTTCTCGTAAAAGCGGAATCAACTTCCTCCTCCTTGATTTCCCTAAGCTGGTAATATAAGGGTCCGATGATATAAGCAGCCTATGGAAAAGATCAGTATTTGTGTCTTTCTAGAAGGTTTCCTATTATCTTTATTCCTGGTCTCCTGAGCTTCCTCGTAGTGTTGTCCAATGGTTATAATACAGTGCCTAATGACCTCCTCTCCATGAACCAAGCGTTTGTTCAAAGTTACAGGTATGTAGTACGATTTGTATTTTTGTAAGTACAATTGTATAGTTTCCTTTGCGTAAATGCCAAATGTCACTTTATCAATGGCATACCCATACAATAGAGTTTCTAGGATGGCATGTAGATGGTTTATTAAATTTATATCTACTCCAGTAATATCCGCAGAAGTGGAGGACTTTCTGAAGAATCTTCTAGCGGTTTTCATCATTGGTATTGCTTCGGATATCAACCAATAGACGTGTTACCTCCCTGAACTTCTGTAGTGAAGTCATCTACAGTATTTATTTATTTCGTGCGTACTTTAGGCTTTAAATCAGTGCGTAAATGTATTGTGTTGAGTGAGAGTTATGCGATAAGCCTACGTGTGTGATTTGTTTCTTTAACATAAATACTGTGATCTTTTGTAGTCATCTGCAGTATTTATTTGTTTTCTATATTTTATTGTCTGGATAAATTTATAAAATGCAATTAAATACATCCCCCGCCCCTAGAGCCCATAAAATTATTTGTCTATTTTTTCTCGAAGTTTGCCTTATATTTCAGTACTGAGGTTTCCCATGTGCCATAGTTTACGTCTGGTTCTGTACAAACCAGAAGTGGCCTCCGTAAACCCCACGTCCCCTTTAGTTCATAAAAGTAATTTGTAGCTTAGTTTCTTCAGCCTTTTGTCTTGAACTTACATACTGTATTTCACAAATTTATGTGCCACCGTTTTCCTGTGATGGAATTGAGCGGAGCCGTTCGATATAGCAACCCTGTTGTCATAAGAACAATACTCTTTTCTTAACATGGAATGAGCTATAGTACTGGCAGGCTCATCCTAACATTGTTGTGATGCACGTATTTCGGCAAGGCCCATTCTCTGCTCGAATCAACTTTTATTGTACTTCAGCAATTTGTCCCTTTTTCTACTATATTTTGTCCAGCATGATAGAATTTTAGCACACAAAATACTGACAGATTTCCTTATTGACTTGGATATATCTTCATAACAATCCTCAAAGCCTAAATGTTCAATTACAACGTTCGCTATATTATCGTTCCGCTTATATTCCCTGCTGTTCCTCAACAGCTCGAAAACCGACCTCTGGGTTACAGAGTACATGGCTTCTGAAAATAGTTAATCACTCTCATGGTTGCAGCAAAAACTCACAGTTTTTTGTTATTAAAGTATAAATAACTCATCCAAAAGACTTTCATCGCGGAAATCAATGGCAATCCATTTTGAAAGTCAGCTCAAATTTTTTATAATTAGATAACGCTTGGACACCGTGTACCTGAATTTTAAGTGTATATTCCGGACAACAATATAGTAATTTTCAGAAAATTCTACATACTATATAAAATACATACCTTTACCTAATATAATAACATTGCAAGCTAAAGAAGTATTTAGTTCTGACGTCTTTACTGAGCCCTCACATAACAATAACTGCGCACTCGCCTCGCCAGAATATGATGCCCTAACGGAGGAGAGCCACTTTAGGCCTTCGGTAAGATTAGATAATTAGACACTGCGACTTTTCAATACTTAATTACTGTACCTAAGAGTCTTATAAACACGACTCACAGAAAATGCGCACCAAAGAAAAGGGTCGAAAATATTATTTTTGGCTGGCTGGATGCTAGAAATTACCCACTGTGCACTGCATGGATTGCCGTTTTGCATTCGGTTTGAAGTGATGAATCCATGCTTCATCATCTGAGACAATGTTTGACAAGAAATTGTCATCTTCAGCCTCAAAACGGGCAAGCAATTCCTCACAGAAGTCTCTTCTTTGCTCTTTATGGTCTTACATTAGTTGTTGAGGAACCCAGCAGGAACAAAGCTTTGAACACTCCAACTGGTGGATAAGTTTGACAGCAGTACCAGCAGAGATGTCCATTTCAGCAGCGAGGTGTGTGACTGTGATTCGCCTATCACCTCAAATAAGGGGTCTGCATGTTCCAACTTTGCAGGCATCACAGCTGTGGTCAAAGAGGTTTTGCTCGACCTTGTTGTGATGATGGAACATACTCGCCCAACAACTGACTCTGACAGGACTCCGTAGACATTCTGCAAGCACCTATGAATATCTGTGATGTCCTGGTTTTCTGCCAAAAGAAACTCAATAACTGCTCTCTGTTTGGTATGCACCTCCATTACATATGCCACTTTGAAGGCTAGTTGTAGTGCTACCATCCATCGGAAATTAAGGAAATTTTACGAGACAAAGTGGGAATATTCAAAGATGTCCCAAACAAAATTCCAATTTTTTAAAACCGAAATTGGCCAAAAAATAAAATGTGCTGCATTATATATTGAACACCCTCAAAAATTAAAATGTATTTCAAAACCTCAATGAAATTTGGTCTTCAAGTTTTTTAATTCAGTATTTGGTCTCCCATTAAAAAAATAAAATTATCTCACTAAATGTACATGATCCTAAGGAAAGGTTTCAGAGGCTCTCTATAACACACTCACAATTACAGGATAATACTTCACCAGTCAATTTAGAAACCATGCTTGGGGAGTGTAGGGGAAGGAAGAGAAACACCGTTTAACTTTTTGTCTACCCAGCAAAAGATGTATGATACCAAGCGTGACATACTGTCACCATGGCACTGACAGTCACTGACACCAAGCCTGGACTAATTTGCCATTGAAGCACTGCAGGTAACATATGCTGTAAATCAGAATCTTTGAAGAAGTTTTGTGTACTATGTATCAGTTCAATTCTCTGACACTAGATGGCAATTATGTCTTTTCTGCCATGTGTTACAGAAATATGGTGGATTTAGATTGTTGATAGAAAGTACAAATTATATAATAAGGAATACTTAATTTCTACTTTTCTATATGGTGCCAGTGGAAATATCGGCAACATAGATGCCACACCTCTGGAATATTTTAATTTCATTCCACTTTCTCCTGCCTGTTGCTATGCCTTGATGGGTGCAATACTTTTGCTTCCATATTTTGCACAGACCACAGCAAAATGTAGCTTCCACTGATGTCTCAGTCTCATCCATGACCATGACAATATGGAAAATACTGGAATATGTGTGGTGCTGATTAATGGCATTCAGAGTACAACTAGTGCGTCTAAGTGTTATGCGTTGCACAGAGGGTTAGTCGTCCTGTAATAGTACTATCTGGCCTTGTGAGGAAGACAGTGGCAAACTATGTTACTTCTCATCTTGCCTAGTCTGCCTCAGTTTGGACATTGGCTTTTGCGGTTTCCCTTTAACCTTTGGTGTGCTATTTGTGGATCCAAACAACCTCTAGGCTGATGACTAAATGGACGGACAGACAGACAGACAGACAGACAGATGGACAAACCACTTTATAGACCAAAATATATTTCCAAGTATATGGGTGTCTTCCTTTGACCAAAACAAAATGTAAATACATTGCAAAATCCCATGTTGCTGCTACATACTATAAGTAATGGTGTTTATATTTATTATTGATCATCAGCACCCATATGACAGTTTGTAGGAGGGGAGGGGCCCAGACCTGGGGGTACGTAGTATTTTTAATATTTTGGAAGATAAATGGCGACTTGTATTCTGTGGTAGAATAACCCACGTGGTTCCCTGCCTGTTGGTGGGGAACGGTGCTACCGCTACTATGTAATACTGACTTTTAAATCATTTTCTTGAAAGGAAAACATCTGACTAGACAACATTTTTGCCTTTCCCTGAGAGCTAGGTGGGGGAGGGGGGTGGCCCCACTTTGCCCCCAGGTATGGGCATCCTTGTTATTGATTAGAAATAGAATTGGAGCGAATCAGCTGTAGCCTATATGCAAAATACCATTTCGGTATCCTTTGGAAGTAGGACACCTCAAACATAAAATACTTCAAGGATGGCCAAGGGTGAAATTGAAACCAACTATTTATTCACTTGTTCTCAAGAGAGATTTAGGCAAACCCCTTTCCAACCCTCACTTCTAGAGCTTTAGTTGCAAAATATATGAACAACTGGAACTCACCTAATGTTTCAGCATTTTCCACATGAATTCAGAAGAGTGAGTTTATGTTGTCATTTTTTTTCTCAGGAAGGAAGTTTCATGAATCAATCAATCAATCAATCAATCAATCAATCAATCAATCAATCAATCAATCAATCAATCAATCAATCAATCAATCAATCAATCAATACTGATCTGCATTTAGGGCAGTCGCCCAGGTGGCCGTTACCCTATCTGTTGTTTTTCTAGCCTTTTCTTAAACATTTTCAAAGAAATTGGAAATTTATTGAACATCTCCCTTGGTAAGTTATTCCAATCCCTAACACCCCTTCCTATAAATGAATATTTGCCCCAATTTGTCCTCTTGAATTTCAACTTTATCTTCATATTGTGATCGTTCCTACTTTCAAAGACACCATTCAAGATTATTTGTCTACTAAAATCATTCCACGCCATCTCTCTGCTGACAGCTCCAAACATGCCACTTAGTCAAGCAGCTCATCTCCTTTCTCCCAATTCTTCCCTGCCCAAACTTTTCAACATTTTTGTAACGCTACTCTTTTGTCGGAAATCACCCAGAACAAATCGAACTGCTTTTCTTTGGATTTTTTCCAGTTCTTGAATCAAGTCATCCTGGTGAGGGTCCCATACACTGGAACCATACTCTAGTTGGGGTCTTATCAGAGACATATATGCTCTCTCCTTTACATCCTTATTACAATCCCTAAACACCCTCATAACCATGTGACGAGATCTCTACTCTTTATTTACAATCATATTTATGTGATTACCCCAATGAAGATCTTTCCTTATATTAACACCTAGGTACTTACAATGATCCCCAAAAGGAACTTTCACCCCATCAATGCAGTAATTAAAACTTAGAGGAATTTTCCTACTTGTGAAACTTACGACCTGACTTTTAACCCCTTTTATCAACATACCATTGCCTGCTGTCCATCTCACAACATTATCGAGGTCACGTTTCAGTTTCTAGTTCTCAACTTCTGTACATCTTTGAGATGATGACCAAGTCTTCACATTTGGTAATGGATCAAATGGCTGTAGTGTAGATCCTGTAAGATTGATAAACATTTTAAGTCTACTATGTGTTTCACTAATAGATTTCAAAGATAATGATATCTTAAAGGACAGGGCCTGCCTTTCTGTGTATTGTTCTCCTTGGCTGGCTTCCACGTGAGTTCCACAGAGACACAATGAGAAAGTTATATCTCTAGCCACTTCAAGAATATTCCGGTACACAGAACCCAAACTATAGAAAGGAGGCTAGCCACGGACAGTTGGTCAGTATTCGTATCCGTGGTGGAGTCAGTGAGAGTCAGCATGGGACTCTATTGTGGAGTCGGTGTTAGAATCAGTGTAGGACTCTGTGATGGAGTCAGTGTTGGATCCAGAGGTGGAATCAGTGAGTTGGTGTTGAATGGCTGGGCTTGGGCGACAGATTGTTGGCTATCACCAGTGTCTCACTGAGGTCTCACCAAGATCTGACCGAGGAGTGGTTGTTGCATCAGAATAGTGAATAGTAGAACTGGGACACCTGTTGGCTGCCGTCAGTGTCCAATGGCAGTTAGAATATCATCGCGTACATAACAGAATACTGTGTGTACTGCCTTAGAGTATTGTGTGCGTTTACTTCTATGGACTGAGTCAGAGACTGGAGCAGCTATTGTGAGTGTAATTGGAACTGTGTTAATGGTTATTTTATGAGGAGTAGTGCCCTGCTGTTTAGCACTGTTGAACTGTCGCTGTTTAGTTGTATACTGTGATTGACTGTGTGAATTACAGTACTGAACTGTCTCTGGAGTTGAACCAAGGAACAGTCTTCATGTATGGTGTGGCCAGTAGCCCTGTGTTCAAGCATAGCTGTCTGCACGCACTTGCTGTGTGTGGTGACTGGGCTGGGAGAAGTGAAAATAAGGCGAGCTTGTGAATAGGATTATAGCCCTTTCAGGTAATTCAAATGAGACAGGACTACCTACTGTATGTAAAGAATGGAGACTTGTAAATGGACAGCAATTAGTGAGTATGGTCATTCGTGGTTAGACAGAATTGTGTGCAAGTATATATGTGTGTGTGTGCATTTACTGGGTCAATCTTAAATAAATTAGAGTAATGAAACAGATGGTGTTTTATTCATAACAATAGTATATATTACTATATCATCAACATACTGTAGTATGTGGGTCGTTTTGATGCTTACATTTTCAAGATCTGTGGTTAACAATATCTACATAATAGAACTTAAAATGTCAGAAATAAATGTAGCTGTTTTTACATTTCTAAGTATTTTCAGTGTGATTTGATAGAAAGAATCTGATGATGTTCTTTCAAGAACAAAATATGTCATTCTAGTTTAATTAAACTGTTTCTTTTTCAGATGTAATTTTGTTGCTAAACGTTTTCCTTTTTAGGTAGTATATACATTTATTTATTCAAAATTCGTTTCAGCAGACTGAAGAACCTAACTGTTATAACTTAACTGAGTCAAAACTGAAAAGAGATGGCTTCACATATCACAAAAACAAATAAACAATTATTTTCTGCAATAACGCAGCAACAAACTTCACTTTGTTGAAATAAACATTTTAACCATAGTCAAATTATCATCAAACACGCTTCCAATGTTGCCTTCCAGAGAATGTTATGCAGCAAGCTGCTACACAGACGAAACACAACGCACGTGCAAGCCTTGTTATGCACTGGCCATCAGTATGTGCCACACACAGCAACAAAGACAATATAGCACAGTCTGAACAGCTTATAGCTCCAAAGACAAGTGAAAATAACTATACCGACTCACCACGCAGCTAAAAATATGAACAGACTGAAGAATACTATTCTATATCATTCTAACTAGTTGGTAAATACTCATGTAGAAAAGACAAATAACACTGGCCATAAGGAAATAGACATTAACAGACATAGCATTCACTGAAACTGTCTAATGACTCATTGGATTTTTTTAAGTACTGTAACATTATTTTAAAATATAAATCTGAATTGTGTTCATTTTATTCCTTTGCAAGGTAGGGGCAGAATACTTAGCATTTCTGCAATGCACTAAACTGGGACCTGCCAGTTGTAGCACAGTTGACAGATTCAAGATTCTACTCCCTCGCAGTATATACAAAGACGTTTTTATTACCCTTAGCGGATTGTCTGCTCGCATCACAAATTCAGATCATGTCAAACATATCTCTTCTAGAAAACAAAGGATAGTGATTGTTACAGTTCACTTCTATTAAGAAGTTCAACAACTTAACCTGTAACAAATTTAAAAATGTTAATCAAATGAAGGAAAAGTATGAAAATCAATTAAGTCTTACCACATTGAATGTGAACTAGTTGATGACTGTTTCTGTCCTTGACACCTCAATATTCCTTCAACTTTCTGCCTGGAAATGGTCAGCTCCACACTTTTTCCAAAAGAAGGAAACTCACTGCTGGAAGGAACTTTTATATTCTGCTACCTTCTTCTATATCCATGACCTGCACTTCAAGGTTCTGCCCATCAGGAGTTTGCTGTAATACAGTTGTACATGACAGAATACCAATTTTGTAAACATTTTTATCTACATAAATCTTTTAATGATCATTTTCAGTATTATAATAAATGTGTATGTGATACACTGGAGTATTAGCAATTATGTCTTACATTTGGAGCAAAGAATATTAACATTTAACATTCATGAGGACATGTACAAAAATGCATAGACCCATGTCTCTCCCCCCCCCCTCTCTCTCTCTCACTATCTCTCAACTTCATTCAGCACCAAACAGAAGATTTTATACCACTGGCACCAATTTTGATATCTTTCATCGACATCTCCAACATGGACTGAATTATTCTCTGCAAAACTCTTCTTGGTTTTTTCTCGGCCGGGTGGCTAAACACCTCTACTTCTGCTACCTCTCCGACTCAACAAAGCACATAGGCTGACACCTCATTGGAAGTTAGCCTCCCCAACACCATGGATAGCTGTGTGGTCCTTGATGTTGATCCTTCTCTCCAAGACCACGTCATCCTAACACAACTCCAACGAAAAGGCATCACAACTGACAGTGTCTCTAGAGTACTGCAAACAACATTCCCACATGGCGTGTTTTTGTTCAACTCTACAGGCCAGGCCACCTTCAACGCATCCTCGCCAATGGAGTGTACCTCAACCGTCAGCACCACCACGTGGAACCAGTTCTTCCATATGTTGATGACGCAGCAACCACACCACCACCACCATAGCCATCCCAACAACCATTATTGTTCCCTTTCTCCCCTCCTCCCACCACTGCCACCACTATCACCACCACCGTTACAACGACCACCACAACATCCACCCATCTTTCTTCCTATGTTCCAATTACAACTGTTATCACCTGCCATCCTTCCCCACCCATGAGTTCTTCCCACCATCTCTCCCCCATTCCTGAACAACCCCCGCATCAATACCTACCAGCTGAATCATCAGGGTCAACAAACGCAGCACTGCCTTCGTCATCTCCACCTGCCAATGAACCAGCAGCCTCCACACCATCATCACTGATGCAGCCTTCTTCAACTCTTCACACTATGTCCAGCTGTGTGATCTACGGTCTGGATCCTGCCCTCTCAGAACGCACGATTCTCCGTCACTTCTAAGCTGAAGGTGTCCCAGTTCGTCGCGTCTTCCGAATTAAGAATGCATCCGGCCCAACCTATAAGGTGCGTATACACGTCCCGAGCACCGAACATAACCGAACACCTGATTAGCAACGGAGTTTATATCTACAACCACCACCATAAAGTGGAGCCTTCCATCTCCCCACCCGAACCTGTTCACCATACCAACAACAATTCTCATTGTCGCACCCGGCAGCCACTTCTTTTCAACCTCGCCAGTTTGTCAGTCCACCCCTCCCCCCACCTAGTTACATCCCCTATCCACCATCGATGCTTGAAATCCTACGATCCTTCCATCCTCAACATCACAGTGTCGCTGCACCTCCTAACCATACATTTGCATCCTGGTACACTGCTCTAAAACTTCACTCGCCAGTAAACCCTCTCTTCTTCCTATTACTGCAGTCAAGAGACACCATCTTCCCCCTCATTCAACCTTTCAAATCGCTAAACCACCGTCTTCATTTATTGCATCACTCAGTTATCTTCACCTCTCTTGGCCCTAGAGAGAGTTTAACTCTCTAGGGGGCCCGCCCCACCCTTTGGGCGGGGAATGAATACTTCTCCCACACGCATGCAATTTTGATATTATGAAGAGATAACAGAGTTAATTTGAGAAAACAAGCAGACTTTAGTGCCATACAAGATAAGGATAAGACTTGCTGTCTGGGAAGGTGCAGTTCTGAAATGGACAATAGTACTTGCAACTGGAGACAGATTAACATGCTGAATGGGCACAAAATTTAGTAACCAAAGATAAAACTGAAGTTGATACTGAATGGTGATTAGTATGCAGCCATGTGGAGATTTGTACTGAAATACAGAAAAAAACTTTGAGGTGATCGATTATCTGAACTGTATATAAACTTGAAACAAGCTATCATCACAATGGGCGTGATGAGAGCTGAAGGAAGATAAGTATAGATATATGGCAAGTTAGAATGTTCATAATGTTGAAATGGATTTCAGAATGTAACTCTGAGAAACTTCAGAGGAACATCCCTCATCAAAAGTACCTGAAAGAAGGAGGAATGCATTTTCAGTATAAGACTGAATAAAATGGAAGAGGCCACTGTGCTGACCATTCAGCCAAGGAATCAGACAATTAAGTGGTTATTATTGCATACACAATATTAAAGAATTAAAAGCATAAGTCTGTACCATGTGACAAGACTAAAGAGAAAGGGTCACTTAATGGGTCTGGAGGGAATTGGCCAGTGTCAGGCCTATTCCAGGGGAAGTTGAGATAAACATCTCGATGGGAGGTGAGGAAAGTGAGGGATCACTACTAGGGGAAATGGTATCTGAAATTGGAGTTGAGCCAACTAATAACAGACCACCTACAGTTTGAAAAATCAAAACCACACCATTATTCACGTCTAGACCTTATTCACTCCTAGACTATATATTTATGTCTGAATGCAATGGTCCGCACTGCTCACTAGAGGACTCGTTTGATTCACTCGTTGCTTGCTATCTGCCGGTCGAGATTGTAAAGGTGTTTTCATTCTATGTATTATGTGTCTGCATGCGTAGTGAGATGAAAAACTTGTTTGACAATTAGCAATCAATCTAGTGAAGGTATTACAATTGTTTGAGCTGAAATTATGATGTAAGGTGCATACGGAGGAGATAGTACTGGTCTGAAAGATGAGTCATTAACATGTTTGCATGCACCCTTCATCATGAATAAATATGAAAACATGTTAGAAGGTAGCACTGCCAAATTCGGATTGCAGTTATGATAATAGTGTTGAAACCGAGCTCGATAGCTGCAGTCGCTTTATTGCGACCAGTATCCAGTAATCGGGAGATAGTGGGTTCGAACCCCACTGTCGGCAGCCCTGAAGATGGTTTTCCATGGTTTCCCATTTGCATGCCAGGCAAATGCTGGGGATGTGCCTTAATTAAGGCCACAGCTACTTCCTTCCCACTCCCAGCCCTTTCCTGCCCCATCGTCACCATAAGACCTATCTGTGTCGGTGCGATGTAAAGCAACTTGTAAAAAAAAAAAAAATAGTGTTGTGAAGTTAATGGTGAGCAATATGTTGGAAGCAGTGATGACACTTCAAATTCAAATAGAGGAGATGTAATAAATAAAAATAAAAATGAACTTTTGCATGTAAAGAGCTTCAAAATGTCAAGTGAATTAAACTATTAATGCATTTCTCTTTGGATCCTTGCATGCCTTGGCCATTTGTAATGTAATTACAGAAATCAACATATATATGTAGATAATTATTTTCATGCAGATCTACTCTTTACACTTCAAAGTGGTACTAGTTTGAAAAAATTCTCGGGTGCAGTTTCATTTATTCGAAACCAATCATGTTCCTTGAGAGGTAGATGTCAAACAGGTTGGATAACGAATGTTAATGTCCACCCTCCTGATGTAGAAGGGAGGCAGAACAAGCTCAGTGGGAACTAGACATAGATGTAGAATAACTGGGATGGATGAGGAGAGAGTCTATTTATTTGAAGATAGCAGCAATGAAGATTTGGAGATTCTTCTTGACCTCTTGTGCTTCCATGTGTGTTCATGTGTGTTCTCCCCTTTTTCCGTTGCTCCATCTTACTATACTGGACGTGAGATTTTACATTACCAATTATGTGTTCCTTTTAATGCTTGCATCTTTCTGTAAATGACTTAATTTATCAGTAGTTTCTTTCTTTCTGTTACTTGTGTTCCTTCTTATATTCTTATCTATATACAGTATATATATATATATATATATATATATATATATATATATACACTGACTGACAGAGCAAATGCAACACCAAGAAGGAGTGGTTCGAAAGGGATGAAAATTGGGGAAAAAACAGAGACAGCACAGACGAATAATTGATGTTTATTTCAAACCGATATGCAGGTTACACAATGCGCACGGCATCGACTCAGTAGGATGTAGGACCACCGCGAGCGGCGATGCACGCAGAAACACGTCGAGGTACAGAGTCAATAAGAGTGCGGATGGTGTCCTGAGGGATGGTTCTCCATTCTCTGTCAACCATTTGCCACAGTTGGTCGTCCGTACGAGGCTGGGGCAGAGTTTGCAAACGGCGTCCAATGAGATCCCACACGTGTTCGATTGGTGAGAGATCCGGAGAGTACGCTGGCCACGGAAGCATCTGTACACCTCGTAGAGCCTGTTGGGAGATGCGAGCAGTGTGTGGGCGGGCATTATCCTGCTGAAACAGAGCATTGGGCAGCCCCTGAAGGTACGGGAGTGCCACTGGCCGCAGCACATGCTGCACGTAGCGGTGGGCATTTAACGTGCCTTGAATACGCACTAGAGGTGACGTGGAATCATACGCAATAGCGCCCCAAACCATGATGCCGCGTTGTCTAGCGGTAGGGCGCTCCACAGTTACTGCCGGATTTGACCTTTCTACACGCCGACGCCACACTCGTCTGCGGTGACTATCACTGACAGAACAGAAGCGTGACTCATCGGAGAACACGACGTTCCGCCGTTCCCTCATCCAAGTCGCTCTAGCCCGGCACCATGCAGGGTGTGCACGTCTATGCTGTGGAGTCAATGGTAGTCTTCTGAGCGGACGCCGGGAGTGCAGGCCTCCTTCAACCAATCGACGGGAAATTGTTCTGGTCGATATTGGAAAAGCCAGGGTGTCTTGCACATGCTGAAGAATGGCGGTTGACGTGGCGTGCGGGGCTGCCACCGCTTGGCGGCGGATGCGCCGATCCTCGCGTGCTGACGTCACTCGGGCTGCGCCTGGACCCCTCGCACGTGCCACATGTCCCTGCGCCAACCATCTTCGCCACAGGCGCTGCACCGTGGACACATCCCTATGGGTATCGGCTGCGATTTGACGAAGCGACCAACCTGCCCTTCTCAGCCCGATCAGCATACCCCTCGTAAAGTCGTCTGTCTGCTGGAAATGCCTCCGTTGACGGCGGCCTGGCATTCTTAGCTATACACGTGTCCTGTGGCACACGACAACACGTTCTACAATGACTGTCGGCTGAGAAATCACGGTACGAAGTGGGCCATTCGCCAACGCCGTGTCCCATTTATCGTTCGCTACGTGCGCAGCACAGCGGCGCATTTCACATCATGAGCATACCTCAGTGACGTCAGTCTACCCTGCAATTGGCATAAAGTTCTGACCACTCCTTCTTGGTGTTGCATTTGCTCTGTCAGACTGACAGTAGGATGTAGGACCACCGCGAGCGGCGATGCACGCAGAAACACGTCGAGGTACAGAGTCAATAAGAGTGCGGATGGTGTCCTGAGGGATGGTTCTCCATTCTCTGTCAACCATTTGCCACAGAGAACACGAGAAGGGCAGGTTGGTCGCTTCGTCAAATCGCAGCCGATACCCATAGGGATGTGTCCACGGTGCAGCGCCTGTGGCGAAGATGGTTGGCGCAGGGACATGTGGCACGTGCGAGGGGTCCAGGCGCAGCCCGAGTGACGTCAGCACGCGAGGATCGGCGCATTCGCCGCCAAGCGGTGGCAGCCCCGCACGCCACGTCAACCGCCATTCTTCAGCATGTGCAAGACACCCTGGCTGTTCGAATATCGACCAGAACAATTTCCCGTCGATTGGTTGAAGGAGGCCTGCACTCCCGGCGTCCGCTCAGAAGACTACCATTGACTCCACAGCATAGACGTGCACGCCTGGCATGGTGCCGGGCTAGAGCGACGTGGATGAGGGAATGGCGGAACGTCGTGTTCTCCGATGAGTCACGCTTCTGTTCTGTCAGTGATAGTTACCGCAGACGAGTGTGGCGTCCGCGTGGAGAAAGGTCAAATCCGGCAGTAACTGCGGAGCGCCCTACCGCTAGACAACGCGGCATCATGGTTAGGGGCGCTATTGCGTATGATTCCACGTCACCTCTAGTGCGTATTCAAGGCACGTTAAATGCCCACCGCTACGTGCAGCATGTGCTGCGGCCGGTGGCACTCCCGTACCTTCAGGGGCTGCCCAATGCTCTGTTTCAGCAGGATAATGCCCGCCCACACACTGCTCGCATCTCCCAACAGGCTCTACGAGGTTTACAGATGCTTCCGTGGCCAGCGTACTCTCCGGATCTCTCACCAATCGAACACGTGTGGGATCTCATTGGACGCCGTTTGCAAACTCTGCCCCAGCCTCGTACGGACGACCAACTGTGGCAAATGGTTGACAGAGAATGGAGAACCATCCCTCAGGACACCATCCGCACTCTTATTGACTCTGTACCTCGACGTGTTTCTGCTTGCATAGCCGCTCGCGGTGGTCCTACATCCTACTGAGTCGATGCCGTGCGCATTGTGTAACCTGCATATCGGTTTGAAATAAACATCAATTATTCGTCCGTGCCGTCTCTGTTCTTTCCCCAACTTTCATCCCTTTCGAACCACTCCTTCTTGGTGTTGCATTTGCTCTGTCAGTCAGTGTATATCAAATAACTTGTTCTGACTGACTGAGTGATTCATCATCGCCGAGCCAAAACTACTGGACATAAAGAAATCAAATTTTGGGGATACATTCATATTACAATGTAGGTGCTCACTAAGGGAGGATTTTCGGATATTCCATGGCTAAGGGGGCGAAAAGGGGGGTTAATTTTTAAAATGAATATATCTACATCTCAAATACTGAACAGTTTAAAGACATGAAAAGTGGTATTTGGACTCTGCTTTAAAAACAATGGAACATGTATTTTCCTGTTTTTAGAAAACCCTGTTAAGGGGGTTAAAGAAAGTGAAAAGGGGGTTGAATACCTTTTATCTCAAAAACTGAAGATGTTACAGTCATGAAAATTGGTATTTGGAATCTCCTTTAAAAATAAATAAACAAGTCATTTCTTTGTTTTTGGAAAATCTATTTAAAGGGTGGTGAACAGGAGTGACAAAGGGGGTGAATTCCTAAAATGAGTATATATATAAAAAAGTAACATGTTACAGACGTGAATATTGGTATTTGGAATCTAGTGTAAATATAAAGGAACATGCAAAATATATTTTCTGAAAATCCACTTAAGGGGAAATGTTAAAGGGAGTAAATTAAAAAAAGCATGTATCTATATATATAAAATAACATATCCTGACTGACTGACTGACTGACAGATTCATTATCACCGAGAAAAAACTACTGGACATAAAGAAATGAAATTTTGGGGATACATTTATATTAGGGTGAAGGTGCTCACTAAGGGAGGATTTTGGGTATTCCGGTGCTAAGGGGGTGAAAAAGGGGGTGAGTTTTTAAAATGAGGATGTCTATATCTCAAAGACTTAATTAAAATATTTCAGACGTAAAAATTTGTATTTGGAATCTACTTTAAAAATAAAGAAAAATTGTGTTTTTTTATTTTCGGAAAATACCATTAAGGGGGTGAAAAATTGGGGAAAATGTGTTTGACACCTTTTATGAGGAGTCTTATATCACCAAAACTGACGTTGTTACAGACATGAAAGTTGGTATTTGGAATCTTCTTTGAAAATAAAGAAACACCTATTTTTGAATTTTTGGATAATCCGATGAATAGGGGTGAACAGGAGTGACAAACGGGGTGAATTTAAAAAAAGATTATATCTGCAAATTATCTCAGACACGTAACATATTACAGATTTCAAAACTGGTATTTGGAATCTCCTGTAAAAGTAAAGAAACATAGGTGATTTGTTTTCGGAAACTCCACTTAAGGGGAAATGAAAAGGGGGTTAATTTTTAAAATTAGCATATCTACAGTATACCGTATCTCAAAATCGTAAGATTTTGCGGACGTGAAAATTGGTATTAGGAATCTCCTTTAAAAATAAGGAAACGCACATTCTTTTGTTTTCGGAAAACCCTCAACGGGGGCGGTGTGTGAAAAAATTGAAAATGTAAAGATGTTACAAACGTTAAAACTGGTATTTGGAATATCCTTTTAAAAAAAAGAAACACGCATTTCGGGGGGAGGGGGATTGGTTTGGTACGGGGGATGAAAAGAGGAGATGAATTCCTTTTACGAGGATACATATATAAAAAAGCTGAAGATGTTACAGTCGTGAAAATTCAAATTTGGGAGCTCTTTTAAAGAAACGGGTACGGTTCATTTTTTAGAAAATTCATTTAAGTGAGGAGTGTGGAAGGAAGTGAAAAAATTGAATTCCTTTTCTGGAGGAACTTATATCTCAAAACTGAAGGTTACAGACGTGAAAATTTGTATTTGGAATTTTCCTTCAAAGTAAAGAAACACGTAATCTTTTGTGGCAAATCCACTTAAGGGGGGTGAATTAATTGAAAAAATTATTTGAATTCTTTGTATGAAGATACTTATATATCAAACACTAAGGATGTTACACACATGAACATTTGTATTTGGAATCTCCTTTAAAAAGAAAGAAACCCTCATTTTTTGAGGGTGGGGAATCAACTTAATGGGGTGAGGTCTAAAAGGATTTGAATTATTTTTATGAGCATACATATTTCTCAAAAACTGAAGATGTTGGAGGCATGAACATTTGTGTTTGGAATCTTCTTTCAAACTAAAGGAACACGTGTTCGTTTGTCTGCGGAAAATCCAATTAGGTGGGGGGGGGGGGGGTGAATGAATTGAAAAATTAGTTGAATTCTTTGTGTGAGGATACTTATATCTCAAAAACTAAGGATTTTAAAGACGTGAAAATTGGTATTTGGTGTCTCCTTTAAAAATAAAGAAACAATTATGTTTTTGTTTTTGGAAAATCTACTTAAGGAGTGGTGAACAGGAGTGACACATGGCGTGAATTTTTAAAAATGAGTATATCTCATAAATGTAACATGTTATAGACGTGAAAATTGGTTTTAAAGTCTTTTTAAAAATAAAAGTAACACGTAATTTTTTGTTTTCGGTAAATCCACTTAAGGAGGTACTGTGGGTAAAGAGAAGTGAACATAGTTGAATTCTTTTTACGGGGATACTTATACATCAAAAACTGAAGATGTTACAGACGTAAAAATTCGAATTGGAATCTCCTTTAAAAATAAAAGACACGTATTTTTTTTCGGAAAAATCCTCTTAAAAGGGTGAAAAAAGGTGAGAAGGGGGTTGAATACCTTTTTGAGGATACTTATATCTCAAAAACTGAAGATGTTACAGTCATGAAAAATTTTATTTGGAATATGCTTTAAAAATTAAGAAATGCGTATTTGTTGTTATAATAAAACCAACTTAAAGGGGGGTAACAGGACTGACAAAGGGGGTGAATTTTTAAAATGTGTATATCTCAAAAGCATAATATGTTACAGACGTGAAAACTGGTATTTTTAATCTCTCTTAAATATACAGTAACACATACTTTTGTGTTTTCGTTAAAAACTCTTGGGGGGGGGAAGGGGGAAGGACTGAAAACGGGGTTGAATTATTTTTATTAAGATACTGGTATCTCAAAATCTGAAGATATTACAGACGTGAAAATTGGTATTTGGAATCTCTTTTAAAAATAAATAAACACTTCTTTTTTTCGTAAAATTATCTTAAAGGGAGTGGAGAAAGGACTGAAAAGGGGTTGAATTATTTTTATGAGAATACTTACATCTCAAAAACTGAAGATGTTACAGACATGAAAATTTGTGTTTGGAATCTTGTTTCAAAATGAAGATATTCTTTTGTTTTCGGAAAATCCAATTAAGGGAGGGTAAATGAATTGTAAAACGAGTTTCTAATATATAATATCACAAAACGAAGGATATTACGGACGTGAAAATTAGTATTTAGAATCTCCTTTAAAAATAAAGAAACACGCAATTTTTGTTGGGGAGGGGGGTAGGAGGGAATCAACTTAAGGGGATGTAAAAAGATTTGAATTCTTTTTATGAGGGCACAAATAAGAAGTGGACTTAAAACTATACGCCGGTAAGGGGTTTTGACTGGGGGATGAGGAATGATGAAAAAAATACACGTTTATATGAAACTGAATTACGAAGTTAAAATGTCAAATGATATCCTAGGTGTTAAATTATAGGTGGTTTGAATCAAATTTAATCCCTCAGAGAGTTAAATGGAGGGTAATACCCGAAGTCAAATATATTAATTCCTTCCTCCGAACGGTTAACGTACGGTACGAAGACAAAATTCCAAATAGCGGTATACATTTTAAATCCTAGGTGTGAAATAGGAAATATTTTTAAACGTTACA
Source organism: Anabrus simplex (assembly GCF_040414725.1). Lineage (NCBI taxonomy): Eukaryota > Metazoa > Arthropoda > Insecta > Orthoptera > Tettigoniidae > Anabrus > Anabrus simplex. The sequence goes on along the minus strand of NC_090266.1, from coordinate 432,974,330 downwards.
CCACTAAAGTGTCAAATGAGGTTAGCTCCGTTAACTAAATTATTCATCCCTCCAAACCGTTTGGCATAGAAAGTTGTAATTTTACGAGAAGGGTCTTCTTTTATGTCCCAGGTGTAAAATACCGTATACTTCAAAACATTTCTCCCCTGAGATGTATAGAAGGTAGTTGACTTTCAAGAACACAATACCTATTCTTCCGAAACCGTTTAGGCTATGAACTTAATTTTTTTTTAATGAAGGGTGGCTTTCTATATCCTAGATATTAATAAATATTTCAAAATATTCACCCTTTAAAAGAGTATTCATTCCTCCATTACTGGTAAACGTACAAAATCATAATTTCACGTATTGGTCGCTTTTACATCCTACATGTTAAATAAGATAGGGTTTGAAACATTCAAGTTCTTCCGTGTGGGTTACAAATGAGTGTTAGATCAGAAAATAAATAACCATTTCCCCAAAACCGTTTGTTGACTTACGAACTGAGGGCGTACTTTACAGGCTCAGCTGTCAGTGGACTCTCCAAACTGTAAAACTTTTAATAATAACTTTCATCTTAAAACCATAGCGAAGCTCGGGTATCTTGCTAGTCTTTCCATATGCGACTAAATTACATGCTCCTTTACATTGCCTCTGTACGTATTTAACATGAACTGTTGGTGTCTCTTAGGGTAGAGTGATTTACTATGGAAAGGACACGAAAGGACACAGACTAGTTTAGATCAATACAGATAATTAAAATAACCCAAAAAAGTATTGTAAAATGATGTCTTCAGCAGTCAGTGAAGACATAGAATACAAATTAAAGACAGGAAAGCTCTCTAGAGAGGGAGCGTATATAGTGAAGTTGGGGGTGCAAAGAAGCATAGTGGTCAGAACAGATAATGGTAAGATATGTCCTAGGTGGAGCCCTCCATTTTAAGCCTTTTTCTGTCCTGGTATCCAAAGTGAGCTGGTGTGTCATCCTAGAATTTGTCACTACAAAATAATAGGTAGGGGTAGGTAATGGCTAAGTTACTTCAACCATGAAAAATATCTTTCAACGTCTCTCACAACATTTCTACTCAAATAAAATGTTGGTGTCCATGGGAATAGATTGATTTGATTTGGAAAGGAGATGAAACATTCACACATAAACACACAGCAGATAAGAACAACACAAAAATTAATGCCAATACTGATGCCTCTTCCCAGAACTCTGACTTAACCTGCATCTAGATGTTTCTACTATAGAACAGTTCTATGGACAGCCTAACAAAAACAAGTTTGATCTTCAGCTTGCCCACAATATTCTCACCCATAATGTCTGCTGTCTCAACAGGCAACATTGTCCCCAGATATGCAGCAAGGCTGTGAAGATTCATACTATTTCATTAAATGCCAACTTTGTAACAGAAAAAATTGAGCAAGACTTCCTCACCAGTTAATTCCTTAGGTACCCATGTTGATTCAGATTCATAGACAACATATTCCATTTGTGGCCCCTTAACATTTTTTTCCTTTCTTCATTAGCTCAAATTATTCTCCATCATACACTTAACATGCACATCGGTAGGTCCAAAATCATATTCTAAGACGTTTATCTCTCTTCTGCCGTGCATTTCTCAAAACTTGGTCTACATAATATCCACCAACCATCTGCAACACCTCAAATTTAATTGTCATGGTGTCTGCTTTGTGTCATGGCATTCCGTCGTTCCGCTGAAGAGGTAATCAAAATGTTATTGGTTTAAAGTCCCGCTAAATACATTTTTTTTTTTTTTAGAGATGTCGAGGTGCTAGAATTTCCCTCTACAGGAGCTACTTATGTGCCACGGTGTTATCAACAAACAGTATTGTGTTCATTCTTGTACCATCGTGATTTCCTTGTGCTGTCCTTCATGATGCCATCCATCACAATAGTAAATACAGTAGTAAAAGTGACCATACATTTAAGAGCTTAAAAACAGTTCAGTCATTTGTAGACCATTGGTTTCATCACTGATATAGAATAAGAAATTACTTAGCTTTTTATGTTCATAAGTGATTCAGTTAGTTTAGTACAGTACCAGTATGTGTTCTACTTTGTCAATTTCATTTGTACGTTGTTTAACTACAATCAAATTATAATCTAGTCCAGTAAATCTATAAACACACGGTTTATGGTGTATATGTTCACCTTCAAATACTCCTGGACTGAGCCGGGATTGAGGCACTAACTTGGGCTCAGAAGGGCAGAACTCCGAGCCACTCAGCCTTCTGAAGAGAATTTGCCAGTCTATTTCACCACTTATTACTGGACTCCTATTTCTTTGTGGTTGATGAAGTGATGTCAAAATATTTCCCTCTTGTCTTTCTGCCCTAAAATATCCATATCTCTTATATCTTGTCTAAGCTCTTGTTGATATCAGAGCAGTTCACATTCAAGAATGAAATAATTTACACCTCAGTGCTACAGTTTGATTGTTTTTAGTGATGTTCTTCAAAATCCCGACTCCAGAAATCTTCATCACTGTTATGCATGTTTCCAGAAGATATAAACTGACATCAACTTTCCGAATGTTAGCGTGATTACTCACCTAGAACTTACCTTGTAAGCACTCTACTGTTGTATTCAGGTGGCCATTCAATCTAATGGACATCCCGATTTGCCATGGCCCACATAAATCCTCAATTTCCCATGGCTTTTTACTGTGACAATATCAGTATTGCAAGGACTAGCAATATTCCCTAATTCAGTGAAGTTCAGTAGCTCAGTTCTTTTGGTAGCTTTAGGAAGCTTAACATAATATTTACATTTGGATCTTCAGGAGAATGATATAGTAGCAGAAATAGGTTATAAGAATAACCTTTTGAGTTGCATAAAGAAGTCTCCTAAATAATTACTGTATAATATGAAATTATTTGTTTTAATATCGTTACTGTACACATCATATTTAAAATAACCTAATATTTTCCAGTTTTCCAGATTCAGTGGCATATAATGGGGATGGGGAGGGGCTGTGCAATTGCCAAGTTTGATCGCAGACCCCCGTTGAACATCTGAACCTTTTTAAATTGAGTATAGAGCAATATAGTATTACTTATTTCTCTTTGACAGTCTCTCACAAGAAATAATTATAATCTAATAATGATAGTAGCAAAAATAATACCCTGTCCAACAAGCGCTACAGCCCTGGTAGGCTTTGGCCAACCAGGCGAATACTGGTCATTCGGATGGCCTGCAGATTATGGGCTAACGCATTGTCAGCACGACGAATCCTCTCGGGCATTAAGTTTGGCTTTCTAGACAGGGATCATCATCTCACCATTAGATAGCTCCTCAATTGTCCCCATGTAGGCTGAGTGGACTTGGAACCAGCCCTCAGATCCAGATAAAAATCCCTGACCCGGGCGGGAATCAAACTCCGGGCATCTAAGTAAGAGGTAGGCTCGCTACCCCTAGACCGTGGTGCTAGCAATAATAATAAATATTTAACTTAAGTCTTCTAGACACACATGTCTTTGTGTGCTGAAAACATGGACAGATTCCGTTTATAAACGTATATCTCTTTTATCATACATACGGCCATTTGTTTTATGAGTATTACCCTGTTAAAAATATTTGTGCATTATATTTCTTGGAGTATCTGTCTTATGGTGATAGACTAAGGCCATCTCAAATGATACGTTAGGTTTCTTTGTGTAATATTTTTAATGGATGACAACTTAACCTTTCATCGCAGTGGATTACTAATGTTAAAATGTTTATCTCTCTTCTCCCATGGTTACTCAAAACCTGGTTTAAGTAAAACCCATCAACCATCCACAACACCTCCAATTTAATGGCTTTTATGTCCGCTTTTTAGACTATGTCCACTATCCCACCGTCAGATAGCTGAGTGGACCTCGAATCAGCTCTCAGATCCAGGTAAAAGTCCCTGTCATGACATTCCATTATTCCTCTGAAGAGGTATATAATTTCGTGTGGCTGTTTCTAGACGAATGCAGCCCTTGTATGGCAGACACTCCGATGAGGGTGGGCGGCATCTGCCACGTGTGGTGTGTGAGTTGCGGGGATGTTGGGGACAGCACAAACACCCAGCCCCTGAGCCACTGGAATTAAACAATGAAGGTTAAAATCCCCGACCCGGCCGGGAATCGAACCCTCTGAACCGAAGGCCAGTACGATGACCATTGAGCCAACGAGTCGGATCTTTGAAGAGGTACTGCACCCATTATATGAGCCTGATTGGCGCATTTAATTAATTATATTTGATATGGGATAAAAATATTCAGATATGCTATAACAATTATAATATTAGGATATCCAGTGCATATGAACAAAGCATCAGTAGAAGCTTGTGTTTCCTTTCCTTTCTGGAATAAATCTTTATCTCTGTTACACCTGGTGTTGCATCAGCGTTGGAATTGCGCAGTAACAACGGAAATTTCCGCTGGTTTGAGAGAGAAAGAAAATGTCAAATGTTACTACCCGAATCCCCTTGGTTTCGAATAGACTCGTCCATAAAAATGACTAGCCTATATTTGTGTTCCAATCAGATTGCAGTATTCAAATATTTTCTAAAGTAGCGGGACAAAATGTATGTAAATAGTCTGCAATCTAGACATAATAATTAATTTGGATTTTCTAACAGCAAGATATTAATATTCACTAAAGAATTGTTGGACCAAGTCAATAGCTTATCAGTAATGTGTAAAAATTAATTGCGCACTGAACTCTGGCATAGCAACACGAATGTGAAGTCCCCACCGTAATGAAGTCTGTTGGTCAGTGTATAACGAGATACAGTCCCACTAACGCTACTGGCTTTACAGAAAAAGTTACGAACAATTTTGTGATCACGTTACATCAGTGTATTAACATGTATTTTTGGAACTCTGTGTGGAAGGCATTTCATCTCTTGAGTATTTTTTTATTTGGGAGACGCTCTAACGCCCTCCAAACGGGGAATTTTGTGCGTCAAAAGTTGTGTTACTCCGCCGATAAGAGATCCAACCACCCCAAAGCTCCAATCTTCAAGCTTCAGTCATCTTCTGGAGAGCCGTCGCGGCAAGACGTATGTCAGGCACTGCTCCGTACTGTGAATTGTCGCCGTGAACAAAGTGTGCTTACCAGTCTATTCAGGCGAAGTTAAGTCTTGAATAACGCCAATTATATATGAAAGTGCTTAGTAATAATATAATGGAACTAAATAATGGATAAACGTACTCTGTAAGACAGAATTTACATATCACTAATGTAGGACTTGGAGTTACGTAATAGTTGCGTCATATGTAATACGAGTTTAGTAAGTTACCAAGTACAGGGAAGTTGACGTTCTAACAGGCAAAGAGACTGCTGCAGATATTGGGAACACTTATCTTGTTTTCTATTGTGGGTAGTCCACTGGTGATACGATTCTGCAGGGAGGAATGTAACTTTCACCGCTGGGAGCTGTGTCAAGGCTGAAAGTGAAACCACGCAGTTAACTGTTCCTTTGTTAAAAACTGAGGGGGAGAGCCGAGAACACCAAGTATCTCGCTGCGCGTGAAGAAACTAAAAGGGATGTCCATAACGGTAGATCGTATTAACAATCTCTTGCATTTGAGCACTGCGTAGGTTCTGTATATATTAAGTGCTTAGTGTTTAATAATCTCATGGGAGTGTGATCATCAGAAAGAAATCGTGTGCAAGTGTATGATTGTCAACTGTGTGTAGCAAGTAAGCAATCTGGATACCTCAAGAAACATGAAGAAAATAAATTATTGTAACATGGATCACTAAGATCATGACCGCTTCCTCAGACGGGTGAAGACTGGTTGCTAAAAATGTGAGTATTATTCTCATATTATTTATAGAATCTAAAGCTTTTCTTTAAAATGATTTAGATGTAAGGATGTGCGAGTCGTAGACTTAAGAGACCCGAGGGCACAATCAAAGTATTCAGGTTATTTTGTCATCGTATGCTTAGATATTATTATTATTATTATTATTATTATTATTATTATTATTATTATTATTATGAATGTTAATATGCTAATATTGCGGATTTTTAGTAATTGTCTCTATGAGTGTATGAAGCACAATTTCAGCTTAGTGTGGAGTCGTAAGCATATTTATTTTGAGATATCCTTAGGATCGTATGTGATTATTATTATTATTATTACTCAATAATAATATTACTTTTTTGTGTCCAGACCAGTATACCGTGGTGTGAGGATATTAAGGTAACTACTGCTGTAATCGTAATTATGGAGTCACTATCATTATATTTCCGTAAGGATGATGGTAATCGTTATTTATTTTCTTATTATTATTTTTTTGCAAGTACCGTAATAAACAATTGGGTGATTAATATTAATATATAACCTCTACCCATCAGATTAATCTGTTGTTGAATAAATAGATCCGATGTTGAATTACGATAACATTTTGAGATTTTGTAAGGTCCATATGTATCAGAGCAATGTGATATACAACGTATTCTCAGATGAAAATGAGAGACATATATATATTGTAGCAGATTGACTGGAAATAAAAGTAATCAGCATGACAGCTGAGATGTAATCAATGCCGGCAGTATGGAGCCGAAGAGATTTATTATTGTAAAGATGATATGAGGATGAGCCAGTCAGAAATATTACGTACTTGAAGGGACCTAATGACGCTTCTACGGGTTAATTGTAATGCAACATCGATTATTGACGTAGTATTTATTGTGTAAGTTTGATTGCCACTGAAATGTTATGTTGGCGTAGGTAAACACCCAATTAATTTATTAGGAATGCTTGGTAGGACTTACCTTCAGGAAGCTACTTTTTGCGGAACACTACGTATTATTATTATTATTATTATTATTATTACTAACAATATATTTTTTACGACCCTTATTGACGACCCGATGTGTATTTCATGCTGTCATTGTGTTTATTTGTGAGTAAGCCACAAGAATTATTGATCATGGTTGTGGTTAGTGGTTACTTGCAGCGAATTAATTTTATTTGGACGCTGAAGTAAACCAATGGAGATAATGTAATGTTTTTCTGGTTGAATTTATGTTTGATATTAATCTTTAATGTATACTAGCTGATGTACCCGTGCTTCGCTACGGAATTCTACATTGTATACAGTATTCTAGGTTAGGTAGTGTACACGTTGTGAGCAAGATTGTATTAAATTGCGTAGCACTTATCGTTACTCTAGAAACACGACGGGGAAGTCACCAAACGTTTTTTCTCATATGAAGACTGGGTTAGGGAATTTTCATTGTAAGGGTAGGCCACCTTGCCTACCATCAGTCACAATCAGGTTGGGGAGTTTTCATTTTAATGACAGACACTCACTCTCCACCTGCCTTTTTACATCCTCAGAAAGACTGTCTTAGTAGTTTCCCCAATTGAAATGAACATAGGTCATTACAATGACGTCAGTATGAATGGCGTGATTAAAAGCAATGCTTTTATATGGAATACTCGATCAAATAAAAAACCACACATTTTCTCTGCCGATCCAACAGCCCAAAGTTCCAGAGCTGGAATGACCAAGCCGCAGAGAGCCGTGATCGGTGAACACACTTCGTCTTATCTTCGGCCGGGTGGGGGTGTCGAATAGTGGAGACTCCCAGGGCAAAGTTATGCCCTCTTACTAATCTGTTTAATAGGAGTACCCGTTGAGTCGGAAAATCTCAGTTCACTACGCAGGCGGCAGAAAAATCTATCTGACTTGGAGACAAATTTTTCCTCACTGCTAATTTGGAATAAAATGCATGTAGAATTTAATGAAAGTGAAGAGGAAGAAGCTTTCCTTAAGAAACGGTTCTTTTCAGGGTTGAATTTTGAGTTATTTCGTGATTTGTGGTGCTATAATTTGGATTAGTTCTAAATTGTAATCCTAGACCAAGTCATACTAATACTAATACTACTAAGTGAGCGTTTGCTTTCAGTGTGCACAATGCTCATTCAAAACAGTGCGTCAGAGTAGGGATCGAATAGCTGGAATACTCTGATGAACCAGTCTGTAACGTACCGTCAGTATCAAAAATTATATGAACAAGAGGAATGGCATGCTAGAGAAGAAAGTTTTCTAACTCCCTAGCTATTTTCCGCCAATATTCAGTCAGGCTGTTATACTCGTTACACAGCAGTAATTCCATCTATTTGAGTTGAGCAGCAGCATAAGTGACAATGAACATCACAACAAACAATGGTCAATGTAATGTTATTGTTGATCATTGTTATGCACTTTCAATATTGTAGGCCTCCATATTTAGTTTTCCTCCGACTCTGAAATACCACTCTTATCATAGTCGGTACGGTAAAACTGAATAAAACATAAATGATCGGAAAATGTATTCTCTATAACTTATATTATGTAGTACATTTCGGTGGGACCAATAACATGGGTACTTAAAAATTAAATTTTAAGCGCCTTCCCCTAAACTGCAATTTCATCCAGGGTGAATAAAATTGTTTACAACTTAGACTGTATTTTCATATTCCCCGACTCCATATACCGATTTTCATTAAATACTGTTAAACCATTTTCTCGTGGCTTGGCGTTGATGTGGACTTGGCAACAAAAATACAAATTGATGAATATCTGTATTATCGAAGCCGGTACAGTAACAATGTATGACATAAATGATCGGAAATTTAATTATATATAACTTTCGTTATGTAGTATTTATCGATAGGACCACTAATAAAAGAAAATATATGAGAATTACATTTTAGGTCTTCCCCTAAACTACCATTTCACTCAGCGTGAGTAAAATGATTTATAGCCTAGATTGTAGTGGCTCATCCCCCGACTTTACATACCAATTTTCATTAAATTCTCTTCAGCCGTTTTCTAGTGATGCGTGTACAGACAGACAGACAGACAGACAGACAGACAGACAGACATTACGGAAAAGTAAAAAGTGCATTTCCTTGTTACTATGGACATGACCGATACAGAAATACCATTCTTTTCAAATTCTGAGCAATGTACAGACAAAACTCTTATTTTATATACACTGACTGACAGTGACAATGCAACACTGAGGAGGAGTGGTTCGAAAGGGATGAAAGTTGGGGAAAAAACAGAGTCGGCACGGACGAATAATTGATGTTTATTTCAAACCGATATGCAGGTTACACAATGCGCACGGCATCGACTCAGTAGGATGTAGGACCACCGCGAGCGGCGATGCACGCAGAAACACGTCGAGGTACAGAGTCAATAAGAGTGCGGATGGTGTCCTGAGGGATGGTTCTCCATTCTCTGTGAACCATTTGCCACAGTTGGTCGTCCGTACGAGGCTGGGGCAGAGTTTGCAAACGGCGTCCAATGAGATCCCACACGTGTTCGATTGGTGAGAGATCCGGAGAGTACGCTGGCCACGGAAGCATCTGTACACCTCGTAGAGCCTGTTGGGAGATGCGAGCAGTGTGTGGGCGGGCATTATCCTGCTGAAACAGAGCATTGGGCAGCCCCTGAAGGTACGGGAGTGCCACCGGCCGCAGCACATGCTGCACGTAGCGGTGGGCATTTAACGTGCCTTGAATACGCACTAGAGGTGACGTGGAATCATACGCAATAGCGCCCCAAACCATGATGCCGCGTTGTCTAGCGGTAGGGCGCTCCACAGTTACTGCCGGATTTGACCTTTCTCCACGCCGACGCCACACTCGTCTGCGGTGACTATCACTGACAGAACAGAAGTGTGACTCATCGGAGAACACGACGTTCCGCCATTCCCTCATCCAAGTCGCTCTAGCCCGGCAGCCCGGCACCATGCCAGGCGTGCACGTCTATGCTGTGGAGTCAATGGTAGTCTTCTGAGCGGACGCCGGGAGTGCAGGCCTCCTTCAACCAATCGACGGGAAATTGTTCTGGTCGATATTGGAACAGCCAGGGTGTCTTGCACATGCTGAAGAATGGCGGTTGACGTGGCGTGCGGGGCTGCCACCGCTTGGCGGCGGATGCGCCGATCCTCGCGTGCTGACGTCACTCGGGCTGCGCCTGGACCCCTCGCACGTGCCACATGTCCCTGCGCCAACCATCTTCGCCACAGGCGCTGCACGTGGACACATCCCTATGGGTATCGGCTGCGATTTGACGAAGCGACCAACCTGCCCTTCTCAGCCCGATCACCATACCCCTCGTAAAGTCGTCTGTCTGCTGGAAATGCCTCCGTTGACGGCGGCCTGGCATTCTTAACTATACACGTGTCCTGTGGCACACGACAACACGTTCTACAATGACTGTCGGCTGAGAAATCACGGTACGAAGTAGGCCATTCGCCAACGCCGTGTCCCATTTATCGTTCGCTACGTGCGCAGCACAGCGGCGCATTTCACATCATGACCATACCTCAGTGACGTCAGTCTACCCTGCAATTGGCATAAAGTTCTGACCACTCCTTCTTGGTGTTGCATTTGCTCTGTCAGTCAGTGTATATAGATTACATTTCAGGCCTTCCCCTAAACTAGCATTTCACTCAGTGCGAATAACATTATTGATAGCCTAGATTATAGCGACCTATTCTTCGACTTTGCATACCAATTTTCGTGAAGATACGACCACTAATAAAATAAATATTTGACAATTAAATTTTAGGTCTTCCCCTAAACTACCATTTTTCTCAGCGTGTATAGCCTATATTGTAGCGCCTTATTTCCCATCCTTGTCAAGCGGTTTTCATTAAGACAGGACCACTAATAACATAAATATTTGAGAATTAAATTTCAGGCCTTCCCCTAAACTATCATTTCGCTCAATGTGATTAAAATAATTTATAGCCTAGATTGTAGCGGTTCATTACCCGACTTTACATTCCGATTTTCATTCAATTCTCTTCAGCCGTTTTCTCGTGATGCGTGTACATACATACATACAGACAGACGGACAGACAGACAGACAGACAGAAATTACGGAAAAGTAAAAAATGCATTTTCTTGTTACTGTGGACATGACCGATACGGAAATACCATTCTTTTCAAATTTTGAGCAATGTACAGACAAAACTCTTATTTTATATATATAGATATTTTTATATAATTAATGCTAGTTTTCATGGTAGGCTATTACCCTTGGCTGTGTCGCTCGCTTGGTGTAAATAGTAAAATAATTTAGGAGCTATTTTCTTAAGTGGGAGAGTATATTCTCTTCGGTGTAATGTAGAATAAGGTAGAGTAGAGACTCGCGCATAATATAAAGAAAAGTTTTAGATTCTACAGCAACAACAACAACACCCGGGAATTTAGTATGTTACTGAACTGTAAGACTTAAATTAACATGTATGTATTTTATAAAGGAGCAAGTTTATTCTTTTGATATGAATTATATTTGGGAAGTTCAGTAACTATTTGATAATAAATAATATTATTATTTTTTGAGAAACATGTTTCAGGCAGTTGATGTTTCTTTCTTTACACAGTGAGCAAGTTTACTCTTTTGATTTGTAAAATGTCATTAAAAAATATATTTTTAGCAAAGAAGCTCAATAAGTTCGGTTAATGAGAGTAAAAGTAACTACTTATGTTATGAATTACCAAAAAATGTGAGTGTTCTGAGTTATAGACTGCATATACACAGTGGTAATAAATGATGGTGGACATTAGTGCCTATATTTCATTATGATGATGATAAATTATTATTATTATTATTATTATTATTATTATTATTATTATTATTATTATTATTATTATTATTATTTTATTATTATTTTAATACGTCACCAGTATGCTTTACACGTTGATTGGAAGATCTAATTAGCCACGGTAGCAGTCATTTAAAATAGTCAGTGGTGCATTAAATGAATTAAATTAATTGTAATTTTATTAATTAAACATTAAATATTTATATTTTCTTTTTTTGGTAACTTTAATATGTTTTATTATCAAACTTTATTTGGTAGACGGTTATTGGTACCTCAGAGGATCAGTTTGTGGATAGCCACTAAAATTTTATTTGGTAAAACTTATATTATTATTATTATTTTATTATTATTATTATTATTATTATTATTATTATTATTATTATTATTATTATTATTATTATTATTATTATTATTATTTATCGCTAGGGTTTTTCCAAGATAATATGTGAACCTGGTATAATGAGGAGGCGTGTTATTAATCTTTCAAAGCACTTAATTATGCATTTTATAAGTACAATTAACATTTAATTAATTAAAATAGTAACATATTTATTTATTTACAAAAATTCTAAATATTCGAGTATCGTCTTCTATTGAGTCTGATAGGTAATTATTAGCATTTCCGACGATTGATTTTTATTAGCCACTGCATCTTCACTTATATAAATTAAATTATTATTATTATTATTATTATTATTATTATTATTATTATTATTATTATTATTATTAAATTATTATTATTATTATGGTCCACCTATTATTTTACATGAACACTATTACCATAATGATATGTACTCCTACACAGGTATTCCTACATTGTTAAGGACAAGTCTGGTAATTAATATTATATAAATTAGATAATTATTTAATTAATTATTCCAAAATTAATCAATGATGTGATAACGCATTTTATTCTGAAAAATAACACTCTTGGACATTGAAATAATGTAACAACGTGATATCATTTTAAAATTTACCTTACATTAATCAATATTTGATAGATTATATTCTTCATTTTTCTTGATCTTGATTAATAAAATTTTATACACAAATTCTTTTAAAATCAGTCTGTGTCATGTTTTACATAGTGAGTAGACTATCCTAGTGAATTATCCCTATGCATCCCTATTCGACGACGGGAACTGATCGCACCTGGGACAGAGTTCTCACATCTTCGGTAAGTATATTATTTTCAGGGGCAGCCGTGGCGATATTGGACATCTTGTCAACCCGAAGAAGCTCTAGAAGGGTGCAGTAGTTGCACTGTTATTGGTTTAAAATCCCACTCATTACTTTTACGGTTTTCAGAGATATCGAGGTGCTCAAATCCTCTCGGGCATTAACCTTGGTTTTCTAGACCGGAGCCGCCATCTCACCGTCAGATAGCCCCTCAGTTGCGCCACGTACGATGAGTGGACCTCGAAACAGCGCTCAGATGCAGGTAAGAATCCCTGACCTGGGTCGGAATCGAACCCCGAGCCTCTAAGTAAGAAGCAGGTTCGCTACCCTTAGACCATGGGGCCGGCGATAATAATAAATATTTAACTTGCTTATTGCAGACACACGTGTGCTCGTGTGCTGAAAATATAGACAGTCCTGTTAATGAATTTAAATGTCTTTCATCATAAAATATGGTCAGTAGTTTTATGAGTATTATCTTGTTAGAAATTTATTGGTGCATTGTATTTTTTGGAGGCTGGCCCCGTGGTCTAGGGTTAGCGTGCCTGCATCTCACCCGAAGGCCCTTGATTCGATTCCCGGCCAGGTCAGGTTTCTTTTTACCAGGACCTGAGAGTTGGTTCGAGGTCCACTCAGCCTACGTGAGACTGCGACCCCGGTTAGAAAACCAAGAATAACGCCCAAGAGAATGCGTGGCACTGACAATGCGTCACATCATAATCTGCAGGCTTCCGGGCTGAACAGCGGTCGGTTGGCAAGCCAAGATCCGTCAGGGCTGTAGTGCCATGGGGTTTGTTTTATATTTCTTGGAGAAAACACACACACACACACACACACACACACACACACACACACACACACACACACAAAGTCAGTGGTCTCCCTCTCCTTTACTCTACGTTTTCGCCCTAGGCGGCAGAAAACCTTTGGACTTTACGCCATTTCGCCGGCAACATCATTTCCTCTACAGGATCTCTTGATCATCCTCTTCCAGTGCATTGTTAAGTATGCCGCAGTTCTATCAGCGTAACTTCACTCTCCTGACAATTACGCGAAGACACGCGAATAGAAGAGCACTTCTAACAGCCGCTAACTTCCGTACTTTTCTCACTCAAAGGTCAGTGTCGAAGATCGTGCAATAAATAAAATGTGCAGATCTGTATCACCTTCCCTTGGCAGGTGATGTAAGTATATTTAGTTGTGTTTCAGGTACGTGCAAGAAACTGTAATCATAGTGGGTCCTCGTCTTGTTACTACTGTACGTGGGACAAACGTAGGTGAGTGTGAAGAAGTCGTCTTCGAGATTCTAAAGCTGAACGATCCCACTTGGGAATTTTTATCGGATAATTCTCGTGATATCAGGAAAGTAATTTGGCTTCAAAGCCTAGCCAAATTAGAACCTACAGTACTACTTCACCTCACAAACGTGATACTGAGTCTACAAAACGAAACGAGGAGGAAATTTAAGGAACACATTTTCCCACAACATATACCAACTACGCATCCTACTTTTAGAAATACATTAATACCTGGAGATTATGATATAACGTATAATACGAAAAAATAGCAAATACAAAATTAAACACGTCGGAAATCAAATGGACATTCTTTATAAAAATAAGATTAACACATGGCATTTCCTGTTTGTTTAAATATGTGTAGTAAATAACAATGTAAAGTGCAGAATAGACCAAGTAGAGAACTACAAGTTCTCAGGGATCGTACACTAGTTGTAGCCAGGCTAGCTGGCTCAGACAGTTGAGGCGCTAGCCTTCTGACTCTAACCTGGGAGGTTCGATCCTAGCTCAGTCCGTTGGTATTTGAAGGTGCTCAAATACGTAAGAATCATGTCAGTAGACTTACTGGCACGTAAAAGAAGTCCTGCGGAACTAAATCCTTGGAGTCTCCGAAAATCGTAAAAGTATTCGGTGGAACATAAAGCCAATAACATTATTATTATTACTAATAGGCGTATTACACTAGTTTTAGCCTTAGTTTAAGAAACGTATTATTATTATTATTATTATTATTATTATTATTATTATTATTATTACCCGAAAACGTTATACAGTTTATGGGTGGAATATGAAAAAATGGTGAGCCACGCTTACAAATTTGTGTTTCCATCTCAACGTATAAACTATACTGTACAATAGGTATTATGTATGTTATTATGATTATTTACGTGGTTGTTAATACTTACAATACGTACAATAAATTCATCTCAGACTCTCTCCCTCTCTCTCTCTCCCTTACACTGACAGTAAAGGTATATCTAGGGACCCATTAACTTTAAAACGTTCTACTATCCTCGCAAGTAAATCTCCCATGAATATCTACAGTACGCTACCGCTAAAACATCATGAAAGGGGAGATAATTTCTTGGTCGGATATTAAGTAATACACTGACTGACAGAGCAAATGCAACACCAAGAAGGAGTGGTTCGAAAGGGATAAAAGTTGGGGAAAAAACAGAGACGGCACGGACGAATAATTGATGTTTATTTCAAACCGATATGCAGGTTACACAATGCGCACGGCATCGACTCAGTAGGATGTAGGACCGCCGCGAGCGGCGATGCACGCAGAAACACGTCGAGGTACAGAGTCAATAAGAGTGCGGATGGTGTCCTGAGGGATGGTTCTCCATTCTCTGTGAACCATTTGCCACAGTTGGTCGTCCGTACGAGGCTGGGGCAGAGTTTGCAAACGGCGTCCAATGAGATCCCACACGTGTTCGATTGGTGAGAGATCCGGAGAGTACGCTGGCCACGGAAGCATCTGTACACCTCGTAGAGCCTGTTGGGAGATGCGAGCAGTGTGTGGGCGGGCATTATCCTGCTGAAACAGAGCATTGGGCAGCCCCTGAAGGTACGGGAGTGCCACCGGCCGCAGCACATGCTGCACGTAGCGGTGGGCATTTAACGTGCCTTGAATACGCACTAGAGGTGACGTGGAATCATACGCAATAGCGCCCCAAACCATGATGCCGCGTTGTCTAGCGGTAGGGCGCTCCACAGTTATTGCCGGATTTGACCTTTCTCCACGCCGACGCCACACTCGTCTGCGGTGACTATCACTGACAGAACAGAAGCGTGACTCATCGGAGAACACGACGTTCCGCCATTCCCTCATCCAAGTCGCTCTAGCCCGGCACCATGCCAGGCGTGCACGTCTATGCTGTGGAGTCAATGGTAGTCTTCTGAGCGGACGCCGGGAGTGCAAGCCTCCTTCAACCAATCGACGGGAAATTGTTCTGGTCGATATTGGAACAGCCAGGGTGTCTTGCAGATGCTGAAGAATGGCGGTTGACGTGGCGTGCGGGGCTGCCACCGCTTGGCGGCGGATGCGCCGATCCTCGCGTGCTGACGTCACTCGGGCTGCGCCTGGACCCCTCGCACGTGCCACATGTCCCTGCGCCAACCATTTTCGCCACAGGCGCTGCACCGTGGACACATCCCTATGGGTATCGGCTGCGATTTGCCGAAGCGACCAACCTGCCCTTCTCAGCCCGATCACCATACCCCTCGTATAGTCGTCTGTCTGCTGGAAATGCCTCCGTTGACGGCGGCCTGGCATTCTTAGCTATACACGTGTCCTGTGGCACACCACAACACGTTCTACAATGACTGTCGGCTGAGAAATCACGGTACGAAGTGGGCCATTCGCCAACGCCGTGTCCCATTTATCGTTCGCTACGTGCGCAGCACAGCGGCGCATTTCACATCATGAGGATACCTCAGTGACGTCAGTCTACCCTGCAATTGGCATAAAGTTCTGACCACTCCTTCTTGGTGTTGCATTTGCTCTGTCAGTCAGTGTACGTACCGTTCTTAACGTTGACATTCTAAGTAGCTGTTCGATTTAAACATGGAGGAAAATTGTTGCTATCGACTTTAGACAGAATATCGCCTTTAATTGTTTCTATTGCAAGTTCACAAGCCGGAACAGGAGAACACAAAACAACTTTAAATGCTTTTTGAGAGAGTTTTCTAAAACACGGAGGACGGGAGACCTGAGAGAATTTTGATTTAAATGTGGAAGGACCGAAGAAATAAGGATGATCATATGAACGAGAAAAAAGGAAAGATAGCTTTTTGTTAATCTTAAGAGCAGACTTTGGTAAACACGATAACATTTAATTTGTTTTTCCCTTCTCTTGAGGCGCCGATTCCGTCCCTCGTTTTGCCTACGCAAAGGTGAGCACGACCTACGAACTCGTTGTTAATGGCTGGATTGCTTAACATAGTCCCTCAATTGCCTTCCCAGAAAACATGTGCGATTCCGGTATTAAACTGGAATTGAAGTTTAAAGCCAGAGGAGACCCTTCTAAGAATTTCGAGAGCGTAGATTTTCCTGGGTGCGGACCCTCCAGACAGTCTCAAATTCGCGATATAGCTTGGAATCGAATCTGGGCAATTTAGACGGGAAGCTACTGTGGTCATCCTTGGATTATTATCCCATCAATCACGAGAACAGTAGCAATACTGCCCATAGTATAGAGGAGGAGGCCGGAATACAAGTGGAACCTTCTACACGATTTCACTTGTATGACTGCAATGAGTTAGCTAACGGATTAGTCTAAGTATATCAAAGGCAGATGAATAGAAGAAATTTCCATTGTAGTCTCCCACCCGATATGGATGTCGATGGGTAGGCTACGTTTAAAATAGGACACACCGGATTACCATTAATTCACATTTTCTAACGCCTAAATAATAATAATAATAATAATAATAATAATAATAATAATAATAATAATCTAATGGAAACTTTTTATCCATATTTTGAGGTCAATTTTTTCGTCCTATATTAATCGTAACTTCAACCACCAAACCATTGATCAATGAGACAGAAAGGGCATTAGCATTATGTAGGCTATGTACAATTAACTTTAGAACCGGAATACCGTATAACTAAATTCCGTTGGATGTGGCTTTACAGCTGGCCTTCTACTTGGATAGTCGAGATTCTCAACCTGATCGATCCCAGTTTGTAATTTTCACCTGAAAATTCTCATGATTTTAGGAGAGGAATCTGGTCTTAAACCCTCGGCCAAAGCCCAAAATGAATTCAAGGTGTTGAAACACACAAACTTCGAGTAGATTTACCGACATGTAAAAAATTTTCTGCGGGACAAATTTCAGGAACTTCTGTGACTCCGAAAAATGTAAAAGTAGGTGTGGAAGGTAAGACCAATACCACCTTTTATGGTTCATTAGGCCTATACTTAGGGAGCACGTTTGAACTTATTTAACACACCGTTTCATCTTTCCTTCCCAATATCTCTTCATCCGTTCGCTAGTTTTTGCGTTCTTCTATCCATCCTGTATCCTTCCGCTTAGGTTTTTCAGCAAATGTTTGTTTATTATTCTGTTTTGAAAGGTCTTTCCACTAGTATCAATTTCTTGTAGCTCTTTGTTTATTTTTACTAGCCAATCACTATGGTTTTTCAGGATTAGTTCCACAGTAGGTTTAGAATGTCCTTTGTTGTCTTATAGAGGTCTCTGTAAAATTTTAATGTAATTTTTCTGAATGTGCCCGGGGTTTCTTTTGTGATTTTATAGATTTCCTGGGGTTTCTTTTCATCCAAATTCCATTTTCACATTTTGGTCCCAGGATTTTTCTGAGGATTTTTCTCCCTTGTTTCTCTATGATTTTTATTTGTAATCAGCTGCCAGCTATCAGAGTTTCGGATGCTTACAGTGTTTCTGGCCCGACGACTGCGGTTTAGTGCGTAATTTTACGCTTCTGCTCCAGGTCATTTTGTATACATTTTGTAATTTTGAAGTGATTAGCAAATGTGAAAAATAGAAAGGTCTTAATATCGGCAGACTTCTCCAAAAATAAAAAATCGCGTCAATTTATAGGCCTAAAGTTCATTTATAGATTTGATTGCTTTTTGTCTATCCTTCGGGTGGATCACAAGATCATCTGCAAAGGCCAATCAGGGTGAATTTAATGTAATTTGTTTTTGGTACATCCAATCACATAAAAATCAGATTTACTCTTCTTCTTCTCTAGCGTTTGTCCACCAAGTGGCAGGGTCTATTATGTGGATTCGTTGTCTGTATTTTGTTCGGTCTCGGGCCATGTTTGTATGGAGATTTACAGTAGTTCTTTTTTTTGTTTGCTTGCTGATTTATCCCGCTAGTTGAATAATTTCGTCTAGATACTTGATTTACTTGCGAGATTTCTCCAAATTTGGTGATTAAATATTGGTTGCTGGAAACCGATTTAGTTTCTACTATATATTGAGTCTTTACAAACGAAATTTGAAGTCTAGTTTCGGTCGTCATTTCCTTATTAAGTTCAAAGATTTAAACTTACCTTGAACCACGAATATACTTAATTTCATTGAGTTACGAGTGTTATCAGTTTTTTATTTGTTTAATTTAGAATTTGCTTTACGTCGCACCGACACAGATAGGTCTTATGGCGAGGATGGGATAGGAAAGCCCTAGGAGTGGTAAGGAAGCGGCCATGGCCTTGATTAAGGTACAGCCTCAGCATTTGCCTGGTGTTAAAATAGGAAAACGCGGAAAACTATCTTCAGGGCTTCCGACAGTACCGGGCTAGGCAGCCGTGCGGTTAGGAGCGCGCAGCTGTGAACTTGCATCCGGGAGATAGTGGGTTCACACCCAACTGTCGGCAGCCCTGAATATGTTTTTCCATGGTTTCCCATTTTCACACCAGACAAATGCTGGGGCTGTACCTTAATTAAGTCCACGGCGCTTCCTTCCCACTCCTAGCCCTTTCCTATCTCATCGTCGCCATAATACCTATCTGTGTTGGTGCGACATAAAGCAACTAGCAAAAAAAGCTACCGACAGTGGTGTTCGAACCCACTATCACCCGCATGCATGCTTACAGCTGCGCGCCCCTAACCACACGGCCAACTCGCGCGATGTTACCCCTTGAATATCCAGATTGGAATATAACTGGAATTGGAAGTAAGACTTTTGAAAATGATGTTGTACTGTATAGAGTACTAAATAACTTGGAGGGCTGTGAGCGACTGGAAAAAAAGTCCGCGACAATGTTGTGAGATGGACAGCAGAAAATGGTGTAATAGTAAATGGGATGAAAAGTCAAGTTGCAAGTTTCATCAAGAGGAAAAGTCCCCTCCGTCTTAATTTCTGTGCTGATGGGGGTGAAATTACCTCACGGGAATCACTGTAAGCACTTAGGTGTTGATATAAGGAAATACCTTCATTGGGGTAATAATATCAGCGAATATGTAAATAAAGGTTAAAGATCTCTTCTTAGCGTCATGAGAGTATTTAAGGGTTTTATTAAGGACGTAAGAGGGCGCATAAGTCACTGGTAAGACACCAAATTAGAGTATGCTTCCAGTGTATAGGACCCACATCAGGATTACTTGTTACGAGAACCGGAAATTTTTGAAAGGAAAGCAGCACGATTCGTTTTCGGTGATATGCGACAAAAGAGTCGTGTTACGAAAATATTGCAAATTTTCGGTTGGGAGGACTTTGAAGTAAGGAGACGAGCTGCTCGACTAAGCGGGTTGTTCTGAGCTGTTGGTGGAGAAATGTCGTGGAATGATATTAATAGATGAATAGGCTTGAGTGGAGCTCTTAAGGGCAGGAAAGGTCATAATATGAAAATTAAGTTGGAATTCAAGAGGACAAACTGGGGCAAATATTCATTTAAAGGAAGAGGAATTAGGGAATGGAATAATTTTTCAACTTTCCAAGTTCTTTGAAATCATTTAAGAATAGACTAGGTAAACTATTGATAGGGAATCTGCCACCAGAGTGACAGTCCTAAATGCAAATCAATTAAGTTTGATTGATTGATTGATTGATTGATTGATTGATTGATTGACACAAAAGAATGAAACTCAATAGAGGTGGTTAAAGACTTGAAACTTGAAACTTCTTCTGGAGCATTACAGTGTCCACGGTGAATGGAGATTGGTGAATGGAACTTCATGGTGACCATGGTGAAAAGAGGTTGGTGAATGAAACTTCACGGTGCCCATGGTAAGTGGAGAATGTTATTATGGTGAAGGAATACTGGAGAGTTTGTGTCCTGCCACAGCAGAAACCCACATGAAGATCTACTACACTGACTGACAGAGCAAATGCAACACCAAGAAGGAGTGGTCAGAACTTTATGCCAATTGCAGGGTAGACTGACGTCACTGAGGTATGCTCATGATGTGAAATGCGCCGCTGTGCTGCGCACATAGCGAACGATAAATGGGACACGGCGTTGGCGAATGGCCCACTTCGTACCGTGATTTCTCAGCCGACAGTCATTGTAGAACGTGTTGTGGTGTGCCACAGGACAAGTGTATAGCTAAGAATGCCAGGCCGCCGTCAACGGAGGCATTTCCAGCAGACAGACGACTTTACGAGGGGTATGGTGATCGGGCTGAGAAGGGCAGGTTGGTCGCTTCGTCAAATCGCAGCCGATACCCATAGGGATGTGTCCTCGGTGCAGCGCCTGTGGCGAAGATGGTTGGCGCAGGGACATGTGGCACGTGTGAGGGGTCCAGGCGCAGCCCGAGTGACGTCAGCACGCGAGGATCGGCGCATCCGCCGCCAAGCGATGGCAGCCCCGCACGCCACGTCAACCGCCATTCTTCAGCATGTGCAAGACACCCTGGCTGTTCCAATATCGACCAGAACAATTTCCCGTCGATTGGTTGAAGGAGGCCTGCACTCCCGGCGTCCGCTCAGAAGACTACCATTGACTCCACAGCATAGACGTGCACGCCTGGCAAGGTGCCGGGCTAGAGCGACTTGGATGAGGGAATGGCGGAACGTCGTGTTCTCCGATGAGTCACGCTTCTGTTCTGTCAGTGATAGTCACCGCAGACGAGTGTGGCGTCGGCGTGGAGAAAGGTCAAATCCGGCAGTAACTGTGGAGCGCCCTACCGCTAGACAACGCGGCATCATGGTTTGGGGCGCTATTGCGTATGATTCCACGTCACCTCTAGTGCGTATTCAAGGCACGTTAAATGCCCACCGCTACGCGCAGCATGTGCTGCGGCCGGTGGCACTCCCGTACCTTCAGGGGCTGCCCAATGCTCTGTTTCAGCAGGATAATGCCCGCCCACACACTGCTCGCATCTCCCAACAGGCTCTACGAGGTGTACAGATGCTTCCGTGGCCAGCGTACTCTCCGGATCTCTCACCAATCGAACACGTGTGGGATCTCATTGGACGGCGTTTGCAAACTCTGCCCCAGCCTCGTACGGACGACCAACTGTGGCAAATGGTTCACAGAGAATGGAGAACCATCCCTCAGGACACCATCCGCACTCTTATTGACTCTGTACCTCGACGTGTTTCTGCGTGCATCGCCGCTCGCGGTGGTCCTACATCCTACTGAGTCGATGCCGTGCGCATTGTGTAACCTGCATATCGGTTTGAAATAAACATCAATTATTCTTCCGTGCCGACTCTGTTTTTTCCCCAACTTTCATCCCTTTCGAACCACTCTTCCTTGGTGTTGCATTGTCACTGTCAGTCAGTGTATATTAGTTGATATGAAACTCACCTTGAACTTTATTTTGAAAATAAACAGCTATTTAACCTGTATCTGACTTCAGTTAGGGTAATGGAATACCAATATAAATGGTCCGTAATTGGACATTATAAATTTTCCAGCTAACTCATTCCTGGTTGCCAGCGTTTCACCCCCATGTACTATGTTGGGCTCATCAGCTGGTACATAGCACACCCACCCTATGCTACTGTACACTGCACACTCTTGGTGTGGTCTCAAAATGAAAACAAATGGAAACACTCAAAACAAGTCTATGGACCAAAATTGCTATGGATGAGCATAACATTCATGTCACTAACAGAGGGCTGTGACTGCCGTCTGGTACTTCACCAAATTCAAATCATCATGCTAGCTTGCTTGGGTGCTACATACAATCTCAGTTGGTGCTATTACTCGTACATAGTGGAGGACAGAGGTAAATATATCAGTAGTGCAGCTGGGTTTGGACAACAGTGTGTAGTGGTTTACTGTACATTTTGAAAGTAAGTAAAAGTATGGAACAAGCAAGTGACAAATCAATTCTTAAACAGAAGGATATCAACATATACCAAGATAATCACAATGATATGTCATCATGGGAAGAAGGAAACCCACAAGGGGGCGATTAAGACAAACATGAAAACAGAAAAGCAAGGACAATCTCTTCAGTTTCATACACTGCCATCTTCACATACTAGCTCCTTAACAATCCCAGTTCTTCTACCTCCATTTCTTCTCACCCTCCAACAAGCTTTCTTCTACTTCCCAGTTTCATCAGAAGGGTGGTCATCAAATCTCACTGAGGGGCCATCTTGATGTATGGTATTTTCTTAAAAGAAATCTGCCACCTGGGTGAGAGTCCTAAATGCAGATCAGAGGTGATTGATTGATTGATTGATAGATAGACTGATAGATAGATAGATAGATAGATAGATAGATAGATAGATAGATAGATAGATTGATTGATTGATTGATTGATTGATTGATTGATTGATTGATTGATTGATTGATTGATTGATTGATTGATTGATTGATTGATTGATTGATTGATTGATAATCAGACGTCAACTTGTTACTTAAAAATTAGCCGTATACACTCACTGTGCTATTGCGTATTGGGATCTTCTTTTGTTGTGAGCATGTTTGCTGTGTTTGTAGCGTCTAGGAGCAGACGATAGCACAAGACAATTCAGTACTTCGTTCTTTGTCCAGAACGAAAGCGAGCCTATATCTATATGCATAAAATAACATGTCCTGACTGACTGAGTGACTGACTGACTGACTAACAGATTCATCATCGTTGAGCCAAAACTACTGGACATAAAGAAATGAAATTTTGAGGATACATTTATCTTATATTGTAGGTGCTCACTAAGGGAGGATTTTAGGATATTCCGTCGCTAAGGGGGTGACAATGGGGGGGGGGTGGATTTAAAAAAAAATGATTGTGTCTATATCTTCTTTCAAGATAAGGAAACACGCACTTTTTGTTTTCGGAAAATCCTCTTAAGGGGTGTGAAAAAAGGTGAAAAATGGGTTCAGTACCTTTTATGAGGATAGTTATATCTCACAAACTGAAGATGTTACAGTCTTGAAAATGGGTATTTGTAATCTTCTTTAAAAATAAAGAAACACGTATTTTTGTTTTTGGAAAATCTTCTTAAGAGGGGTAAACAGGAGTCACCTATGGGGTGATTTTTAAAATGAGTATATCTACAGTATATATCAAAAACGTTACATGCTACAGACATGGAAACTGGTATTTGGAATCTCCTGTAAATGTAAAGGCACGCGCATAATTTATTTTCTCAAAATCCACTTAGGGGCAAGTGTTATAGGGGGTTAATTTTAAAAATGAGCCATTTATAGTATATCTCAAAAACTTTAAACACATTACAGACGTGAAAATTGGTATTTTTAATCTCATTTCAAAATAAAATTACACGCATTTCTTTGTTTTCGGAGAAAAAACACTTAGGAGGACGGTGTAAAATGACTGAAAGAGGGTTTAATTAATTTTAATTAGGATGCTGGTATCTCAAAAACTTAACATATTACAGATGTGAAAATGGTTATTTTTAATCCCTTTTAAAATGAAGTATACGTTGCACCCATAAGACGAATAGCCAGACGTATAAATTAATTAAATTATCAATTTCTACATGTGAACACTGCAGATGGGAAAATCAGTCCGGATATTTCACAAGTTTGCAACAAAGATACCTCACAGGGAGAAGATATAACCCCTCAACTTGCTTAAAAGCACGTCCCAGGAAGTCCCGGGATAATAGCCCTCACCAATAAAGTTTTACGAGCCGACTATGCGAAATCCCTCAGCCGAACTTTCCCAGGAGGAAAGGGACGTTGGAATTTGCCACACCTTAATGAGAGACGGAGACGGTCCATGAGACAGAGCTATACCTGATACCCCTCTGTAAATATGGTTAGGCCCTTTTTCAAGTACGTCAGTACAGCTGGAGGCAGTTTTCGGCCAATCAGAAAATTGCAAAATTCAACCGCCCGGCCCTAGCGGAAATATTATTTAGTCGTTTGTGATCAGGAGATGAGAATTAATGGAAATATAGTGTGCCCTAGTCTTGGACTAAATTTTAAGGAATTGTTTGTGCGGTTATGTGATAAATTATTTTATAATTGATGAATTATCGACATTTACGTCGTGATTTTGTGAAGAATGGATTCGCCTGCAAGACCGAGGATCATGGCGGGTAAGCGCCATTACTCATCAGTGAAATAATCCCAGTGACGCTTCCCAGTCTGTGAGAAAATGAATTTTATATTTTGGTGCAACGTTAAGACCACACCTATTTTTCAAGTCACTAGAGTTGTTTCAGTTATTAATTAAGCTGCGGACACTTAAAAACATTGACGGCAGGGTGTGATATGACTACGCCAACCCCTCCCATAGAGTCACTCCGGAGGCGTGGTTTCCAGAATTTACAAAACGAATGGTGGAGTCGTACCGAACATTCAGTCTTAGTTCAAATTTCTGAGAGTTCAGCCAATCTTCAGACGAGAAATCGCGGGCCGCGGAAAGCGAAGTTTAAGTGTATTTAAAACGACCGTTGTAGGTGCAGACGCCGCAAGTATTTCGGTGAGTTATAATGTGAGATATATGTCTTAGAGAACTATTTAGATGCCACGATCTAGTGTAGGTCATGAACTGTCGTGACATTTAGAACGATCACAATGTCGCAGAAACTCCAGTGTTATTTCTCACCAATAGACATTCAATTGCTAATTTCACGGCACACCTAGATGAACTTTACTGTATTCCCGGGTGATAGCGGTCAGAACATTGATATTCGCATCAAACTATAAGCTCATATGCAGATTCTGTACTAGGAGTTGAAAATTTATAGGCCTAGATATTGCAACAAGTAAAAATCATATCAGGAAATTCACAAACTCAGAAGGACAAACTAAGCATGGGGTTGTGTAATCAGTAATGTCCCCGGGATAATCGACTTTTCATTAAAGACAATGTCAGCTGTGACAATGGAGTGACAGAGTCGGTTGACCAGTTTGTAAATAACGGGAGATAGGGAGGCCAACACGTATCTTTTCTGTTTCGGTAGCAGGTGAATGACATTTAATCCACTACACAAACAAGGGATTGGAAGGGCAGGTAGCAGGCAGCACGGAAGGCACACCTCGAGTAGAAAGTTCCTGTCATTCTGAGTGCAAACAGAAGACCAACTTTATGTGTATTAATTCTGTTCCTGTTATATAAATTGTTACTTAGTTTAAGCTTGAAGAATGCCTGTGATTTAACCTACCTGCGAGTGCTCTATAATTAAAAATGGATCCAGTTTGCGTGTGTAATATATTGTGTAATATAACCACCATGTCCACAATGGATTAATTTGATGTGAAGCGGGGACTGAGTGAATGCATCCCACGATCAGCACAAGCTAAAGAGCATGTTGTATTTATACCTAATGTAATTAAAATGACGTGAATAACGCGTAGTCCGTTTAGGTTAAGTTTCCATAGTTTTTTATGTGTGAATTCGCGTACCTGATATTGATAAGAATCATGTTAAAATCAGTTTTATAATCATAACATATGATCGAGATTGGAACAGTCAGATTCAACGATCAGAATGTGAATGTTCTGAGCTCGACTAGCCAATCACATAATATCAAGTTGTGCGTGCGTTAATATAAAATTTTCATTGCGTGGTTATAAATTTTGGATGTCTAACAAATCTTTTCTGTATGTAATAATAACGGTATTATGTGTGATGTAGTGCTATAATAATAATAATAATAATAATAATAATAATAATAATAATAATAATAACAACAACAACTAAGATGAAATAGAAATCAAATTTTGGAGTCGCCAAATGATATAAGTCTTCATGATTGTGGTTAATCAGGTAATTACTTGACCTAAGGATTAATTCAAGCCCAGAATTATTGCTGGCCCACGGGAGGCCATAATAGTAATAGTAATAATAACAATAATAACAATATTAATAATAATAGTAATAATAATAAAAATAATGTTAAAAATGTGTCAAGTCATTTACATTCAGCTGAGGTAGTATGATTCATCAAGTAATAATTTATCTTGAGTGTTGGAATGAATAATAAGAATATTTAGTTATAACGGTAATAATAATCATACGATAATTCTGTGGATTTTGTTCTGTAGATGAACAATTAGAATGCGCGATCTTTGGTGCATAGTGAAATTGTATAGTAAGGTCATTGGCAGGCAATCAAGTTTCAAAGATGTGGATGATATTACAGGGTTAAGTAAGCAACCATTGCTGGCCGGCTCAAGTTCAACATGTTGAAATATAGTGTGATTTATGAAATATGAATGAAATATGGAGGTATGACTGCAAGTATGTAACAGCATTCCTGAATGTAACAATTATGAGGTAAATGAATTGAGTCTTGAAGGCCATGCCGCGTATATCAAATGAATGTCGTATTATGTTTATGAGAACGACAAAATTATTTCGTGAGGTTATTTTGCTCATGTGTAATAGAGCAATGCTGCGTTGATATAGTGAGAGAATAATGGGAAGGGATGATGACGTTATTAGCTCAAGAATGCGCGTTTAAATCTACGATGTAATACATATGATAATAATGATAGGAAAATGTTGTATACGCAAATTATAGCAGGAATGAAGAGATACTCGGAGATATTCCAATAAAAGGGGACGAGTTGAGACAATAAGTTTGAGCGGAGCTAGCAATGGGATTCGGACTTATATTGTGATTATTGTGTATTATTTTATTTTCTAGTTTAAAATTTTGTGCTATCAGTTATAGATAAAGTATTATGTCATTTGATTGCCACCAATAGCACCACTGCGACTCTAAAAGCTTGTAATAAAAGGACACAACCGGGTGAATTTATTTAACCATGTGCTTAAAATTTTTAATGTAATGTGAGGACTTTGTTTATCAAATATTATGACTCATTTTCTTTGATTAACTGTGATTTAATCCCAGTTTGCACAGAAGGTAGGGGCTGCCTGGCCGAGGCGGTAAAGGCGTGCTCGGTCCTCCCGGAAGGACGTGGGTTCGAATCCCCGTCAGGAAGTCGTAAAATTTAAGAAACGTGATTTCCACTTCCGGAGGTGCATATGGCCCTGAGGTTCACTCAGCCTACACCAAAAATGATTACCAGGTTAATTCCTGGGGGCAAAGGCGGCCGGGCGTAGAGCTAACCACTCTTCCCCATCACTTGCCGAGGTTAACAATGGTGGAAGCCTTTACCTTCCACTCCTCCAAGGGCCTTCATGGCCTTTACGGAGGTGACTTTGCTTTTTTGCATAGAAGGTACGCGGATATCATATTATTTCATTGAATTCATTGTAGGTGTAGCTTAGATTTATGTGCACGATGCGGACAGTGTCGTGTATATTTTGTAAATATAAGTTTCAAATGATAGGATTAGTAGGACCGCCCGTTATTCACAGTCAATAAATTACAGCAAGTTCTTTACGCGTCTAAAAAGGCACCGCAAATAAATTAAAATTAACGTTGAATCCTGCAAATGAACCGACCTTGTACTGAATGAATTAATGCCGCAAGCTTATCTAGCGAGGTGGAATCTCCCACCAGCAACGATGTGACGTGTCTCATTTGATTTGTCTAGGTTAAGGGTAACAAGCGGCAATAAAACTATGTTAGAAGGCGAGTTCATTTGACTCATATAAATACTGAGGTTTTTAGCCTGTTTTTTTTTTTTTTTTTTTTTGTAATGTTTTGTCCAGTGCAATCACAGTAATTCAATTTAGGTTGTATCATGGCTGAATAATTAATTTCTAACATTTATTGTATTTAAAACTAAACACAGCCTTTTGGATTTCTTTCAGCATGTGGACGTAATTATGTGTCAAAGTTATATAATTATAAGAAAAATAATATCCAACTGGAAGAGTGTTCACGGTTCTTTTTAAAGCTTATTTTTAACATTTTGGTTAACTTTTAAAGGCCGTGATTGAAGAGTGTGTAGATAAGTGAATATGTGAGTTGTCTCAGATTATTCTGATTGGTTTATTTAAATAATCATTTAATTTCATTTGATTTGCAATCTTCGATATTTATAAATTTGAGTCTTAAGTTCACGATTCTTGAGTCTAGCTTTGATTCCTACAGGTTTTTGCAGTAGCGTCTATCGACGGGTATTTGTTTACACACTGTGTTTATTGTTTAATTTGGAAGTAATCCATCTGATCAGTTGCCTATTTTAGCAATCCTTTTGAGTTTTTTTAATTAGTTAATCACTTTTAAATCCGATTTTTATTATATTATTTTCACTTAATCCTGATATTGCAATTTATTTTGTTAATAAATTCTATTCATTTAATTTGAATCAGTTTTGGGTAACGGTATTTGTAGATATTTAGACCCGTAGTTATGTCATTTTCCTCACCCCATTATTTTTGGCCCTTGAACCACGAGGAGATCCAGTGGACGCACAACACCGGAGGTAAGAATCTACGTGAGCGGTGAGTATTTTTATTTTTCAGCAGCTGCCGAGGCAACAGTCTTCAAGAGAAGCACCGCCACACATGCCTTGAAATGGGCACAACGTACTTTTTTTTTCGGAAGAAAGCACTTAATGGGGGAAGGGTTAAATGACTGAAAAAGGGTTGAATTATTTTTAGTAGGATACTGGTATTCCAAAACTGAAGATATTACAGACTTGAAAATTAGTATTTGAAATCTCCTTTAAAAATTAAAAAACGCGTATTTTTGTTTTCGAAAAATTCACTTAAGGGGGGTTGTAAAAAGGACTGAAAATGAGTTGAGGACTTTAATGAGGATACTTATATAACAAGAATGAAGATGATACAGACATGAAAATTTGTATTTGTAATCTTCTTTAAAAATAAGGAAACACGCATTCCTTTGTTTTCAGAAAATCCACTTAAGGGGGTGGGGTGGATGAAGAGAACTTGAAGAATGTGTTGAATTATTTTTATGAGGATACTTATATATCAAATACTGAAGATGTTACAGAGGTGAAAATTTGTATTTGGATCTCCTGTAAAAGTAAAGGGACTCCCATAAATGTTTTTGAAAATCCACTTAAGGGGAAGAGTTGAAGGGTATGAATTTTTAAAATGAGCATATCTACAAATTATCAAAAACTTACTACACATTACAGACATGAAAAGTGGTATGTTTAATCTCTTTAAAAATAAAGTAACATGTATTTTTTGTTTCGGAAAAACACCTAAGGGTTCGGGGTTGGAAAAAGGGCTGTAAAAGTGGATGAATTCTTTTTATGAGGATACTTACGGTATTTCTCAAAATCTGAAAATTACACAGACAGGAAAATTTGTATTTGGAATCTCCTTCAAAAGAAACACGTATTCTTTTCTTTTCGGAAAATACAATTAAATGGGGGAGATAAATGAGTTGAAAAATTAGTTGAATTCTTTGTTTGAGGATACTTATATCTCGAAAACGAAGGATGTTACGGACGAGAAAATTGTTATTTGGAATCTCCTTTAAACATTAAGACACATGTATGTTGTGGTGGGGGAAGGGGTGGAATCTACTTAAGTGAGTGTGAAAGGAGTGGGAATTATTTTACGAGGGTGCAAATAAGAAGTGGACTTAAAACAATAGCCCTAAGGGGTTTTGACTCGGGGTGAGAAATGGTGACAAAAATATGCATTTATATGAAACCGTTTGAATTATGAATTTAAACTTTCATATTATACCCGGGTTGTTAAATAACAGAAGGTTTGAAACAAGAGTGTTAAATGGGGGTGAAGATCCGAAAACAAATGTATTCAATCTTTCCTCCGAAACGGTTTAACGAACGAAGACAAAATTCCAATTCCAAATCCTAGGTGTGAAATAGGAAATATGTTTTAACGTTCCAACCAAAAAGTGTTAAACGAGGTTAGCTCGATAAACGAAATTATTTATTCCACCAAAACTGTTCGACGTACGAAGTTGTAATTTTACGAGAAGGGCGTTCATTTATGTCCTATGTGTAAAATACCGTATACTTCAAAATATTTCCCCCTAAGGGGGTTAGATGATGGTTGACCTTCAAAAACACAATATCCATTCATCCAAAACCTTTTCAGGTACTAAGTTAGTTTCTTTTATGAAGGTTTGTCTTCTATACCCTAGATGTTAATAAATATTTAATAACATTCACCCCTTAAAATGAAGGACTCCCTGGCCATTGAATCCTCTAATAGTCGGGGTCGGAAAAGAAAATGAATTGACCAAGGGAGGTCGGATAGATAGATGAAATTGAGGAGCCTGGCAAATGTAATTGGAAGTAGTGCCAGGACTCAGCTAAGGGCCCAGTGGTGCCAACCCACGCTCCCAATTTGAAAGCCCCTGGTGCCCGTTTTAGTCACCTTTTACGACAGGCAGGGGATACCATGGACATTATTCTACCGCCCCCACCCACAGGGGGATTAAATGCCTAAGAGAGCCTCCATAGCTCAGGCGGCAGCGCATCGGCATCTCACTCCGGGTTCCTTGGTTCAAATTCCGGTCAATCCATGTGAGATTTGTGCTGGACAAAGTGGAGGCAGGGCAGGATTTCCCTGTCGTCATTCACTCCAACAACAGTCTCCAATATCATTTAATTTCATCTGTCAGTCATTAATCATTGTCCAAGAGGAGTGCGTTAGGTTTCGGCAGCAGGGATAAATCCTATCAGACGCCGCTAGATGGAGTTTCTGGAAACAGGTTGTTTATTTTCATTTTTACTGTATAGCTAGGGGCAAGAAGATGTTCTCTGACTTCAAAGGTTTGTTAGCATTGGCAGGCGCAAACTAGGTGCTGAAATGAAAAGTGAGTACGGAACCGATAATATGTGAGCTGAATTTGTCTCGCACATTGATCAAGTGTTAAGAAAATAATTAATTAGTGAATAGCGCGAAAAACTATGCTAGTGTAATGTTGGATGTGTTGACAGATAAAGCTTCAGTTGAGGAAATGACGCTTTATGTCCGGTACATAAAAGACTGTACGGTGAAGGGAGTTTTGTTTGTTGATCCTCTTGAAAGTGGGACTACTGCAACAGCAAATTAATTGAAGACGCTCTGGTTACGACACTGGTCGAATTCCAATCACGTAATTGGTAACCTGTTAGAACTCTTGGTATAACCAACATGAGTGACATATAAAACAGATTTGCATAAACGTTTCACCAAAATTTGGGCCATGTGATTAGTATTCACTGCATTGCTCACATGTTACAATTGAGTGCGCTGAGTTCTGTTAAAACTGTACGCTGTATTGATAACACAGTGTAGATTCTGTACTGTACTTTTTTGTATAAATTGTATCTACGTTCTCCAAAGAATACTCGCCAGCTAACGGTAACAATGTATAGGGTACAGTAGGTGTAAAAGAGGAATGGGAAGGAAAGGGGGGAATGGTAGAAGACAGATGATCTAATGTTTTAAGGGGAAGGACATTGCAGGCTAAGGGTACTATTCAGGATCAGCATTCAGGACAGGTGTTTGTGAGAAATCTGTATGAATCACTGCAGGTAGAACAACAGAGGGACGATGAGGAACAGGGAAATGTTGCTGAGAAGTGTGGAAGTAAGGGGAAAGGAAAAGGTAGAAACGGGAAATGTAGAGTAGAGGAGGAAAGGACCGGTGGAATAGGATTATGGGAGGGAGAAAAGGGAGGAGGAAATCGCTTCTGCAGCCGTCAGGAAAGATAGGGCTGACCAGGAGGGGAGGGGAACAAATGAGATGGACAGGTTTGAGGCTCTAGTCATGGGGTATTCCACTGTTAGACATGTGTGGAAAGTGTGTGGAGGAAAACGAACCACCGTAGAGTGTGATCCATGAATTAGGTTAAGGCAGATGTTGAGAAAAGTAGAAGAGAAGGAGGAGGGAAAGGAGAAGGTGGTAGTGTTTTACGTTGGTACCAACAACGTAAGGCAAGCAGGAATAATTGCCAACATAGTAGGGGAAGATGGGATCTGGTAAATGCACCACGGGTGAGGTTTAGGGAAGCAGACATTATCAGTGGAATACTGTGTAGGAGGGACACTGACTGGAAAGTGATTACGGATTTAAATGAAACTATGGAATGGGTATGTGGAAAACTCAGAGTGAGATTTCTAGATCCTAATGGATGGGTAGGAGGGAGGGATCTGCACTCTGATGGCCATAACTTAAACCGCAATGGTACGTATAAGTTAGGAAATTTGTTTAGAAGGGTTATAGGGAGGTACATGCAGGGAAACGGGGTTGTCTAGGGAGCGGTGATAAGGGTACAGGGATCTGGAAGTCAAGCAAGGATGACATAAAAATATTAGTATTGAACTGTAGCAGTATTGTAAAGAAAGGAATAGAATTAAGTAATTTAACAGATATATATTCTTACCAGATATTGTAATAGGAGTTGAGTCATAGTTGAGAAATTATATAATGGATGCAGAAATTTTCTCACGGAACTGGAGTGTGTATGGTAGAGATAGGATAGGAATGGTAGGAGGGGGAGTATTCATTCTGGTGAAAGGAGAATTTGTAAGCTACGAAAAAGTTAAAGACGACGAAAATCTAGGCGTAAGGCTCATCTCTCAAGATAATAGGCAACTTGAAGCCTTTGAAGTGTGCAGATCGAAAGATGGTAGCGCTGACACTGATTCGGAATAATTTGATAAGATAATAAGCCACGAGGGAAAAGATTTGGAAAGGAACGTGATTGTAGCGGGAGACCTGAATTTACCAAATGTCAATTGGGAAAGTAATGCAAACAACAGAAAGCATGACCAACAAATGGCATATAAGTTAATATGGGAAGGACAGCTGATTCAGAAAGTGACGGAAGCAACTAGATGGAAGAATATTCTGTATGTGGTGCTAGTAAAACCAGATGAGCTCTGGAGAAACCGAAGTAACAGGTGGTATTAGTGATCATGAAGATGTTTTTATCATAGTTAAAAAGAAATGTGATAGAAAGGAAGGTCGTAAAAGTAGGACTTTTGCGCAGTACCAAATGGCTGATAAATCAGGCATGAGGGAATTTTTAGAAAGTAACTATAATCGGTGGAAAACGGTATATAAAAATGTAAACAGACTTTGGAATGGGTTTAAAGCAATTGTTGAGGAATGTGAAAACAGGTTTGTACCTTTCAAAGTGGTACTGAATGGTAAAGATCCACTATATTATAACAGAGAAGTAAAGAGACTAAGAAGGAAGTGCAGATTGGAAAGAAATTGAGTTAGGAATGGCTGTGGAAGTAAGGAGAAATTGAAGGAACTGAGTAGGAAATTGAATCCAACAAAGACGTCAGCTAAGGATAACATAATGGCAAGCATAATTGGCAGTCATAGAAATTTTATTGAAAAATGTACAGGTACGTATAGATACTTTAAGGCAGAAACAGGTACCAAGAAGGACATTCCAGGAATCATTGATGAATAAGTGGAGTGGGTATGCGAGGATCTTCAAAAGGAATTATTCAGTTGGCGTTATGTAAAAATTGTTGGTTACAAGGATAATGTCCAGATGGGGATGTGACTAATACTAGCAAAGCAAAGGCAAAGTCATCTCCGTACAGGCCATGAAGGCCCTGGGAATGGTGGAAGATAAAGGATTCCACTATTCGTAACCTCGGCACTCGATGGGGTAGAGTAGTTAGCTCTACGCCCGGCCGCCTTTGCCCCCAGGAATTAACCTGGTACTCATTTTGGGTGTAGGCTGAGTGAACCTCAGGGCCATATGCACCTCCGGAAGTTGAAATCTCATTTCTTAAATTTTACGACTTCCTGACGGGGATTCGAACCCACGTCCTTCCGGGCGAACAGAGTACGCCTTTACCGTCTCGGCCAGGCAGCTCCTTGTGACTAATACTTAGGAGGTATTAAAATTTACCTATGACAACAGTGACATTTACGGTAAGATACACACGTTGAAAACTAGAAAAGCAGCTGGAATTGATAAGGTTTCGGGAGATATACTAAAGACAATGGGTTGGGATATTGTACCATATCTGAAGTACTTATCTGATTATTGTTTGCATGAAGGAGCTATACCAAATTAATGGAGAGTTGCTATAGTAGCCCCTTTGTGTAAAAGAAAGGGTGACAGACATAAAGATGAAAATTACTGACCAGTCAGTTTTACATGCAGTGCATGTAAGCTTTGCAAAATAAATAAATAAATAAATAAATGGTTCGATAGGAGTTTAGGAAAGGATGGGTTTAAAGCAATTGTTGAGGAATGTGAAAATATGTTTGTACCTTTAAAGGTGGTAAGGAATGGCAAAGATACACTATATTATAACAGAGAAGTAAAGAGACTTAGAAGGAGGTGCAGCTTGGAACGGAATAGAGTTAGAAATGGTTGTAGAAATAAGGAGAAATTGAAGGAACTTACTAGGAAATTGAATCTAGCAATGAAGTCAGCTAAGGATAACATGACGGCAAGAATAATTGGTGGTCATACAAAATTTAGTGAAAATGGAAGGGTATGTATAGGTACTTTAAGGCAGAAACAGGTTCAAAGAAGGACATTCCAGGTATCATTAATGAACAAGGGGAGTGTGTATGCGAGGACCTTCAAAAGGCAGAAGTATTCAGTCAGCAGTATGTAAAGATTGTTGGTTACAAGGATAATGTCCAAATAGGGGAGGTGAGTAATACTAAAGAAGTAATAAAATTTACATATGATAATAATGACATTTACAGTAAGATACAAAAGTTGAAAACTAGAAAAGCAGCTGGGATTGATAAGATTTCTGGGGATATACTGAAGGCAATGGGTTGGGATATAGTACCATATCTGAAATACTTATCTGATTATTGCCAAATGAATGGAGAGTTGCTATAGTAGCCCCTGTGTATAAAGGAAAGGGTGATCGACATAAAGCTGAAAATTACAGGCCAGTAAGTTTGACATGCATTGCATGTAAGATTTGGGAAAGCATTTTTCTGATTATATTAGACGTGTTTGAAAAATTAATAACTGGTTTGACAGAAGGCAGTTTGGGTTTAGGAAAGGTTATTCCACTGAAGCTCAGCTTGTAGGATTTCAGCAAGTTATAGCAGATATCCTGGATTCAGGAGGGCAAATGGTCTGTATTGCAATTGACCTATCTAAGGCATTTGATAGGGTAGATCATGGAAGACTACTGGCAAAAATGAGTGCTATTGGACTAGAAAAAAAAGTAACTGAATGGGTGGCTATATTTCTAGAAACTAGAACTCAGAGAATTAGACTAGATGAAGCTTTATCTGACCCTGTAATAATTAAGAGGGGAATTCCTCAAGGCAGTATTATTGGACCTTTATGTTTTCTTATATATATCAATAAAATAATAATTTCGTGTGGCTATTTCTAGCCGAGTGCATCCCTTGTAAGGCAGACCCTCCGATGAGGGTGGGCGGCATCTGCCATGTGTAGGTAACTGCGTGTTATTGTGGTAGAGGATAGTGTTATGTGTGGTGT
Source organism: Anabrus simplex (assembly GCF_040414725.1). Taxonomy (NCBI): domain Eukaryota; kingdom Metazoa; phylum Arthropoda; class Insecta; order Orthoptera; family Tettigoniidae; genus Anabrus; species Anabrus simplex. The sequence goes on along the minus strand of NC_090266.1, from coordinate 432,938,080 downwards.
GTGAGTTGCAGGGATGTTGGGGACAGCACACACACCCAGCCCCCAGGCCACTGGAATTAACCAATGAATATTAAAATCCCCGAGCCGGCCGGGAATCGAACCCGGGGCCCTCTGAACCGAAAGGCAGTACGCTGACCATTCAGCCAACGAGTCGGACGTATATATATCAATGATATGGGTAAAGAAGTGGAATCAGAGATACTACTGTTTGCAGATGATGTTATTTTATGCAGAGTAATAAATAAGTTACAAGATTGTGAGTGGCTGCAGGATGACCTCGATAGTGTTGTGAAATGGACGGGGGGTAATGGTATGATGATAAACGGGGTTAAAAGTCAGGTTGTGAGTTTCACAAATAGGAAAAGTCCTCTCAGTTTTAATTACTGTGTTGATGGTGTGAAAGTTCCTTTTGGGGATCATTGTAAGTACCTAGGGGTTAATAATATAAGAAAAGAGCTTCATTGGGGTAATCACATAAATATGATTGTTAATAAAGGGTACAGATCTCTGCACATGGTTATGAGGGTATTTAGGAGTTGTAGTAAGGATGTAAAGGAGAGGGCATATAAGTCTCTGGTAAGACTCCAACTAGGGTATGGTTCCAGTGTATGGGACCCTCAACAGGATTACTTGATTCAAGAACTGGAAAAAATCTAAAGAAAAACAGCTCGATTTATTCTGGGTGATTTCCGACAAAAGAGTAGCGTTACAAATATTGCAAAGTTTGGGCTGGGGAGACTTGGGAGAAAGGAGACGAGCTGCTCGATTAAGTGGTATGTTTCAAGCTGTCAGTGGAGAGATGATGTGGGAGTACATCAGCAGACGGATAATTTTGAGTGGTGTCTTTAAAAGTAGGAAAGATCACAATATGAAGATAAAGTTGGAATTCAAGAGGACAAATTGGGGCAAATATTCATTTATAGGAAGGGGAGTTTGGGATTGGAATAACTTACCAAGGGAAATGTTCAATAATTTTCCAATTTCTTTGCGATCACTTAAGAAAAGGCTAGGAAAACAACAGATAGGGAATCTGCCACCTGGGCGACTGCCTTAAATGCAGATCAGTAGTGATTGATTGATTGATTGATTGATTGATTGATTGATTGATTGATTGATTGACCACCGATTTACCGAGAAAGATAATAAACCAGCGAACGACGTACAGGACCGCTTGTAACGCTGTAAAATTCCACATGTTCATTTTATAATAATAATAACAATGTGGTGCATACCCTCTGGAAAGGCTTGGTGGTGACCCGATGCAGATGTCAAAAACACTCAGTTTCGACGCGAGGGGCATTATGACTACGAGGAGGTTGATTCCAAGAATTGAATATTCTACCCACCTAGCCATAAAGAAGGACTATAATTTGTTAAACCCGCAACTACCATTTCCACTGAGAGGATGTTGAGTATTGGAAGTGGCAGAAGCCAGGGCAGAAATTTTGAAACAGCATCGACAGCACAGCAAGCTACTCCGGTGACTCAAAACACTTACCGGTAAGGTTTTACGTCAACTAATTCAACTATCGAAAAGGAGTGACCTAAGTCTAGTGGTAGCCCACGTCTTGATCGCAGCATTCGCCACTGAATCGAACCCGGGGCCCCTGCGACCAAAGGCCAGCGTGATAATCATTTAGCCATGGAGCTGCACATAATAATAATAAAATGTTCGTTGTACGTCCCACTAACTACTTTTACGGTTTCTGGAGACACCAAGGTGCCGGTAGTTTGTTGTGCAGGAGTTCTTTTACGTAGCAATAAATGTACCAACACGAGGCTGTCGTATTTGAGCACCTTCAAATACAACCCGACTGAGCCAGGCTTGAACCTGCGAACTTGTAGTCAGAAGGCCAGTCTTCTACCGTCTGAGCTACTCAAAAAAGACAAAGTCAACTCCGTACAGGCCATGAAGGCCCTTGGATGAGTGGAGGGTAAAGGCTTCCACCATTGTTAACCGCGGCACGTGATGGGGGTAGAGTGGTTAGCTATACGCCCGGCCGCCTTTGCCCCCAGGAATTAACCTGGTACTCATTTTTGATGTAGGCTGAGTGAACCTCAGAGCCATAAGCACCTCCAGAAGTGGAAATCTCGTTTCATAAATTTTACGACTTCCTAGCGGGGATTCGAACCCACGTATTTCCAGGTGATCTGAGCTACTCAGCCAGGCAAAATAAAGAGTATAAGCGATGTTCCATCACCTTTCATACTTAAGTAACAAGAAGAAACATGCCTTCAATATCTTTGATCTAAAGAAAACTTACTCAGAGTAACGGAAACAAAGTGTTTCTGCTATTGATTGTGTAGAGACATTTCAGCCGATGAGGAAACTGTCAAGCTACATAATGGGTGTTACATTCTATCTGACAAAGGGAGGAACTGATGTCTTTTGTTCAAGTGTGTCTGTGTTAAGACTAACAATAGTCTTTGTATTAATGTTCTGCGTTGACGGACCAAGCAGGAATGAACAGTATAATGCTGCAGAGAATTTCTCATCCCAGCGGCAAAGCACCAAGACATCAATTCATGTAAGAACTCCCGTCTTTACTGCACAAATTAAACATAAGCGTTTCATATTCGGAAATCAAGATAAACAAAGAGAACAAAAATGTCTCAAGTTTCACACAATTCATTATAGATGGAGACTCACCGTACATTCTACGACTTTTGAGGCTGATAATATCATCGTTCTGACTTCTAAAATGATGTCCTTACCCCTACCACTATAATCATCATCGTAGTAGACTTTATGGAAGGGGTTTGTGCCATAGAGTATGTTTTCACCGTTTTACATATTATTCTTAGTTACAGTAATTTATTTGTAGTGAAAGTGAAAGATCGCTTCTGTGGTGTAGTGGTTAGTGTGATTATTTACCATCCCCAGAGGCCGGAGTTCGTTTTGCGGCTCTGCCACGAAATTTGAAAAGTGGCACGTGGGCTGGAACGGGGTCCACTCAGCCTTGGGAGGTCAACTGAGCAGAGGGGGTTCGATTCCCTCCTCAGCAATACTCAAAGTAGTTTTCCGTGGTTTCCCATTTCTACTCCAGGCAAATGCCGGGATGGTACCTAACTGAAGGCCACAGCCGCTTTCTTCCCTCTTCCTTGTCTATCCCTTCAAATCTTAAGGCCCCTGTCCAGCATAGCAGGTGAGACCAACTGGGCGAGGTACTGGTCCTCTTCCCCAGTTTTATACCCCGACCCAAAGTATAACGCTCCAGGGCACTGCCCTTGAGGCGGTAAAGGTGGGATCCCTCTCTGAGTCCGAGAATAAAACCAACCTTGGAGGTAAACGGATTAAGAAAGAAAGAAGGAGTGAAAAATATGACGTTATTCTACGTAGTGTAGTGTTTGTTGTAGCCTTCCCCATTGTGTACGGGTAGCGTGTCTGCTTCACACAGAGGCTCCGCGTATAATCCTGGCCACTTCGGGGATTTTAATTCTGGACTAAGGGCTGGAACATTGTTACTCAACTTCGTGAGACCAATTGTAGAGCACTCTGATATGACAGGCAGCGGTCGAGGATGTCGTCAGGCTGACCACGCGCTATTGTGGATTTTGCAGAACTTCTTGCTCGGTATCAGTCATATTTGCAGGCCAAGCCCCTAGTGGACAGTTGTATCACAAGTTTGTTTCAGTTTTCATAGTAATAAGCTCCATAAGTAAAGCCAAATCCTATGGCATAACAGCCCCGAATGGCCGTGGCCTACAACGCGACCGCTGCTCAGCCCGAAGGCCTGCAGATTATGAGGTGTCGTGTACTCATACGACGAATCCTCTCGGCCGTTTTTCTTGGCTTTCTAGACTGGGCCCGCTATCTCACCGTCAGATAGTTCCTCACTTCTAATTACGTAGGCTGAGTGGACCTCGAACCAGCCCTCAGATGCAGGTAAAAATCCCTGACCTGGTCGGGAATCAAACCCGGGGCTTCCCAGTAAGAGGCAGGCACGCTACTTCTACACCGCGAGGCCGGTACCGAATTCCCTATTTTGCAGAAAATAACTATGTACGTGTTTTTACATGTTTGCCATTTCTCTGTACATTAGGTTCCCCATTATTAGTACTGAACAACTGGGGGAATAATGTTCTGGCTGGAGCAGTGTCCACTTAACGGCTTGTGAGGCCTGTCGTACATTATTATGTAAGTGTTAATTAATTATGAAATAAATCTGACTGCAGGAATCGGAGATAGTGGTGAAGAAGACCTACTCGGCACTAGAGCCATTTCTGTGTCTACTCATCTTACCTGAAATAATTAAAATGTAAAGTCAACTAATGGTCTCCTTGGTCTTCCTCTGCTTCTCTTATTTTTGACGATGGAATTCGTTATTCTCCTAGGAAGAAACATCTTCTCCTCCGAGCGTTCCACATAACCGCATCACAGCTGCCGATTCAGATACACAGTTATACACTGATCAGCAAAAACATTATGCCCACCTTTGGCACGGATAACAGCGGCGACGCGCCTTTTCATGGAAGCAATGAGGCCTTGGAAGGTCGCTGGAGGGAGTTGGCACCACATCTGCACACACAATTCACCTAATTCCCGTAAATTCCGAGGAGGGAAGCGATGAACTCTGACACCACGATCAATCACATTCCAGATGTGTACGATCGGGTTAAGATTTGGCGAGTTGGGGGCCAGCACATCAATTACAACTAGCCACTGTGTTCCTCGACCCACTTCATCACACTCCTGGCCTTGTGACATGGCGCATTATCTTGTTGAATAATGCCACTATCATTGGGAAACATGATCGTCATCAAGGGATATACCTGGTCTGCAACCAGTGAACGATACATCTCGGCCATCATGGTGCCTTGCACGAGCTCCACTGGACCCATGGGTGCCCACGTGAATGTTCCCCAGAGCATAATCGAGCCGCCGCCAGCTTGTCTCCGTCCCGCAATACAGGTGGCAAGGAGCTGTTCCCCTGGAAGGCGACGGATTCTCACACTCCCATCGGCATAATGAAGAAGGTATCGGGATTTATCAGCCCATATAACTCTCTACCACTGCGGCAACGTCCAGTGACGATGGTTACGTGCCCATTTCAGTCGTAGTTGCCGATGTCGTGGTATTAACATTGGCACATACATATGTCGTCGGCTGCAGAGGTTCATCCTTAGGAGTGCTGTGGTGAGTGTCTTCAAAAAGTGGTGAAACCAAGGTGAAACCACGTCCAAACGTCGGAGGGTTGGGCGGCCACCCCTCATTAGAGATGTCGGACATTGTAGGTTGTGCAGATTGGTAAAACAGGTCAGGCGGCGAAATGTGGCGGAACTGACATCAGACTTTAATGCTGGGAGGAGTGTGTCTGAACACACAATGTACCGAACACTCCTAAGGATGAGCCTCCGCAGCCGACGACCTATATATGTGTCAATGTTAACACCACGACATTGGCAACTACGACTGAAATGGGCACGTGACCTTCGTCACTAGACGTTGGCGCAGTGGCAGAGCGCTTCATAGTCTGATGAATCGCGATACAGCTCCCTGACACCTGTATTGCGGGACGGAGACAAGCTGGCGGCGGCTCGATTATGCCCTGGGGAACATTCACGTGGGCATCCATGGGTCCAGTGGAGCTCGTGTAAGGCACCATGATGGCCGAGAAGTATTGTACACTGGTTGCAGACCACGTATACCCCTTCATGACGATCATGTTTCCCAATGATAGTGGCATTATTCAACAAGATAATGCGCCATGTGACAAGGCCAGGAGTGTGATGGAGTGGATCGAGGAACACAGTGGCAATTTGCAATTGATGTGCTGGCCCCCCAACTCGGCAGATTTCGGTCACACTCAGATAGATCGCGCGTCTTCTCAATTCTACACACGGACAGCACGTTCACTGATACTACATGCATCGTGCGTGTGTCTGACTAGCAGCCACTCCTCGTCAGGTGACGCTGCTATCGCCTGGACGAGTTTATATCGATAGTAGGTAGGTGGTCATAATGTTCTGGCTGATCATTGTATGCAACGTGCACATCCCTAACATGACGTTCATCTCTTTATTAAGAATATCTTCCTGTCATCGTTCACCCTTGTTCGTATAATTCGGCTGCTTTCGGATTATACTTAACCTCCTCGTGTGAAGGCATATATTACTCGTTATTCCTACGATAATGCATGCACTTCATAAACTAACGACCGTACAAAATTATCTTTGAATGTGCCATGCAGGAACCTCTGTAGTAAGAGAGCATCGAGTTTTGAATCGGCTATTTGTTGTTAAGATAAACTAATTACGACTTTTCAGGCGTTGTTCCGTCCGGCTCAATGGCTAAATTGTTAGCGTACTTGCCTTGGATCCAGAGGGTCCCGGGTTCGATTTCCGGCAGAGTCTGGTAATTTAACCTTCATTGGTTAATTTCGATGGCTCGGGGGCTGGATGTGTGTGTTGTCTTTATCATTAAAATGCATTGCAGGTAGGGTCAGATCTTCATAGTTGCGCAAGTCGCCTATACGGCTTAGGCTCGAAAGACCTGCACCAGTCCTCTTCGGAGGCCACACGCCATTATTATTATTATGCGTTGTTCCAAAGAGGGCACACATAGTCACTATCAACGTATTGAAATTGTATTAAATCATATGATCGGTATACAGTATTTACATGGCGTTGAAGAAACTTGTACCAACAGCCATGTCTAAAAACAACCGACGGGTATGGTGCCGCCAGACGAGGATTTGGGTGATAGAGCAAAGTCCTATTCAATGAAGATTCTCTCTTCGATCTCTATTCCCGTCGCAGTATTACCAGTGTGTCTCTTTTCTAATGTGCAACAAGGTGGCGGGTCGGTGATGATGTGGAGTTGCATCTCTTTACAAGGAATAAGTCTCCCCCAGTTCACGGATTCCAAGGAATACACTAAACCCTTGAAGAATAACATGCTCCCCTCTGCAAAACATTTTCACTGGAGATGTCTTTTATCATTTTTCAATAAGATAACGCCCAGTGCCACCCGTCACGCCTAAGAACGGAGTGGTTTTAGTGGAATAAAATCCGAATTTTTGAATGACACGATCGAAGCCCAGACTTAAACCCGACTGAGAATGTCTGGAACTAAATCGGTGCTGAAGTAGAAGAAGAAACACCCACGACCTCAGGTTGAACATTACGAACATTTGACTCAAAATTTCACTTGAATAATGGCAGTACCTTGTTCGAAATATACATACAATAGTAAAGAATTAGTGGCGGTGATTATTATTTTAAGAGGAAATACAACTAGGCAACCATCCTCTATTGGTAAAGAAGTGTCTCAAAACTGCGACGTAACAGATTACTAAAACATTTAACAGAACAATGTGTAGTTCAGTGAAAATGATTACGTCGTGTACTTTAGGATATGACTTACAAGCCTTGACAAATGACGAGTCAAATTCATGTTTCTCACTGGGTGGTCTAACACATTAGTTTGAGACTGTACATTTCAAATATTTTACGCAACGGCTTGCATCGCGTAATTACCGCTATTAGAGCTTTCAGTAATGGCGTAGAGTGGCGCTGAAAGCCTGTAACACACTAGTGAGAACTAAGTTTCTTTTGGTGAGTGCAGAGATATAATTTGTAGTTCTTCACGACTGTGGAATTATACTCCCTGATTAGTTGGTGTGATGAAACGGTAAAGATTCGAAACTTATTGCATTCTTTCTTTTATTTTGTAGTCGTGTAGGTACTAGTAATGATGGATTGATATTTCTGTCCCCTGAGATATTCTTATAACGAACCTGTCGTGATCAAATCGGTTTTCCTAACGGAATAATGCCCCTTAAGTACCTTCTGGTAAACACTGTAAGAACGTTACTTCATGTATGTTGCGGCGAACGGGAATTTTTCTCCTTCAACGCGAACAAATTTGCTTTTACGAAGGATGAAACTATTTTAAGCTAGTTAGCTTACATAGTTGAAGAAACCATATGTGAATCTAGTATTCCATTACACTTCCACAGTTTATTGCACAACCGAGCTCGATAGCTGCAGTCACTTAAGTGCGGCCAGTATCCAGTATTCGGGAGATAGTGGGTTCGAACCCCACTGTCGGCAGCCCTCAAGATGGTTGTCCGTGGTTTCCCATTTTAACACCAGGCAAATGCTGGGGCTGTACTTGAATTAAGGCCGCGGACGCTTCCTTCCCATTCCTAGCCCTTTCCTATCCCAAGGTTTATTGCACTAACAACAGCTAGCTAATTTACGAACATATCTGGGTACCTACAATGTGAGAAACAATCCCATTACTATTTGTCTATGATCACATGAAAGTTGAATGCCGAGCAGGGTAGGCTTTGGTTAACCGTGGCCACGGCTTCGCCGTGGCTCTGCATCCCTGGATCCGGGTGGCTGTTGGCTGGGCTCGCCGTCGGCTGTTCTGAGAATGGTATGGTTTCCTACTCCTGCACTAAGGAACATGCCAGGACAGTTCCTTTTATAAGCCATGGCCGCTACACCCTCACTCACCTTCTCCGCATCTCAAACTAACAATACAAATCTCCCTTGCCTGAGAGAGGGCCTTACCCTACAGGAGGCCCGCTTTACCCCTTCAGGGCACAGAATGAAAGCTTAAAAATCAGAGTGGATTAATGAACACAAATTGACAAGTATTGTAACGGTTCAAATCCCGTTACAAGATGATATCTGTATTTTTATTATTGTATGATTTTATCTGTATTTTATTATTATTATTATTATTATTATTATTATTATTATTATTATTATTATTATTATTATTATTATGTCAGTATTATTATTATTTTATCTGTGATATTATTGTAATTATCCGTTTTATTCAATTCGATTTTGCAATTGCCTGTTGCTTGCAAGATTGTACTTAGATGTATACATATATACGTATGTGTAGAATAACACTCAATACCTGTACAGTGAGAATTGTTGTATATATCAGAGATTGGAAGTGACGTTGTTATATTGCTATACCACTGGCGATTCTGCCAAGTCATCGCCACTCCATGGCTACGGCATCGTATTTATTTAGATATGCGCTCAGAGAGTCGGCCGGCCCGGGGCTATTTCACCATTGGATGTAATATCTGTCGCGTAGGTGGGAGTATGTCATTGTTATTTCTGGAGATTACGTAGCTGTGTCAACCAACGTCTATATAAGGTGGATGCATATTGTAGCGTCAGTCATTAGTTATACGGATGCAGTACAGTGAAGAAGTCTACTAGATCAAGAGGCCTTAGTTGGTCAGCCAACGAGTGTGAACGAGAGGTGGTGAAGACTTAGTGAGCCATTAATTATTGGTCATTGAGAGAGTGAGGCCAAAAGTTGGTTGGTCCGTCACTTAGTTGAAGACACGGACGCAAGGGCTTACCATGAAGTCAGAGAGGGCAACCCTGGACCTGCCAAGAGGTAATACCATATTGACTTACAAAGAAGTCAGATGATATGGAGAAGAAGCAGTCACAAGGATGTATCACCAAGTTAGGCGTGACACATCTACAGTAAACACCAGATCAATGCATTACGTCGTAATTACACTTAAAGTGTTGAAGGTACAGTCAAGTGAATCAGTGAGGGAAATATTTCGTATAAATTGTTAAATGTCCGGTCAAGAAGAATTCAAATTCATGCCTAGTTTCTTTCAGTTGCAATGTCATAATTTAATATTCTCATCTGTTTTATCGCAACAAGACTCACTATTTTTTGATATATTATTTAAAGAATATATATTGTTCTATCAAACGAATTCATAGTTTTATTTCAATGAAAGTAAAATAACTTAACCTCAAAATTAATGGGGAAACCGAACGCCAATCTCCTTTTCCCAGAACTTATATGGTATGTTGTCAAAAGTAAGCTTATTACCCCACACCCTAGAGATAGTCAAGAGTCTCATTCTATTATTGCTGCACTGAGTGGCAGCTGGCGCCCTTCAAATAACGTATGTGTAAGTAAGCAGGTAACAAGTAAGTGTGAGTACAAGGTTCGACGAGTGTGTATTTTATATAATGAATATTAATTTTCAGATTTTTAAGTTAAATGCAGATTTATATGTTTGTAAAGTTAGTCAGCAAGTTAGGAAAGTAACAATGTGTCGACGCAACGTGGGACTCGAATAAGTTCAGAATCTGTTCTGAATGACAGCATATCATTTGGGAAGAGTATGCACATTTAAGCCAACGGAATTATTACCGGTAAATTTCAGGACTATAATTTTGTGATATATATTTGTATTTTGGGATATGTCAAGGGATTTGAAGAGGGAAATTAATTTGAGATCGCGTACTATCACTAGTGAACCAAAGATGGACATGGAAGACAATAACAAGTCATGTGAGGACGAGGTCATTGCTTCTGCGGACATCCAAGGTGAAATTCAGAATAGGGAGCAGGTGAAGACGATGGAAGCTTCTGGGGTAATTCAGAAAAGTGCAGAAATTGAGAAGCACACTGAAACCCAAAAGGAAATCGTGGGGGGAATGAACCAAGATTTTATAAATTTGATGATGTCCAAATTTACCGAGATCAGTAATGAAATCTATAAAAAACTGAGTGAAAACAGTAAGATAGAGATGAAAGAAATGAAAGAATTTTTTAGTAGTAGTAGTGAAAATAGTCAGAAACGCATGGAGGAAAATAACAAAGAGATAAAAGAATTAATTACTACTAATAATGAAACTTTTAATAAGCAGATTGACTCCATAAGTAGCAAAATGGATCAAATAATTAGTAGGAATAAAGAAAGTAGTATTAAAATGAAAGAATTAATTAGTAGTAATAACGAAAATTTTAATAAACATATTAACTCTGTGAGTAGTAAGATGGAAGAATTAATTGGCAGTAATAAAGAAAATTGTAATGCGATCATTAGTAATATAGATACTAAGATATTAGAGATAAATAATCAAACATCTAAGTCAACATGTAAGTTAGAAAGTAAGTCAAATGAAGAATGTGTTGAAATTGAAGGTGAAATGAAGTTGAATCGGAGCGATTTTCATACTCAAATTAAGCATGATAAAGGAACTGGTACAGAGAATATCGTAGAATTAAGTGATAAAAGTTCTAGTAATCGGAAAGAAATTCATGAGGTAGTTGAGAAAAGATTGGACAAGATTTGCAATGTAATTGGGGAAGATATGGGGGAACAGATTAGTAGTAATGAACAAATTGAAAGCAAACTTGTGGAGGTCACTGAACTACGGAACGAACAGGAAACGCTATCACAGCAGGTAAGAGAAAGAGAGGAAGAATTGAAGGAAGAAGTGAGAATAGTGGAAGAGAATTCTGAGAGAGCAGCGGAAGAAGAAGAAGAAGAAGAAGAAGAAGAAGAAGAAGAAGAAGAAGAAGTTGTGAACTGCCAGGGAGTGATACGGCAGGAATTGGAATTTGCAGGTGAGTCGGCGGGTGAGATGATAGTAGCGAGTGGTTTGTTCAGTAGGGATCGTGATTTAACCAAGTTTCCTGGAGAACAGTTCAGTTCTATAGAATTTGTAAAAGTAGTTGAGAAAAGATTTTCTAGTAAGTTGAAGAATAATAATACTGAATGGGAATACGTACTGGAAATCTTGTCGAATGTTTTTATCGGTGAAAGTAGAATATGGTTTCGAGTATACTGGAATAATATTTCTAATTTAGGAGAGTTTAAAGTGTCCATTGACTGGCTTTGGAAGAAATGTGTGCTAGGGCGCGCGCGCGCGCGCGAGAGAGAGCGCATGATGTCTGCGGAAAGTAGTATAGCAGAGAGAGGGGGGAAAATGTTAGCCGTGTATCAGAGAAGTAGTGATCATGATCCGCAGAGGATTAATAGTTGTGTCGATGGTGGTAGGGGTCAGAAGAGTAATCAGAGAGAATCGGAAGATGGGAGGCGTATGAATTTAAGTCATGAGAGAGAGGGTCAGAGGAGTAACAAGAGTGAATCGGAAGATGGGAGGCGTGTGTACTTGAGTTATGAGAGAGAAGGTCAGAAGAGTAATCAGGGAGAATCGGAAGATGGGAGGCGTATGTATTTGAGTTATGAGAGAGAAAGTCAGATGATAAATCAGAGAGAATCGGAAGATGGGAGGCGTATGTATTTGAGTTATGAGAGAGAAGGTCAGAGGAGTAATCAGAGAGACTCGGAAGATGGGAGGCGTACGGATTTGAGTTATCAGAGGGATTATGATAGTCTTAATATGAATGTTATCAAGGTGTCGTTATCGAGCCAGAGTATTTCAGATTCACAGGGAATCGGGTAAGTTAAGTGAACAGGCAGAAGGTAGAAGATGAACTGGTATTTAGTATAAGTAGTTATGTAGTGAAAGTAGATTTAAGTATAGTGTGATTGTGACCTAAGTAATGTTAAGTGAGATATTTAAGTACTGACGTAGTCGTAGATAATGAAGTAATTAATGGTAGCAGTATGTTAGACGTAAGAAGTGTTCTGTTAAGTAATGAAAGTACTTGTAATACCGAGTATGTGATGTAAGTAGTGAGGTAGTAACTCCGATGATGGAAATTGTGAGATGAAGAAGGTAAGTGAAGGTACTATCAGATCTTATAACAAGCCGTTGGGTGAGTCAAAGTGAGTAAATAAAATGATAGCGGTACCGATCATAAGTAAAGATAATTGTAAGTTTCAGACATGCCTTGTTGTACCAGAACTTGTGTATTCAGTTGTTTTAGGAGCTGACTTGGTTGCAAATCATGGAAGTATAATAGACTTTAATTTAGGTATTGTGTGTTTGTTCTGGGAGGAAACTAGCAAAGAAGTACGTGTTAATTATGATGGTCTGAGGTAAGTGTGTTGGTAACGTGTGTTCTTTAAAGATATATGAGAGGTAAGTGAAGTTGTTCCTAGTGAGAGGAAATGTTTTGTTGGGTGTGTTACGTGCCTATAACGACCAGTATCCGAGGGATAGTCGGTATGAGGCAGTGACGTGAGGTAATTTGAGTGAATTACAGGAGGAGTAATTGTGTTCGATGTTAGGTAAGCATCGAGATATATTTAGTGGTAAGTGAGGAAGAACACGTATATGAACATAAATTTGTAGTACATGACCATTCATCATTTGTGGGAGGTAAGTACCCCATTCAACTTAAATATGCTAGTGAAGTCGAAGAACAGATACACATTATGCTGGATTACGGAATAATTGAACCATCTTGCAGCCATAGTGTTCAGCCTTTAATTATTGTTGCCAAGGAGGATGTGATCTATTGAGACATGTAAGTTTACAAGGGCAAAATTGATTCATTTTGAGTGACAGAGTGCTACTCAGAGTTCCATTTCATCATCTGCAGAGGCGGGAAATATGTTGAAGTTATTCTTTTGTATCAGGGGTATTTCACTATTGTGAGCCGTATCGGGGAGTGTGCATATTCCTTATAAATTCAGGAAGACGATATTGTCGGTATTTGTAGTATTATATATGTAAAGAAGTATTTCACGTGAGATTTGTTGAAATAAGAGTAAGATGATTAAATTTTGTGAGAAACTGGCAAAATAAAACTAACATCTGCGATTTGCGTGTGAACCAAGTGTCGTATTGGTGTATTGGAAGAATAAGTGCTACATTGTCATGTTCTGTGTGACAAAAAACGGAGAACAGGACATTGGACAGTTATCTGCGATAACAATATGCAAGAAAAGTTCTCATATAAGTGAATTTTCACAAAATATTTTGATATGTTAAAAAAAAGGAGAAGAATGTTGTATATTGATTGAAAATTATTTGTGTGTGTTAAATTAAGGGCTATGCTCTTGTATATTGTATGAGAATGGGACACTGGACAGTTAACTGCGATGACAATGTGCGAGAAAAAATTCTCATACCTTTGATATTTTATAAAATGTATGGATGTTGAAAAAGAAAATTATTGTTGTATACTCATTTAAAGTGTTTATATGTGTCAGTGTTATATTTATATTATGTTGTTCATAAATCAATCGATTCTTTGTTCTTCGATTTATTTATGAGGGAGGCGAATTGTAACGGTTCAAATCCCGTTACAAGATGATATCTGTATTTTTATTATTGTATGATTTTATCTGTATTTTATTATTATTATTATTATTATTATTATTATTATTATTATTATTATTATTATTATTATGTCAGTATTATTATTATTTTATCTGTGATATTATTGTAATTATCCGTTTTATTCAATTCGATTTTGCAATTGCCTGTTGCTTGCAAGATTGTACTTAGATGTATACATATATACGTATGTGTAGAATAACACTCAATACCTGTACAGTGAGAATTGTTGTATATATCAGAGATTGGAAGTGACGTTGTTATATTGCTATACCACTGGCGATTCTGCCAAGTCATCACCGCTCCATGGCTACGGCATCGTATTTATTTAGATATGCGCTCAGAGAGTCGGCCCGCCCGGGGCTATTTCACCACTGGATGTAATATCTGTCGCGTAGGTGGGAGTATGTCATTGTTATTTCTGGAGATTACGTAGCTGTGTCAACCAACGTCTATATAAGGTGGATGCATATTGTAGCGTCAGTCATTAGTTATACGGATGCAGTACAGTGAAGAAGTCTACTAGATCAAGAGGCCTTAGTTGGTCAGCCAACGAGTGTGAACGAGAGGTGGTGAAGACTTAGTGAGCCATTAATTATTGGTCATTGAGAGAGTGAGGCCAAAAGTTGGTTGGTCCGTCACTTAGTTGAAGACACGGACGCAAGGGCTTACCATGAAGTCAGAGAGGGCAACCCTGGACCTGCCAAGAGGTAATACCATATTGACTTACAAAGAAGTCAGATGATATGGAGAAGAAGCAGTCACAAGGATGTATCACCAAGTTAGGCGTGACACATCTACAGTAAACACCAGATCAATGCATTACGTCGTAATTACACTTAAAGTGTTGAAGGTACAGTCAAGTGAATCAGTGAGGGAAATATTTCGTATAAATTGTTAAATGTCCGGTCAAGAAGAATTCAAATTCATGCCTAGTTTCTTTCAGTTGCAATGTCATAATTTAATATTCTCATCTGTTTTATCGCAACAAGACTCACTATTTTTTGATATATTATTTAAAGAATATATATTGTTCTATCAAACGAATTCATAGTTTTATTTCAATGAAAGTAAAATATCTTAACCTCAAAATTAATGGGAAACCGAACGCCAATCTCCTTTTCCCAGAACTTATATGGTATGTTGTCAAAAGTAAGCTTATTACCCCACACCCTAGAGATAGTCAAGAGTCTCATTCTATTATTGCTGCACTGAGTGGCAGCTGGCGCCCTTCAAATAACGTATGTGTAAGTAAGCAGGTAACAAGTAAGTGTGAGTACAAGGTTCGACGAGTGTGTATTTTATAATATGAATATTAATTTTCAGATTTTTAAGTGAAATGCAGATTTATATGTTTGTAAAGTTAGTCAGCAAGTTAGGAAACTAACAGTATCAGGTGTGAAATGCCATATATCTGTGATGTTTCATCCTATAAGTTTCTATAAGGATGTAAGAAATCAGCCATGGAAAACTTCATGTAGCTTCCTATAAAGTAATATTCCCAATCTACAGAAAATTTATTTTTTGAAATCTAATTTCATTTTGAAATATCTTCTCAGTTCTCTGTATCCATTCAGTGCTGGTGAGGCAAGAACAAATAAATGTAATATAGTAAAATAAACTTCTAGAAAATGATTAACAAGACATGTTGCATTGGACTTTTATAAATGAGTTGCGTAAATATGAATTAATATACAAAACTGATACCGAAGTAACATATGACCTGAGACTCATGCCATCAGAGCGAATTACAAAAGAAATTATACGAGTGCTTGGTATTTCCAAACGTTGCTGTCGTGAATGAAATGTTCAGCTACGATAGCCTGTCTGTTAATTTACCTCACTCTTCCATTCATTACACCGACTTTCTGGAAGGGAGAATGGTCTGGTTCTCTCCAACATACTTCTACCATAAGCTTCACCATCCTCCAATTATGAACTGAAAATAAATAAATAAATAAATAAATAAATAAATAAATAAATAAATAAATAAATAAATAAATAAATAAATAAATAAATCTGGAAATTAATAAAAATGACTTATTTAAGGAAGGAGGAAAAATGCAATCAAAGCTGTGGAGGAAAGAAGTGAGAATTGTTAGGGTTGGAATTATCCAGAATTAAATGATAACACATTCTCCTTATAATAATACCTGCCTAAGTTCAGCTTAAGGGGATGTACTTACCTTTTAAGTAGAATTTAGTTGGCTTTAATTAATATCAAGTGACGTGACTCGGAGTGAAAACACTGAGATCTCGAAATTGTACTGTGGGTCCTGGTAAGTATAAACCGCCATATATTTTCTGTAATTTAGAAACATACAACAGTTTGTCAGTGGAGTTTTAGTATGATTAATTCTTCTAGTTGGATGTTATATATCGTGGGAAGGTATATGCATGTTTTCCTATCAGCATTAGACACGTCTTTAGGAAGATATTGTTAAACTTACCGTCAAAAGTACTGTACATGTGGACCTATATCTTGAATGCCGTATAAATTTTGTGTTGAAAATTATGAGGATTAAATCGAAAGAAAAACATTGTGGTGAAGGTAACGGCACAGATACGCTTTGAGAAGTTTCAATGTGGTGTTCTTCACAGTCTTTCCATAGGACTGTCAGGTTTGTTAATGTACGGTAATATAGTAATAATTATTGTTGAATCACAGACAGAGACATCGATAAGCAACTGTTATATACCCATTTTATAATTTTATAGAAGGAAGTTTGTTTAAATATGGAAGAATATTAAAATAGTGATTTCATCAAATAATTAGAACACTTTTCACACGAAATTGAGTGAGGTACATAGCAAAATCAAAATCTAAGCCGTCCTACTTGTTCTACTCTAAATTAATCAGTTGTGAAATCAAATATACTGGAAATAATAGTTCATTTCCACTGAGAAATATAGAAAAGCTGTTTCCATGTGATTACTGTTCTATAAAGTAACTCTTCATAAGCATCATTCGTGTTTGACTAGTAAATAACAATTTTGGAACTTTTAATACTGTGGACAAAGTGTGTAAAAGAGTCATATGAAAGTCTAGTTTTTGGGCACACATCAAGATAATCTTAACCTGAAGGTTGAATACACTGGAATATTTTATTTGTAAGGAAGTTTCTTCACGGAATCTTAGTAGATAATCAGTATATTGATATACACTGACTGACAGAGCAAATGCAACACCAAGAAGGAGTGGTCAGAACTTTATGCCAATTGCAGGGTAGACTGACGTCACTGAGGTATGCTCATGATGTGAAATGCGCCGCTGTGCTGCGCACGTAGCGAACGATAAATGGGACACGGCGTTGGCGAATGGCCCACTTCGTACCGTGATTTCTCAGCCGACAGTCATTGTAGAACGTGTTGTCGTGTGCCACAGGACACGTGTATAGCTAAGAATGCCAGGCCGCCGTCAATGGAGGCATTTCCAGCAGACAGACGACTTTACGAGGGGTATGGTGATCGGGTTGAGAAGGGCAGGTTGGTCGCTTCGTCAAATCGCAGCCGATACCCATAGGGATGTGTCCACGGTGCAGCGCCTGTGGTGAAGATGGTTGGCGCAGGGACATGTGGCACGTGCGAGGGGTCCAGGCGCAGCCCGAGTGACGTCAGCACGCGAGGATCGGCGCATCCGCCGCCAAGCGGTGGCAGCCCCGCACGCCACGTCAACCGCCATTCTTCAGCATGTGCAAGACACCCTGGCTGTTCCAATATCGACCAGAACAATTTCCCGTCGATTGGTTGAAGGAGGCCTGAACTCCCGGCGTCCGCTCAGAAGACTACCATTGACTCCACAGCATAGACGTGCACGCCTGGCATGGTGCCGGGCTAGAGCGACTTGGATGAGGGAATGGCGGAACGTCGTGTTCTCCGATGAGTCACGCCTCTGTTCTGTCAGTGATAGTCACCGCAGACGAGTGTGGCGTCGGCGTGGAGAAAGGTCAAATCCGGCAGTAACTGTGGAGCGCCCTACCGCTAGACAACGCGGCATCATGGTTTGGGGCGCTATTGCGTATGATTCCACGTCACCTCTAGTGCGTATTCAAGGCACGTTAAATGCCCACCGCTACGTGCAGCATGTGCTGCGGCCGGTGGCACTCCCGTACCTTCAGGGGCTGCCCAATGCTCTGTTTCAGCAGGATAATGCCCGCCCACACACTGCTCGCATCTCCCAACAGGCTCTACGAGGTGTACAGATGCTTCCGTGGCCAGCGTACTCTCCGGATCTCTCACCAATCGAACACGTGTGGGATCTCATTGGACGCCGTTTGCAAACTCTGCCCCAGCCTCGTACGGGCGACCAACTGTGGCAAATGGTTCACAGAGAATGGAGAACCATCCCTCAGGACACCATCCGCACTCTTATTGATTCTGTACCTCGACGTGTTTCTGCGTGCATCGCCGCTCGCGGTGGTCCTACATCCTACTGAGTCGATGCCGTGCGCATTGTGTAACCTGCATATCGGTTTCAAATAAACATCAGTTATTCGTCCGTGCCGTCTCTGTTTTTTCTCCAACTTTCATCCCTTTCGAACCACTCCTTCTTGGTGTTGCATTTGCTCTGTCAGTCAGTGTAAACGTTTAGAGTACAACACAGGAGCACATACTAAGTGGCATGTAAATATCGGAGGGTGATATTCTCCTCACCAAGATGTAAATTATTTACTTATAATAATTTTTTATGATGTTTCGATAGGTATTTGCAATGGGATGTTAATATCGTACACAGTAGCTGAGAGTAAAAAAGGCATAGGTGTGAGCTGAAGGAAAATAGTCAATTCTGGCCGTAATTATTTGTTAAAGCTTATTATCGCGATGGCAGGAGAATCTTATGATATTTGAACCACTTAGTACCTCATGTGCGTTGTGAGAATGTGGTATGCCAATGGAGTATGATATTATAGTAATAGTGATTTCTCTTCACAAATAATGCATTCAGATTTTTATTCTTTTTTCCATTTACAGTATGTTGGCCTAAGTAAACTGGAATAAGATACAACCTCCATTATCAACTTCGTTGACTAGTTTGTGGGTGAAAACGTTTCTTTTTGGAGGGAGAACGTTTGGAAAAGCCAATATAGGGTGACCTATAGCGAATACATAATGGGCGACTGTTGTTTACTCCAACGATAAGTCAGTAAAGTGATAATGGCATTTCTATGAATATCCGTCCGCCTCCGTAGCGTAACGTTTAGTGTTATTAGCTGCCGTCCTCGGGGGCGCGGGTTCGATTGCCAGTACTGCCAGAAATTTAAGAATGGCAGGAGGACTGGTATGTTGTTAAAAAGCAGCTCACCTTGATTGGGGGCATGCCTGAAAAGAGCTGCACCACCTCGGGATGAGGATACGACTATTTTAGTCCGGCTCTGTGGCTAAATGGTTTGCGTGCTGAACATTGGTTACAGGGGTCCCAGGTTCGATTCCCGGCAGGGTCGGGAATTTTAACCATAATTGGCTAATTCCCCTGACACACGGGGGCTGGCTGTATGTGTCGTCTTTATCATCATTCCATCATCATCATCATCATCATCATCATCATCACGACGCGCAGGTCGCCTATGGATGTCAAATCAAAAAGACCTGCACCAGGTCTATCCGGTGGCCCAACGCCATTATTATTATTATTATTATTATTATTATTATTATTATTATTATTATAGGGGTTGCCTGGCCGAGGCAGTAAAGGCGTGCTCGGTTCGCCCGGAAGGACGTGGGTTCGAATCCCCGTCATGAAGTCGTAAAATTTAAGAAATGAGATTTCCAATTCCTGAGGTGTATATGGCCCCGAGGTTCACTCAGCCTACACCAAAATTGCGTACCAGGTTAATTCCTGAGGGCAAAGGCGGCCGAACGTAGAGATAACCACTCTACCCCATCAAGTGCCGAGTTTACGGATAGTGGAAGCCTTTACCGTCCACCTCTTCAAGGGCTTACATGGCCTGTACGGAGATGACTTTGCTTTTTATTATTATTATTATTATTATTATTATTATTATTATTATTATTATTATTATTATTATTATTATTATTATTATTAATATCCGACATGTAGGCCTTACAGTACATTCTCTATTCTGACAACATTTCCAGACGACTGGGAGAGAACCGTAATCGAAAGTCAGTTAACAGTACAATGGACTGAGCAAGTTTAATTGTAGTGAGATGTACACTTTTCTAATAAGTTTACCTCTGATGATACTACAGACTGACCAGTCTACTCCCCCCCCCCCCCCCCACCTCCCACTCTCTGATGGTAACAGGAAAATATATTTTAACTGGTCTTGGTTTATTATTCAGTATCAGTGTTAACAATACCTGCCCAATGGTGAAGTGATAGTGTTCGGTTACTGAATGATTCAAAGACTTTACTCCTTATGGTTGGAGATGTGCCCATTCATTTATGTGGGGTAATTTGATATGAGAGACAGTGAACCTGATCAAGGAAGCCACACTGACCATGTGCGCACCATTACCTGCAGGCCTTCTAGCCGCTGTCTTGGAAAGGCTAAGGTCATTCATGGACTGTGCGATCCGCGGGTTTCGTTTACTTAATCTTGTTTTTATTCATACCCACTAAACACTGGTTGCCCGTTACACAAAGCGTTCCCCCGTAATCGGAGATATTGTTGTCTTGCCATGTTTACATTTTTAATATGGAGCAGAATTAATGTTTTTTTTCTTAATTTAATTATTTTTATATTGCTTTGTAAACTACTGTACTTTTCTCTTTATGTAATTGATTATGGTACAATTTAGGTTCCGATTGTGTATGCTAGTAAAATTATATCTTTAATTTCCCATGATATTTTTTTTACAATTGGCTTTACGTCGCACCGACACAGATAGGTCTTATGGCGACGGTGGGATAGGAAAGGGCAAGGAGTGGGAAGGAAGCGGACGTGGCCTTAATTTAGGCACGGTCCCAGCATTTTCCTGGTGTGAAAATGGGAAACCACGAAAAACCATCTTCAGGACTGCCCACAGTGTGGTTCGAACCCACTATCTCCCGATTACTGGGTACTGGCCGCACTTAAGCGACTGCAGCTATCCAGCTCGGTATTTATTATTTTAAGAGTAACGTGATGTAGGCCTACATTTCATTGTGTACACGATTTTGAAACGTCATAATTTGTTTAGTGTTCTTATTCTTGGGAAGGAAGTAATTGAAATTTTCGACTGATCATATACACATCCAAATAACTTTGTGTCACCCCTGTCCCGTCAACATTATCCGGCATTCAATCGGTATGTTACGTCAAGAACGTAAACAGGCAGTACGTGCAAACAAATCTCAAAAGCAAAATAAAGTTATTGTGATCATTGTTGTCCTTCCACAAGCTTTGTAAGAAAGTAAGGCAATGGTTAGAAATCGTTGAATTTCGACTGTGTCTGCAAAACTTTGCATTAGTTGCCCATAAACGAAAAGGACGTTGTTCGGGCATGGAACTGTTTCAAGTATACAGATGTTATACTATTTCTTTTTTACAATCGTCACATCTCACGGCAAATTCAAGGCTTCAAAATATCGGGCAACATCCTTTAACTTACTTAGAACTGCATTTCAGGCAGTTCGAAGAAGACTTAACCTTCATGGATGACAGCTCGTAGTCCATTGTAAAGGCATCATCAGTATTTGTTTCGGAGATAGTGGCTCTCTTGGTAGTCGTGTTCGAATCCCATTAAATACGCAAACATTTTCTGGACGTTCTGACAGGGCTCGCTACCTACAAGATTTATGAACAACCGCCGTTCAAGAGGATCAAGTTGGATCAACAACGACTTGAAAAGTTTGCGGACGGTGCGCTCGGAAGGATAAAAGCACAACTCATATCACTACAAGAGGATGCCCTGAAGATGCCTCTATTATGCACGCTAAGAAACGGTCGCACTGTTGGTGAGAAATTGGAATTTGTAAATAACAGGCAAGGTTCGTAGATAAAGTAATTCGTTGCAGAAAATTATATCCATATTCCGTAACGACTGTATTCAGAATTCATTAAATATACGAGGTTTGTCCGGAAAATACGTATAAAAGTTGAATAATAACTTTATTTGACAATTATTCAGGTATTACAATATAGTCTCCTTCAAAGTACTCTCCCTGAGACAAGATGCACTTCTGCCAACGCCGTTTCCACTGTTGATAACATAGTTGAAAGTCTTCAGTTGTGATGCTGTTCAGTTGCCGTGTCGTTTCTCCCTTGATGGCTTCCACATCACCCAAGTGCCGCCCCCGAAGCACCATTTTGCATTTCGGGAACAGGAAGAAGTCACAAGGGACTAAATCGGGTGAATAAGGCGGGTGGTCTGTCACGGTGATTGAGCTTCGGGCCAAAAACTCACGCACAACGAGCGACGTGTGAGCGGGCGCATTGTCGTGATGAAGGATCCACCTGCCCCCTTGTGCCAAATCCGGTCGAACTCGGGTCACACGAGCTCTGAGACTTGATGTTGATGCGCTGTTCCTCAATCAGAGAGAGCTCCATACCGACGGCAGGTGAAAACGGGTAACTTTCAACAAGCAGCCGCACACTGCTACTGACACGCAGAGCTCTCCGACTCGAACTGAGCGTTGAGAAGATTGGCGACAACAGCAGTGCCACCTGGCGGCGCCTCCACGATACGTGATACGTCACCCCGACGGATTTATACGTATTTTCCGGACAAACCTCGTACATACTCGGTTTAAAGGTCAAAATCTTTCGAAGGCTGATTGGCATTCTACAATGCTCCAAGTAAACGTCGCAATGTTTATATGTACATTACACAGCATTTATACTAGAAAGAGGTTTTAAATTATCTCGCATCGCATATGAGAGGATGATGAAGACAAAGATGTTAATTGCTGTTTAAAAAGGACTGTTCTCGAAATTGTCCACGTCTTGTTCTTAAGAAAATCATTACCACTTTATGAAACATAATATTTTTAGATATAACTTACAGTGTAGGCTATATAGGCAATATACATATATATATATTGTTGAATTGTTTGAAGATTGAGACTTACTTGGGATATGAGCCCGTTGACGGAAATATTTTGAATTATATGTAAAAGTAAGCCCACAAATTCACGCAGAGCCGAGCGATACATTACTAATTTAGTTGATTCTTGCACCGCAGACCAAATTCAAGTTCTTCATTGAGCCAATGGGGAGAAGACTAACCATGGGGAGCCCCACCGTAATGTCATAACTAACGTTTCATTGGATTATTTGAATATTTGAGGATAATTCGTGACATACATTACTCGTTCTTGTTGATCCAAGTGATGATTGACACATTAGAAAGAATCGTCTTTCTTAGTAAATAGTCGTTAAACATTGTGATTTCAATTTAGTTTTGAGTGAATATTTTCGGGGAATGAATGTTCGATACAGTGACAGCCATTATCTAACGAGAAACTCATGAATTACTCATGTATGAAATAAATGCATTTGCAGGTATGCGGAATCTAACTTAAGTATATTCTCATTTAACTTAGCACATCATGATTATGAGTTGGGTTTGATTTGGATACTCAGTGGTTTCATGTATATAAGTAAATGAACCGCGGTTGGCTTACTTGTGGGGTTATTATGGCTTAAATCACCCACTGTCCACACTACCCCCACTCTCCTTTATACTATATGGAGCATAGGGAATTCATATTATAACTTCCAGGGATGTATATACACTGCAAAGACAGTGAAGTACCCAAAAAGAAATGAAATGGCGTATGGCTTTTCGTGCCGGGAGTGTCCGAGGACATGTTCGGCTCGCCAGGTGCAGGTTTTTGATTTGACACCCTTAGGCGACCTGCGCATTATGATGAGGATGAAATGATGATGAAGACGACATATACTCCCAGCCGCCATGCCAGCGAAATTAACAAATGAAGGTTAAAATTCCTGACCCTGCCGGGAATCGAACCCGGGACCCCAGTGACCAAAGACCAGCACGCTAACCATTTAGCCACTGAGGCGGACTGAAGCACCTGAAGGGGAGGAGGAAACGAAATGTAACTTCACGTGTTGAGAGGGTATGTGACGTTGTTTCAATTTTTACAAATTCAAGTCAAATTTGCCAAGAACTGAGTCTACATATCAGTATGACGTTCCACCCCCTCTGGCCTGGAAGAAGTGCCTAGTTGTTCTGTGCGACAAAATGATCAACAGTATGAAAATGGCAAGTCTGTTATTTTTGTGATTTTTTGACAATAATCTTGCTGTCAAAGATATAAATGTCTACCTATATACTACTGCCTATTTTACATATTTTATTTGTCTTTCGCCTGCTTTGTACACCTTTTTCTAATATCTGAATATCCAGTCTCTGGCCACCGCCATTACATTCAATACACACAAACAGAAACGTACAGAAATAATCAGAGATATTTGGGATTAGGCAGCATACAGAACAAAGAACGGATCTCAACAGGATACAACTTACGAAACAACTCCACGTGGCAGATACGGGTGACTTAGTGTTGTTTAAAAATTCAATTGTAGTGAATGTCACAGATTCCACAGTGGAAAACTTGTCAAAAGTGTAAAACAAGGTAAACAGTGTATATTAGAGCACTCAAACATAAAATAAAATCCGTACTTTCCAACCAGGGCACAAATACACACGTATAATAACATATCTCGAAATTCTCCGCAACATTCCTAAAGGGCGTAGTAGTATTTCATTAAAACAATAATTGCCACCACCACCATCACCACCACCACCACCATCATCATCTAAAGGGCACATTTTAAACATCTGTGAGAGAGGTTTTTAACCTATTTTAATGACGAACTACTTTCTGACATCTGCAATATTAAACGTACCACTTAAACTTATTAATTCCTTCCCTACATATCCTATCTCACACATATGAGCTTAATACCGGGCCTTATAGTTCCAGTAGTTTTCTCAACAGCCAAGCCTTTAAGCATTTATACATTCTCTACTTTCAATATCAAGCCCCAAAACACATTTAAATTAGTCAACGTAAATCTCACATGAGGAATTTCAAGCTAAATCAGGTAGTAAAGAAATTTGAGTACTTTTTAATTTCGCAGTCATTTCTTACAAAAAATAAATATTTGGAGATATTGATTTTTGTACATTATCAGCTTCCTCTGTTCAACAGTCTTCAATATATTATATGTTGAATGTACAGTAGAATAATTCTTCGACATTTGACATTATACAGAAATATTATGAACAAGCTAGTAAATGTAGGATTCTCTTTTCTTTTCCATTATAGTGGATTGTTTAAGAATTTGATTATTTATTAACATGTTCTAGAAACATATTTATACCATTTGTCTTATTTCTCGAAACTAAAAATATTCTGAATATCACTACCCTTTCCTCTTCAAAGCAGCAATTCGAATTCCGCTTACAGAACTATTTTTGTCTAGCTGTATGGAAGTGGATTTAGTTTTCAGTTTCCAAAATCTCTCCTAAATTTATGGAAAGCTACACGCATTGAAACCTGCGCAGTTCAGTTGTACATGCGCTGCATTGCTACTCACATGCTCCTTTTGTGAGCTCAGAATCACCATAGTAATTTTTTAATTCGTGTGTCATTCACGGTTCCATAACTTTGACTGCCCAAATTTATTCAATTTCTGAAAGTAAGAAAATACTGATATATTCAGAAGTGTCTTCCATTGTGGAAGAAAAATAAAATTAACATAACCACCCAGAAGGTTTACATATCGTCCCTGCTTTGCCAAAACGGTGAATGTGACAATGCATTTCTTATCCATTATTTCCTTTAAGACTGGTCACGCCTTCCAGTCACATATTGATTCTTTTTTTGCTATTTACTTTACGTCGCACCGACACAGATATGTCTTATGGCGACGATGGGATAGGAAAGGCCTAGAAATTGGATGGAAGCGCCCGTGGTCTTAACTAAGGTACAGCCTGATGTGAAAATGGGAAACCACGGAAAACCATCTTCGGGGCTGCCGACAGTGGGGCTCGAACCCACTATCTCCCGATTACTCACATATTGATATACAGTCCATCAGAACAATTTTCGTTGAGTTCATTTTCCTATGCGCGTGTGTAGAGGAAAATGAACCTTACTGTAGCATACTGAAGGAATGTATGTTTGCATGACATTTACCCTCCTCTAGAGTGTGATGTATTTAAGGTTCATTTTCCTTTACACACGCACATAGGAAAATGAACTCAACGAAAATTGTTCTGATGGACCGCATAACAATATACGGCTGGAAGGCGTGATCAGTCTTAAGGGAAATAATGGATAGGAAGAGCACTGTCACATTCGCCGTTTTGGCAGAACAGGGACGATATCATTTTAAATCCTGTATCATGTGTGTGAAAATAAAACTTCATTCAAATTCTATCTCTATGTCAACCGAAATATTGGTCTTGGAACTCACGAAAAATGACATTACTCGATAGATATAACGCCTTTTTCTGTGAGCGCCATTTTACTTAGGGAATTTTATTTTACATTGTCTTGATTTTGAATTTTTTACCTTTGTAATATTTCCTCAATTTTACAAACCATAACTAGTTTTAACAGTTCTTCGTGAACTTGGAATGTCTCATATATTATACAACTCTCCACGAAACCTTCACAATAATTATTAGTAAGGGTAAAATGAACGACAAGCATGAAACATCTTTTATGCATCCTTACTGTTATGCCCATGAGGATCAGCGGTAAAAAGTTGGGTTCAAAATTCTAAGATCCCTGTGGAGATAGTCACAATTTGAAGAGTGGAAGGAAGTCCATTCAACACTCCATACAGTACAATGTCGCCACATAAATGATCTAGAATTAAACAACTGGTACTTCCCCGAAAAAGAGACAAAGAACAACTTAGCAATAGGTCAATCATGTCAGCCATCTAGTAGAACAAATTGGTACGTCGAAAACGATACCATGCAGATAGCCCAAGTCGTATGGTCACACGGTACTTGAGGCCACAGTATTGCAATTATTATTATGATGATGATTATTATAATTATATTATTATTGTTATTATTATTATTATTATTATTATTATTATTATTATTATTATTATTATTATTGCCGTTGTTGCACTTCATTCATGAAAAATGAAGAATGATAACTGTTCAGAACTTCTATATCATGAAGTTATTAATGACAAAACGAAATCGAATTGATATTTTGCCTAATTTCTCAGTGCATCATATAGAACATTTATTCATACACAAACAACATTCTTTAATTTATCTCATACAGCGAGTGCAAATAGTGTTCCAAGTTAATGTGTTATGATGTCACTGGTTTCATGTCTCACTATTAATATTTTGTACTTAGGGTTCGTACAACCCAGAGAAACACCGTAAGTAGGGCAGCTGTAACCTGAAAACGCATGCTGTAGACCAATATGAAAGAAACATATACACTATCATCCTAGAATGAAGAGACATAAGGTGGTAGAATACCTTGCACTAAACAACCACATTATACTAATGCCTTTCTAACTGCAATGGTGGTAACGGACACGACAGATCAAGTATATTCCTGTCGCTGAAGTCAGTTGCTGAGGACGACTCTCCACGAAACGGTTGAGAACGCTCCCAAAAGGTAATTTATTTTGTTATTGAAAACGATTTTGATATCATCTTCATTTGTTTTAGTTTCTGTCATCACTATGCAATGATCCTCAGCCTTGAATACGTCTTCTACTTATTGATTTCTATTAGATATTTTGAACATACTGTACTTGGTTCTAATTCTCGTGTATCTTTTCTGGTCACTAGTAATATTGTTGTGTCTGAGAGAGTGTGTGAAACAGTAATTATTCGTTGTATGAAAGACACACACTCAGTGTAGTCGCTGTTAGTGTCCATATTCCAACCCCTTGCATCCGGGAGATAGTGGGTTCGAATCTCACTGTCGGCAGCCCTGAAGATGGTTTTCCGTGGTTTCCCATTTTCACACCAGGCAAATGCTGGGGCTGTACCTTAATTAAGGGCACGGCCGCTTTCTTCCAACTCCTAGGCCTTTCCTATCCCATCGTCGCCATAAGACCTATCTGTACCGAGCTCAATAGCTGCAGTCGCTTAAGTGCGGCCAGTATCCAGTATTCGGGAGATAGTAGGTTCGAACCCCACTATCGGCAGCCCTGAAAATGGTTTTCCGTGGTTTCCCATTTTCACACCAGGCAAATGCTGGGGCTGTACCTTAATTAAGGCCACGGCCGCTTCCTTCCCACTCCTAGCCATTTCCTATCCCATCGTCGCCATAAGACCTATCTGTGTCGGTGCGACGTAAAGCAACTAGCAAAAAAAAAAAAGACCTATCTGTGCCGGTGCGACGTAAAGCCACTAGCAAAAAATAATTCCAACCCCACATTATCAAACAGCGGAGCGTCTCAGTTTCTTCGTGAGGTGGGTGTACGTAGCACAAACAAAGAACTTCTAGCTGCAAAGTCAGAGATAAGTGGTTACCATTTTCGTAAACAGCGAGAATGAAGTTGACACTCTCATTACTTCATTAAAAATGAACGTTAAGTGTTTTTGTACGGCAGTCCCGTATGGCAATATTTCCATTTAAACATGAATGTGCAGGTTACCCAGTTTGCGAAGTGTTGACAGGTGTTGATAGGGTACATTTACTGTGAAACACTGTTATCTAATTCTTTAAAATTGTAAATAATAATAATAATAATAATAATAATAATAATAATAATAATAATAATAATAATAATAATAATATAGGTTTAAAAGCCTATTAATCTACAACTAGCGCTGAACGACTCGAGATTGTGTGATCTTGCCCGCACAACTTTCTGGCAAAAACTATCGATATGAAGACTTAAGAATTCTCTTAAATGTCACTCGTTTGAACCGGTATCAGATATTCAGGTAATACAACCAGATAATAGACCACACCATTCACTCGGACTGAACTTTGAATTTAATAACAGATAATCTACTAGTAGGCCTAATTATATTTCCGTCTTAGCCATGAATTCTCATGAGGTAGTCGGAGGTGAAAGTCCCGTATTTATAATCTCGGTACTAAGTGGCGTAAAGTGGACGGTTCAATGCCGTTTAGGAATTATAACTATTGTATTCATAATTTCCACTGTACGTTGGGCGTACAAGAGGTCCACGCGTCTCCCTCAAAAATTGCAACCTAGTTCCAGATTTTTCAGACCCCAGGCAAAGAACGAAAATCATCTCCATTCAGGTGAACCGAGTGCACCTTAGCTGTCGCGGATAGCCATCTCTCTATGTTATCTTATTACTACATTTTTACAGCCGTTCACAAATTTTTAGATTCCTTAGATGATATGCATGCCCTGTCCACTTCCATGCACTTGATTGTATACAACCAACATGCTAAAAAATCCGAACTTAATTCAGACGTGCACATGAGACCTAGCTCGCCGAACTTAAAGGGGACCTTTTTATTTCAGACTTCCGTTAAAAGCTCCTTCCTAATTCATGTGATACAAAGAAGTGACTAACCAGTCATGAATTATGATACTAACTAGCCTCTAACCAATTTCCAAAGATTCACTGCTAAAGTTTATATGATTGGGTGCATACCACGAGGCGAACAGGGAGTAAAGTTTCAATACTTAAGTCCCCGATCAAACAGCAGTCCAAGGACTATCCTTAGAGTATAAGCAAACAAGGAAGTCAGAGTTTTGCATGATATTAGGTTTTGTGATTATAAGCCACTCGGTACGACTTTTCGTGTCTAAATTCTCTTATACGTGACAAATTCAAACAACGGTGCCTTAATGAGAAAATAACGACGATGACATGCAGCTATAATATTCTCCAAAATTAATACGGTTTAAACTTAACACCATATTTATTTACTGAAATAACTGTAATAATACCTTAATCGGATCTTGTGGCAAATATCACAATCGTAATCCATATAATTAAAGTAATACATGCTACCTAAGAAAGCGTTGTAGCACAGAAGATAGTACAACAGCGTCACGCATACAAGAATAAAGGACTCTTAGCAGGAAGTTTCAAAGCTTCTTGAGAGATCGACGTAAACTCCTGCCCTGATGAGTATATATGAGGCTGATGACCTAGATGTTAGGCCCCTTTAAACAACAAGCATCATCATCACCTATATATCAAGGAATCTCGATAATATCTCGTGTAGTATTGAAACGAAACTGGTCTTTTGCCAGATTTATTGAAAACTAGACAGTGTTTAAATTATTAAACATTGCCCAATGTTATTCCTGTCTTTATAGAAATAACGCCAATGCTGAGAGA
The DNA here is from genome assembly GCF_040414725.1 of Anabrus simplex. Classification (NCBI taxonomy): domain Eukaryota; kingdom Metazoa; phylum Arthropoda; class Insecta; order Orthoptera; family Tettigoniidae; genus Anabrus; species Anabrus simplex. The sequence continues at coordinate 432,907,846 of NC_090266.1, read as the reverse complement.
CAGATCTCACTAAAGAATGCCAGCATAGCTGCAGACAGAGCGAGTTGAATTGTATCGTCAACTACTGTAGAACACTTCTAGAAATTCAGGATAATACGGTAAACATTCACTGAGTAAAGCTTCACACATTAATCTCTAGTGCAAAACAGTTTTCTGAACCATGACTAAAAATGATAAACAAATGTAACTTACTGAGCTGTAAATATTCTCATATTTATGTGTGTTCTGCTTCTATATCAATGATATACGCTCGAGTTTGTGTTCTGGTTTTGTGGAAGAGAATTATGCAGAAACATGTCAAAACTTTTTTTTAAATTTGTTAATGATATGTGTTCGTGAGTCGACCTCTGTAGATCTTTTGCCTCTACTTTCACCATATGATAAGGGCCTGCGTATAAGTGGAATTGCGGAAGTGTAGAGTGTTGAATGTAAGGAAAGGAACGTTAAGGATGACACAAACATCCAGTCCCCAGGACTGGGATATTAATCATTTACAATTAAAAACCCCTGATCCGGCCGGGAATCAAACCCGGGGCCACCGGGTGACAGGCGGACGCGTTGCTCCCTATACCGCGGGGCCGGACTGTGTCTAAACTTAATCAAACTCAGTCAACCTGATTTTTTAATGTTCCGTTTTTAAGATTCGTTTTGGTATCACTGTTTTACAGTTTAGTTTTCATAATATAAGACACGTTTGTGAAATTAACAACTGGTTTGATAGAGGGCAATTCAAGTCTAAGAAAGGTAGTTCCAGTGAGGCTCAACTTACAGGATTTCCGTGGTTTCCCACTTCTCATCCAGGCAAATGCAGGGATGGTACGTAACTTAAGGCCACACCCGCTTCCTTACCTCTTCCTTGTCTATCCCTTCCAATCTTCCCATCCCCCACAAGGCCCCTGTTCAGCATAGCAGGTGCGGCCGCCTGGGATATGTACTGGTCCTCCTCCCCAGTTGTATTCCTGACCCAAAGTCTCATGTTCCAGGACACTGCCCTTGAGGCGGTAGAGGAGGGATCCCTCGCTTAGTCCGAGGGATAAACCAACCCTGGAAGGTAAACAGATTAAGAAGAAGAAGAAGAAGAATGGATGCTACTGACGAAAATGATGACTGTTTAACTATATAAAAGAGTGACCGAATGAGTGGCTACATTTCCAGAAAATAGGACTCAAGAGAATTACGTGATCCAGCAATGATTAAGAGGGGGTTCCGCAAGACATCGTTATTAGATCTTTATTTATATATGCAAGCAAGATACCCGTGCTTCGCTACAGCTTTGAAATGAAAGTTATTATTCAAAGTTTTACATTTCGGAGAGTCCGCTGTCAGCTGAGCCTGTAAAATATGCGCTCAGTTCGTACGTCAAACGGTTCTGGGGGAATGATTATTTATTTTATAATCTATCAGTCACTTGAACCTCGTCGGAGGAATTTGAATGTTTTAAACCATATCTCATCGAACATCTTGGACGTAAATGCGACAAACAGGTGAAATTTGGATTTTGTATGTCGAACAGTAATGGAGGAATGAATACTTTTTTAAGGGGTGAATGTTTTGAAATATTTATTAACAACTAGGATAATAGAAGACCACCCTTATAAAAAATGTTATGTTCGTGTCTGAAACGGTTTCGGAAGAAAGGATATTGTGTTTTCGAGAGTCCACTACCATCTAAACCCCTTATGGGAGAAATGTTTTGAAGTATGCGGTACTTTACACCTAGAACATAAAAGAACACCCTACTGGTAAAATTACAAATTTGTACGCCAAACGGTTTTGGAGGTATAAAAACTTTTGTTTAAGGAGCTGACCATATTTGACACTTCAGTGATGGAACGTTTAAAAATATTTCCTATTTTACACATACGATTTAAAATATACATATATATACTGTACATACCGATATTTGGAATTTTGTCTTCGTACGTTAAACAGTTCGGAGGAAGGAATAAACATATTTCTTTTTGGATCTTAACCCCCATTTAACTCTCTGAGTAGTTACATTTGTTCCAAACCTTCCGTTATTTAACTCTTTAACACTTCGTAATTAAAATGATTTCATATAAACGTATATTTTTGGCATCATTCCTCATCCCCCAGTCAAACGTCCTTAAGGGTGAATTGTTTTAAGTCCACTTATTTGTATCCTCATAAAATGATTTCAACTCCTTTTACACCCCCCTTACGTTGATTCCCCCCAACAAAAATTCGGGTTTCTTTATTTTTAAAGGAGATTCCAAATCCACGTCCGTAACATCCTTCGTTTTGTGATATAAGTATCCTCATACAAAGAATTAAACTAATTTTTCAATTCGTTTAAAACCCTTAATTGGATTTTCCGAAAAGGAAAAATACGTGTTTTTTAATTTTTAAAGAACATTCCAAATATCAATTTTCACGCCTGTAATGACTTCAGATTTTGAGTTACCAGTATCGAAATAAAGATAATTCAACCCCCCTTTCGGTCATTTTCCCCCCATCCCTCCATGTAATATTTCCGAAAACAAAAAAGTAGGTGTTACTTTATATTTAAAAGAGATTAAAATCCCAATTTTCACGTCTGTTACATGTTACGTTTTTGAGATATACACATTTCAAATATCCACCCTCTTTTTCAGTCCCGTTCATCACTTCCTTAAGTATGTTTTTCAAAAACAAAGAAAATATGTTTTTCTTAATTTTAAAAGGATATACCAAATAAAAGTTTTAATTACTGTAACATATTCAATTATTGAGATACAAATATCCTCAAAAACGTATTCAACCCCATTCTCACCTTTTTTCACCGCCTTAAGAGGATGTTTCCTTAGTTTAAAAGAATATTCCAAATACCAATTTTCACGTCTGTAACATCTTCAGTAGTTGGTGTATAAATATCCCCATAAAAATTATTAAACTAAGTTCACTTCTCTTCACCCACCCCAACCCCTTAAGTGGATTTTCCGAAAACAAAAAATACGTGTTTATTATTAAAGGAGATTCCAAATACTAATTTTTATGTCCATAACATCTTCAGTTTTTGAGATATAAGTATCCATATAATAAGAATTCAACCCCTTTTTCATTCAATTTGACACCCCCCCCCCTCACTGAAGTGTTTTTTCCGAAAACAAACAAATACGTGTTACTTTTATTTTTTAAAGAGATTAAAAATACCAATTTTCACGTCTGTAAAGTGTTAAGTTTTCGATGTATGCTGTATAACTTTCACTTAAGTCGATTTTCAGAAAACAAATTATGCGTGTTCCTTTGATTTTCAGGAGATTCCAAATACCAGTTTGTACGTCTGTAACATGATACGTTTTTGAGATATATTCATTTTAAAAACTCACCCCGTTTGTCAGTCCTGTTCACTACCCCTTAAGTAGGTTTACCAAAAACGAAAAAATACGAGTTTCGTTATTTTTAAGGGAGATTTCAAATACCAATTTTCATGTCTGTAACATCCTCAGTTTTTAAAATATAGGTATCCGCATAAAAATAATTCAACCCCTCTTTCAGTCTTTTTTACACCCTCCACGCACTGAAGTGTTTTTTCGAAAACAAACAAATGCGTGTTACTTTTATTTATAAAAGAGATTAAAAATTCCAATTTTCACGTCTGTAACGTGTTAATGTTTTGATGTATACTGTATAATTGCTCATTTTAAAAAATTACCCTTTCAACATTTCCCCTTAATTGGATTTTCAGAAAACAAATTATGAGTGTTACTTTACCTTTATAGGAGATTACAAATACCAATCTTCACGCCTGTAACATGTTCCGTTTATGAGATATATTCATTTGAAAAATTCACCCAATTTAAAAAAAAGTCTGTCTTTATTTTTAAAGGATATTCCATGTTACGTTTATGAGATATATTCATTTTGAAAATTCACACATTTAAGAAAAAAGTGTTTCTTTATTTTTAAAGGAGATTCCAAATATCAATTTTCAAGTCTGTAACATCTTCAGTTTTGAGATGTAAGTATCTACATAAAAAGAACTCAACCCATTTTCACTCCTTTTTACAACCCCTTCCCCCGCACTGAAGTGTTTTTCTTCCGAAAACAAATACTGGTGACTATTTTTCAAAGTGATTAAAAATACCAATTTTCACGCTTGTAACGTGTTAACATTTTTAAATGCGCTGTATATATACACTCATTTTAAAACTTTACCCCATTTAACACTTCCCCTTAAGTGTATTTTCAGAAAACAAACTATGCGTTTGCTTTACATTTACATGAGATTTCCAGGAGATTCCAAATACCAATTTTCATGTCTCATTTTTTAACAATTCACTCTCTTTTTCACCAATTGCCATGACTGAAGCATCTTCAGTTTTGGAGATATATGTGTCCACATAAATGGTGTTCAACCCACTTTTCACTTTTTCCATCCCTATTTACGGGAATTTCTGGAAACAGAACAATACCTGTTTCTTTATTTTTAAAGAGATTCCAAATTTCATGTCTTTAACCTATTCTGTTTTCGAGATATAGATACACTCATTTGACATATCCACCCCCCCTTTGCGAGGGAATATCCGAACATTCTGCCTTAGTGAGCACCTACATTGTAATATGAATGTATCCCCAAAGTTTCATTTCTTTATGTCCAGTATTTTTTGCTCGACGATAATGAATATGTCAGTCAGTCAGTCAGTCAGTTAGGAGATGTTATTTTATATATATAGTACCAGTTACCCGCGGCTTCGCTCGCATGGATTTCGTTATTTGATCAAAGTAATCGTTCCTCGGCACTGTACTAAGAGATTATCTGTAAATTCCTAAAGTATAAAAACTCACCCAAAAATTGAGTTTCATCTACCCCAGAAATTATTTTAATCCAAGTTTGTGGTATTACCTTTTGGGGCTAAGACGACCATGCGACATAGAACTGTACATATGAGAAACAGTCTTCTCTTATGTCTAAAAAATAAATACATGTTTCTTTATTTTTAAAGGAGATTCCAAATACCAAATGTCACGTCTGTAACATCTTCAGTTTTTGAGATATAAGTATCCTCATACAAAGAATTCAACTAATTTTTCACTTCACTAATCCCCCTTAAGTTGATTTTACGAACACAAAAGAACATGTGTTCCTTTACTTTGAAAGGAGATACCAAATACAAATGTTCATGTCTCAAACATCTTCACCCTTGCCCGTTAAGTTGATCTCCACCCCCTCCAAAAATGCGTGCTTCTTCATTTCTAAGGGAGCTTCCGATTACAAATGTTCATGTGTGTAAGCTTAAGTTTTTAAAATATAAGTTTCTCCATAAGGAAAATTAAAATTGTTCACTTCCTTTCACCCTCTCCCTAAAGTGAATTTTCCGAAAACCAAAAATACTTGTTTCTTTATGTATAAAGGAGCTTCCAGATGTCAATTATCACGACTGTAACTTCTTCAGTTTTGAGATATATACTGTCTATATCCTCACAGAAAGGAATTAAACTCCTTTTCCCCCGTCCTCGCCCCCAAGTCACTTTTCCGCCAAAAATGCAGGTTTCTTTATTTTTAAAAGAGATTACAGATTCTAATTTTCACGTCTGTAACATCTGTAGTTTTTGAGATATAAGTATACTCAAACAAATAATTCAACTAATTTTTCAATTAAGTCACGCCCCTTAAGTGGATTTTGTAAAGACAAAAGTTTACGTGTTTCTTTAGTTTGAAAGAAAATTCCAAATACAAATTTTCATGTCTGTAACATCTTCAGTTTTGGAGATATAAGTATCCTCATGAAAAAATTCAACTCCTTTTTCACTCCACCTCCGCCCGTTAAGTTGGTTTCCCCCCACCCTAGAAATACCTCTTTCTTTATTTTTAAAGGAGATTCTGAATACCAGTTTCCACGTCTGTAACCGTGACTTAGAGATATAAGTTTCTCCAGAATAAGAATTCAATTTTTTACTTCCTTTCACATTCCCCACCAAGTGAATTTTCCAAAACCAAACAGTACCCGTTTCTTTGAAAGACCTTCCAAACACCAATGATCACGACTGTAGCATCTTCAGTTTCTGAGGTATATGTATTCCCGTAAAAGGAATTCATCTCCGTTTTCCTCCACCGCCACCAAGTTGATTCCCTCCCCCCGAATGCGTGTTTCTTTATATTTAAAGGAGATTCCAAATACCGGTCTTCATGTTTGTAACATGGTTTTTTGGTATATATTCATACAAATAATTCAACTAATTTTTCAATTGTTCCTCCCCCCGCTAAGGGTTTTTCCCGAAAACCAAAGAATACGTATTTCCTTGTATTTAAAGGAGATTCCAAATACCAATTTTCACGTCTGCAACTTGTTAAGTTTTTGAGATATACTGTAGATACGTTAATTTTATAATTTCACCCCTTCTTCAGATTCCAAATACCAATTTTCATGTCTGTAATATCTTCAGTTTTTGAGATATAAGTCTTCTCATAAAAGGTGTTCAACCAATTTTCCCCCCTTTTTCACCCCCTTCATGGGATTTTTCGAAAACAAAAATATACGTGTGTCTTTACTTTTTAAAGGAGATTCCAAATACCAATTTCTACACTTGTAAACTTTTAAGTTTTTGAGATATAGATATCCTCATTTTAAAAATTCACCCCCTTTCCACCCCCTTAGCGACAGAATATCCCAAAATCCTCCCTTAGTGAGCATCTAATTCCTAATATAAATGTATTCACAAAATTTCATTTCTTTATGTCCAGTGGTTTTGGCTCGGCCATGATGAATCAGTCATTCCGTCAGTCAGTCAGTCAGTCAGTCAGTCAGTCAGTCAGTCAGTCAGTCAGTCAGTCAGTCAGTCAGTCAGTCAGTCAGACATGTTATTTTATATATAGGCAGATAGGTATGATGTGAGTAATGCACTGAAATGGCGGATAAGGCTTTTTACGGATTATGTTATACTGTACAGGTAGTAAATAATTTTCAGGATTATGAGCGGATGCAAAAAGTCCTCGAGAATGTTTTCGGATGGACAGAAGGTAATAGTATGATAGTAAACCGTGTGTAAAGTCAGGTTATAAGTTTCGCCAGGGTGAAAAGTCATCTCACTTCTAATTACTGCGTTGATGGCGTGAAAGAACCTCAAGGGGATCACAGTGAGTACCTAGATATTATTATAAGGGAAGAGTTTCATTGGGGTAATCATATTGACGAGGTTGTAAATGAAGGTTAGATATCTCTACACATGGTTATGAGGGTGTTTAGAGGTTGTAGCAAGGATGTGAAGGAGAGAGCGTATAAGTCTCTGGTAAGATTACAATTAGATAATGGTTCCAGTGTATGGGACACTATTACATGATTCGTGAACTGAAAACGATAGAAATGAACGCTGCACGATTTGTTCTTAGTGATTTACAACAAAATAGTAGAGTTATAGAAATGTTGCAAACTCTGCTCTGGAAAGAGAAGGATTAACATACCATGCCATGCCGTATTGTACCCCTTAGGGAACAGAGAATGGGTGATATGTGGACATTTGCAACAGATTTTTTGACACGTTATTGATTCAGTCCTCTAATATAGAAGTAATTCCTCTGATAGACACACCTAATAGGGAATAGAAATGATCTGTCTCTTAATCAATTCATATGACCAAGATTTATTTACTTTTATCTGCTATATTAATTGGATACAAGCGAGGTTTTTTATGATTTAAAACTGAGATTGTCAACCATCAGGTCGACGTTTTCATTCTAACTTCACTGAAAAAGAAATTCCAGTACATGGTATTTCATTTCAGGGAGTAAAAATGGTGACTAACAATCCCCACTGAGATTTTTAGCACAGACTTCGCTATGGTCTGGATGATGTTCGGGATTTTTTATTTTTAGGAAGTCCAGTGTATTCTTTGGGAATTGTCCCTCTAGTACCAATCATAATCCGAATGACTTCCTGCTCTTTATTCCCATAATTCTTTCCGGTATTTTCGGGGCGTGGTTCTCCTTGGACATTAATCAAGGCTGCTATACATTTCTATAGAATCATATAGTGGGATCAATCAACATACCCGTATCTTTTGCCCGTTCAATGACAACAATATCAGCTCATCTTGTAGAACCGTTTGTGGAAATACATCTAACTTCTTCATAGACATCCAAGTGTTGTTTACTGAGGCTTTCAGCAGTCAATGAGCGAACTGTGTTGTGCCGAATGATTCTCATCAGCTCACCCTTACGACAGAACCCTAATGCATGAGGTAATGTTTCGAACTTGTCGCATCTTCTTCAAAGCAATGTATTAAGGCTTCCAGGGGGATATAGAGCTGGGATGATATTATTATTCATATTTATCGCTTCTGTCCATTACCTTCATGTCTTACCTCTCTTATAACTGATCCAAACGTTTCCTTTCTTGCAGTTAAGGAGAAACATTACTCTCTTACCCTTGGATTGTAATATGTACCAACGCCAAAAGGAATCTTCACGGAGTATTTTTTGAATGAGCATGGGGAGATGATTTTCGTGATGTTCAACTCTTCTTTTTTGTACCGGTAATGTCCAGCATATATCTGTAAGTAGTAGGCCCTACATGGCTTAAGCTATGTGAGCATATGATGATCAGCACTCATTTCGAAAAATACTTCCAAACTTCATCATTTGTTAAGAATTCTTATGAATGGTTTATATTTCGTGAGATCTGAATTTTTAGTATGTTTCCCCCAGAATCAGAATGGAAAGAATAGCAAGCGTATGGACTAGTCAGTTATACAAATAATTTCGTGATCCCCTCCTGTTTTTTTACATGAACCAACTGAGAGTTATTCGAGTTTGGTATTCAGGAAGGAGAAATTTGATGTAGATTTCCACGAGTTGAATATATTGACCCTGTCTCTGATAAATAAAGATATGCGATGTATTTACGCAACACGTTTTAAATGAATGGCTTATTCAGTGAACCGAATAAATATATGTACTGCAAATATGTACTTTATTGGAAAGAGACATTTAGATGAGTTGGCAATTATATTTTACTCTGAAACATTCTAAGTATTTAATATACATTTCTTAATGTATTATGAAAGAGGGATGTAAAATCATTTATCCAGTAAGTAACATAAAATCATTCAGTTCTTTAAGGCTAGCCAGAAAGAAAAGTCAAACAGTTGTAATAAACTTCGTAGAGTTATAAAACAAGATTCCTGTCTCTGCTAAAGCTACCCAACACAGTTTGTAGATTAAAACATCAAAAACATAGACTCCTTATACGTTAAACAAAATAGAAAATACTCACAGAAATTTTACACGAAGAAGAAATTGTTGAATATTATACAATATTCTCAATGGCAACTTCTAATACAGTATCAACAGGCTATATAGCAGTTTACGTTGAATGCAGTAATTGGTGATATTTTTCCCACACAAACTACCAGACTTTTATTTCAGACAGCATAGTCGCGTGAAAATTAATCAAGTCATCTACAGTGATGTTGAATAGATCGTTACCAAGTTCAAATGAGTCCGTAGAGCCTCTCCTACCCTTTAATCCTTCAATCTTATATCATTCTATCCTTCTGTTGACTGCCGGTGTCCCTTTCCAGGGTCACTTTCTCCGCAGCTAGCTACGGAGTACAGCAACCAACTCTTACTCTATTTCATGAAAGAGGAATGGAAATAAACGAAAAAAAGAAAGAAATCATTCTAAAGTCAGTTCTGAATTGCCGTCCCCTGAACTGAATATTAACCTAAGTACGGATTATGGAAACGTCTCATTAATCTGAAATATAGAAACTCGTATAACTGGTATCACGTGACGTTGAATTTCAAGACATGTACTGAAATTCATAGACTGCTGTATATAACGTGGTCTAAATTTATGTGATTACACTCTGTTGTTTACTGTTGGCAATTAATTTTCAGAGAAGATCGCTGATGACAACATACAAGTCCGTGAATACCTATACTAATTATAGCGTTTCGCATTATGTTTCATGTGGTTAAAGGAGTATAATAAGTCATTAAATTCGAACTCGAAAAGCTCAGTGATAGATTGAATTAGTACTGAAGAGTTATCAAATTCATCTCATAAAGTAACAAAACCATTAATCGGTAACATTTGAATGGCTCTCTCAACAAATTTTATCCTACATTCTTTACGCTAATCATTCGTATGAGTGCCAATGATTAAACCTGCTACACTGACTACAAGCGATTAACACTACCTTAATATATTTGGAAATTCATGGACGTTATTGCTTTATGTTGAACTTACTTAAAATCATCAGATCTTAAAGAAGAAGCCGTAAAGAGAACCATAGAAATCTCTTTTTAATGATCTTCAAATTCATCAACATCAAAATTAAATAATAAAAATAACAACCGCATACCTGAGTAAGTCAACCCCGACTTTGTCTGCTTCTCCGTGCGGGATCCATAGTCCTCGTCTGTGTGGTGAATAATTCCTGTTGGAAGAGTAACGAAGCAAAAGAAAAATTCCTGTAATATTGTAATTACTGATCATATAATACAAATGAGGCTTGTCTTACCTTGCGTGTATTCATTGATGAAGCTTCTAAAACACCCGACTGCGCCACTTCAGATGTTCGTCAAGTATACAGCTGAGAACAACACCTTCTCCAGGTGATGATTAGGCTCATATTTTAGAAGGATTCTTAGATTCAGTGTTTCAAGAAAAGAAACCAAAGAAATTCTATGGACGAATATGTCTAACGTATAGAACTTCGATGAGTTAGGGGAAATTAAGACACATTTTCAAATATATTTATAAAGAACCTATTATTATTATAAATATTATGAATTTCGTAAACTTTGACTATTGTTCGTTCTGATATATATACATACATTTATTTCATTCGTATGGACATCCAGATACCAATTCCATTTTTTGTTTTGAAAATGCCTAGTTTCCCAACTTATGCTATATCCTGCTAAAATTTAATTCCAAACTTTGTTAGTATTAACTAATAGAGAAACACAGACCTTATAGATTCATTAATAAATGATCTACGAAGAAAATCCACATTGATATCAGTTTAGGTATGGTTTTACAAATTATAAATATTTGAAATCCCTGCATTAGTTGAACATTTTATGGAGAGAATCAAAATATATTTTAAATGCTATGAATCAAACCTTAAGAATTCAAAAGATGTCGAACAGAACGTTGATATTTATTCATAAATTTGTTGCTTACGGTTGAAAACCAAAAACTATTACTTAAGAGTTCAATGAATGAATTGATTTAGTAATAGAAAATATATCATTAACTTTAACATGATAAGGCACGATCTGTACATATGAACTCTGAACGGCTACAAGGTATTATGAATGTAAAATTATAAATTTGTACAACATTCATACTCAATTTAACTGAAAATATTACAAACCTTGGGGTAAAACACGTACACTTACTGAATTAATGGTCAACTGAAGCACGTTTGGAAAATTTCGTGCATAATATTCCAGTTGTTTGAACAAAAAACATTATGATGGAAGCCGACAGTTACAATGCCATAAAATTGAATGTGACAGAAATTTTCCTTATTACGCAGCGCTATATTACTATATTAAAGTTCGCTATTCTAGGTTTATGAATCGCACAATGAAATCAAATCATATTTAAGATGGTATTACAAAAGTAAAGATCTAATATTAAGATTATATTCAGAAAAATACAGAACCATATACAAGTTGCCTAGAAACCAGTCGAAACCGGAGCCTGAGAATAGGTAGAATGGAATCTTCCACGGATACTAATTCCAGCACTCACAGTATTATATGACCTATCTGGAGCGATGCTATAAAAGTTCGTTAAATACACACCAGAATAGCTGGAGTAAATTTACTAGTCTTCAAACTGTAATAAATAATCTTGGAATTGTGCTCATGAATCCTTCATAAAAGATCATTCAAGTTGCAAGAGACCAGCAGCTTTAATTCGTATCGGTTTAATGTAGGCTGCCAAACATTCTGAAGCATTAAATCAGGTATCTACTAGGTTAAACGCCTTAATATACCATCACAATTATTTTTTCTTCACAATTGAAGAGTTGCAATCACCAACCTTTATGTACAGTAATGTTGTAAAAATTATAACATGAAAATAAAAGTAAATATAAAAATAAACACATAGCAAATGCTTCTCTACTATAGAAATGTTCACCCTAATCATGATTCATTAAGTGTAAGTATTTAAGCCGGCAATATCAAAATTACTGGCATTTCCATTATTTTCTAAAACTACGTACTTCGTACAGTTTCTCTTACCAAAGAAATGTATATAATCAAGGTGATTCCGATTAATCGGATTACTTGCATTTATAATAAAATACTGAGTAAGACATGAAATTGGTTACGGTTTTAAGATTATCTTGGTAATGTGATACACAACTCAATACACTTGAAATTTCAAGGGAATTGAAGCTTAAGTGTGGCATGAAAGATTTCAGTGGAATTTGTTTTCAATGTTACTAAATTCTATCAGTTTAGAATAAGTGCAAGAATAACATAACGTGGCGGGTATGAACGCTTATCAAATACTGATTCTATTTTCTTAATCGTGAACGAGTCATAGTTCTGTAACCTGCGATTAAATTATAACATTCTAATTCGTCAAAGGAAAGGAATGATTTCCTAAGCGTTGAATGTTTTATATAAAACTTTATTAACTGCCTTGTAGATTAAAAAACAACACATAAAATAACATCTAAAGAGGGCATATGCGCATACGAGGATTTCTGTAGTTAAGCACGATGTGTGCCTATCAAAAAACCTTAAGATGGAACTTTTATCATAAGGAACGTGATAGGTATTGTACATAGAAGATATGAAAGAATGCAACCAGGTACTCACTCGTGTAGACATACTGTAATTCACGTTTGAGGTTATCTTCCAGCGAATCCGCCTTGTTCTTCTCTAAGTCATACACACCATACACAATCTTTTTCTTCTTCAGTACATCAACCAAAGAAGTCATAAATAGGTGACACGTACTCTCACCAGCTACCTCTTGGTAGCCATTTTTTTCGTATGCCAGCATCAACTTCCTCCAGTGAAACCTGAAACGGCATGCATATATAAATAAAACAATAATTTAAAAAATTTAAAGACAGGCGTTATTGCCATAAAATATTGTGTTACACTAATCAGGGAGACTCCACAATATTTAAAAATACACGTTACAAAATATGTTGTCTGTAGACTCTTTACCTGTCGATTATATTTCTCATCGTATGTGAGAACAATTAACAAACAGAGCTAACGAGAAATAAGAGCGAGTGAATATTACTTTTGAGTTTACCTTACCGTGGCTGACGTAGGACTCGTCGATTTTCACCCGAGTTTGGAAAAGAGAGGTAAGAAAATGGATGAACCATGCCTAATAGGGTAGAGTAGTTTTCATTTCGTATTGAAACTTGTGAAGTCTTATTATGATTAAAGTGAAATCTGTCTGATCTGTAGTTAGGTGGTGCATTTCATGTGTTATTTATCTGCAATTTAGTCAATTAACTTTTATCTTTTGCTTTGATAAGGACCTAAACCCAAATGCATACGAGCAATTTTCTGTCTGAAATTTGGAGTTCATTTGATAATGCAAGTCAGTTCTGTGGAGAACCAAGAACGGTATATTTAATTATGGAATGTGAAGTTCTTTTCATTTCAAGAATATCTTTGTAATTAGATGATTACGATAAAAATGTATAACCAATATTAACATTTAAGATACACTGACTGACAGAGCAAATGCAACACCAAGAAGGAGTGGTCAGAACTTTATGCAAATTGCAGGGTAGACTGACGTCACTGAGGTATGCTCGTGATGTGAAATGCGCCGCTGTGCTGCGCACGTAGCGAACGATAAATGGGACACGGCGTTGGCGAATGGCCCACTTCGTACCGTGATTTCTCAGCCGACAGTCATAGTAGAACGTGTTGTCGTGTGCCACAGGACACGTGTATAGCTAAGAATGCCAGGCCGCCGTCAACGGAGGCATTTCCAGCAGACAGACGACTTTACGAGGGGTATGGTGATCGGGCTGAGAAGGGCAGGTTGGTCGCCTCGTCAAATCGCAGCCGATACCCATAGGGATGTGTCCACGGTGCAGCGCCTGTGGCGAAGATGGTTGGCGCAGGGACATGTGGCACGTGCGAGGGGTCCAGGCGCAGCCCGAGTGACGTCAGCACGCGAGGATCGGCGCATCCGCCGCCAAGCGGTGGCAGCCCCGCACGCCACGTCAACCGCCATTCTTCAGCATGTGCAAGACACCCTGGCTGTTCCAATATCGACCAGAACAATTTCCCGTCGATTGGTTGAAGGAGGCCTGCACTCCCGGCGTCCGCTCAGAAGACTACCATTGACTCCACAGCATAGACGTGCACGCCTGGCATGGTGCCGGGCTAGAGCGACTTGGATGAGGGAATGGCGGAACGTCGTGTTTTCCGATGAGTCGCTTCTGTTCTGTCAGTGATAGTCACCGCAGACGAGTGTGGCGTCGGCGTGGAGAAAGGTCAAATCCGGCAATAACTGTGGAGCGCCCTACCGCTAGACAACGCGGCATCATGGTTTGGGGCGCTATTGCGTATGATTCCACGTCACCTCTAGTGCGTATTCAAGGCAAGTTAAATGCCCACCGCTACGTGCAGCATGTGCTGCGGCTGGTGGCACTCCCGTACCTTCAGGGGCTGCCCAATGCTCTGTTTCAGCAGGATAATGCCCGCCCACACACTGCTCGCATCTCCCAACAGGCTCTACGAGGTGTACAGATGCTTCCGTGGCCAGCGTACTCTCCGGATCTCTCACCAATCGAACACGTGTGGGATCTCATTGGACGCCGTTTGCAAACTCTGCCCCAGCCTCGTACGGACAACCAACTGTGGCAAATGGTTGACAGAGAATGGAGAACCATCCCTCAGGACACCATCTGCACTCTTATTGACTCTGTACCTCGACGTGTTTCTGCGTGCATCGCCGCTCGCGGTGGTCCTACATCCTACTGAGTCGATGCCGTGCGCATTGTGTAACCTGCATATCGGTTTGAAATAAACATCAATTATTCGTCCGTGCCGTCTCTGTTTTTTCCCCAACTTTCATCCCTTTCGAACCACTCCTTCTTGGTGTTGCATTTGCTCTGTCAGTCAGTGTATTTTACGAATGGGCTTAAACTTTTGCGCTTTAAAAATATACCGAATGGAATGTTAATTTAATAATATTTTAGCCACCTGGTAAGAATATACATTTTGCAAACTTGCACTACAGGCCTACCTAATTGACAGTAACGTTCTACTTGTTTACATACCTATTAATTCTTCTTTTTCTTTCTGGCCTCTTTGCCAGTTTATTGAGGTAGGCACTTGGTGTGGATTTGGCCCAGTTTTACGTCCATATGCTCTTCATGACGCAAACCACATGTGGAGGGATTATTCAGTATTGCGTGTTCCCTGGTGGTTGGTTTATGTGAAGAGAAGTGTGTTAAGACAAACACAAACACAAACACCCAGTCTCCGAACCGAAAGAATTAACCATACGTCGTTTCCGAGAATCGAGCCCGTAGCCCTCTGAACTAAAGGCCAATACTTTCGCCATTCAGCGAAGGAGCTGGACATATTTTACTTACTTGCGATCCTTTATATCTATTTACTAATATATTTTCGAATTGATAAAAGATTAAAGAAAAGTACAACCATTGGTCAGATTTTGAATATTATAACAAGAGGCCTTCAATTTAGTGCTCATATATTGTATTGATTGACTGGTCCAGAATGATGACTCAACTCAAGTGGCATTTGTATCAAAGTCGTCAGTCTCATGACTTTAAATAGATGAATGTAGGTCATATGCTCATTATGGAAGAAGAAAGAAGGAGAACGTCGGTAACTGCAAGAGCATGCATATCCTGTGAAGGAGGAAAAGGTTGAAAGGTAAAAATTTAACACTGTACAGGATAAGTATAGGAAATCTGTTGACTTCAGGAGATCCCTTAGGGAAGATAGAAAAAATGAAGTTCGGCGCATGTGGCAGCAGTCATTAAATAAACAGTGAACCGTTTTGTAGAGGAGTATGTGTCACAATATATTATTAGCTTATGAGGGCAAATTGCCCTTGATTTGAGGAAGAAAAAAAGTTTCTTTACTTCGAAGTACGAGCTAGGTCATGGTTACACGCAGAAAACAACAGTCATGGAAGGCTCATAAATGAGAATCTTCCAAGGTCTCTCAAACTGAATACAGTCAAGCTTGGAAAACAATAAAATTCTATCAAGGTGTTTGGACATGACAGATAAAAGGGACGAATGTAGTATATGTTAGCAACTCATAGTAGCTACACAAGCTTCATGATCTGCTAGTTCCTGCGGAGATAATTTATGATTCAGTACAATTACACGAGGCAGATCTGGTAGCAATGAAAGAAGAGCCCACCGGTCGCTCTTGGCTTACGCTGCCTAAATCTATATACATGGATTTGCAAAACAAATTGCCCGCCATGAAGGAGCCTTCGTAGGGGCACGTACATGGGTCAAGGCACACGACATGATAGTAAGTTATAAATAAAACATGAAAGTATTTTACTACACCCAGTATTTATTATAAGGTAAGCAACACTTTCATTTAGTACGGTGATGGATCACCCGTAGCACGGAGATAGGCGGCGATACGGTCGGGCATGGAGACATACAGACGTTAATTTCAAAACAGCGAAAATTGACGCGGCAACGTCCAGGTTTAATGGGCTCTAACTTGCGCAACTCCACACACACTTGCACACATCCCATCTGAGCTCAGTGTGTTCATTGATTTGCTGAAAGAGTGAATACATGTGTCTGTATGTGTTTTACTGTAAAATACGTAAAATTATTTTTGTCATGTTTCGTTATGAATGCCCTGAATGTGAATTTCCAATCCAGTTTAACCATAAACACACTTTCCCCTGCCTGCTGCAACTGACAGCACACACCAACTTCTTCCACATTTCCGCCAAATATCGCAATGGTGGAGGAAAGGCCGTGCTGGTCGGACATGGTAGCGTTCCTGGGGTGCAAGCCCTTGTTACCGCTGCTATAGAGCACAGTAATTACTTGGTGTTACATACCTATATATAAAGTATGGATTGATATTGTCGTTTGAGTGAATAAGCATCATTCCGCAATATACCGCCAGGTACCAACCGATTTTTTATATTCTTTTTCAAACCCAGGATATGCATTCAGAAAGCGGGTAAATATCTTTATTTCTGTACGTGTGAGTAGTCTCGCGAGGTGCATCCACGGCTGGTGAATCGGCTGGCAGGTCTGACAGTGTCAAACATACCACTGAATTACGCCAGGAATTAAGGCAAAGCGGCTTTCCTCACCATATTTACCTGCAGCCCTAAATGAAATAAAATTGAAGAACAATCTTTCTGCCAGTAAAACGCTATAAATCAAGCAACGCATAGAAAACAAAGTATGCCATTCGAAAATTAAGGAGGAAAGCTAATAGTATCAATGTTAATAGTGTCAGTATATATTTGACGACTTCACTCTTCTATGTTCTCTGATCGATGGCAGAAATATGGGCAGTCTCATGTTCTAATACGAACACATACATACATACATACATACATACATACATACATACATACATACATACATACATACATACATACATACATACATACTGCACCCGCTCAAAACCTGAGTCCCAAACGACGTTAATGTCAGGGGTGTTACGGCTCGATGTATGACGCAAACAAACAAACAAACAAAACAAATGAAGATACGGAATCTCCAATTTAAATATGAGCGTAGTGAAATTAGTACTACAGAGTTGAACGGGACATGCAAATTATTAACGTTGAGGCTCATCATAAAACGGATATAATTACACTAAAACAGATCAAAAGAGAAAAACGGGAGGCTCCGTCCTAGGAAAAAAAGGACGGATATATAAAACGGTCACCGAGGGTTTACTAGCCTACAAGAACAAGTACTTGGAACTGTTCCCTTGCAAATGCTTAAAGATTATTTTATTCAAATATCATCTAGAACACACAACAATTGTTGACCCTTATCTGCCTATTAATCTGGCAAATATGTTTCTGAAATTTAAACAAACAATGTTTACACTTTGAACTTTTGATCGCTGAGGGTTGAAACAACGACCATCACGACAATACCACAACTAAATATGGTCGAGACTATTTACCTGTTGGAAAGGAGGGCGCGAGCATATAAATAATGTCGTCGCCTCCACCTTCCCGAGATGAAACCCACCCGGGATTGTTCAAAACATCCCGGGTTCCTAACCCAAAGTTTCTACTGTTAGCGGAAGGAATTCGACAAGGGGACCCTAACCTAAACATCCAGATGTAGGGATTTGCCATCAATATTATCATAAACTTAGCTTTCTATTTAGAGCATCTTGACATTATTCACGTCATTTCGCCAGCTGACTTACCTAGTCATCGTCAACATCATCATCCGATTTAATCCAATAAACATATTTATTTGATTTTATTATCATTATCATCACTGGTGATCATTATTATTTTAACCCGGAATCATCATTGATTTATTATTTTAATTTCATTTTTTACTATTATTATTATTATTATTATTATTATTAATATTATTATTATTATTAATCTACAACCTTTTACGGTTCGGACCCTGTTTGGCACTAAGCGACAGTTAAGCCACGATCTACATGGATTATTATTATTGTTATTATTAATTTTAAATTTAAATTTCCAATCTTTAGAATTTAGTCACCCATGTTCAATCCCAGACATTCAACCAAGGTCCTACTTCACATTGGTAGGGAAACAATACGGTACTCGAACCGCAACCTTTCTTCAATTCGTACTATAATTAATTTATGGGGAAACCATGTCCTACCAAGACAAATCTCAAATCCCATGACACCCAGCAGCTGTGTATCTCCATCCAGCCCCTGCAAGTGCTAAATTATTCCTTCCTTCTCATTTGAAGTCCATTTCTTTCCCTGGATCTATTCAAATTATTTTATTCATTAATCCTCGGACCGGAGACTTCTCTGCAAACTCATAACACCGGAATCGGCATATAACATCGACTATGCCTCGGGATTCATCTATTTCTTCATCAACATCAATACGACACAATTTTATCTCAAACGGATTTTTGTCCCGCACGACTTTAAAAAATTAAAAATGGGCTTAACCAGCTCCGGGTCTTCAACACGGTGTGACCATCATACCTAGTGTCTCTATCACGTCTAGACACATTATTTTGATTATTAACGAGTCCAAAATATAAAATCAACAAATAATAATTCAATTTTACTGCCCGAATTAAAGGCTTTCGCGTGCCATACGTTTTATCCAAATTTAATTTACTTTAATATCTATAAAAATACGAGAACCTGACGTAAGTCAGTCAACACATCTCGAGCAATCCTAACATGAATTCCTAATTAGCTTAAATGAATCATGCTCCTTCACAATGAATAAATGAACAATATCAAGCGCTTTACAAGCATAACCCACCCTAACTGACTCTAATAAAATAAACAAGAAAATAAAAGTGCTTGATATAATGATTTACTTATTAGTTTGTTCCTTTGTCTACCTATATCTGAATTGTACAAGCC
Source organism: Anabrus simplex (assembly GCF_040414725.1). Lineage (NCBI taxonomy): Eukaryota > Metazoa > Arthropoda > Insecta > Orthoptera > Tettigoniidae > Anabrus > Anabrus simplex. Next base: position 432,888,303 of record NC_090266.1, on the reverse strand, counting down.
ATGAAGCGGCTTGCTTAACGTTCAAGGTACAATTAATAAATGGTATGATTCCCCCCGTAAACGTTAGCAAATCTACATAATCAAATTGGTATTTTACTCATCTCTGCCTGTAGTCCACTAAACCGGACGAAGAGCACAAAGGCCCGCTTGGTTTAGCACGCCATCCTGCCGGTTTTTATGGCAGCATGTAGCGATAATCCAATGCACTTTTCAGATTTACACATTTTTAAATGTTAAAAAATTAACATTTGGACATTTTTACACACACTAATATTTAAAGGGAAATTTACACTTCTGGCCTCTCATATGACCCTCCTACTTTACACATACATTCTCCATTCCTTCCCGGCAGTTAGGAACCTATGACACAACGGTATCACCTTCAACGGCCCGGCGCGCACTCGTTCTTCGAACCCGAAACTCCCGTAAATGTTTGCGTCCTTGTAAGCTAACGTCCGCGAGACTGACCAGGTATTATCCTGAATCCGAATGTCTTCGTGTGTCTGATTATGTCGAACAACCGCGACTCTTCTCGAGAAATTTGTACTTTTCCTAAAATTTTCTTACATCGATCCTACCACCGCAGGTTTACTTTCAGTCACTTCTGTAAATGTTTATAAATGGCTGGTAATTTGCCGGTAGGCAACTACTGGTTCTCCTGTATCTGAACTCATATTACTGGGGGAATTTCGATATCTGTACCGCGTACTTACGTAACCGTACTGTATCACTGTGCTAACGAGCGTAGTAACATCCCGAATAAACTTTCCAGAGTGGTTCATGTGTGCTGCACGCACTTCTATTTTTATTAGTTTCATCCCCTTTCCGGGTTCATGAAAGGTTACGTTAGAGTGAGAAACTCCAATTTCTCCGTTTGGCTACACGCAGATCTGCCTCTGGCTTCACTTCGTGGTTCAGCTCTGTCATTATTCATTTCTTGCCTCTGTGTGAAATCTGAACTCATTTCCATCGCATTTTATTATTATTATAATGATTTTAAATCTTGTCAAGTTGGCGGCCAAGTTCCCGCTATTTGTAGCGTCACTTGCTTTTAGCCAATCAGACAACAGCGTCTCGGATTTCCGAGAATTACAACTGTAAATCTACATAAATTACCAATTTTCCTATTAGGTCATGCTTCTAAATTCTTCCTAATTCTGAATCTGTATTCGCTTTCCATTTATTATTTTTATTCGCGACGTTAATCTGTATAGCACCTCTCAGAATATAACGTTGACTTGATTGCTTCTCCCGCCGAATTTAGTTATTGGCTCAACGCTACGCGGGAGTTTGAAATCTCACGTTATTCCTCTCGTTGCCAACTACAGGCTTCAAACACGGTCCCGGCATTGGATTTTCCCTGACGTCCTTTCCAAGAAATCCTGCGTGATGTGTTGCCTTGTCCTGTGTAGAGCCTGGCCCTTAGGCTATGCATTTCCCTGTTGGGTTCGAAATATACAACCGCATTCTCGTTCCATCTTGATAAGACTTCCTGGTACACTAATTTTGTCTGTTATTGTTTTTACCCCTAATGTCTTAATCCCTTTGGAGACAGTAGTTTGTATGTATGTCACAACACCTTGCGAACTGGCCTGAAGGCCTACAATGTATAATATTATTCTTAGCGTACCTGTCATATTTTCCTTAATGAATAATTGAGTGACGCAGCTTACACCCCCACCAGGGTACAATACATACATACATACATACATACATACATACATACATACATACATTTTCATAACAGAATGTTATGCTTTTCAGCGTTCAGTCTGCAAACCTCTATGAATTTACAAACCGTCACCACAATCCTCTATTTGTAACTACTTTCTGTGGCCTCGTTTAGTTCTCTAACTCTTATCTGTAAATTATTAGAAACTGAGTCTAACCATCTTCGTCATGATCTCCCTCTACTTTCTTACCCTCCATGACCGAGTGAGTTATTCTCTTAGGTAACCTATCCTCCATCATTCGCCTCACAGATCCCAACGTTGAAGTCGGTTTATGTGTAAAGCTTCATCAATCCAGTTCATTCCTAACTTAGCCTTTATCTTCTCATTCTGAGTATGCACTTGCCAAGTTCCCACCTGTTTGTACCAGCGATCATTCTCACTACTTTCATGCTTGTTACTTATAACTTACCGGGCGAGTTGGCCGTGCTCGTAGAGGCGCGCGGCTGTGAGCTTGCATCCGGGAGATAGTAGGTTCGAATCCCACTATCGGCAGCCCTGAAGATGGTTTTCCGTGGTTTCCCATTTTCACACCAGGCAAATGCTGGGGCTGTACCTTAATTAAGGCCACGGCCGCTTCCTTCCAACTCCTAGGCCTTTCCTCTCCCATCGTCGCCATAAGACCTATCTGTGTCGGTGCGACGTAAAGCCCCTAGCAAAAAAAAATACTTATAACTTATGAATAAGATGTCTTGAGTCCACCCAGCTTTCATTTGCGTAAAGCATATTTTCACTGGAAACAGACCGGTGTAAAGAGAGTTTCAATCGGGAGCTGACTCCTTTCTCACACATTACTGTTGATCGCAACTGCGAACTCACTGCATTAGCTTTGCTGCCTCTTGATTCAATATCACTTACTATACTACCATCCTGGGAGAATTCGCATCCTAAACACTTGAAATTATCTACATTTTCCAGCTTTGTACTCCCAATCTGACATTTAATTACCATGAACTTCTTACCGACTTACATCATTTAAGTCTTGGAAAGGAGCCAAAAATATTGATAGCTTCCCACTGAATTCCATTTCGTCCGCCAAGTTGTTTCCAAGGAGTTCCATCAAATGCCTGTCAAATGGAACTGGGACGCCATTACTCCCATCGGTTCGAGGCTTGCTTGAAATGTTCTGAGATCGGGAAATTCTATTTACACATTTACCCAGTGTGGATCTCTCCTCTAATAAGTTAGGGGCCACCGGTGGATTGTATAGTCTTAGCCGTCTGAGCACAAGGAGGTCCGTGAATCAAAATACGTCCAAGATGACCATTGCCATTCCATAGCAAAGTACTCTCAGGACCACTTCCTAGGCCACTCAGCCGTTGTCCATGGTTCACTAACTAGAACTAGGACGTGACTACAGTAACGCACACAAATAAGCATGAATGAAGGATAAAATTAGACTGGACTAAATAGACTGTTTAATTACGGTACGGTTAGTAAATAAGGGAACAGAAGCAACTTTCCATGTTACTGTGTCAGAGCACATGATTCACCACCCCAGTGATCCTTCAAGCACAATTTAACTTTGTGTATATGTAGATTACACCAAAAATTATCCATAGCATTTCAAAGGTTGCACATGTACTGGAAGTTATGGACATTCCAAATATCATACGTTGTTTTCGACTGACAGAGAAGAAATTGTTACGTTCCAGAATGATAAAAATGAAAATCCACAGCCTGTTTCCAGTCATTCGAGCGGGTCAGGAATGGAATGAATGAAGTCCCCATATAGCGGCGTGGATGGGAATTATGCCGGCTGCCGAAGCCTGTCGCACTCCTCTGGGGCAATGTTTAATGAATGACAGATGACATGAAATGATATTGGAGAGTGTTGCTGGAATGAAAGATGGCTGGGAAAACCGGAGTACCCGGATAAAATCCTGTCCCGCCACCGCTTTGTCCAGCACAAGTCTCACATGGAGTGACCGGGATTTGAACCACGGAACCAAGCGGTGATAGGCCGGAGCGCTGGCAGATGAGCCACGGAGGTTTTTTGTTCCAGAAGGATGAATTAGGTCATTACACAAAGGTTAGGTACTAAATTCCCCAGTTTAGCCGAGTGCTACACGGTATTTAATGTTCTTTTTTTAAATCGCCAGTTAAACATTCCGGAAACAGGTAAAAACATCGATTTTTATACTTGTGAGTCATCTGGCGGGAGCACTTGAACCCGGGCAATCAGTATCGATTGGTGGCGGTTGGTAATTAATTTCATAGTTTCTTGAGGAACATCGATAATTTACTTTTGTTTAAGAATGTAACGATGATGCCAAAGGACAAATTTAAGTGAAACTGTAAGATGGTAAGGATGAGAAAACACTAGGGTTGGAAAGTACTGGCCGTGGCCTTTAACAAGCGACGTTTGAACAGTACAGGTCTCATGTACAGTATAACAACTCTTTTAGTGTGACCTGTTTCAGACATCGGAATTTCTTGATAGGCGGTGTTAGGAACAGTGACTCATTAGCAAAATTCAAAAAGTCTTTTTGAGACCACTTTTTGAAAGCTACCTACTGACTTGTGCACTGTACACCTGGGCGTGTGAATAACAATCGATTGAAAAAATGCTATTTTTGTACACGTAGACCTAGGCGACAATTGTGTAATGTGTAGAATTATTTTGTGTGTGTGTATAAAGTAATAGTTCTGTATTATATCCTGGCCATTCTCAATTACTTGGGGTCGCCATTTATGTGGATTAAGCCCAGTTTTACGGCCGGATGCCCTCTCTGAACTTTGTCCAAACTCTGGATACATCACCCTGACTCACTCCATTACGGACGGTGAAATCCACTTGTCGTCATCCATCTTGCAGCAATGTCACAGTACTAATGCGGTAATCATGGTCTCCACTTCCTTAGGCTATATGATACGTCCAATAGGAATAAAATATCTCGATTCCACCCAACTTTCACTACCTTTGTGCAAGCCTGGCTAGGATGAGTGGCTCTGCCGGTACGTGGCCGGCATTTTGTGCTCAGTCCGGTGGTATTTGCAGGTGCTCCACTTCTTCATTCGCGTGTCGGTAGATTTACCGGCATGTACATGAACTCACGCGGGACAGAATTCCAACACCTTAAAGTCTCTGAATACCGTAGAAGTAGTTTCACAATTAGGAAATTCCTCTCAGTTTTAATTACTGCGTTGATTGGGTGAAATTTCCTTATCGGGATTACTGTAAGTAGCTAGGTGTTAATACACTGACTGACAGAGCAAAAGCAACACCAAGAAGGAGTGGTTCGAAAGGGATGAAAGTTGGGGAAAAAACAGAGACGGCACGGACGAATAATTGATGTTTATTTCAAACCGATATGCAGGTTACACAATGCGCACGGCATCGACTCAGTAGGATGTAGGACCACCGCGAGCGGCGATGCACGCAGAAACACGTCGAGGTACAGAGTCAATAAGAGTGCGGATGGTGCCCTGAGGGATGGTTCTCCATTCTCTGTCTACCATTTGCCACAGTTGGTCGTCCGTACGAGGCTGGGGCAGAGTTTGCAAACGGCGTCCAATGAGATCCCACACGTGTTCGATTGGTGGGAGATCCGGAGAGTACGCTGGCCACGGAAGCATCTGTACACCTCGTAGAGCCTGTTGGGAGATGCGAGCAGTGTGTGGGCGGGCATTATCCTGCTGAAACAGAGCATTGGGCAGCCCCTGAAGGTACGGGAGTGCCACCGGCCGCAGCACATGCTGCACGTAGCGGTGGGCATTTAACGTGCCTTGAATACGCACTAGAGGTGACGTGGAATCATACGCAATAGCGCCCCAAACCATGATGCCGCGTTGTCTAGCGGTAGGGCGCTCCACAGTTACTGCCGGATTTGACCTTTCTCCACGCCGACGCCACACTCGTCTGCGGTGACTATCACTGACAGAACAGAAGCGTGACTCATCGGAGAACACGACGTTCCGCCATTCCCTCATCCAAGTCGCTCTAGCCCGGCACCATGCCAGGCGTGCACGTCTATGCTGTGGAGTCAATGGTAGTCTTCTGAGCGGACGCCGGGAGTTCAGGCCTCCTTCAACCAATCGACGGGAAATTGTTCTGGTCGATATTGGAACAGCCAGGGTGTCTTGCACATGCTGAAGAATGGCGGTTGACGTGGCGTGCGGGGCTGCCACCGCTTGGCGGCGGATGCGCCGATCCTCGCGTGCTGACGTCACTCGGGCTGCGCCTGGACCCCTCGCACGTGCCACATGTCCCTGCGCCAACCATCTTCGCCACAGGCGCTGCACCGTGGACACATCCCTATGGGTATCGGCTGCGATTTGACGAAGCGACCAACCTGCCCTTCTCAGCCCGATCACCATACCCCTCGTAAAGTCGTCTGTCTGCTGGAAATGCCTCCGTTGACGGCGGCCTGGCATTCTTAGCTATGCACGTGTCCTGTGGCACACGACAACACGTTCTACAATGACTGTCGGCTGAGAAATCACGGTACGAAGTGGGCCATTCGCCAACGCCGTGTCCCATTTATCGTTCGCTACGTGCGCAGCACAGCGGCGCATTTCACATCATGAGCATACCTCAGTGACGTCAGTCTACCCTGCAATTGGCATAAGGTTCTGACCACTCCTTCTTGGTGTTGCATTTGCTCTGTCAGTCAGTGTATAACGAAATATCTTCATTGGGGTAATCACATAAATGAGATTGTAAATAAAGGGTACAGATCTCTGCACATGGTTACGAGGGTGTTTAGGGATTGTAGCAAGGATGAAAAGGAGAGGGCATATACCTCTCTGGTAAGACCCCAACTACAGTATGGTTCCAGTGTATTGGACCCTCATTAGGATTACTTGATTCAGAACTGGCAAAAATCCAAAGAAAAGTAGCTCGATTTGTTCTGGGTGATTTCCGACAGAAGAGTAGCGTTACAAAAGAAGTTGCAAAGTTTGGGCTGGGAAGACTCGGGAGAAAGAAGGCGAGCTGCTCGACTAAGTGCTATGTTCCGAGCTGTCAGCGGAGAGATGGCGTGGAACGACATTAGTAGACGAATACGTTTGAGCGGTGTCTTTAAAAGTAGGAAAGATCACAATATGAAAGTAAAGTTTTAATTCAAGAGGAAAAATTGGAGCAAATATTCGTTTATCGGAAGGGGAGATAGGGATTGGAATAACTTACCAAGGGAGATGTTCAATATATTTCCAATTTCTTTGAAGTCATTAAAGAATAGGCTAGGAAACAACAGATAGGGAATCTGCCACCTGAGCGACTGCCCTAAATGCAGATCAGTGTTGATTGATTGTTGCTGCGACCTACAACCACTACTACAAAGTACTATTATTACTGCAATGTTGGCATGAAATGAGAGCTATTGAGCTGTCTCATTTAATAAATAATAATAATAATGATAATAGTAACACCGAGCTCGATAACTGCAGTCGCTTAAGTGCGGCCAGTATCCAGTATTCGGGAGAGAGTGGGTTTGAATCCCACTGTCGGCAGCCCTGAAGATGGTTTTCCGTGGTTTCCCATTTTCACACCAGGCAAATTCTGGGTTTATGCCTTAAGTAAGGCCACGGACGCTTCCTTCCCAAACCTAGCCCTTTCCTGTCCCATCGTCGCAATAAGGCCTATCTGTGTCGGTGCGACGTAAAGCAACTTGCAACTGACAATAGTAATAATAAAATATATGAATTATTGTCATTGTTGTCATCAGAGGTCCTTGCTGCGTACAGAGCATTTTAACTGTGGTCGTCTGTGATCTACAATAGCTTATAAAATGTGATAAATAATTCATTTGAAATGTCTGGCCAAAATGAACTCCGAAGAGACCAAGCAAACCCGTGGATGAGTGGACGGTATAGACTTCCCACTATTCGTAACCTCGCCCTTTAGTGGGACTGAGCTGTTAGCTCCATATTCAACCATAATATTACCCAGAAATTTTGCTTTTTTTTTTTTTTTTTTTTTTTTTTTTTTTTTTTTTTTTTTTTTTTTTTTTTTTGCTAGGGGCTTTACGTCGCACCGACACAGATAGGTCTTATGGCGACGATGGGATAGGAAAGGCCTAGGAGTTGGAAGGAAGAGCGGCCGTGGCCTTAATTAAGGTACAGCCCCAGCATTTGCCTGGTGTGAAAATGGGAAACCACGGAAAACCATCTCCAGGGCTGCCGATAGTGGGATTCGAACCTACTATCTCCCGGATGCAAGCTCACAGCCGCGCGCCTCTATGCGCACGGCCAACTCGCCCGGTGACCCAGAAATTAACCTGGTACTCATTTCTGTCGTAGGCTGAGTGAAACCGAGGGCTATTCTAATCCCCAGAAGTGTTAATGTCGTTTATGAATGTCTTGTCTGGTAACAGGGTTGGAGTCCATGACTATCAGAGTTAAACAAGTGTGGTTTTAGCCATACGTCCTACGCTAGGAAGCCCTCTTGGTTCAAGTCCTATCACCTTGCATTCGGGAGATAGTGGGTTCGAACCCCACTGGAGGCAGCCCTGAAGATGGTTTTCCGTGGTTTCCAACTTTCACACAGGCGAATGCCGGGGCTGTACCTTAATTAAGGCCAAAGTCGCTTCGTTCCCAACCCAAGGTCTCTACTATTCCCTCGTCGCCATAAGATTTATCTGAGTCGGTGCGACGTAAAGCAGATTATTGGTTCAAGTCCAGAGGATATAAGTAAATGAGCTCACCAACCAGTGAACTGATGGAGTGATATTGTCGTAAGAATCTATTTATAGTGACTGTAATAACCAGCGGAGAGTCAGGAGAGTCTCGCATCTTGACACTCTTGAGCCGACGAGGCGCCTAGCCGCTTACGTTCCGTCGCTTCGCGTCGAGATCTTGACGACATTATGTGATCAGAAGTAAACACAGTTTCAACACCAACCTCAAGGAAACACAATGTAGGAAGTAATATGCGGATGAGACTCCATTTACTACGCATTAGGCACACAACGTTAAAGCTATTATAGCTCGAGTGGTTTGTGCGATAGACTGCAAAAGCAGGATCATTCCGAAATTCCAAGTTCAAATCCCGACACTGACGGCGATCATTGTCAGATCTGATTTTCTATTCTTCACTGCCGATGAACGCAGGGGTTAAATTCAAGCCTATGCGGACACATCTGTAGTTGCATTCACCACAGTGTCACACGTACCGGTAGGTTCACAATAGCCCATGGCAGATGACTAAGCACGTACCGGTAGGTTCACTATAGCCCATGGCAGATGACTAAGCACGTACCGGTACGTTCACAATAGCCCATGGCAGATGACTAAGCACGTACCGGTACGTTCACTATAGCCCATGGCAGATGACTAAGCACGTACCGGTACGTTCACAATAGCCCATGGCAGATGACTAAGCACGTACCGGTAGGTTCACTATAGCCCATGGCAGATGACTAAGCACGTACCGGTACGTTCACAATAGCCCATGGCAGATGACTAAGCACGTACCGGTAGGTTCACTATAGCCCATGGCACATGGCTAAGCACGTACCGGTACGTTCACTATAGCTCATGGCAGATGACTAAGCACGTACCGGTACGTTCACAATAGCCCATGGCAGATGACTAAGCACGTACCGGTACGTTCACAATAGCCCATGGCAGATGACTAAGCTCGCACTCGAACGTTCACTTGAGCCCATGGCAGATGACTAAGCACGTACCGGTAGGTTCACTATAGCCCATGGCAGATGACTAAGCACGTACCGGTAGGTTCACTTGAGCCCATGGCAGATGACTAAGCACGTACCGGTACGTTCACAATAGCCCATGGCAGATGACTAAGCACGTACCGGTACGTTCACTATAGCCCATGGCAGATGACTAAGCACGTACCGGTAGGTTCACTATAGCTCATGGCAGATGACTAAGCACGCACTCGAACGTTCACTTGAGCCCATGGCAGATGACTAAGCACGTACCGGTACGTTCACAATAGCCCATGGCAGATGACTAAGCACGTACCGGTAGGTTCACTATAGCCCATGGCACATGGCTAAGCACGTACCGGTACGTTCACTATAGCTCATGGCAGATGACTAAGCACGTACCGGTAGGTTCACTATAGCCCATGGCACATGGCTAAGCACGTACCGGTAGGTTCACTATAGCTCATGGCACATGACTAAGCACGTACCGGTAGGTTCACTATAGCCCATGGCACATGACTAAGCACGTACCGGTAGGTTCACTATAGCCCATGGCACATGGCTAAGCACGTACCGGTAGGTTCACTATAGCCCATTGCACATGGCTAAGCACGTACCGGTAGGTTCACTATAGCTCATGGCACATGACTAAGCACGTACCGGTAGGTTCACTATAGCCCATGGCACATGACTAAGCACGTACCGGTAGGTTCACTATAGCTCATGGCACATGGCTAAGCACGTACCGGTAGGTTCACTATAGCCCATGGCAGATGACTAAGCACGTACTGGTACGTTCACTATAGCCCATGGCAGATGACTAAGCACGTACCGGTAGGTTCACTATAGCCCATGGCACATGACCAAGCACGTACCGGTAGGTTCACTATAGCCCATGGCACATGGCTAAGCACGTACCGGTACGTTCACTATAGCTCATGGCAGATGACTAAGCACGTACCGGTACGTTCACAATAGCCCATGGCAGATGACTAAGCACGTACCGGTACGTTCACAATAGCCCATGGCAGATGACTAAGCACGCACTCGAACGTTCACTTGAGCCCATGGCAGATGACTAAGCACGTACCGGTAGGTTCACTATAGCCCATGGCAGATGACTAAGCACGTACCGGTAGGTTCACTATAGCCCATGGCAGATGACTAAGCACGTACCGGTAGGTTCACTATAGCCCATGGCACATGACTAAGCACGTACCGGTAGGATCACTATAGCCCATGGCACTTGGCTAAGCACGTACCGGTACGTTCACTATAGCCCATGGCACATGACTAAACAAGTACCGGTACGTTCATTATAGCCCATAGCAGACGAATATGCACGTTCTATGTTCACTTCTGCAATGTAACATCTAGTGGCAACTTCTTTCTGCTCTTGAATTATGCTCTGAGTTGATGTTATTTATCGATACAGTCTGAACAATTCTTTGTACCTCTATGGCTGTGTCTGTGACAAACCTCAACTACTACTACTAAAATATTTTCAATCCCCCCCCCCTGAAGGGGAAGGCGGGCCTCCTAGACGGTGACGCCATCTCTCTGGCCGGGAGATTTGTTGCGGTTAAAGAGATGCTCCGAGAAGGTGAGGGGGTTGGCGTCCGAGGCCTATACTGGGAAATGCCCCGGCATTCGCCTTAGTGCAGGAGAATGGTAAACCATGGAAAACCATTCTCAGGAGAGCCGACGGTAGGAACCAGCCCCTCTACATCTCCAGAATACAGAAGTGTAGGGCAACGGTACAACCGTAAAACCTCAACCATCGTGTTTGGTAAACTATAATAGCGGAGAGATAAAGTATTACGATTTATTACAAGTGTTAAGTCAGATATCGATGAAAATGATAACAGTATATTAGAGAACTAGCAAGATACCCGTGCTTCGCTACGGTATTATACTGAAATTTATAATTGAATGCTTATTGTTTTAGGTATATAATCCGCCGAAATTCGCGATCTGACTCGTTCTCTGCGAGAATCCACCAAAATTCCCGATCTATTATTTTACGGCACGTTTCCTCCCATTTTTAAATCTTCCCTTCCAGCAATCGATTTCGTACTTCCCGAGTTAGGCTCAGGTATTCCTCCAGGTCAGTTGGGTCCGTAAATCTTTGCCATCTTTTCCTATGATATTTTTAATACGGATATAATCCTTCAGGAGATCCGGCGTGCTGTCATACTGGGTGCCTTGGCGGCACTGAACCCGCGACCGGACTGCATTCTTAGTCATTACCCGTCCAGGAGCCGTTTCCATCGCGGTCCGCAATTTGACGACGGTCCGGATTATTATTATTATTATTATTATTATTATTATTATTATTACTACTATTATGTGTTGCTGGAATGGCTGATGACAGGGAAAACCGGAGTATTCGGAGAAAAACCTGTCCCGCCTCCGTTTTGTCCAGCACGAATGCCACATGGAGTGACCGGGATTTGAACCACGGAACCCAGCTGTGAGAGGCCGGCGCGCTGCCGCCTGAGCAACGGAGGATCCTTATAAGTACATTAATAACAGTAAAATCAATTGGTCTCACCTCCTTCTACACCCCACCGCCGTTAAGTTTATTTACAGCCCCCCCCCCCCCGAAGAAGAATTAAAAGGATGCTTGTTTCTTTATGTTTAAGGGAGATTCCAAACACCAATGTTCACGTCTATTAACTTCAGTTTTGAGATATAAGTATCCACATAAAAATAATTTACTTTTTTTCACTTCATTTCACAATAATCTCTCCTCCCCCTAAATGAATTTTCCCGCAAAAAAATACTTCTTTCTTTAATAGTAAAGGATTTTCTAAATACCAATTATCACGACTCTAACTTCTTCAGTTTTTGATTTATGTGTCCTCATGAAAGGAATTCAACTCCTTTACACTCCCGCCCTCCAAGATAGTTTCCCCACCAAAACGCCTTTTTCTTTGTTTTTAAAGGAGATCCAAATACGAATTTTCACGTCTGTAACAACTTTAGTATTAGATGTATGTATTCTCATACAATTAAGTCAACTAATGTTTCAATTCTTTCACCCCCTCCCCCCCGCCCCCTTCATTGGATTTTCCGAGAATACGTGTTTCTTTACTTTTAAAGCAGATTGCAAATATCAAATTTCACATCTGTAACATCTTCATTTTTGAGATATCAGTAGCCTAATTAAAAGAATTCATCACCATTTTCAGTCACTTTTACCCCCCCCCCCGCCCTCCACCCAAGTGGTATTTCCGAAAACTAAAAATACACTTTTCTTTATGTTTAATAGAGATAAAAATACCATTTTTCACTTCTGTAACATGTTAAGTTTTTTAGATATCCGTAAAAATTCTCATTTTAAAATTTCACCCATTTTGGGTTCCCCTTAAGTAGAGTTTCCAAAAACAAATAACCTATATTTCTTTACATTTACAGGAGATTTACACCCACTTTTTACGTCTGTAACATTTTACGATTCCAAGATATTCTGTAGATATAGTCTTTCAAAAAATTCACCCCAATTTGTCACTCCTGTTTAACCGCCATTAATTGGCTTTTCCAAAAACTAAAAAATACGTGTTTCTTTATTTTTAAAGGAGATCACATATGCGAATTATCAGTTCTGTAATATCTTTCGTTTCTGAGATATGTGTATCCTCATTAAAGGCATTCAACCCATTTTTCACCCTTTTACACCCCTCCTATTAGGACTTACTGGAAACAAAGAAAATACGTGTTCCTTTGTTTTTAGAGGAGATTCTAACCACCAATTTTTACATCTGTAAATTTTAAAGTTTTAAGATGTAGACACACTCATTTTAAAAAATTCACCCCCGTTTTCACCCCCCAATATTTGGATATTCCAAAAACGAAAAAATACCTGTTTCTTTACTTTTAAAGTAGATCCAAAATACCAATTTTCAGGTCTGTAATATCTTCAGGTTCTGAAATATAAGTATCCTTTGAAAGGCATTCAACCCATTATTCACCCTTTTACACCCTTCCTATTGGGATTTTCCTAAAACAAAAGAATACATGTTTCTTTATTTTTAAAGGAGATTCTAAATACCAATTTTTACATCTATAAACTTAAAAAGTTTTGAGATATAGATACACTCATTTTAAAAAATCACCCCCTTTACACCCCCCCATTAATTGTATTTTCCACAAACAAAAAATACGTGTTTATTTATTTTTAAAGGAGATCCCAAACACCAATTTTCAGGTCTGTAATATCTTCAGGTTCTGAAATATAAGTAGACACATGAAATGCATTCGACCCCTTTTTCAACCTTTTCCACCCTTCCTATTAGGATTTTCCGAAAACAAAATATACGTGTTCCTTTATCTTTAATGGAGGTTCTAAATACCTATTTTTACACCTATAACCTTTAAAAGTTTTGAGATATAGATACACTCATTTTAAAATAGTACCCCTTTTTACCCCACTTAATTGGGTTTTCCAGAAACAAAAAAATACGTGTTTCTTTATTTTAAAGGAGATCCCAAACACCAATTTTCAGGTCTATAATATCTTCAGTTTCTGAGATATAAGTAGCCTCATTAAAGGCATTCAACCCCTTTTTTACCCCTTTTCACACCTCCTATTGCGATTTTCCGAAAACAAAAAAATACGTGTTTCTTTATTTTTAATGAAGATTCTAAATACCAATTTTTACATCTGCAAACTTTAAAAGTTTGGAGATATAGATTCACTAATTTTAAAAATTCACCCCCTTTTCACCCTCCCATTAATTAGATTTTCCAAAAACAAAAAAATACGTGTTTCTTTATTTTTAAAAGAGATCAAAAGTACCAATTTTCAGGTCTGTAATATCTTCAGTTTCTGAGATATAAGTACCGGTATCCTGATTGAAGGCATTCAACCCATTTTCCCCATTTTCACCCTTTTTCACCCCTCCTATTGGGGTTTTCTGGAAACAAAAAAATACGTGTATCCTTATTTTAAAAGAAGATTCTAAATACCAATTTTTACATCTGTAAACTTTTAAAGTTTTGAGATATAGATACACTCTTTTTAAAATTTCACCCCCCTTTTCACCCCCTTAGCGATGGAATATCCAAAAATCCTCTCTTAGCGAGCACCTACATCTTAATATGAATATATCCCCAAAATTTCATTTCTTTATGTCCAGTAGTTTTGGCCCGGCGATGATGAATCAGTCAGTCAGCCAGTCAGTCAGTCAGTCAGTCAGTCAGTCAGTCAGGACAAGTTATTTTATATATATAGACTAGCAAGATACCCGTGCTTCGCTACGGTATTATACTGAAATTTATAATTGAATGCTTATAGTTTTAGATATATAATCCGCCGAAATTCGCGATCGTACTCGTTTTCTGCAAGAATCCGCCAAAATTCGTGATCTGACTCATTTTCTAATAGATTACGGCAAGTTTCCTCCCATTTTTCAATCCTTCCTTCCAGCAATCGATTTCGTACTTCCCGGGCTAGGTCCAGGTATTCCACCCGGTCAGTTGGGTCCCTAAATCTTTGCCATATTTTCCTATAAGCATTTTTAATATGGATCAAATCCTTCAGGAGATCCGGCATGGTGTCGTCTTGGGTACCTTGGCGGTACTGAACCCGCGGCCGGACTGCATTCTTATTCATTACCCGTCCAGGACCCGTTTCCAGAGCGGTCCGCACATTTGACGACGGTCCAGAACATTATTATTATTATTATTATTATTATTATTATTATTATTATTATTATTATTATTATAGATGTCCTGGAACCCATAGCAAGATGCAAGACCGCTACTTGGCGGTAAATTACATCTATTGCCATTGTCATTGTTGATAATGTTACCAGCACCATTGTCGCGCGTAGGCAAGTGTGCGGGATTTCTGGCGATACGAATGACATACTTTCGTGCATTATTGGCCATATTATAGAGGTGAACAATTTGCCGGTCAATCTCATTCCTATCGTTTATTTCAAATGTGTTTATATTTTTATTTATATGCAAGGAGAATCTACTGTAATCTAAGAACGTTCTCCGAAGGAAAAGGTGACTGTTGAAAACGAATTCAGGAAAGATTAAAAATGATCGGTTTATGATCAAAATAAGTACATCGAAAATCTATGCCTGTTTCCAGCCATTAGTCAGGGTCAGGAATGGAATGAATAAAGCCCCATCTAGCGGCGACAATAGGAATTGTGCCGGCTGCCGAAGCACTCCTCTGATGCAATGATCGATGAATGACAAATGGAATGAAATATTGGACAGTGTTGCTGGAATGAATCATGACAGGGACAACCGCAGTATCCGGAGAAAAACCTGTCCAGCATCCGTTTTGTCCAGCACGATTGTCACATGCAGTCACCGGGATTTGAACCACGGAACCCAGCTGTGAGAGGCCGGCGCGCTGCCGCCTGAACAACGGAGGCTCCTTATAATTACATTATGAACAGTAAAATCAATTGGTCTCACCTCCTTTTACACCCCACTGCCGTTAAGTTTATTTGGCCCACCCCCCAAAATAATTAAAAGAAGGCGTGTTTCTTTATGTTTAAAGGAGATTCCAAACACCAATGTTCACGTCTATTACCTTCAGTTTTGAGATATAAGTATCCCCATAAAAATAATTCACTTTTTTCACTTCCTTTCACACTCCTACCCCCCCCCCCCCCTCCAAGTGAATTTTCCTGTAAAAAAATACTTGTTTCTTTAATAGTACAGGATCTTCTAAATACTAATTATAACGACTCCAACTTCTTCAGTTTTTGATGTATGTGTCCTCATGAAAGGAATTCAACTCCTTTTCAATCCCGCCCCTCAAGATGGTTCCCCCCCAAACGCGTTTTTCTTAGTTTTTAAAGGAAATCCAAATACCAATTTTCATGTCTGTAACAACTTTAGTTTTTATTCGATGTATGTATTCTCATACAATGAAGTCAATTGATTTTTCAATTCTTTCACACACACACACACACACACACACACACACACACACACACACACACACACACACACACACACACACATACACACACACACACACACACACACACACACACACACACACACACACACCCCTTCATTGGATTTTCCGAGAATACGTGTTTCTTTACTTTAATGCAGATTCCAAATATCAAATTTCACGTCTGTAACATCTTCATTTTTGAGATATCAGTAGCCTAATTAAAAGAATTCAACACCATTTTCAGTCACTTTTACCCCCCCTCCACCCAACCGGTATTGTGCGGGATTTCAGGCGATACGAATGACATACTTCCGTGCATTATTGACCTTATTATAGAGGTGAACGGACGGTCAATCTCTTTCCTATCGTTTACTTCAAATTAGTTTAAATTTTTATTTATATGCCAGGAGAATCTACTGTAATCTAAGAACGTTCTCCGAAGGAAAAGATGGTTCATGAAAACAAACCCAGGAAAGATTAGAAATGATCTGTTTATGATCAGAATAAGTACATCGAAAATCTACAGCCTGTTTCCAGTCATTCGACAGGGTCAGGAATGGAATGAATAAAGCCCCCGTCTAGCGGTGACAATAGGAATAGTTCCGGCTGCCGAAGCCTGTCGTACTTCTCTGGGGCAATGATTAATAAATGACAAATGAAATGAATTGATATTGGACAGTGTTGCTGGAATGAATGATGACAGGGAAAACCGGAGTATCCGGAGAAAAACCTGTCCCGCCACCTTTTTGTCCAGCACGAATGTCACATGGAGTGATCGGGATTTAAACCACGGAACCCAGCTGTGAGAGCCCGGCGCGCTGCCGCCTGAGCAACGGAGGCTCCTTGTAAGTACATTGCGAACAGTAAAATCAATTGGTCTCCCCTCCTTTTACAACCCACCGCCGTTAAGTTTATTTACCCCCCAAAAAAGAATGAGAAGAAGGCGTGCTTCTTTATGTTTAAAGGAGATTCCAAACACCACTGTGGTCACGTCTATTACCTTAATTTTTGAGATATAAGTATCCCCATAAAATTAATTCACTTTTTTCACTTCCTTTCAAACTCCTCCCCCTCCCGCTAAGTGAATTTTCCGGCAAAAAATACTTGTTTCTTTAATAGTAAAGGGTCTTCTAAATACCAAATATCACGACTCTAACTTCTTCAGTTTTAGATTTATGTGTCCTCACGAAAGGAATTCAACTCCTTTTCACTCCCCCCCCCCCACACCCCAAGATGGGTTCCCCCAAAAAACGCGTTTTCCTTTGTTTTTAAAGGGGATCCAAATACCAATTTTCACGTCTGTAACAACTTTAGTTTTTATTAGCTTATGTATTCTCATACAAATAAGTCAATTAATTTTTCTATTCCTTAACCCCCCCCCCCCCCCTTCATTGGATTTTCCGGGAAAACGTGTTTCTTTACTTTTAAAGCAGATTCCAAATATCACATTTCACGTCTGTAACATCTTCATTTTTGAGATATCAGTAGCCTAATTAAAAGAATTCAACACCATTTTCAGTCATTATTAACTACCCCCTACACCCAAGTGGTATTTCCGAAAACAAAAGTACATATTTGTTTATTTTTAAAGGAGATTCTAAATACAAATTATTACATCTATAAACTTTAGAAGTTTTGAGATATAGATACACTCATTTTAAAAACTTCGTCCCCCTTTTCACACCCCATTATTTGAATTTTCCCAAAACGAAAAAATACCTGTTTCTTTATTTTTAAAGTAGATCCCAAATACCAGTTTTCAGGTCTGTGATATCTTCAGGTTCTGAAATATAAGTAGCCACATTAGAGGGATTCAACCTGTTTTTCACCCTTTTCCACACTTCGTATTAGGATTTTCCGAAAACAAAAAATACGGGTTTCTTTATTTTTAAAGGACATTCTAAATACCAATTGTTACATCTATAAACTTTAAAAGTTTTGATGTATAGATACACTCATATTAAAAAATCACCCCCCTTTTACCCCCACCATTAATTGGATTTTCTCAAAAAATACGCGTTTCTTTATTTTTAAAGGAGATCCCAAACACCAATTTTCAGGTCTGTAATATCTTCAGTTTCCAAGATATAAGTATTCTCTTTAAAGGCATTCAACCCCTTTTTCACCCCTTTTCACCCCTCCTGTTGGGATTTTCCGAAAACAAAAAAATACGTGTTCCTTTATTTTTAATGAAGATTCTAAATACCTATTTTTACACCTCTAAACTTAAAAACTTTTGAGATATAGATGCACTCATTTAAAAAATTCACCCCCCTTTTCACCCTCGCATTAATTGGATTTTTCAAAAACAAAAAAATACGTGTTTCTTTATTTTTGAAAGCGATCAAAAGTACCAATTTTGAGGTCTGTAGTATCTTCAGTTTCTGAGATATAAGTACCGGTATCCTGATTAAAGGCATTCAACCCATTTTTCACCCTTTTTAACCCCTCCTATTGGGATTGACTCAAAACAAAAAAATACGTGTTGCCTTATTTTTAAAGGAGATTCTAAATACAAATTTTCACATCTGTAAACTTTTAAAGTTTTGAGATATAGACACACTAATTTTAAAATTTCACCCCCCTTTTCACCCCCTTAGCGACGGAATATCCAAAAATCCTCTCTTAGCGAGCACCTACATCTTAATATGAATATATCTCCAAAATTTCATTTCTTTATGTCCAGTAGTTTTGGCTCGGCGATGATGAATCAGTCAGTCAGTCAGGACAAGCTACTTTATATATATAGATAGACTAGCAAGATACCCGTGCTTCGCTACGGTATTATACTGAAATTTATAATTGAATGCTTATTGTTTTAGATATATAATCCGCCGAAATTCGCGATCTGACTCGTTTTCTGCGAGAATCCACCAAAATTCCCGATCTGACTGGTTTTCTATGATTTTACGGCAAGTTTCCTCCCATTTTTAAATCTTCCTTTCCAGCAATCGATTTCGTACTTCCCGGGCTAGACTCAGGTATTCCTCCCGGTCAGTTGGGTTCGTAAATCTTTGCCATCTTTTCCTATAATATTTTTAATATGGATAAAATCCTTCAGGAGATCCGGCGTGGTGTCATATTGGGTGCCTTGGTGGCACTGAACCCGCGTGCGGACTGCATTCTTAGTCATTACCCGTCCAGGAGCCGTTTCCAGCGCGGTCCGCGCATTTGACGACGGTCCGGAATATTATTATTATTATTATTATTATTATTATTATTATTATTATTATTATTATTATTATTATGTGTTGCTGGACTGGCTGATGACAGGGAAAACCGGAGTATCCGGAGAAAAACCTGTCCCGCCTCCGTTTTGTCCAGCACGAATGCCACATGGAGTGACCGGGATTTGAACCACGAAACCCAGCTGTGAGAGGCCGCTGCCGCCTGAGAAACGGAGGATCCTGATAAGTACATTAATAACAGTAAAATCAATTGGTCTCACCTCCTTCTACACCCCACCCCCCCACCGCCGTTAAGTTTAATTACCGCCACCCCCCCACCAACAAATTTAAAAGAATGCTTGTTTCTTTATGTTTAAGGGAGATTCCAGACACCAATGTTCACGTCTATTACCTTCGGTTTTGAGATGTAAATATCCCCATAAAATAATTCAATTTCTTTCACTTCCTTTCACACTCCTTCCCCCCCCCCCCCTCCCCTAAGTGAACTTTCCCGCAAAAAGTACTTGTTTCTTTAATAGTAAAGGATCTTCTAAATACCAATTATCACGACTCTGACTTCTTCAGTTTTTGATTTATGTGTCCTCATGAAAGGAATTCAACTCCTTTACACTCCCGCCCTCCAAGATGGTTTCCCCACCAAAACGCGTTCTTCTTTGAATTTAAAGGAGGTCCAAATACGAATTTTCACGTCTGTAACAACTTTAGTTTTTATTAGATGTATGTATTCTCATACAATTAAGTCAATTAATTTTTCAATTCTTTCACCCCCCCCCCCTTCTTTGGATTTTCCGAGAATACGTGTTTCTTTACTTTTAAAGCAGATTGCAAATATCAAATTTCACGTCTGTAACACCTTCATTTTTGAGATATTAGTAGCCTAATTAAAAGAATTCATCACCATTTTCAGTCACTTTTACCCTCCCCCCCCCCTCCCTCCAACCAAGTGGTATTTCCGAAAACTAAAAGTACACGTTTATTTATGTTTAATAGAGATAAAAAATACCATTTTTCTCTTCTGTAACATGCTAAGTTTTTTTAGATATACTGTAAAAATTCTCATTTTAAAATTTCACCCCTTTTGAGTTCCCTTTAAGTGGAGTTTCCAAAAACAAATCACCTATATTTTTTACATTTACAGGAGATTTAAACCCACTCTTTACGTCTGTAACATTTTACGTTTCCAAGATATTCTGTAGATAGTCTTTCAAAAAATTCACCCCAATTTGTCACTCCTGTTTAACCGCCATTAATTGGCTTTTCCAAAAACTAAAATATACGTGTTTCTTTATTTTTAAAGGAGAACCCATATGCAAATTATCAGTTCTGTAATATATTTCGTTTATGAGATATGTGTATCCTCATTAAAGGCATTCAACCCATTTTTCACCCTTTTACACCCCTCATATTAGGATTTACGGGAAACAAAAAAAAATACGTGTTCCTTTATTTTTAGAGGAGATTCTAACTACCAATTTTTACATCTGTAAATTTTAAAGTTTTAAGATGTAGACACACTCATTTTAAAAAATTCACCCCCTCTTTTCACCCCCAATATTTGGATTTTCCAAAAACGAAAAAATGCGTGTTTCTTTACTTTTAAAGTAGATCCAAAATACCAATATTCAGGTCTGTAATATCTTCAGGTTCTGAAATATAAGTAGCCTCATGAAAGGCATTCAACTCATTATTCACCCTTTTAAACCCTTCCTATTGGGATTTTCCGAAAACAAAAGAATACGTGTTTTTTTTATTTTTAAAGGAGATTCTAAACACCAATTTTTACATGTATAAACTTAAAAAGTTTAGAGACATAGATACACTCATTTTAAAAACTTCATCCCCCTTTTCACCCCCCATTATTTGGATTTTCCCAAAACGAAAAAATACCTGTTTCTTTATTTTTAAAGTAGATCCCAAATACCAATTTTCAGGTCTGTAATATATTAAGTTTCTAAGATATAAGTATTCTCTTTAAAGGCATTCAACCCAATTTTCACCCCCTTTTCACCCCTCCTATTGGGATTTTCCGAAAACAAAAAAACTACGTGTTCCTTGATTTATATTGAAGATTCAAAATACCAATTTTTACATCTCTAAACTTTAAATCTTTCGAGATATAGATGCACTCATTCTAAAAATTCACCCCCCTTTTCACCCTCGCATTAATTGGAATTTCCAAAAACAAAAAAATATGTGTTACTTTATTTTTGAAAGCGGTCAAAAGTACCAATTTTGAGGTCTGTAATATCTTCAGTTTCTGAGATATAAGTATTCTCTTTAAAGGCATTCAACACATTTTTCGCCCCTTTTTACCCCTCCTATGTGGATTTTCCGAAAACAAAAAAATACGTGTTCCTTTATTTTTAATGAAGATTCTAAATACCAATTTTTACATCTCTAAACTTTAAAACTTTTGAGATATAGATGCACTCATTTTAAAAATTCACACCCCTTTCACCCTCGCATTAATTGGATTTTACAAAAACAAAAAAAATATGTGTTTCTTTATTTTTGACAGCGATCGAAAGTACCAATTTTGAGGTCTGTAATATCTTCAGTTTATGAGATATAAGTAGCGGTATCCTGATTAAAGGCATTCAACCCATTTTTCACCCTTTTTCACCCCTCCTATTGGGAATGTCTGAAAACAAAAAAATACGTGTTTCCTTATTTTTAAAGAAGATTCTAAATACCAATTTTCACATCTGTAAACTTTTAAAGTTTTGAGATATAGACACACTCATTTTAAAATTTCACCCCCCTTTTCACCCCCTTAGCGACGGAATATCCAAAAATCCTCTCTTAGCGAGCACCTACATTATAATATGAATATATCCCCAAAATTTCATTTCTTTATGTCCAGTAGTTTTGGCTCGGCGATGATGAATCAGTCAGTCAGTCAGTCAGTCAGTCAGGACAAGCTACTTTATATATATATAGATGACGGTCGTTAAATAACAGTGAAATTTCAGACAGTGGAGAAAATGAATGCAAAATTGACAAAAGCTATTGTTCTAGTGACAATCTTGCGAATCGTAGGCGGATTACACATCAGTCCAGGATAGATTTCAAATGGAAATTTAACTTTGTGCGTTTTGGAGAATAAATACTTTTGACCAAAGGTGCAGCAAGATATTTAGGCAAACAGAGCTAGCCCCAGGTGTCTGCTTCTTACTCGGAATACCCGGGTTCTAATCCCGGTCACATAATGGATCTTTACCTGGATATGAGGACTTGTTCGAGGTCTATTCAGCCTACGTAATTACAATTGAGGAGCAATATGATGGTGAGACAACGGCCATGGTCTAGGAAGGCAAGAATAAAGAATAATAACAATGTTATTGGCTTTACGTCCCACTAACTACTTTGTCGGTTTTCGGAGACGCCGAGGTGCCAGAATTTATTCCCACAGGAGTTCTTTTACGTGCCAGTAAATCCACCGACACGAGGCTGAGGTATTTGAGCACCTTCAAATACCACCGGACTGAGCCAGGATCAAACCTGCCAAGTTGGGGTCAGAAGGCTAGCGCCTCAACTGCCCGAGCCACACAGCTCGGCCAAGAATAAAGGCTGTTGGGATTCGTCACACTGACCACGTGGAAAGTCGTAGTCTACAGGCGTCCGGATGAAAATCGGCCGCTTGGTAGGTGAAGGCCCATGGGCGCTGTTATGCTATGAGACGTATTCTTTGTTTTTTTTAGGCAAGGGCTACAGAAACGCATTTAAAAAAAAATTGAAGATTATCTCTAGGCAGGGGCCCGTTCCGTTCGTTTGAAAACGAGTGTTAAGTGTTAAGTAATGCATCCAACTATTTGCAGCTAAGCAACTATTTCGTACCCTATAAAAACAGATCAGTGGCGTACACACTCCTTGATTTTACGGAGGGCCATGCAACATTTTCCAAGTACCTCCTAACGCATCTATTCGGATCCATGTTGTTCCAACGCCGTAAGTTTTAAAGTACTATAGACATAGGTTTCCTTATCTTTTTATTTTTATTTAATTTCGTGCGGCTATTTCTAGCCGGGTGCAGCCCTTGTAAGGCAGACATCTGCCATGTGCAGGTAACAGCGTGTTATTTTGGTGGAGGATAGTTGTTATGTGTGGTGTGTGAGTTGCAGGTATGTTGTGGACAGCACCAACACCCAGTCCCCGAGCCATTGGAATTAACCAATGAAGGTTAAAATCAAACCCCGGATCCTCTGAACAGAAGGCCATTACACTGACCATTCAGCCAACGAGTCGGACATCTTTTTATTAATAGAAACATAAATGAGAAGTAGAACAAAACAAGTTAATAAAGCATTTACTAGAAATTTATAAAACAAAGTCAAGACGCTCTCCCAAATCACTTAGCGCTGTCTGGACTTCAACACCTTCTTCTCGGTGATTTGTTATGAAAGCAAGCCCGTTCAACCAGTTAATTTCCTCAGTTATGTATTGAGTCTAATCGTGGTGGAAAGACAGTGTTCCTTCGTAGGCGTTGATTACTGATAATGTCGTCAAGATTTTGAGTAACTGAAACACGCTAGGACAGATTTTACAGTCGTAGGTAGACAGATCTTCTATTGTGTTATGCGACAGCCGCTCCAATCGACTGAGCCGGTGGTGGAAGAGTTCAACTCTGACTTCGGCATGGTTAAATCGGTGAGAAGTTGATCTGAGTGGGTAACACTAGCCAATAATATACATTGTACATCAATCAATCAATCAATCAATCAATCAATCAATCAATCAATCAATCAATCAATCAATCAATCAATCAATCAATCAATCAATCAATCAATCAATCTGCACTTAAAGCTGCCCCCCAGATGGCAGACTCCCTATTAATTGTTCACCTAGTCGTTTCTTAAGTGGTGTCAGAGAACTTGGAAATTTATCGAACATTTCCCGTCATAACTTATTCCAGTCCCCAATAATTCTTCTTCTTATAAATGAATATTTGCCTCAATTTCTCTTTCTGAATTCCAAGTTTATCTTAATATTATGGTTTTCCCTACCTTTAAAAGCTCAGCTCCCGCTTATTCGTCTACTGATCAATCCACACTATCATTCCACCGACAGCTCGGAACATGCCGCTTAGTTGAGCAGCTCGTCTCCTTACTCCCAGTTCTTCCCAGCCCAACACATGAAATATTTTCGTAACACTACTCTTTTGTCCGAAAGCGCCCAGAACAAATTGTGCTGCTTTAATTTCGATTTTTCCCAGTTATCGTATCAGGTTATCCTGGTGTAGGCGGTCCCATACACCAGAACCATACTCTTCTTTACATCCTAACAACATATGAAGAGATCTGGAACCTTAATTTAAAAAAAAAACATACCCCATGGCGCAATAGCCCCGAAGGGCTGCGGCCTACCAAGCGACCGCTGTTCATCCCGAAAGCCTGCAGATTACGAGGTGTCATGTGGTCTTCTTGGCTTTCTAGACCGGGACCGCCATCTCACCGTCAGATAGCTTCTCAGTTGTATTCAAGTAGGCTGAGTGGACCTCGAACCAGCCCTCAGATCCAGGTAAAAATCCCCGACCCGGTCGGGAATCGAACCCGGGACCTTCTGAAGCGAATGGTAACACGCTGGGTTACGAAGCAACTTGTTTGTTATTAGTTTGATAGTTTCGTTTGAATTTATTATAGTAGTCCTATATAAGCAACAATTTCGTTCTGAGCTAGTCATCGTCCACGTTTCACTTCCATACTCTGCCACGCTCCAGACGAAAGTCTTCAAAACATCTTTCTGGTTCCTGTATCAATGTTCGAAGTCTTAAGAAACGCCTTCCTTGCTTGTGCTGGTATACATTTCATGTCCTCGTTACTTGTGGCATCATTAGTTATTCTGCTACCCAAGTAACAATATTCGCCTACTTCCATTATGACTTCATTTCTTCTTCTTTTTATTTTTCTTCTTAATCATTTTACCCTCCAGGGTTGGTTTTTCCCCTCGGACTAAGCGAGGGATCCCACCTCTACCGCCTCAAGGGCAGTGTCCTGGAGCGTGAGACTTTAGGTCGGGGATACAACTGGGGAGAATGACAAGTACCTCGCCCAGGCGGCCTCACCTGCTATGCTGAACAGGGGCCTTGTCGGGGGATGGGAAGATTGGAAGGGATCGACAAGGAAGAGGGAATGAAGCGGCCGTGGCCTTAAGTTAGGTACCATCCCGGCATTTGCCTGGAGGAGAAGTGGGAAACCACGGAAAACCACTTCGAGGATGGCTGAGGTGGAATCGAACCCCCCCTCTACTCAGTTGACCTCCCGAGGTTCAGTGGACCCCATTCCAGCCCTCGTACCACTTTTCGAATTTCATGGCAGAGCCGGGAATCGAACTAGGGGCTCCGAGGATGGCAGCTAATCACACTAACCATTACACCACAGAGGCGGACCAACTTAATTTCCTAATCTAATATTTCCTGCATGACCTGACTTCGTTCGACTGCAGTCCATTACTTTTGTTTCCGGTTTACTTATTTTCATCTTGTTACCGGACTTTCATCAACAAAGAAAGTCCGACGGAATTCCGATGAGCCTAATTCGTGTTCAGCTTCACTCGGAAAAGTAAGTACTAGCGGTGATTTAAATGAATCTGAGCTTATTTGTTCAAATGAAATTGATTCACTGCATGGCGATGAGATAATGTGGACGCCCATAGTACTTCTACAAACTGAATTGGTGGCTGTATCTCGTTAAAGTGGAAAGGCTGGGTTTCGTGGAAAGCCTCTCGTGAAATGCTTTGTCCCTTCGGCAGTAA
Organism: Anabrus simplex; assembly: GCF_040414725.1. Lineage (NCBI taxonomy): Eukaryota > Metazoa > Arthropoda > Insecta > Orthoptera > Tettigoniidae > Anabrus > Anabrus simplex. Next base: position 432,862,085 of record NC_090266.1, on the reverse strand, counting down.
CGTTAAAACACAGGCTGCCTTCAAAGCCAGCAAATTATTCATTGAAACTGCATTAATCAAGGGGATGAAAGATAAGAACAATAGAAAGTTAAGCGACGATATCAGAACCATGGGAGAAGCAATGTTCAATTAAATTATGTTCAAATATTGGAAGAAAGAAAAAAGAAAGACGGCATGCAGCATGGACAACAAAATTTGGACTGTGGGAAGAAGGAAACGAAGAGTAAATTAAGGTAATCGTATGAAACTTTTTTCCATAGCTTAGCTAATTATTAAAAGAGCTGAAAACCGAGCAAGTTGGTCGTGCAGCTAGGGGCTCGCCGCTGTTAGCCTGCACTCGGGAGGCAGTGGGTTCGAACCCCACTGCCGACAGCCCTGAAAATGGTTTTCTGTCGTTTCCCATTTTCACTCCAGACACATGCTGGGGTTGTACCTGTCGTCTTTCATTCCACCAACTTTCTCCAGTATCATTTAATTTCATCTGTCAGTCAATAATCATTGCCCCAGAGGAGTGCCACAGGCCTCGGCAGCCGGCACAATTGCAATCCTCGCCGCAAGATGAGGGCTTCATTCATTCCATCCTTGACCCGGTCATGGACTGGAAAACAGGTTGTAGGTTTTCATCAGCATTACAGATGAAATACTATGCCAAAAGCAAATTGAATTTTCATGAAACTCTGCAGCCAGTTTACAAGGAGTTTACAGAGGAGTGGTTGCATTCTAGAAGAGTGGGATTTAACAAGAACTGGTTGTTTTCACTGCTTAGACAACAGGCTTGAATTATAAATTCAATATCGGTCCCTCTTCATTTTAAATTATTTGTAGACTCTCTACATGGTATTTTCTCAGTCAACAAAACGGAGAGAGAGAAGAAGAAGTTGCCACTATTTTGGCTGAACAGGGAATTCTTTAAATTCAAGAAATAAAGTAAAATATGAGTTATTTTTATAAAATGTGTGCACTTGGGACTTTTGTGGCAGAATTAGCATTGTTCAGAGACATTCTAGAAGTTTTAAATCAAATATCGCTGTAATTTCGGTCACAGAATTTAGATGTAATCTCTGTTTCATCTGAGTGAAGTGTGTATGTCAAGTTATTAAGTGCCATGTAGGAAGTTGAAAGGATTCATCTCAAAGAAGCAAATCCCGAATTTTGAGGAAAAACTGGGTCAAGATATAAAAGAACCATCGAGTGAAACGGAAGAGCATTTCCCCAGCTTTAGAAAACATTTCTAATAAAGTCTAACAGGTAATTTTAACGCAGTGAATTTGCTCTATATGGTGATGACAGAATTCAGTCAATTTACAATTCAGTAAGAATACACAATAGGTCTAACCTTAATGGAAATAGCATTATTTCAAAAGCCCATCAAGGAATTCCGCATTGTTAAGGGAATTAAAACCAGGAATACTTAAGTAATCTATTGAGTGAGCTATTTAACAGTGTATTCGGCAGAGTATGAAAGACGGTTGAGCACAGTGAACAATATCATGACCACGTGGAAGAACAGAATGCACATACTGTAATGTTTAGGTCCAAAAATGGAACACTTATAGAAGATTTCCCAACAAAACGGTTTGCAGCTGGTTGGATAAGAAAGGTCTATCATTCAGCTACAGACATACCTCATCGACATGAGATGTCAAGACCATCACATCATTCAAGCAAAATATTTGTTTAAGGCACATAAAGTATATTTGTTTTGTTATGTTGTTCCTCTTTGATTTATGTTTTCATGAATGAATAAAGGTGTTTCTTTAAAAACCTAATTATTTATCAAAATTGCATTATTTTGTGCTGACTTTCATTAGGAACAGGAAATGTTACTTAGTTTGGAAATACCAGCTCGCGAAGCATGTTGTACCAACAGAAAATAATGCCTAAAGTAACCCTTCCCCTCCCTAAGACAAGAAACTCTGCTAATACTACACAGGAATCGGTGACAATCAGCCAGTGTATTTTGACTGAGGATCTTAACGTGCGCCACGTTAGTACAGTCAATAAATTGCATATGTGGGGCCACACAGAATATTTGCAAGGGGAATGCGCCGGGCAGTCCTTTAAATACATTTCAGGTATTCCTAAGCATGCAGTTAGTGGGAGTGGGAGTATCAAGCCAGAGAGGCAGGCTGCAGACAATGATTGTTTTCATGGGCCACCTACCCAGCGGCATAATTTAGCGATGTTATATTCTTATCCTAGACATAAACCCTATAATGATATTTTTATAACGATATGGAAATCAAAATGCTTCAATTTTATGGAATTGTAGTTAATTGCATTAATATGAGATACAACTCTGCAGTGGATCCCATCATGAAAATTGCATTCTTCTTCAAACGCAGCTTCTCGAATAATAATAATAATAATAATAATAATAATAATAATAATAATAATCATCATCATCATCATCATCATCATCATCATCATCATCATCATCTAAGTCCTGGTAGTGTGCGATGTGTGCAAGGAGCGATTACCGTGCACGAGATTAATAGTACTCCACCGGGAACAGCGACATTCTTCCATCCTCATCCGACGAATAAATCTTTTCACTGCTCCAGGTAACTGACTCAGCATTCTTGCGTTGCTGGCAGATATTGGAGTCAGAAGGCCATGAGCGATTATGTATGCCCGAGTGTAAGTCTTTATTTTCTGGTGGACATGAAATGGTGGATACCAGCAGCATACACATGTTGGTGGACTTTTATAGGATACAGTGGTAGATTGAAATTTCTTGAAATCGCTGCAGCTAAATTCTTATTGCTGGCTATTCTAATTGGCCCCATCCTGCTCCCTAGCGATCTCCCAAGGTCTTTCAGCTTATGTGGTTCTTCAGACCATCCATGCCACTCTTTTGAAATCTCTTTATCCACCGCCTCACACTTCTTTGTGAGTGGCCAGCTGCTTCGGAAATATTAGTGACTGGGAGGCTGCATTTCCACACACCTACAATGCATCCCGTTTTCTTCAGGTGCATAGGGCCTTGACGGAAGAAGGTTTGGAAATGTATCTCGATCTAAAATTTCACCTACTGTATACACCTAGTAGGGGCTGGCTGCTTGAGGCCGCAACGGCGTGCTTCGTTATATCGGAAAGGCGTGGGTTCGATTCCCCGTCAGGAAGTCGGAAACTTAAGAAACGAGATTTCTACTTTCTGAGATGCATATGGTCCTGAGTTTCACTCAGCCTACACCAAAAATGAATACCAGTTAAATTCCTAGGGACGAAGTTGACCGGGCGTACAGCTAAACACTCTACCCCATCAAGTGTCGAGGTTATGGATAGTGGCATCCTTTACCTTCCACCCCTCCAATAATTTATTATCAGCAGCCATTGCATCCTGTGATGCATATGCGGTAAGCAAGTTAGTACCAATTATTTGATCATAATATCAGACAAACGTTCAATTATAGGAAGAGCATCTCGAAATACACACATATAAATATTCAAACATGCTTCGCCTTTGTCACGTAAGTTGTAAACACACATGTTCAGCCTCCAACCTAGTAATACACCAGATAATTCATATTGATAGTTATGCTAATGGAGATGGCTATCATTCATTTGAGTTGTATAAGCGAGAAGAATCAGGTGTATTACTAGGTTGGACGCTGAACATGTGTGTTTACAACTTACGTGACAAAGGCGAAGCATGGCGTGTACGAAGATGACTTTCTTCTTTTTGCTTACACCTAGTGAATTAACTCCACCCATCAACAGGTTATTAGGTAACACCAGTAGCATCTCGTGCATAAGGTAACAGGAGCATGTGACAACCTACATTATTTCAATGATATTACATTTAATAATTATTTTGCAAAAACGGCAGTTAAGTATCGTTTGGTGATGAGTTTGTTCATTCTAAACGTCCTTTTCAGCTGTGCAAGCATCCAAAAGCAGCGCTCCTACCAGACGATCACAAGCGAATGAAGTCTACAAAATTTGGCAGATTGCATAACGGGGATGTGTAGGAGCAATTGCTGCTTGTGTGGGAATTCAGATCACAGATCTGATCCTGCAGAGGTAGAAGTTGTTATGAACCCCTAAAGAGAGCAACATTTGTAAAGTTCGCGGTCAGATGTGCACGACCAGACCTGTGAGTCAAACCTTTTGTTGTCTGCTGACGCTCGAAGCGTGCAATGCAGCCAAACTATGAGCACATACTGGTAGATACAGTAGATTTTGCGGGATTACAAATGATTTGTTTTAAGATCTGCCACGTTATTTTTTCTATGACATATTTGCTCTTTTCTTTTGTAAGCTAATAACCTAATTCAAATTAGGTGGATCAGAAGGAACAAAGAAGCATTGCTGATGATGCTGAGGAAAAGTGCTCTACGGAGACGCTCGAGATTTTTAATATTTTAAGCTATCGATAAGGTACAACTCTAGCCAGCCTTCTTGTTATCTGAATGAATAGCCGTGGGCTGTTGAACTATGTAATGTGCACCTGACGGAAGTGCACTTTAAATAAACACAAGTGGGAAGAAAATTTAGACTGTCTACGTAAACAAAAGGTTGGCAATGTATATAATGGCGCGTACTGTTTCCAACCATTACGGTAAATTACAAAGAATTCTTATTTGAAACTCTGTCCTATTGCGAATTCTTTATTCGTTACAAACCTGACATTAATTTAAGATAAATATAATGTCAATTACCGTTTTAATATTACGTTCGGGCCGATGACCTTAGAGGTTAGGCACCTTTAAGCAACAAGTATCATCATCATCATCATCATCATCATCATCATCATCATCATCAATATTACATTTGTACTTGAAGTTATAGAAAAAAGTTACAGAACTGTCAAAAACAGTAGCGTTCAGAACGTTTGAATTTATGATTTCTCTCCTTCCTTCCCTCCCACTGAGCGAGACAGGTTTGAAGTAGGGATACGCGCGTCTGAAGCATGGAATCGAGAAGGTCGACTCCATGGACTCCCGAAACCGGGGTCGTTTTGCATGAAGCCTCACAGCTCCAAGCTAACCTGACGCACATTGCGAGACCGCGCGCATGGCGAAGCGCGGAAACGTAACATGAATAATACGATGCATGTTATGTTCATTTTCCCTGTAGGATCTTAAGAGTGTTGTAGAATGAAATGTCGTTAACGAAAACGATCTCTGTAGGATCTTAAGAGCGTTGTACAATGAAATATCGTTAACGAAAACGACGAGCGTAATGAGTAATGTTTAAATGCGACGAGTCAGGTCATAAAGTGCCGGCATAGTAAACCATGGGAATTTCATTTCACATTTTTATTTGTCGAAATCAGGAAAATGGTAAACAGACACCGATGGTAAATCATTATAAATTTAACATGGGTAAGACCATGAGAGATAAAGACAAATCCAACATGGGTGAAGTCATTAAAAAATAAACAAAATTCCAACGTAGATAAGACCATTAAAAATAAACACAGCGAATTAAGCCTTAGCCAAACCCGCCAGTGTTGACTCCCATACACGTTGACAGCTATAGAGCGTCGAATAAATTAAATCACGACAATGAACACCATGAATTTCTTCCCATAAATGAGGTTACACGAAGGAGCCATGTGAATGACGCCCCAATTATAATTTGGGCATGCTCCTCATATGCTAGTAAGCACCTCCAGACTATGAACGATATGAGCTTCTTCTTCTTCTTCTTCTTCTTCTTCTTCTTCTTCTTCTTCTTCTTCTTACAAACAGTAACAGCTAAACGACTGTTAAACTAAAATGCTTTAATACTATAATATTCATCAGTTTTGTTCCTTTTGTTTTTGAGTAATTGAAGTTCATGTTGGCAATTATTTAAGATCCAAAAACCCAAACCCCATGGCACTTAACGCTCTTGAAAGGGCCTTGGCCTGCTCAGCGACCGCTGCTCAGCCAGAAGGCCTGCAGATTACGAGGGGTCGTGTGGTCAGCACGACGCACCCTCCCGGCCGTTAGTCTGGCATTTCGAGACCGGGGCCATCTCACCGGCAGATAGCTCCTGAATTCTAATCACGTAGGCTGAGTGGACCTCGAACCAGCTCTCAGGTCGAGAGAAAAATCTCTGACCTGGCCGGGAATCGAACGCGGGGCCTCCGGGTGACAGGCAGGCACGCTACCCCTACACCACGGAGCCGGCAATTATTTAAGATACTTTCATAATATATTATTAATATTATGAACAATAGGTGTCCGCCTCTGTGGTGTAGTGGTTAGCGTGATTAGTTGCCACCCCCGGAGGCCCGGGTTCGATTCCCGGCTCTGCCACGAAATTTGAAAAGTGGTACGAGGGCTGGAAAGGGGTCCACTCAGCGTCGGGAGGTCAACTGAGTAGAGGTGGGTTCGATTCCCACCTCAGCCATCCTGGAAGTGGTTTTCCGTGGTTTCCCACTTCTCCTCCAGGCAAATGCCGGGATGGTACCTAACTTAAGGCCACGGCCGCTTCCTTCCCTCTTCCTTGCCTATCCCTTACAATCTTCCCATCCCTCCACAAGGCCCTGTTCAGCATAGCAGGTGAGGCCGCCTGGGCGAGGTACTGGTCATACTCCCCAGTTGTATCCCCCGACCAAGAGTCTGAAGCTCCAGGACACTGCCCTTGAGGTGGTAGAGGTGGGATCCCTCGCTAAGTCCGAGGGAAAAACCGAACCTGGAGGGTAAACAGATGATGATGATGATGATGAACAATATAATTAGTCAAAAATTTGTCGTAATATTATACTCTATGCACTGAGCAGTTGTTTGTTTTGTGTAGCTCTAGATCACATTGGCAATTATTTAAGATTATTCTATAAATCATATTATTATCGGTATAGCCATCAAATCCAGGTAAAAATCCCTAACCTGACCGGAGTCGAAACAGGGGCGTCCGGGCAAGGGGCAGGCTGCTGCCCCTAAAATGCGGAGTGGACTATTATGATGCACAATCATTTGTAAAATATTTCCTGTACAATCATAGGTCTACTCTGAGCATTCGCTGGTTTTTCTGCTTTATGTCATGGACATTCCTATTGGTGTTTATTTAAAAGTATACAGTCAGATTATTATTATTATTATTATTATTATTATTATTATTATTATTATTATTATTATTATTATTATTATTATTATTATTATTATTATTATTCATCGCCAAAATGCTACATTAACAATCATGATAATCCGAAACAATATTTAATGATTGCTGGCTAATAATATTATAGTTGTATTTATTGCAGCACAAATGATCAGGGGGTTATGAAAGGAGGGACGTGGAACTATAAATCTAAGCAGCTCCCAAACACATTTGATAGATAGCGTTAGTGCCTCAACGGAGTTGACACTGAGTGTTCCAGGGACAGCAGTTTCGACTCTTCGCGACTCCATTCGTAACCAATCCTTTGTTTGAAGCTGCTCAATGGGAATTTCTCCAGAGTTGGATAAGGCGTTCGTAAATCCATGAACTGTGCGGCTTGCACGAACCTGATTCCCCCAAATACATTTTTACTTGACAGTACATGGTTCTTACTTGTCTCAGAGTTTATCGCCACATATGGAATGTATGTCCTTCAATACCCTGCCTGTTAAGCAGACATAGCCCCCTGGAACTATCGCCTCTTCCCAGGCAAAAGTAACATCTAAAGGGACGCTATTTCGCTCAGTAAACGAGGTGAAAGCAGAATCGAAGGAGGCATTACGGAAGGTTGCAGAAGCTAGCTTCCAGAAATTCTTCCGGGACCTTCACCAACGCCCTAGGGAATTGCTTTGAAGATAGTTATCCATCGGTGTTTTAATGCATTCACCGCAAGGAAACATACAGCATGTCTCCTAACGTTTGGAACCTACCAGTACTTCTTGTAATTTTCACAAGAACAATATAAAACAGTTTGACTCAGTGGCGGCTCGTACTGATTGTGTTCTGCTCCGTGATGCCCAGCCCATTGCAGTACTGTAAGTGTAATAGACACATCTAAATTTGCGTTGCATACGGGAAATGCCAACTGAGCTCGTGTGCATCCGTCCTCCAGCCCCGCAGAAACGTTTTATTCCATGTCCTACCAGTTTGAAGTTCCCGAAAATGTAAGGGAAAAATACACCCAAATATTACATCTCAATTTGTAAGACTCCGATTTCGAGGGACATCGACGATATAAGTTAACAACAGTTAATACGTTTCATAAAAAGCCTTTCTCCCGCTTATCGAAAAAATGTCGATCTAGTATCGACAGCCAACGGCCGTAGCCGTGTTGAAACACCGGATCCTGTGAGATCTCCGAAGTTAAGCAACATTGGGCGTGGTCAGGAGTTGGATGGGTTGCCACACGCTATTGGTGGGGAGTAAAGGAATGGAGGAGCGGAAAGGAACTGGCCACGCTACCGCACGTAAACTCCGGCTCAGGAACACCTCTGCGGAGGTTCGGACCTGCCTTCGGGCAGAATAACCCTTACCTAGTATCGACACACTCATATTTACAGAGGTTCCGAGACCTACAAACACCTTTGAGAGCCGGCTTTCTTAATGGAGGGGAAACCTGATGGTACTAACGTTCCTGTTTTCATTTACATGACTACCTAACACGGAAGAATTCACTACCATTACGGAGAAACATATTTATGATTACTTGTAGGCCTAAGAACTCGCTCATTCGCTTCGTACGAGAGAGAATGTTTTCGGTCGTTGGATATAATTATGCTAAAGTTCTGGCCATGTACGCAAAAGATAGAGAAATATATGTACCCCCAATCATAAAGTACGTAGTTTGAAGACTTAACATGAACAGTAAATTGATTTTGTGTTACTTAATCACAACCATCATTACGCATTTCTCCTGTATTTATGCTATTTGGGTTTTCTTTCTACTGAATAGAAGCATCACAACTATACTGTAGTATCTGAGAATGTTGACATGTAAGAATTTTAAACCATATCAATATCCACAATAAAAAAGTTCTCTATTTACACTGATGACTACAACGGAGGGACTTTTTGCCAAACAGTTGAGATTTCAACATGCTCTCTCTGCTTGCTGCAGTAATTCTCTCGCAGACGGTGGAGCTGGTGCTACCTCTAGTGTATTATATACTAACTCTATGGTCTCAGTGACAGCTTCTCCACTACACTTGAATAGGCCAGGCGTGCTGCAAGGCGTGGAGTTTGTACAGAAAAGTTATGGACGACCCTTAGCCACCTATCGGAGAAAGCTGTAGTTACGTGTGCTCGCTCATGTTTCTGCCGTTCACAGATCCTAACAAGGTTGCCAGATCACCAGTACCTGACTGGGTATCGATCTTTGGCTCGATAACAACACTCAATATGAAGGATGGGATCGCTAATCGCTGTATGTTATATCTTTCATTCTGGTGGTTCTGCAGCTCTGCAGATCATATTAGGGAGCCGCGCCTGGACTTGGACACAATATCGAAGATTAGTCAACATTTACTTGGATATTACCGTAATGCAAGCTGTAACCATAATTGCAGCCCCTCGTACTTGCGATCGAGGGCAGTTTTATATTGGGAAGTATGCAGTCCAATGTGATTTCTGTCAAGGAGAAATTCTAGATTATTCCCTGTAATTAGGCCATGATTTAATGTTTAGTAATTATAATGTATTTACAGTATGTACAAGAATCACGGTATGTATAGGATTATGAGGCATGTAGTAGGAGTATGAGGCATATAGCAGGAGTATGAAGACCACAGTAAATTTCTACCGATGTAATGACTAAAGGAATAGACTCAGTATCAGGAGTTAGTTATCCTTATAATATCGTCGCTGCACCGGCAAAACCTCGTATCCCACAATGTCCTTCCCGGGGATTGGGTGTTTGTGTCGTCCATAACGATCCTTTCCTCACATTCAACACTTTACACTTCCGCCATTTACAAAATACACGCAGGTTCCACACATATGGTGCAAGTAGGGGCAAAAGATATCTCTAGGTCGCCGCCCAGAACAATTAACATTTAAAAAATGCATTATAACGTAGGAGTGCGTAAACACGCCATGCAAACATACATTCCTACAGCGCGGTACAATAAGAGTCAATTTCCTTTACACATTGGCATACGAAAATCATCACAACGAGCATTGTTCTGATGGAATGCATATCTATATGTGGCTGGGAGGCGTGATCAGTCTTAAGGAGAATAATGGATAGGAAGGACATTGTGGGATTCGAGGTTTTGCCGGTGCAGCGACGATATTTTCTCTCCCTCTCTGTCTTCTTTTTTGTTTACAATTTTGCTTTACATCGCACCGATACAGATAGGTTTTATGGTGACGATGGGACACAAAATGGCTAGGAGTGGGAAGGAAGCGACCATTGCATTAATGAAGGTACAGCCCCAGCATTTGCCTGGTGTGAAAAAGGGAAACTGCGGAGAACAAACTTCAGGGCTACCGACAGTGCGATTCGAACTCACTATCTCCCGAATGCGAGCTGATAGCTGCGTGACCCTAACTGTACGGCCAACTCGCTTGGTCATATTTTCTTCATCTCCACTCTTCTATGGTAAATTTACTCTATTTTTCATAAGCTAATAATCAAATTCAAATTACATGGATCAGAAAGAGCAAGGAGGGCGACAGGCTTCGGCAGCTGGCACATCTCCTATCCTCGCCGCTAGATGGGGGCTTCATTCATTCCATTCCTGTCCCGGTCAATGACTGGAAACAGGCTGTGGATTTTCAATACGGTACAATACTAGCGTATCAGTGCAACCAGCGTTTTTGTTATCTGAGTGAATGGCTGTGGACAGTTGAACTATTCAATGTACACCTGGCGGAGGAACATTTCAAATAAACACAAGAGGGAAAAATACGTTCATTTATTCTTGCTTTATCCTCAGGCATTTCATTTCCAGGAATTCAATTGAGATTTTAATCAATCCAATTAGTTGCTGAACTGCTCAATCCATGAAGCAGATGTAATTATATCAGAACACACAATACGCACAAAATTCATTTGCCATACAAATACGAATACGTGACTGAGTCCTTGATTGAATGGTCAGTGTCGCCACCTTCGGGCCAGAGAGTCCTGAATTTGATTCGAAGGCGTATGGGGGATTTGAACCATGCGTCGCTAATTTCTCTGTCTCGGTGTGTATACTTCAGTGCACTGCTCCCCATGAACATACCATGCCACAGAAAGAAGTAATACTGAAGAGAGTACTCCCATCCCCTAATTCCGCATCACCTGAGACTGAGGTGAGAGTATTCGTCAATTGCAATCCAAACTGTTTTTGATATATGCACTTGATTCTTCTTACTGCAATCATTGATTCTATTACTACATTAAAGATTATAATTTAATCTAGGAAGAGTTTATATTCATTTTTAAATTATCGCTTTCGGTTTTCCTAGATTCTAGGATAATCATATATCATACCCTTCATTATTTAAGTAAGTACTTATTTTCATTCCTGTTATTATATTTTTACTTCGGTTTCACTACCCAGGCATTTGATGCAAAGTGATTATATCTCCCCACATAGTCACAAGAAATGTTCCTCTTCTATTAATTCTCCACATAAGAGACAACGATTCTGGTCATGTTTCTCTCTTTGACCCTTATCCTTATATTTACCCATTAATCACCACACTATACCTCTTATTTCTCCTTCTTTTTTTCTTTCTTTCTTTCTTTCTGACAACTTTTGGATAATTTCACATAATTCTAGTAACGTTCTTGGTCTGACATGATCATTTGCTTCTCTGTAAATTTCATTTTAATAGTTACTTCTTTGCTCAGACTTTCTTTGTTCTGAACATCTTTATCTCCTATTCTATCGAGCACCCCTTCACCCAGATTACCCGGTAAGGTAAACACGTGTTCTCGTCTTGAGGTGGTGCAGCTCTTTTCAGGTACACGCGTGATGGAGGTGAGCGGCATGTACCAGTGTAACCCTGCAGTGACCACGTGGGGACTCACACACTCCCACGTTTACTAATTTTTGTGCATTAACCTTGAGACGTCGACAATAAAGGTGTGACTCTATGTAGCTTCCTGAAATAACGTGACTCTGTACTCCTTGACTTTTCATGTCTATTGTTGACGTGTTCATAGCGCACTGGCAATAAATTTAAGACGGGGGTCTGGTGGATCCCCACGTGGTAAGAGACGCAACCGTATTCACGCGGCACCTAATATTAGTATCAGGTAAGAAATGGCGTTACTTATTCGTTCTGTTTTTTTTTTGCTACTTGCTTTACGTCGCACCGACACAGACAGGTCTTATGGCGACGATGGGACGGGGAAGGGCTAGGAGTGGGAAGGAATTGGCCGTGGCCTTAATTAAGGTACAGCCCCAGCATTTGCCTGGTGTGAAAATGGGAAAACACGGAAAACCATCTTCAGGGCTGCCGACAGTGGGGTTCGAACCTACTATCTCCCGAATACTGGATACTGGCCGCACTTAAGCGACTGCAGCTATCGAGCTCGGTCGTTCTGCTTTTACAAGATACTCTTCTATGAGTCATTTGAATTTGTAAACACTTTTATATCAGCTTGAACTTAACAATGCATGTGTTTGTAATTGTTTTTTTAATCTGATAACAGATTGCTTAACAGTGATGCTTTCGCGGCCCGTACTTGTAGACATGATATCGGCTTTTGGGCTTATGCCGTGTCAAGAAAACAAAGTGGAACTCTTTACATTTCGCACAGAACTTTGCCCTGCGTCTTCAGAAGAAAATATCGACTGTTCACAAGGAAGACTTCTACATTTCTACAGTTCTCTGCCTTGACACTGCATAAGCCCAAAAGCCCATATCATGTCAACAGATTTCTTGTTGGAGTGCGATGGATGACAGAGAGGTGCGAACTACATATGAAGAATCACTTGAAGAGGAAAAAGCAGATCATGAAGATGAATCTTCATATTCCGAATCAGACAACAATTGTGAATTGCTAGACGAGGGAGGTGTATCTGTTACGTCGTTCTAACAAAGAAAATGTTTTCTAAATCAAGATGAATTGTTTTCCCAAGAATGACGGACGTAAAAACCAAGACGTATTGTTACAAATGCTACAGAAAAGTGTGTCTGAATCACATGAAAACTATATGTGATGATTGTTTGAAAGACAGCCTTGAGTTGGAAACTGATAGTGAATTAATGTGCATTTTTCTGGGCTATATTATGTGGTAATACTGATAATTGAATCTTTTAAAATATTGTAGTACAATGTAAGTGATGTTGATAATATATTTTCACAAGTCTATGTTTCATTTTAGAACTCTTAAATGGTAGAAAATAATGGGGGGGGGGTCTGTCAACACCCCACGCGGTTACTCATGTTCCCGTCTTTGACGTGGACACTGCAGGGTTAAGACTTACCAGCCCTCTTGCAATTTATAAATTTATGGCAGTACCGGCAATCGAACCCGGCTCACCGGGTGCTAACCGTGAAGTTACGGAGACGTTATGGTAACGTTATGATTGCATAGATGTTTCATCTGATGCTAAATTCAATATTTCCCTCCCGTTAATTAGCTATATCAGATTGTATACTTACATCATCACATAGAACTAACTTCACTATCAGCTGCACAGTTTGGTAGCCCCATTATTATTTTGAAGAACTAATTACCACTTCAAACATTGCTATAGGAATTACAAAGATGTTTTTGAAGACTTTCGTGTGGAGCATGGCATTGTATGGATGTGAAACATGGACGATAACTAGCTCAGAAAGAAAGAGAATAGAAGATTTTGAAATATGGTGTTACAGAAGGATGCTGAAGGTGAGATGTATAGATCTAATCACTAATGAAGAGGAGATCGATTTGGCTAAATTTGACGAGAAGAAGAGATAGAATGATAGGACACATCTTAAGACACCCAGGACTTGCTCAGTTGGTTTTTGAAGGAAGTGTAGGTGGTAAGAATGGTAGGGGTAGACAAAGGTATGAATATGACAAGCAGATTAGAGCAGACGTAGGATGCAATAGTTACGTAGAAATGCAAAGGTTAGCACATGATAGGGTGGCATGGAGGGCTGCATCAAACCAGTCTACGGACTGATGACTCAAACAACAATATTACCAATTATATATCTAACATCAATTTGTATGCAAAGCAGCATCAAAAGCTGTTGAATTTTGCGTATAATGAAATTTAAAAGTTAACGTTTCGACAGACTGAAATGCTTTAAAATTACATTAACCAAGTCGACACTGGAAAGTATAGCTTCCTTGTTAACAAATCATTCTACCAGTCAGGAAAATTACGAAACCAAAAATCTCAAATCGCTAAAAATAGAAATTGTGAAATCAATTGCATTTACTGTAATAAGAAATGTCTAGAACTGAAGTTCATTCCCAAGTACATACCAGTAAAAACTAAATAACAATAGCATCGTCTAAAATACCAACATCTCTATCACAGTTGTTCTGGATAAGAAACGAAATTAAATTCGGACAGGATAAAGAAACAAGAAATCAACAAACAAATTTTATACATCCATTCAAACCTAAGCAACTTTTAGTACCTCACTCAATGGACATCCTAGATTTTATTTTACATGATTACGTCCAATATCCAGTATTTGAGAGGTAGTGGGTTTGAACCCCACTGATGGCAGTCCTGGAGATGGTTTTCCGTGGTTTCCCAATTTCACACCAAACAAATGCTGGGGCTGTACCTTAATTAAGGCCACGGCCGATCTTATTCACTCATAGCACTTTCCTGCCCCATCGTCGCCATAAGACCTACCTGTGTCAGTGCGACGTAAAGCAACTTGTACATGACTATGTTACAAAGGAACAGCCATTATCAACAAGATCAGTAACCTAAACAATAAACAAACTAAACCAGAAAACAGTAACTACGACAAACTCACTAACTTACACTTTTGAATAATTACGGCAATAGATCAAACAAAACTTTTTCCAGCAAGGAAATAAATCAACTAGAAAAAGTTGCCAAGTTCAACTGCTATGAACGTCATAGAAAAAGCAACAATCACTGATGTAGATTTGGCTTGTCAGAACATACCCTATCACAAACGGAAATAATAAAAAGCGTAGCCACTGATGAAGCCCTAAAATAATTAGACATGAAAGTTACGTTGAACAGTCTAATTGCACAATGGTATTCAACAGTTACAACGCGACCCAACGAAAGCATTTCAAAACGAGATAAAGAAAGCGATCAAGAAAACAGACATTATTCTCGCAAACCAAGAAAGAGACTCTCCACTGAAAGCCTCAAAGTCTCGATACTAAGAGCTATTCCCAAAATACACACACCAGTCAGAACAGTTAATTTCAAAAATGTGCCAAATTATAATGTAAGCAAATTACTCAAGCAAATGCTAACGGAAAAATCTCAATCGAAATGCAATTATGACTCGATGTAGCTCTCTAAGTACTTTGGTGTTGTGTTTATAGATAATTTCTGTCAGAAACATGTCATAAACATTGCGTCTGTGCCTCTGTCAGTTGTCATACTGTAAAGTCTGGTTTCGTGAAGAAGAAGAAGAAGAAGAAGACAGGTTGATTAAAAAAACCTAGAACTAATAAAAGAACTAAATACGCTAAAAATAACAGAGAAGACAAGGAGGATATCCTTTGACCTCAGCTATATGTGCACCACTGTACCAATAGAAGAATCAATAAATATTATAGAAAAACATCTAAAAAGACAACATTTCACTACATGAAACAAACGAAATAATTCATCTCCTTTGAACTAATTTAAATCAAAACAGTTTTACATTCAATGACAAAATCTATCGTCAAAAGCATGGGTTACCCATGGGCTCACCATTATCAGGTATAATAAGGAACATTTTCCTAAATTTGAAACCAATTTCTTAATCAACCAACATTCTCATGAAGGAATTGGAATCTACATTGAAGCAGATATGTAGATAACGTAATATGCTTATATGATAATGACGTCACAAACGCACAGCAGTTTTTAAACACTCACTGAATTCTTTACACAAGTCAATGAAATTCACAATGGAAAAAGAAACTAACAAGGAGATCAACGTTTTAGACATCAAAATCAGTAGGAATAATGACAACCTGTCATACATATTATACAGAAAACCGTCTCAGATTTCACACACGATAGACAGCGAATCCAGCCACCCATACACACGCAAATTAGCAAGACTGAATACAATGATACACAGAACAATTTCCATACAAATGACCACAATAAATTCCAATGATGAAATGCAAATAATAAAACAAATCTCAAAACAAAAAACCGCCCTCCTGACAGAGTATATATATTACTAAATAAAGAAATGAAAACACCAGAAAAAGTCGCATGAAAGATAAAAATATGCTATCCTCAGGTATACTGCCATCATCTAGATGAACAAGTACACGTACAAAGTAGCTAACATTTTCTGAAAACAACGACTAAATTTAGCATTTAGAACGAATAATACATTGCACAAATATGCAACCTAAACAAAACGACCTTTTCTCCAAATCGGGAGTTTATGAACTCAAATGTCATGAACCAAACTGCAACACCACACATATAGTTCGAGCAAAACGTAATGTTCGCACCAGATACAAATAATAAAAAAATGCGATCAGATACACTCGGCATTCAGCCTTCGGAGAGCACGTATACGACAACTCAACAAAATCTAAAAATGTTACACATTGAAAATGAAAGAAAATTTTTTAACATTAAGTAATATATAGAAACGTATATTGCAAAAAATCAAACCAAACCAGCCTCAACAAGCACACACGATACTTAATTTCAGTACAATATTTTACACTTTTTTGCATTAGCGCTTAACGAATCCCACAGAAGGTTACTCTGACAATTAGCGTTTGTAATGCAGGTTAGGATATTGTTACCTATAGTACATTAGCTGACTTTACACAGCGTTCTCTCCACTCGGGACTTTTTAGTGGGTTATTGTTTATCACCAACAATAATGTCTTACAAGATACTCCTTAATTCTATTCCATACTTTCATTTCATGAAAATCATTAGCTTACATATACTCCCTAATACACAAAACATTGTAAAATGACGAAAGAGCATTTCTCCTCCCCTCTCCATTGAACAGAGTTAATGCGTACAATATTTCCCTAAAAAATTTGAAAATTTACTGTTCATAGCGCTACGCAATTATTTTTGAGTATGACATTTCAGTGCTTAATGAATCCCACAGGGCGTTACACTGACGCTAAATTTCTCGAATGTGGTATAGGATGTTCTTCTCTGCAGTAAATTTTCGGAAATTACGCAGGGTTCTCGCCACATGAGACGTTTTACTAGATTATGATTTATCACTAAAATATGTCTTACAAGATACATTTTAATTCATTTACATATTTTTCTTCATCAAAATCATTATCTTACATCTACTCCCTAAATCAGAAAGTATAGTATAAGATGACGAGGCAGCATTCCTTCTCCCCTCACCATTGAAGTGAGTCATTGCTTTCATCCCCCAACACAGCTAACATGACCGGAGAAAGGGAACTGGCTTCAGTCCAAACGCAGTCGCGGATGGTAACGGACGATCAGCAGCTTAATAATTCTGAAAGTTACTAAGGTGATAGTGGATGACTACTGCAATCGTAACTTGTATCATTTGTTCATAATATCAACAATTCGCAAACATTGACATGTTTAAGCGACGTAAACAAAGTTGTACATACATGTGCATACTTTAAAGTGATTTGATATAATCTGGGATGTTCGTGTAGGACGAAACGTGTCATTGTTTGTTTAATACTGTGTGTTTATTACAGGTATGTCATAGTGTTATAGTCCGGCTCCATGGCTAAATGGTTAGCGTCTGGCCTTTGTTCACAGGGGTCCCGGGTTCGATTCCCGACAGGGTCGGGAATTTTAACCATGATTGGTTAATTTCGCTGGCACGGGGCTGGGTGTATGTGTCGTCTTCATCATCATTTCATCCTCACCAGGACGCACAGGTCGCCTACGGGTGTCAAATCGAAAGACCTGCACCTGGCGAGCCAAACTTGTCCTTGGACACTCCCGGCACTAAAAGCCATCGCCATTTCATTTCATAGTGTTAGGAAAAATGAAAATCCACAAACCTGTTTCCAGTCATTGACCGAAATATTTTGTTATCGTTATTTGGTTTCGGTGTTTTCCAAATTCGTACGTTCCTCATCGCCAGATGTTTCATTCCGGACTTGTGTCAATGTCATCCACCTGTCAATGTCATATGTTGCGTACACATGCTATGTTATGTGACCCTCTCATTCTGAGACATCTGGTGGCGAATGAACGTACCATTTCCACTTCTATTTCAACAACTAAATTCTATAGACGGGTTGCAACTGGAATCGCGAAGAGTCGATTCCATATGCCTGGGAAATAGGGTACCCGATTCCGGAATCAATTCCGAAGAACTAGTAGCACCATCTATAGTGCAGGTAGGTAAAGACGTGCAGCACGAATGTCGATACCTTAAAGCACACAAGTGCTATGTCCACTTTCTTGGGATATCGATATATTGGTACCACCAGATTAGTCATGAAAAACGGCATTCAATGCACAGTGGTTCTTCGTCCATACCAAGTGGGAAATACAAGAAAAACCGAGAAACCTAAAATTACTAGGTCCTCCCGTGTCTTCTTTACAAGCGCACACAAGTACTACGTTCTGATATCTTCCTTGTTGTCAGGTCTCACGTGCTTAACTGTGCTATGTCCGGACATAGTATCCGTGTGCATTTACTTCACAAAACAAGAATGGACGTAGATCACGTTCTTGATTCATTACTGGCCTTGGTACTTGTTGCTTTGGCGGTCCTGTACAGCAGTTTGTGAGAGATATTGTGATTGTTCTGGCTCGCATAATAGCTGTAGGCTTTAATCGTGAATGAGTGACATGGTGTCAATATTGACTGTGAAGACTGCTTTTAGAGTAGTTGTTATACTACATAGCCTACTACAGCGGTAAGTTATCATCATATTAAACTCATTCTTTATCTATTAAAACAATCAAAACCTCATATCTGTACTGAAGGCTGTACTAATGTATTTATTTTGCATATGATTAGAAATTAGTGCACAGGCAGATCAATTGTGCAGGTGGTTGGATGAGTTGGAAGAAGAGGAACGTGAAAGTAATGCCTCTGATAAGGTCCAAATTAACTCTCAAAGTAATGCCATTGCTATGGATGTACTAGGACAAGGGGAACGAGAGTATGACACTGACCATTTTATGGAGGTCGACGTATAAAACGTCGCAACTTACATTAATGGTGATCATTAATTTTGTTTCTCATAGTGTACCTACATATCTAGTCCCACAAAACTGTTCTTATTGCGTTTTATCGTGTTTAATAGTTCATTGCAGAACTGGTAACTGGTAACGAGGTAATAGAAGTCATAGCAATTGTAAGCACTGACGGCACAGTGATATCAAATCAGAACCAGCACACTGATGAAGCAGGTAAGGCTTTCATTAAATGTCAATCAAGCATGTCAATTTTATTTTTCTGATTCAGTCTGTTTTTCTAATAATACAATTAATCTGTTTACAGGCGACCCAAATGCAATAGAACAAGATGATCTTACTATTTCCACCAAAAAACAATTAGTAGTTTTTGATGAGAGCAACAATTACAACATATAAATTCTTGAAAGGTGTGCAGGCGAAGAAAGAGATGAAGGTTATGAACCGCCAGAGGATGCTGGAAGTGACAATTGTGAATCACAACATACACTGGATGGTAAGATCGAGTTATAAATACATAAAGATTAACAATGACGAATACCAGGTATAAATATTTGCCAATATATCCCGTTTACCTCTCTCCTCCTGTATTTGTCTTTGCAAATGGCCATTATTATTTATTGTATGCTGTTGCAGAAACCTTAAATAACAAGAACAAAGAGGCAGTGCTTGATGATAATTCCTGAGGAAGTTTCCGAGATTCGTATTGCCAATTATATTGCATCAGAAACACCAAAGTGGACAAGATGACGTTTTTCAGACCCTGCAAACTGGAAGGGAAACGTTAAAAAGGTAAATCGGCTGGCTGGCAAGAGTTACAGCGACTTCAATAGCCGAATTATTCCACCCAAGGCTCTGAAGCTGAATGACTGTGCATTTAGATTCAGATGCCTAACGAACATGTGGCGTTATTAAAATAGAAACTCTTATTGAATCATATACCTTCGACCATCTACGGATATTGGACATTTATTTAAATTGTGTCTATTTTTGACACTTGTAATTCTTATTCTCTGCTAATGACCTTGGGTTCCCAGCCTAGTAACTGAGTTGAACTATTATTTTACCACGTTCATATGAGGCTGGAGTTCGACTATATTTGAAGTATAAATTAAGAAAGACTTCGTATCTCGTGAACTTGGATTATATCTGCCCTAGCACCTTGGACGTTTGGCTACTAAGTACCTGCTCTGCCTATACGAGGAGAGATGAACTTTCCGTTGTATGGTTACTCTATGTGTGTTTCTAAACGTGTAATTGCACGGTAGGCCAGCTACGGGGACTGCTACGCTATCTATCAGATTGAATGTAGTACCAAAGAGTGTGATGTGACTGTTGCTCGCCAGGGCGCGTATCGAGTCTGCCAGGTGTCACGCCTAGCGGCGAACTTGGTAGCGCGACATTTTGCGCAGGATGTCTTGGAGGCTGGTTGTAGCAATGATGGCTGCGGAGACTGTTACCAGAACGATGTGTAATCCAACTGGTGTTGGATGATAAACAAAAAAGGCCACATCGAGTGATGGGAGTTTAAGTATTTTGTTTTGGTGTATAATATGTGTGTTAATTTGTAAATATGTAATTATATAGGTAGTTTATTTATTCTTGTGGAGTGATATTGTTAGGTCGAACTACGAGGTGAGTTATCTTGGCATAAGGCTTGCTTGTAAGTATTTTAAAGTATCATTGCTATTAATATTATTTTACTGCGTGTGTGTAATATTTGAATTTGTGGTGGAATATGAACATTGTGGACATCTAAGTTTTAGTGATGCCGTGTTTTGCTCCTAGTGTACGTCATGTACATAACGGTGGGCTATCCTTGTGCTAAGATAACATTTGAAAATTTTTATCGTGTCCTTGTTCTAAATTTGTCATTCTCTTCGCTCGGGCTTTACCTTTTGGTGTTTTTGCTTGTGATTTTCCTTGTAATGCCCGTATGCGTGTGCCGCCTTCCTTTTATACTGTGGTATTTTATCGTTTTCTTACGTGTTGTATTTTTGGCGTATATTCGTGTTTCTGCTTGTCTCCTTGTGCGAATTGTGTTGGTTGTCGCATGTTTTGGCTATCCTGTGCCCGTATTTTGGCCTAACAATGCACCTACATTTCTCTCTATAATTTTCTTTAATATTTTTTTTTACATTATTATTATTATTATTATTAGTCACCTTTGGTAAGTCGAATTATGCTTAATTTTCTTGGTGAATACTTGAGTTGAGTCTGGTTTAATTATATTCTTTCCTTTTGAGGGCTTTAAATTAAATATCACTCCATTGTTGGTGTAATATCGTATAAATGTTATCAGTTTCAACAATACAAGTAACGTTTAGTAGGTCGAGGGCTGGACACCCCTGGAGAATGGGATGGTTCCTTATCTTATCCTTTTGTGTGGGTATTGTTGTTATTATCTCTTCGGGCCTGACAGTTATGTAACATTATTAGTGTGAAGGGTGTGTGCATTGTGTCTGCCCCGATGACTGTATCGTGTATTATACTCCATAAATTATTCGTTGTATTGAGTTTTTTTCTTCTGAATCTGTTGGTTCTATTTTGTGTTCTGGGTTATGCTAAGTGATCTGTTCGTGCTTTTCCTGATGTTACTGTGGCTCATGTTTACGTTTGTTCACCTAGGTTTGGTGATTGAAAATTTATTGTAACTTGGGATATTTCTTTTAATCGGTGCCGTGTGAGCTTGTGATTGTAACATGTTCGTAATCGTGGCTTGATTTGACTGTCACGTTCCGTGGTGCTGCCTTCGTATCCGGGTTTGGTGCGGGCCATTTACTTCTACCGGGTGCTGTCTCAGTCCTCGATTTGCTAACCCTTTTTCCCCTTTCAGGCTTGAATGTTAAAATTTCATTTAAATTTTGTAATACGTCAAACAGGTGCGTACCATGGTACCTACGTAGTTTTCCTGATGCATCAGTATATTGGTATATGAATATGGTTGTTCTTAAAGAAATGAATTATTTTATTTATTAGCAATGAATTTCTTTCTACTTATATAATTCTGTGATTTTCTGTATATTTATTTTACCCTAAATGTTGGGTGCTAATTGTAAGCTTAATACCTTTTTCAGTTTATCTATATTTTATCCAAAGGTTTAAATTGTAGTGTAAAAGATTTATTTATTATATTTTATTTTAAATTTTTGAATATTTCTGGTGTCATTTCTTGGTGTGCTTACTAAGCAATTTCCTGATCCCGTCCTCTCTCATTAAGTGGGTAGGCTCCTGGTCCCTACATGCTTCCTCTTGTCTATTTCCTTGGGTATGTTTTATTGTGTTATCTTATTTTTGCTCTGTTGAAAATTTATTTGTAAGCGCTCGTCCCTATGACCATCGTCATTTACTCATACTTATTAGGGGCGTTGCAGTAGTGGTAGCATTGTCGCGTGGTTTTCTGTGTTGAAGCTACGCAGTACAGTTAGTTAAGAAATTGCCACGCAGGCAGCCTGAATGACACCAAGAAATTAGTAAATATTTATGTATGTCTTTGTAAGCTGAGGTGAATCCCACTGATTATTTTGGCTTTTGTTTCATGTACACCCCCATGATGGCTGGACGGTCGATAATGGATCCGAGCATGCTGAGAAGCGAGGAGCTGTCTTACGAACTGAACATTCGTGGATGCGAGTCCAGTGGAACCAATGCTGTCAAAGTTCAAAAACTGAGGGAATCCGCCCACTTTCCCATCATGGTACCCGAATTGGACCGGCAGGCAGTTGGTGAGTCGATTACCCTTATTCAAGATAACATTGATGAATTGAGGGAATTATGTTCTTCTTTTACTGACGTTACGCCTTCTAAGGCACAACTGAAAAGAATTAAAGTTAGGGTAGATCACTATTTAAATCGAATCAAGGATCTGCTTACTTTAGAACTTAATCCTTTCCATCGCCAAGAAATTTCTGAACTATTGTCCGTGGCCATTGCCTTGTCCTGTGATGTTCATGCAATTGAGATGTTTATCGATGTACAAAAACTTACTATCATTGATGTTGATCCACAGGCGAGTAGGGTCGAACAGGTTGATGCATCCTCCTCCCTCCCGTCTCGTACATTGACTCCGCAAGGAGAAGGCAAATGTCAAACATGTTTACCGGTGAACTCCTTTGTTGTACCTCCTCCTGTCTTAGAGTTATTTAAAGGCTTGCCTGATTTCTCGGTGGACTCTATCGAAGAAACGATTCGATTTTTAAGATTCTGGATAGAATTGTTGGAAACTGCACATGTTTTTGAACTAACTTTGCTAAATGTTTTCCGTGTCTGCTTCCCTCACTGTCAGGGCATGCTGAAGGATGAGCTACGGGATGCCATTACTGAAAACGTCACTGTAGAGGACTTTCATGACACGATATTGAATAAGTATATTCCTTGGACTGCACAACAGTCTCTCGTCCAAAGTTGTTGTTTCCGTAGGCAATCCTTAAATGAGAAATTGTCCAGTTATATAAAAGATGTGAAATACTATTGCAAGGTCTTCAGGCAATCCATTTCGGAAACGGATTTGGTGAATCATTTGGTAAGGGGTATCTCGCCGCAGTACCGTTCTTACATGTGCTTTACTCCGAGACCTGTAACCCTTAAGGAACTGGAGGCGGCTTGTGTTGAGGCAGAGAGTGTGCGTTATGAGGATTCGTGCCGTGTGGCGGACGTTCCCCCACCCTCGCTTTGCACTCGGGATGTTTCTCTAACGTTACCTCCGGCTGTTCAGCCCGTTAAGAAGTGTTATGCATGTGGTGCCAGAGATCATCTTCGGGACAAGTGCCCGAGTCTAAAACAATCAAGTGCATCTCAGAACTTTAACAACAACCATCGTACATGTTTCATTTGTGGGTCCAAACAACATGTTAAACGTTATTGTCCAAATAAGCCCAGTCCTTTAACAAATTCTCCTCAAAATCAACCAAGAATATGACTAGCCGAAGCAAAAGTACCTGTGAATTTGTCTCCTGTTTCAACTAGACATGTGAACTTGGGTAATCAGTATAGTGATATCCTGTGTCATGTTGATTGTCAGTGTATTTCTGCCCATGTATGTGTTAACCTACCTTTTATTCCAGCTGAGGTCAACGGAGAGCCTGTGTCTGCTCTCGTGGATTCTGGGAGCGTGTACTCCTTAGTCAACATGTCCTGGTATGAAAGGTATAAATCCCCTTGTAACCTTCCTGAACTCCAACCGGTAACTATAAATTGTGTCACAGCTAACAGTTCTACCGTATGTGTTGTTGGATCTATTCTTGTCAAAATCAGAATTGTAAACTTCACGTGGAAATTTAAGTTAATAGTAGTTAGGGAATTGTGTTGTGATCTTATTTTGGGAGCTGACTTCTTGACCCATGTTGGTTTAGTGATTAACCTTCAGGAAAGTAAATTATTTTTCAAGTTTTCTCCTGACTCGAAAGTTCCTTTAATTGGCAGGCATATTATTCCATCCAGTTTTATTTCTTCCGTTGAGAGTGCTTCTAATGTTGAAATCGCCCAAATTAACTTGCAGCGTTTACCTGATGACCAAGCTGTACAGATCCGCGATTTGTGTGCAAAATTTCCCGACGTTTTCACCGATAAGCTTGGGTTAACTAACGTCCTTGAGTATAAAATTGATGTGTCCGACAATATCCCTGTCAGATCCCCTCCTTATCGCTTGGCTCCTCCCCGTATGAAAATTTTGAAAGTCATTATCCAAGATATGTTGAATGAAGGTGTCATACGTCCATCCACCTCGGCCTATTCCTCCCCCATCTTTCTTGTGCCCAAACCTAACGGCGGTTATCGTCCTGTCGTGGATTATCGTGCATTAAACCGCAAGGTGGCTCTGCAGTCTGTACCATTACCTGACATTCATTCTTGTTTTTCCTGGTTTCATGGTGCTAAATTTTATACTTCGTTTGATTTGAACAGCGCGTATCTTCAGATTCCTCTTGCTGAAGAGTCTCGTCATCTTACTGCCTTTGCGACGGACTGGAATCTGTATGAATTCTGTCGCGTACCGTTCGGCCTATCGACTGGTGCTGCTATTCTCACACGCCTCCTAGATGCCATCCTTTCGGACATTAAATTTCACTACGTGTATCATTATCTGGATGATCTGATAATTTATTCTGAAACCTTCCAGGAACATGTCCAACATATCCATGAGGTACTTACTAGGTTAAAGCAAGCTGGCCTGACTGTCAAAATCGCTAAGGTGTCCTTCGCAAAACCCCAGATGTCCTTTCTCGGCCACATTGTATCTCCCGAAGGGGTTGCTATCGATAAAAGTCGAACTCAAACCATTCACGACTTCCCTCCTCCCAAAAACCAAAAAGACGTTGCTCGTTTCATTGGCATGGCTAACTTCTTTAGGAAATTTGTGCCAAATTTCGCTGAAATTGCTGCCCCTCTCAATGCGTTAAGACGCAAAGATGCCAAATTTATATGGGACCTACCCCAAAAAGAAGCTTTCCAAAAATTGAAAACCGCATTGGCTAACTCTCCCGTCTTGGCCATTCCTGATTTCTCCAAAAAATTCATAGTACAGACTGATGCTTCTTGTTCGGCTGTTGCTGGTGTTCTTCTTCAGGAGTCTGAACTGGGAAGACGCCCCATTGCGTATGCATCTCGTGCATTAAGTTCATTAGAATCTAAGTACTCCGTGTATGAACTTGAATGTTTGGCAGTCATCTTTGCCTTAGAAAAATTTCGAATGTATATTGAGCATGCCCCCTTTCTCTTGGAAACTGATAACATGGCCTTAAGTTGGGTTCTGAATCGTCCGCGTCGTACTGGTCGTCTTACTAGATGGGCAATTCGCATTTCTGCCTTCAAGTTTGAAGTACGTCACATAAAAGGTACTGATAATGTTGTTGCAGACTGTCTAAGTCGTATGTTTGGTGACTCCCCTGTTGAGAATATTGATCCTGTAACTGTCGATCTCCCTCAACCATGTCTTTGTGTCTCTGGTTGTGTCAATGCTCTATTATCCGACTGCCCTCTGTTATATCAGGACATCAGTAAGCATCAGAAGGATGATCCTGAGTTGAATTTGATCATCAATGACATTAAAGCTGGTAAAATGGTAAAACCCTATAGTATGCGTAATGGTATCTTGTGTTGTAAGGCTCGTAACGATAAGAAATGGAAAATTGTATGTCCTCAACTCTTGATTCCGGTTGTTTTTCAATACTACCATAATTCTGCTATGGGTGGACATCTTGGTATCTTCAAAACCCGTCAAAAGATCAGACACTTCTTCATTTGGAAGGGCATGGATTTTCAAATTGCTGAAATGGTAAGGTCTTGTCGTGCGTGTGCTATTAGCAAACCGGCGTTGAACACTAAAATTGGTATGTTAGCATCATCCCAAGCTTCCTCCCCCATGGAAAGACTGTTTGTGGACTTCGTTGGTCCGTTACCCCGTTCGAGGCAAGGCTCCAGATTCATACTTGTGTGTGTAGACGGATATTCCCGTTTTTCGTGGACCTTCTCGACTCGGTCGGCTAACGCTCCTACGGTTATTAAATGTTTAAACTCCATCTTTAGTTCTTTTGGGCCTCCTAAATTTTTGGTAACGGATAATGCTAAGTACTTCTCATGTAATCTGTTCAAGAAATTTTGTTTTGATCTATCTATCTCCCATGTCACTACTTCTCCCTACCATCCTGCTCCATCGTATGCTGAGAGAGTGAATCGGAATCTTAAATCTGCGTTGATTGCGTTCCACCATAAGGATCATCAAAATTGGGATTCCTCTCTGCACTGGCTAACATATGCATTAAATTCAGCTGTTCATGAGTCTCATATGCAAACTCCTATGTCACTGATGTTCTCCTTCACCCCCTTTTCACCCATTTCTAATCTGTTGAGGATTGATGAATTGCTTCCTGAGAAAAAGGATCCTGAGGAGATTAAAAGAGTGTGGAAGAAAGCTAAAGATAGATTAAAAGTTTCATATGCTAAAGTGGAAAAGCAGTATAATAAGGGCCGTCGACCCACTGACCTGGCTGTTGGTGACGAAGTCTATATCAAGACTCATTACCAAAGTAAGGCGGTTGATAAATTCAGTCGTAAGCTTGCTCCCCGTTTCCATGGTCCTTGTACTATCTTAGAGTTTTTGACCCCTGTTTCTGTTTTGGTAAATGATCCCATTTCTAAAAGAATCAGGCGAGTTCATCTCAGCCAAGTAAAACCAGCTTAAATTATTAATTTATGTCCGTTGTAAGTGTTAGACTTTAATTGTATGTTTTAATATGTAACATTTCATGTGTATGGCCATGATGGCGGAAGTATTTCTAATGTAATTAGTGAGGATTAAGTGCTCCTTATCACTCCGTGCAATAATTTTGTGGGTCGGTACCTGTTATGGTAGACCTTGCCAAATTTTAAAACTGTTTCCCGTGCTGTGTGCACGTATTTTTTTTTTAATGAAAAATTTGAGATGAAATCTCATGTCACTGTAAGTGTTGGAACTTACTATTGCCCCGTGATTTTTCTAATATCTTATCGTTACTCCGGGTCATGAGAACCCAATTCGTATTAAATGTACACCCTAAATATATGTGACTGGACCATTTTGCATTTATTAGTATATGTGTGGTGTGCTTGTTCCCTCGTTGTCTGCTTCCTCGTTCATGTTGCAGCTTGTGCGCACATACTCCATCCTGAAGCTGCTGTTTCCTGAAGCGCCCGAGGACTGGTACATCACAGGATGTCATGGAAGCTCAACATTTGGTGCCGCTGATTGCAAGTCATGTGTCTGTTTTCCACCTGGTGCGTTGTACGCTGTCCTTCCTGGCCATTTGAACACCGTCTTCTTGCACACTGAACAGTCCATGTGTGACCAGTGTTGT
Organism: Anabrus simplex; assembly: GCF_040414725.1. Taxonomy (NCBI): domain Eukaryota; kingdom Metazoa; phylum Arthropoda; class Insecta; order Orthoptera; family Tettigoniidae; genus Anabrus; species Anabrus simplex. Next base: position 432,834,090 of record NC_090266.1, on the reverse strand, counting down.
TTCTTCTATGTCACCCGTTACCAAGTAAGACTATTCCAAAGTTATTCTATATGCATGAATGGAACCATACTCGACGCCGAGAAAATCTGACACTAATCTGGTGATGCCTAAATGCATTATGAACATATCTTGTGGACTTATATCCATCCTTGAACGTTCTTGTAATCTGCGACGCAGTGACACCTTCCTGAGTGCACAAGACTGTATGCTACCTGCTTCGTCTCGGCCCCCAGTGGTCCTCTTTCGGCGGGGGGTGACTGTGGCGTTATTAAAATAGAAACTCTTATTGAATCATATACCTTCGACCATCTACGGATATTGGACATTTATTTAAATTGTGTCTATTTTTGACACTTGTAATTCTTATTCTCTGCTAATGACCTTGGGTTCCCAGCCTAGTAACTGAGTTGAACTATTATTTTACCACGTTCATATGAGGCTGGAGTTCGACTATATTTGAAGTATAAATTAAGAAAGACTTCGTATCTCGTGAACTTGGATTATATCTGCCCTAGCACCTTGGACGTTTGGCTACTAAGTACCTGCTCTGCCTATACGAGGAGAGATGAACTTTCCGTTGTATGGTTACTCTATGTGTGTTTCTAAACGTGTAATTGCACGGTAGGCCAGCTACGGGGACTGCTACGCTATCTATCAGATTGAATGTAGTACCAAAGAGTGTGATGTGACTGTTGCTCGCCAGGGCGCGTATCGAGTCTGCCAGGTGTCACGCCTAGCGGCGAACTTGGTAGCGCGACATTTTGCGCAGGATGTCTTGGAGGCTGGTTGTAGCAATGATGGCTGCGGAGACTGTTACCAGAACGATGTGTAATCCAACTGGTGTTGGATGATAAACAAAAAAGGCCACATCGAGTGATGGGAGTTTAAGTATTTTGTTTTGGTGTATAATATGTGTGTTAATTTGTAAATATGTAATTATATAGGTAGTTTATTTATTCTTGTGGAGTGATATTGTTAGGTCGAACTACGAGGTGAGTTATCTTGGCATAAGGCTTGCTTGTAAGTATTTTAAAGTATCATTGCTATTAATATTATTTTACTGCGTGTGTGTAATATTTGAATTTGTGGTGGAATATGAACATTGTGGACATCTAAGTTTTAGTGATGCCGTGTTTTGCTCCTAGTGTACGTCATGTACATAACGGTGGGCTATCCTTGTGCTAAGATAACATTTGAAAATTTTTATCGTGTCCTTGTTCTAAATTTGTCATTCTCTTCGCTCGGGCTTTACCTTTTGGTGTTTTTGCTTGTGATTTTCCTTGTAATGCCCGTATGCGTGTGCCGCCTTCCTTTTATACTGTGGTATTTTATCGTTTTCTTACGTGTTGTATTTTTGGCGTATATTCGTGTTTCTGCTTGTCTCCTTGTGCGAATTGTGTTGGTTGTCGCATGTTTTGGCTATCCTGTGCCCGTATTTTGGCCTAACAATGCACCTACATTTCTCTCTATAATTTTCTTTAATATTTTTTTTTACATTATTATTATTATTATTATTAGTCACCTTTGGTAAGTCGAATTATGCTTAATTTTCTTGGTGAATACTTGAGTTGAGTCTGGTTTAATTATATTCTTTCCTTTTGAGGGCTTTAAATTAAATATCACTCCATTGTTGGTGTAATATCGTATAAATGTTATCAGTTTCAACAATACAAGTAACGTTTAGTAGGTCGAGGGCTGGACACCCCTGGAGAATGGGATGGTTCCTTATCTTATCCTTTTGTGTGGGTATTGTTGTTATTATCTCTTCGGGCCTGACAGTTATGTAACATTATTAGTGTGAAGGGTGTGTGCATTGTGTCTGCCCCGATGACTGTATCGTGTATTATACTCCATAAATTATTCGTTGTATTGAGTTTTTTTCTTCTGAATCTGTTGGTTCTATTTTGTGTTCTGGGTTATGCTAAGTGATCTGTTCGTGCTTTTCCTGATGTTACTGTGGCTCATGTTTACGTTTGTTCACCTAGGTTTGGTGATTGAAAATTTATTGTAACTTGGGATATTTCTTTTAATCGGTGCCGTGTGAGCTTGTGATTGTAACATGTTCGTAATCGTGGCTTGATTTGACTGTCACGTTCCGTGGTGCTGCCTTCGTATCCGGGTTTGGTGCGGGCCATTTACTTCTACCGGGTGCTGTCTCAGTCCTCGATTTGCTAACCCTTTCTCCCCTTTCGGGCTTGAATGTTAAAATTTCATTTAAATTTTGTAATACGTCAAACAGGTGCGTACCATGGTACCTACGTAGTTTTCCTGATGCATCAGTATATTGGTATATGAATATGGTTGTTCTTAAAGAAATGAATGATTTTATTTATTAGCAATGAATTTCTTTCTACTTATATAATTCTGTGATTTTCTGTATATTTATTTTACCCTAAATGTTGGGTGCTAATTGTAAGCTTAATACCTTTTTCAGTTTATCTATATTTTATCCAAAGGTTTAAATTGTAGTGTAAAAGATTTATTTATTATATTTTATTTTAAATTTTTGAATATTTCTGGTGTCATTTCTTGGTGTGCTTACTAAGCAATTTCCTGATCCCGTCCTCTCTCATTAAGTGGGTAGGCTCCTGGTCCCTACATGCTTCCTCTTGTCTATTTCCTTGGGTATGTTTTATTGTGTTATCTTATTTTTGCTCTGTTGAAAATTTATTTGTAAGCGCTCGTCCCTATGACCATCGTCATTTACTCATACTTATTAGGGGCGTTGCAAACATTACTCGAGAACACCAACAAACACTGTTCGACGAATATTATGGTTTCGAAAATAAAGAACGCCAAAAGAATGTGTTGTGCAACTTTGTTAGTGAGCAACCTGCTCAACGGAAGACAAAAAGGCAACCTGATTCGGAATTCAATAAAGAAGTCAGTAGGAAGTGTACGTTGCCAAATGTATCCGGAAATGCAGTTCGAGAATGTCCAAGATTTTTTGTGAATACCTTTGCTATTTTGAAGTGTGGTAAACGCGGCTTTGGAGCATAAGAGCCCTCATGGATCCTACTTAGGGCGAGATCGGAGGGCTGGAAGACCAGCTCCAAATGCAGAACGAGTTGTTCGCCAAGTTCATGCCTTCATTAACTCGTTTCCGAAAGTTCCTGCTCACTACTGTAGAAGGAAGAGCAATCGTCTCTACTTGGCACTGGACACAAACATACGAACCTTACATTACCTATACAGCAAGGATGCGAATCGCCCTCAGGTGTCAGAATCTGTATTCCGGGCGATTTTTAATAAGTTCGAACCACCCTTAGCCATTTTCAAGCTGATCAATGCTCGAAGTGCACCGAGACAGAACGCACCAAGACAACTACCACCAATTCGGACTATTTGGACCACATCACTCGCAAGCTTCAAATACGAGAAATGAAGGAAGAAGATACCAAAACTGCGGCTGACAATCCAAAGTTTGTGTGTGGAAGTTTCGACCTGCAAGTGATACTCCAAATACACTTTGCGGGGGACTGCCAAATTTACTGTAAGAACTTTCAGTTTTTAACTTTACAGTTTATGATTCATTCAAGAATGGAACCTGCTACTTGCGGGATGAGACCTATGATAGGAAAGGAAGTGCAGAAATTGGCAGCTGTCTGCTGAGTTACATTAAGCACTTGCATCCGGAAGTTGAGCATTTGGTCCTGTACGCTGATACAAGTGGTGGGCAGAGCAGGAACCAAAATGTAGTTTCTGCTTTGCTCTACGCAATGAATACCAAAATGCACCCTAACTTGAAAACCATAGACTTGAAATTTATGGAGAGTGGCCATAGCTACCTTGAGGTTGACTCAATTCATGCCGCAATAGAGAAATGTCGAAAACACAAAACTATTTATACTCCACACGAGTATAAACTTGTAATCGAAAGAAGACTCGGCCTTACACTGACATTCAATCGAGCTACAACAGCGTGTACGACTTAGAACAGATGACAAAACAAGTCATGAAGAATCGAACAAGAGATTCTATGAATGAGGAAGATAATTGGTTTCAAGTAAAGTGGTTTCGTTTCCAAGAAAATTGTTCGACAATTCACTTCAAGGATGGTGTGAAGGACGATTTCCACGAGCTTGTGGTGAATCAATGTCAGTGGCATATACTGAGAGCTACCAAGGCTATCGTTGAAGCCCACATCTCAATAGGCCTATATTGAGAGTGATGGAAGTCTGAAGCACATTATAATGAAAGCATCTGACACATTGTTCCATTACAAAACTTGAAAAAATAGTGAGAAAAACCGTTGCACATATTTATGAGAGAAAGGCATCGGAAACTAATATTGCAGCCTAGACTCTCGTCCCTCTCCCCTCGACCCACGTCCAATAGGCGCTGGGACCGGGGTGATAACTGTGCTAGGCTTCATTCTGCCAGATCGCCACTGCTATCAACCATGCATTACTCATCGTGTACACCTCCCCACCTCATACTTCTGGATTAATTATATAGATAACAGAGCGCTGGTATTTCACTCCCGTTTACTTTTGCATCCTTATAGGAAGACACTGCAGGGCTGCTGTTATAAGAGTAATATAGTTTTCATTTTATAGGTAGATCTGATAAAATGAAATGCATTCTTTCAGGTTTAGTGTTCTCTTTTGTTAGTTGGAATCGAACCCATGATCATGGGTCGGACATCACCATTGATCTCCCAAGGAAGCTAATTAACCAGTGAACGATGGGTACGACTGCTGTAAAATTCAAGAGGTTTATTTAATATAATAATAATAATAATAATAATAATAATAGTGCATGGCATCTGTATAGGCTTGGTGGTGGCATAATGAGGATAAAATGAATGGTGAAGACATCATAAATACCCAGTCCCCAAGCCAGGGGAATTAACAGTGGGAGGGGGTTGATTCTGAAAATTGAACAGGGGCTATCGGACCAAAGGCAAGCATTCTATCCACGTAGTCACAAAGCCGGACTTTTATTTGCTAAACCTTAGGCTACCATCTCCACTGAACAGGTGTTGAGTATTGGCAGTGGGAGAGGCCAGAGCAGTAGCTTGTGAAGCAGCCTTGACAATACAGCAGGCTTCTCCGTTGGCTATTGGCTGCAACTCAAAATGCTGAAGGATTCACGTTCACTAAGCCAACTATCGAAAAGGGGTAACCAGGGTCTAGTGGTAGCCCACGTTTTGATAACAGCATACGCCACTGATCCATGTACAATTGATTGGGCAAACATTTCTCTGAAAGTAAAATACAGTGCTCAGCTGCCCATATCAATTCAGAAAAAGAAAGATTTTTTTTTTAATCTGGTGAAGAATGGTGTAATCCCATCTGATTACAAGGGCTTCATCAACAATTTGCCTTCTGCAAAGGATATCTGTGATGAAGCTGTATGGGCACTGACAGCAGGCAAGGATGATTAGAATGTTCCAAGAATATTCCAGTGGTGGTCTTCCTGTTCTGTGTCTTTTTTACATTTGATATTCCATAGTACATTTTATTCTATTCAAAGTGCTAAAATGTCATAAAAGTTTTCCTTACAGTTAAAATATTGTTTTTGTTGAGAATATCCTGTTTATGCCTTTGTGACATAATAAAACTGCTAGTACTATGTCCAAAAGTGGTATACTTGTTAGTGCTCAGTTGTGCTATGTCCCGACTTAAGTGCAAAAAACACATTAATATATGAAAATATTGAGAATTTTCACTTAAATTCTTTAGAATTATGGCTAGGATGCATTATGCTTCATAAAAAATCAGTGTAATAGCATATAGGAACAATGCATTATAACGAAATATCAATTTCAAGTTTTGTTTTGCGATTTCCCACAACTTGCCAAAAGTGGACATAGAACTAGTGTGCTTTAAGGTATCGATGTGTTCTGTAATGTGAGTTCGTTTTGATTTATAACCAGGTCACTTTACAATCCATGCCTGCTCTCACTGTCCTGGAGTTATATATTCTAATGCGACTTTAATTTGATAAGAAGATATGATTCTCTGTTTGAAAATAATCAAATTGTATGGACTGTAAACAAACCAAAACTTGCACGGGGATTATGACATAATATAACACTACTATTTCCTCAAAATACAATTGTACTAGAGAGACAACTACAACTAATGTCAAGTAGTGATGAAAACAAAAATAGTAATTCTGACAGTTTCCCATAATGATATTTAGCAGTACTAAGAAACGTTCTCAGCCTCGGGAAGTCAAATGAATAGAGGTGGGTTCGATTCCCACCTCAGCCATCTTGGAAGTGGTTTTCCGTGGTTTCCCACTTCTTCTCCAGGCAAATGCCGGGATGGTTCCTAACTTAAGGCCACGGCCGCTTCCTTCCCTCTTCCTTGTCTAACCCTTCCAATCTTCTCATCCCCCACCAAGGCCCCTGTTCAGCATAGCAGGTGAGGCCACCTGGGCGAGGTACTGTTCATCCTCCCCATTTGTATCTCCCGATACAATGTCTCAAGCTCCAGGACACTGCCCTTGAGGCGGTAGAGGTGGGATCCCTCGCTGAGTCCCAGGGAAAAGCCAACCCTGGAGGGTAAACAGATTAAGAAACGAAGAAAGATGAAACGTTCTTCTTCTTTTTCTTTTTCTAACAATTTTCTCACACCTTTGGGGTCGCGGGTGCGAACTGTACATCACAATTTGATTTGGCCCTGTTTTACAATCGGATGCCCTTCCTGACTCCAACCCTATATGGAGTGGTGTAATCACTATTGCGTGTTCCTGTAATTGTTTGTAGTATAGTGTGTTGTCTGAATATGAAGAGGAAAATGTTGGGACGAATACCCAGTCTCCGGGCCAAAAGAAGTAATGAGATGCGATTTAAACCCTCCACCCGGCCGGAGACCGAACCCGAAACCCTCATAACTGAAGGCCTCAACGCTCACCATTCAGACAATGAGTCGGACAGTAGCACGAAATGTTCATTGCAAATTAAATGTAAAGGAAGACAGGTAGGCTACGAAACTGGTTGTGTACTTTTAAAAATGTGATTTAATTCCACAGACTTTATACGTTTATACTAGCGATATTCGAAAAATCACATTAGAAATATACAGTATAATCATAAAAACAATACCGATTGCTACACCCAGTGTCGAAATGTGTAATGTGATTTCCATACTACGTGGAAAAATTGTTATTTCATAATTATGTTCCATAATTCATTCATGAAAACCAATAAGACATTTCATTGTATCCAAAAGAAATAGTAAATATTACACGTTCGAATTTGCCCCACTTACATACGAAAGACTCACTCAAGTGAGTGCGCCCAGCACACTCTGGTGACGTCATCGGGAACTGATTCCTCGCATGCGACATTAGTGCGACTTCGGAGTCGTTGGAACGGATTCTCGCGATTCCAGGCGTCGTTCGCGCACATCACTACTAAATTCAAAGTTCATTGTTTGAGAAGCCTTTCTCTAGGACTGCCGAATTTTTTTCTGATGACGCAGAGCAAAGTTCTCTGCGAAACGTGAAGAATTTCACCTTATTTTCTTGACAAGGCATTAGCCCAAAAGTCTATATCATGTCTATAAGTACGGGCCGTGAAAGCATCAATGGCAAGAGAAAATGAATTTATTGTATATTACAACAAAAAGACCAAACAAGCGTACAAGAGTGACAAATAGCTACAACGAACTTACGTGATTTTAGAACTTCCTGTTACTTCCGTAACGGTGCTTCGTTGAATATTTGATGCTGTTTGCAGAAAGGTAGATATAACATAGATTTCCATACATCGTTTACATCGAACAGCCAGTATGTAATCCAGTATCCTTATGACATACAAGTTCCTTGTACGACCATACTTCGTGCTTTATCCTTTTGTTGGTATTTTCTGTCAATATACAGAATGTATCTAAATTATATAGACAAAAAATCATGGATTCACCTCGTGTTATATACAGAATGATGGCGCAATCAGATTGCCGGAGAAAACATTTCTTTTCTAGAAAAAAAAGTTACATTTTTACTTCCGGGCGCGCGATTCAAATTGACGAAATTGCTATGCCATAGCGCGAATCGCCACCCACTGCTGTGTTTCAGAGGAGTGAGGGAAAGTGGGGTGTATGATAGACGGAGACGGAGTTAATCTTCCTCGTGAATAAACTGCTGTAGTTTCCTCGTTCGATCCGCGCAGATTATTGTCCTTGTCTCTTACAGGCACTAACAGCAGCTGTAATTGCACACAGCATAACAACACACAGTCATTATGTCACACTTACCAGCCAAGGAATGCAGCCGATCATTTCTCCTTTCATCTGTTGGCTTCTGTAACGTTCTTTATTATTTAACTTACGCGAAGGTACATCACTGCCGCCACACGATCGTGCATTCCTTTACTCACAACATTATAAAAGGAACGAAATACTGAACGAAAGAAACAATACGTCCAATGGATTGATTCAGAGGCGGTGCGTCATTAAGAGCCAAAAGGGCCTGGCCCACCTAGGGCCATTGCACAGAATTTGATTTATTAATGTATTCAAAAATTACTTGACATTACAGATATTCTACTTAAAATAAGTGCTTTATGTGTTTCAGTATACATAACTCATCCCTAACTTAAGTACCCGACAATCTTGTACGGTGTATTGTAACACTGGAGGCCACTCTAAAAACCTTCCATGTAAAGTATATGGAGTGAGGGGCCGGGTGAGAAAACAGTGTACATATCACTGTCTTGCACGCGAAATTTTCTGTGCTACGAAAATAATTTTTATCTCTTCAAGGGCCAGGAGAATTGGCTCATAACGCTGTGTTTCTATTTCACTTTCTGCTTCTGGCTCTGTTTGAAAGGTTAACCCGGTTTAGGGAAGATGGATCTACCTCACGCCCTTGAACAGGTACTTAACCATTGTGCACAGCTTGTTGAAGTTAAGATTTTATTTAAAAATATATTTATAATTAAAGTCGTCTGGTGGTTCAACTACAAGTGTGTTAGTGAGTTCTGTGTGAATGGAGTTAATTAAGGAGCCATGAGAGTACATACTTTAACGCACGATCTACTTATTAAAATTTGTTTGAATTGTTGTGTTGTGTGGAATGATGATAATGGCAATACTGGCAACAATAAGTTTCAAATATAATTTTTTTTATTTTTATTATGAAAAGATAATAATATAAACTGGCCCATCCTGAAGTTATATTCAGGAGCCGCCCCTGGTTTGATTACGATAAATCTTCAATATTCTCCCCACCTAAGCCTCCGTGTCTCAGGCGGCAGCGCGTCGGTCTCTCACCGCTGGGTTCCGTGGTTGTGCTGGACATAGCGGAGGCGGGTCAGGTTTTTCTCCGGGCACTCCGGTTTTCCTTGTCATCTTTCATTCCAGAAACACTCTTCATCATCATTTCATTTCATCTGTCACACTTTAATTCTTGCCCCAGAGGAGTGCGACAGGCCTTGGCAGCCGGCACAATTCATATCTTGTGCGGCCAGTATCCAGTATTCGGGAGATAGTAGGTTCGAACCCCACTGTCGGCAGCCCTGAAAATTGTTTTCCGTGGTTTCCCATTTTCATACCAGGCAAATGCTGGGGCTGTACCTTAATTAAGGCCACGGACGCTTCCTTCCCACTCCCAGCCCTTTCCTGTCCCATCGTCGCCGTAAGACCTATCTGTGTCGGTGCGATGTAAAACAACTAGCAAAAAAAAACTTCATATCTTCGCCGCAAGATGGGGCTTAATTCATTCCATCCCTGACCCGGTCAATGACTGCAAAACAGGTTGTAGGTTTTCATTTTCATTCTCTGCATCTACTTCGATTTTCAAGTAAGGAGAAAAGTCCATGGGAGTTAAATCGGCCGAGCGTGGAGACCATTTAACTGGCCCAGCCATTTCCCTGGATAATGATCATTTAAGTGGTGCGTGAGGTTGAGGGCCATTACCATCCAGAGGAACATATCCAGTGGGACAAATTCCCATAATCCAGGCAGTGGTTCTACAGAGAAACGGTAGCATTCCTCACCATTCAGGTGAGGAGGAAGGACATACGGCCCAAGTAAAGTGTCAACAACAATGCCAGCCCAAATATTGACAATAAACCGATGCTGAAATGTACGCGCTGCTGTCATATGAGGGGTTTCTTCCTCCAGCCCTCTCACGCAGTCCCCTACCAATGGTCTCGAAAGTTGAATGATAGGGTTGGCGGCGATTAGGATGCCGGACGTCATACATCAGTGCGGCTACTCTCCCGTTGCCATTTACTACGCCATAGACTAGGTGCATATCAGCTATTTCTTCTTCGTTGTACTGAAACGGAGCCATTCTCACCAGTTTATACAGCGAACCTAGTAGCTAATATTGGACACAAAAATTGTATACTGTCTTCTGGGGATGGGAGGTGACTGCGCTAAACCAACAAGAAATTTGTGCATTCGCACCGAGCATTTTCTCCGTCTCCGCCTATCATAAATCCCACTTCCCTTCCCCTCCTCCCCATTCTCTCCTCTGAAGCACAGCAGCGGACAGCGATTTGCACTCTGACAGAGCAAATATGGCGAGTTCGACAATTTTAATCGCGCGTCCAGATGTAACAAATTTACCTCTTCTTCTCGAAAAGACACATTTTTATCCGTCCATCCGATTGCCCCTTCGTTCTTTACATAACAAGAGAAACATCCCTGATTTTTTCTGTCGGTAAAATTAAGATACATCCTGTATAAGTATCACTCCTCAACTTTTCGGTCACAGCCTGCTTCTCGTCTTTTCTCTCCCCAGACATCATGAACTAAATGAACGTGAAGCTTTTCTTCCGGGTCTGATGGCCACTGGACGGAAGGGATGAATATTACTGTCGCTACTGTCCCGTTCATATGTAAGCCCGGCTGGCCGAGCGAACACTGCGGGCAGACGTAGCTTAATCTGGTACGAGGGTAGCATAGCTGGTCCCCCTGAGAAAGTATCCGTCCTTCGGACAAGTCCGTGTAACAGACGTGGTGCGTCATACATTCAGACTGCTAAATTATGAACGCGACTAAGGTGACACTAGAAGTGCCTCGACCTGCCAAGGCCCTGCTCCAGCTAACCATTTGTGTGTGCAAGGGGAATTTTTTTGATGAGGACCGATTGCAGCGTTGCTGTTATTGTTGTTATGCAATGAAGATAAACCATAGTTTTTATCTATCTTTAAAAATAACCTCACTAGGCATGACACGATGGAAAATAGAATACATTTTATGAAGACCTTAGTGGTGGATGGTCCAAATGGTCCAAATTGTGCAGGGAGGGCTCATGGTAGGTGTTTACAGTTCTACAACACTAAAGACACACATTGGCCTTCTTACAAATACCGATCATCAGTCTATGTACTTACTTTTAACACTATTCTCTGTTACCCTGACTTGCATCCCTCCCAGTCTGATGGTGGCACTAAAAGTCCTCCATTGTATCCGGACAGTACATTATATCGTCGCTGTTCAGGTAGCCTAAAAGAGTATATCTCACAATGCTCTTCCAATCCATTGTTCGGCTCCATGGCTAAATGGTTAGCGTGCTGGCCTTTAGTTATAGGAGTATCGGGTTCGATTCCCGGCGGGGACGGGAATTTTAACCATAATTGGTTAATTTCGCTGACACGGGGGCTGGGTGTATGTGTCGTCATCATCATAATTTCATCCTCATCACGGCGCGCAGGTCGCCTACGGGGGTCAAATCAAAAGACCTGCATCTGGCGAGCCTAACTTGACCTCGGACACTCCCGGCACTAAAAGCCATATACCATTTCATTTTTCTTCCTTCCAAACCATTATTTTCCTTATGACTTGTCTCGCCTCCCAGCCACATATGGATATGCAGTCCATCAGAACAATTTTCGGTGTGTTCAACTTTCTATGCGTAAGTGTTAAGGAAAATGAACCTTAAGTACATTATACTGTAGGAGTTCGTAAATAAGTCATGCAAACATACATTCCTAGAGTACGGTATGTTAAGGTTCATTTTCCTTTGTACGTAAGCATAGACGAATATTGTACTGATGGATCAAATATCCATATGTAGCTGGGTGGCGTGACCAGTCTTAAGGATAATAATGGATAGGAAGAGCATTGGAAGATATGACCTTTTGTTCGAACAGCGAGGATATATTTCACTCTCCTTCCTATTCTGTCAAAATGCGGTTTATTACTGTTTCCATTCTACTTGTAATCTAACTTATCAAACAATTCTATATCTTACAAAATAATTGATACTCTTCGCATCCAGTTATTGAAAAAAAATCAAATGTCGTATGACTTTTAGTGCCGGGATATCCCAGGACGGGTTCGGCTCGCCAGATGCAGGTTTTTCTATTTGACTCCCGTAGGCGACCTGCGCGTCGTGATGAGGATGAAATGATGTTGATGACAACACATACACCCAGCCCCCTGGCCATTGAAATTAACAAATTGTTAAAATCCCCGACCCGGCTGGGAATCGAACCCGGAACCCGCTGAACCAAAGGCCAGGGCGCTGACCGTTCAGCCAACGAGTCGCACATCCAGTTATTGATACAAGGGACTAGTGCTTTCAGTATTGCTAAAAACTAGACCTCATTCTAGCGGCAGAAAACGATAAACAATAGATGAATGTCAATAATGAAAAAGTCTTGTGCTATCACTGGGAATACGGCAAGATGAGACAATAGTCGAAGTATATTTGGCTCTTGGAGTCCCTAAGGCAAAGAGGGAAGTTGCTTCTCCCTTCCCCGTCTTATTCTACCCTCTCTTCTCTACTTCCTTGTTAAACACGATTTTAACTCTGAAGAAGAACAAAGAACAATTTCGTGTCTCAGAACAGTTAAAATTTGCATGTGCTATGGACAAACAAACTAAACTATTATGCATTATTTTTTCTTGCATTCATTGCTGCAAACTTGTCTGTGACATCGTCAAAGTTTCTTCATCATCATCATCATCATCATCATCTGTTTACCCTCCAGGTTCGGTTTTTCCCACGGACGTAGCGAGGGATCCCACCTCTACCGCCTCAAGGGCAGTGTCCTGGAGCTGCAGGCTCTTGGTCGGGGGATACAACTGGGGAGTATGACCAGTACCTCGCCCAGGCGGCCTCGCCTGCTATGCTGAACAGGGGCCTTGTGGAGGGATGGGAAGATTGGAAGGGATAGGCAAGGAAGAGGGAAGGAAGCGGCCGTGGCCTTAAGTTAGGTACCATCCCGGCATTCGCCTGGAGGAGAAGTGGGAAACCACGGAAAACCACTTCCAGGATGGCTGAGGTGGGAATCGAACCCACCTCTACTCATTTGACCTCCCGAGGCTGAGTGGACCCCGTTCCAGCCCTCGTACCACTTTTCAAATTTCGTGGCAGAGCCGGGAATCGAACCCGGGCCTCCGGGGGTGGCAGCTAATCACGCTAACCACTACACCACAGAGGCGACTTCAAAGTTTCTTTTCAATCCTTTTTCTCTGCACAGTTAAAAAGCAAGATCACGTAGTCTATCTTGGTCCATATACGCTTTCCACTGAGAAAGCGTCTAATTTAACTTACAGAAATATCTCTTAAAATGGAAATTGTTAACATTATCTTTGTCGAAATATTTATAGGAAAAAATGGTCTCATGTCCACACAGCATGATAAAATTGAGAATATCTTCAGGCCTTGATGTATTCGTCGTTCCAGTCCAAAACTCTCTTTTACACTCCAAAATTTTTTCGTAAACTTTCTGACCATCAGTGTTACAGCTGTAGGCATCGTGCAAACGTGTGCAATTAGGCCAACACTATAATACAGTGACGTCTAGAAGGAACTGGAAGTTTCGATAGGCTTTCTGAAACAGAATGAACGTTTCGTTCATTTCTGCTTGACGATGGTTGAGTGATTTCTATATCTCTTTGTCATCTAGCAATCAGCGATTGAAAAATCGCAGAACTTCATATATCTCATATAGGCTCTACCTAGTAAACAACAAAGATACAAATAGTAAACGTGCAATTCTCACGTTGTTTCACATGGATTCCTGTATTTGACTGCCAAGTAGCAATTATTCTCCAACATTAGAAACAAAATCATATGTTCACTAAACATAATTTTGAAAATTCCGTGATCCGAATTTTGGCATTATCTTCTTCTCTTCTTATCTTAATCTGTTTACCCTCCAGGGTTGGCTTTTCCCTCGGACTCAGCGAGGGATCCCACCTCTACCGCCTCAAGGGCAGTGTCCTGGAGCTTCAGATCTTGGGTCGGGGATACAACTGGGGAGAACGACCAGTACCTCGCCCAGGCGGCCTCACCTGCTATGCTGAACAGGGGCCTTGTAGAGGGATGGGGAGATTGGATGGGACAGGCAAGGAAGAGGGAAGGAAGCGGCCGTGGCCTTAAGTGAGGTACCATCCCGGCATTTTCCTGGAGGAGAAGTGGGAAACCACAGAAAACCACTTCCAGGTTTGCTGAGGTGGGAATCGAACCCACCTCTACTCAGTTGACCTCCCGAGGCTGAGTACGTTTTGGCATTATAAAATTGAAATTATAACAGTAAAATATTTTGCTCTCTCCACTCCTTAACCGTACTCGGACTGCAAAGACGTAAGGGAGGTAATCATGTTTAGTGGAATATATTAGAGACGATGTCTCGTCATCCGCCTCTGTGGTGTAGTGGTTAGTGTGATTAGCTGCCAACCCCAAAGGCCCGGGTTCGATTCCCGCCTCTGCCACGAAATTTGGAAAGTAGTACGAGGGCTGGAACGGGGTCCACTCAGCCTCGGGAGGTCAACTGAGTATAGGGAGGTTCGATTCCCTCCTCAGCCATCCTGGAAGTGGTTTTCCGTGGTTTCCACTTCTCCTCCAGGCAAATGCCGGGATGGTACCTAACTTAAGGCCACGGCCGCATCCCTCCCTCTTCCTTGTCTATCCCTTCCAAACTTCCCATCCCCCCACAAGGCCCCTGTTCAGCATAGCATGTGAGGCCGCCTGGGCGAGGTACTGGTCATCCTCCCCGGTTGTATACTCAGACCCAGAGTCTGAAGCTCTTGCCCTTGAGGCGGGAGAGGTGGGATCCCTCGCTGAGTCCGAGGGAAAAACCGACCCTGGAGGGTAAACCGATTACGAACGAGCGAAGGAACGAAGTCTCGTCAATTTGATCAACTAAGAAAAACGATATAGGTATTATTATTATTATTATTATTATTATTATTATTATTATTATTATTATTATTATTATTATTATTATTATTATTATTATTATTATTATTATTATCTGATATAGTGTACTATTCCTGGTGTACGTTGCAGACTTTTATGTATCTCTTAACATACTGACGACTCTCAAAATTAGCATTTGAAGTATCACTAACTAGTAAATTTAATGCAATGTGTTCCTTTGTTAAACACACGTTATAGACGTTTAAATTGACAACAACTGAGAAATATATCTTACTTTTCTCAGTGCGTGTTGGGAAAAATAAAGAATGAATCCTAGAGTGAACACATTTCGAACACCAAACTTAAATCTGACGGCACGAGTTTTATTCAATACTATTATGCATAAATGTGTAGTGATCTGTACACATAATAATAATAATAATAATAATAATAATAATAATAATAATAATAATAATAATAATAATAATAATAATGTTATTGGCTTTACGTCCCACTAACAAATCTTTTACGGTTTTCGGAGACGCCGAGGTGTCGGAATTTTATCCCACACGAGTTCTTTTACGTGCCAGTGAATCTACTGACACGAGGCTGACGTATTTAAGTACATTCAAATACCACCAGACTGAGCCAGGATCGAACCTGCGAAGTTGGTATCAGAAGGCCAGAGCCTCAACCATCTGAGCCACTCAGCCCGGGGTACGTAGATTCAGTAATAGTTCCAAAGACATTGCCATTCTTATAAGTACCATAATTACTGATGCTTTTAACAATTCAAATCATCCTCACGAAATTTTAAAGATTTTGAAAACCTTCTGTAACCTGCCGCCACGATCAAGGATAATGATGTCACGCGCATCCCCCTAAGGTAGCGTTTATCGCTGTGATTCTGCAGTGGGGATGGACCCACCAACAAAATTACTATTTTTAACCGGTTGTTCCAAGTGTCGGGTGTCAGACTCTGGAACTCTATCCCAGTGAATATTAGAAATTCTACTAACTTCTGGTCGAAATTACTTTCTAAACTACTACAAACCTGCCTGAGTGAGTGATGTACGACTGTGTAATGATTATATTTTTACCGCCTCTGTGGTGTAGTGGTCAGCGTGATTAGCTGCCACCCCCGGAGGTCCGCGTTCGATATCCGGCTATGCCACGAAATTTGAAAAGTGGTACGAGGGCTGGAACGGGGTCCACTCAGCCTCGGGAGGTCAACTGAGTAGAGGTGGGTTCGATTCAAACCTCAGCCATCCTGGAAGTGGTTTTCCGTGGTTTCCCACTTCTCCAGGCAAATGCCGGGATGGTACCTAACTTAAGGCCACGGCCGCTTTCTCCCCTCTTCCTTGCCTGTCCCATCCAATCTTCCCATCCCTCCACAAGGCCCTTGTTCAGCATAGCAGGTGAGGCGCCTGGGCGAGGTACTGGTCCTTCTCCCCAGTTGTATCCCCGACCCAAAGTCTGAAGCTCCAGGACACTGCCCTTGAGGCGGTAGTGGTGGGATCCCTCGCTGAGTCCGAGGGAAAAACCGACCCTGGAGGCTAAACAGATTAAGAAGACTGATTATATTTGTTCTTAAGATTTTAAGGTATACATAAAGGTAGGGGGGCCAAATTCATTCCCCGTATTTAATTTTGTCCCCCTAGGGATTTCCAGCTTGCATGGTTGGTAACGTCCGCCTCTGTGGTGTAGTGGTTAGCGTGATTAGCTGCCACCCCCGGAGGCCCGGGTTCGATTCCCGGCTCTGCCACGAAATTTGAAAAGTGGTATGAAGGCTGGAACGGGGTCCACTCAGCCTCGGGATGCCATCTGAGTAGAGGTGGGTTCGATTCCCACCTCAGCCATCCTGGAAGTGGTTTTCCGTGGTTTCCCACTTCTCCTCCAGGTGAATGCCGGGATGGTACCTAACATAAGGCCACGGCCGCCTCCTTCCCTCTTCCTTGCCTATCCCTTCCAATCTTCCCATCCCTCCACAAGGCCCCTGTTCAGCATAGCAGGTGAGGCCGCCTGGGCGAGGTACTGGTCATTCTCCCCAGTTGTATCCCCGACCAAGAGTCTGAAGCTCCGGGACACTGCCCTAGAGGCGGTAGAGGTGGGATCCCTCGCTGTGTCCGAGGGAAAAGCCGACCCTGGGGGGTAAACAGATGATGATGATGGTTGGTAACTAATCTTTACCCGCTTTCTTGTTGCGAGAATTACTTGTGTACACCACGTTTAGTCGTCGGTTTTCATGGCCGAATGGTTAGCGTGCTTCAGTCACAGTTGTCACGGGTTCGATTCCCGGCAGAGCTGACATTTTTAACGGGGGCTGGGTGTATGTGACGTCTTCATCATCATTTCATTCTCATCACGACGCGCAGTTCGCCTACGGGCGTCAAAGCAAAAGACCTGCATCTGGCGAGCTGAACTTGTCCTCGGAGCCTCCCGGCACTAAAAACCATACGCCATTTCATTTTTTGTACCATGTTTAGTTTCCGTGTACAAGGAGGATTCATTTTTCATGCTGAACTGAGTTAGTGCAGCAATCAAACTAAGAGCCTGTTATTCCTAGAGTGAGCACTGATATGTGTGTGTGATATTCTAGATTGCATTTCAGTCGCGTTGTGTAATTCCTGGCGTGTAATCGCGCTACAGTCCGCTTCTGCGATGTAGTGGTTAGTGTGATTACCTGCTACCTCCAGAGGCCCGGGATCGATTCCCGGCTCCGCCACGAAATTTGAAAAGTGGTACGATGGCTGGAACGGGGTCCACTCAGCCTCGGGAGGTCAACTGAGGAGAGGGGGTTCGATTCCCTCCTCAGTCATCCTGGAAGTGGTTTTCCGTGGTTTCTCACTTCTCCTCCAGGCAAATACCGGGATGGTACCTAACTTAAGGCTACGGCCGCTTTCTTCCCTCTTCCTCGTCTATCCCTTCCACACTTCCCATCCCCCACAAGGCCCCTGTTCCGCATAGCAGGTGAGGCCGCCTGGGCGAGGTACTGGTCATCCTTCCCAGTTGTATCCCCGACCCAGAGTCTGAATCTCCAGGACACTGCCCTTGAGGCGGTAGAGGTGGGATCCCTCGCTGAGTCCGAAGGAAAAACTGACCCTGGAGGGTAAACCGATTACGAACGAACGTAATCGCTACAGTGAGATGGATGGCGAGAGTTACTATAGCGACCATTATAGTAAATAAGGGAATGCTCATCATTTCGTCCCCCTTTATTATTTTTTAATTAAGTTTTATTGTATTCAGATGGGCAAACGCAAACAGTGGGATAAGGGTGCTATGGAAAAGGCTTTTAAGGCACTGAGGAGCAAGATAATGGGTTACAAACTTGCAAGTACAGCTTTTAACATCCCACGAGCAACGCTGAAAGACTAAATTAAAAGAATACCAAGGAAACATTTTTCGTAAATGGCTTTCAAGTAATTCATTATAGGGATAGTGTTTGGTAAGGTTAGAAAGGGAAAAAAATATATTCAAATTAATTGTAGTTTTCATAAATTTGGTTGGGGACGAAATTACGAACACGTTTTTGGTAGTTTAGTTTTTGTGGTGTTTATGTTTATGTCAAATATTGACTTCCTTTCGATATAACAGTTTCCTTGCAACTTGCCCTTAAGTGGAGAATATATTCAGCTATATATATAACAATTTCTAGACTTGTCCATAATATTCCTGAATTTCTACAAGTCCAACTCTTCTAAGGGGACGAAATAGATTTATTTAGTTTAAATTAATTAAGGTGAATTTGCAATGTAAGATTATAGTCCGCCTCTGTGGTGTAGTGGTTAGCGTGATTAGCTGCCACCCCCGGAGGTCCGGGTTCGATTCCCGGCTCTGCCACGAAAATTTGAAAAGGGGGCCGCAGGGCTGGAACGGGGTCCACTCAGCCTCGGGAGGTCAACTGAGTAAAGGTGGGTTGGATTCCCACCTCAGCCATCCTCGAAGTGGTTTTCCGTGGTTTCCCACTTCTCCTCCAGGCGAATGCCGGGATGGTACCTCACTTGAGGCCACGGCCGCTTCCTTCCCTCTTCCTTGTCTATCCTTCCATTCTTCCCATCCCCCCGCAAGGCCCCTGTTCAGCATAGCAGGTGAGGCCGCCTGGGCGAGGTACTGGTCATTCTCCCCGGTTGTATCCAGCGACCCAAAGTCTGAAGCTCCAGGACACTGCCCTTGAGGCGGTAGAGGTGGGATCCCTCGCTGAGTCCGAGGGAAAAGCCAACCCTGGAGGGAAAACGGATTAAGATAAGATAAGATAAGATAAGAAGATTATATCCGTAGTTAGGTTGAAACTTTTCATAATATATTTTGATCATCCTTTTCAATTCAGGTTAAGTGTAAGAGGGCCAGGGGAACTTCACCATTAATAAAGGCATTAAGAATAACAACATTAATGCCACAAGAATTGCGAGAAATTGATTCACACACACACATATACGAATGAATGAATGAATGAATGCAAATCCTTTATGGTGAGCGAATATGAGCAGATGAAAAAAATGATAAATTAACTAGGATCTAACTATGACGGACGAATGACGAATTAATTCACACACAATCTTAAATGAAGCATAATTCCAAAACGAGTA
The DNA here is from genome assembly GCF_040414725.1 of Anabrus simplex. Taxonomy (NCBI): domain Eukaryota; kingdom Metazoa; phylum Arthropoda; class Insecta; order Orthoptera; family Tettigoniidae; genus Anabrus; species Anabrus simplex. Next base: position 432,814,444 of record NC_090266.1, on the reverse strand, counting down.
CCATAGTTTTAATCACGTGGATTTCCCTGAATTCATCATGTGATGAATACAACACAATGATACAAGAACATCGTTCACAATCAGATGCTGCACGCAATTGCAAAGTACCACTTTTGACGATATTATATAGTCCATGACGATTGCCTACATAACCTAGGTTTCGTATTTAAGAATGTAGTAAAAGAAGCGAATGAGATAGTCACCAGAACTGAAAAGACACCCAACCCCTCCCCAGACTAGGGTAACGCCCTTTTAAAAGCTAGATTATAAATGTTTCTTAAAGATTTAACCACTTCAGGTTTATAGCCAGTCTCATGAAATTTATACTAAGATCCCCTCGGTAAGTAGCAAATATCTTCCAGTGATAAATTGACGATATTAATATTGGATGCTTTATTTATAACTAAACAGTAATTTTCGTTGCAAAATCGACACTACATATGTCTAAAATGATAGCGACTGATAAAATTATTTTATTTAAATGTAAGCTAGAGAGGGTATAGTAACAGTTTTTATGACAAGAATTCGAAACCAATGAATCTGTATAAGAGAAGGACAAACAAATCCGTTCCACTGCGATTAAAATGACAGTGGTAACTGTGTGTTGCTGTGTGTATGAGTCATCAGTCTATAGACGGGTTTGATTCAGCCCCCCATGCCACCCTCTCCTCTGCTAATATTTTCATTTCTACGCAATTACTGCATCCTACATCTGATCTAATGTGCTTATCATATTCATACCTTGGTCTAACCCTACCGTTATTACCAAATACACTTCCCTCAAAAACCAAGTGATCAAATCCTGGGTGTCATACCATGTGTCCCTTCATTCTATATCTTCTTCCCGTCAAATTTAACCAAATCGATCTCCGCACACCAATTCGAATTAGTATCTCTTCATTTGTGATTCGACGGTTGAGGCGGTGATCTTCTGACCCCAACTTGGCAGGTTCGATCTTGACTCAGTTCTGTGGTATTTCAAGGTGCTCAAATACGTCAGCCTCGTGTCGGTAGATTTACTGGCACCTACAAGAACTCCTACGGGAGAAAATTCGAGCACCTTGGCGTCTCCGAAAACCGTAAAAGTAGTTAGTGGGACTTAGAGCCAATAACATTATCGTTATTTGTGATTCGATCTATCCATCTTACCTTCAGCATTCTTCGGTATCACCATATTTCAAAAGCTTCTATTCTCTTTCTTTACGAGCTATTTATTGCCTATGTTTCATTTTCATACAAAGCCACACTCCATACGAAAGTCTTCAAAATATATATCTCTAATTCCTATATCAGTGTTCGAAGCGAGAACATTTCTTTTCTACCGGGCGAGTTAGCCACGCGGTTAGGGGCGCGTGGCTGTGAGCTTGCATCCGGGAGATAGTGGGTTCGAATCGCACTGTCGGCAGCCCTGAAGATGGTTTTCCGTGGTTTCCCATTTTCACACCAGGCAAATGCTGGGGCTGTACCTTAATTAAGGCCACGGCCGCTTCCTTCCAACTCGTAGGGCTTTCCTATCCCATCGTCGCCATAAGACATATCTGCGTCGGTGCGACGTAAAACAAATTTTAAAAAAGAAAATATAATTCTCCTACTGTATTACCTTCTCTTCCTTGGCCTACCACTGCATTCCAGTCTCCCGTCACAATTCGATTCTCGACACCTTTTTCATACATCATTAAATCTCTTCATATATTCCTCCGATTTCTCATTATCCCCTGAACTGGTAGGTATACAGACCTGGACTATTTGGTGGGCATTGACTCGGTGATTGCCTCGAAAACAATAATCCTTTCATTGTGCTGGTCGTAGAAGCTTACCCGCTGTCCATTTTCTTAATCATTAGTAAACTAACTCCTGCATTCCTCTGTTTGATTTTGAGTTGATAATTCTGTAGTCGTCTGACCAAAAAAGCTGCTCTTCTTGCCAACGTACTTAACATAAAACAACTATATCTAACTTAAGTCTATCAATCTCCCTTTTCAAACTCTAACTTACCACAACGATTCAAACTTCTAACGTCAACGCAGGGACTCACAGAATGTTGGAATATTTTACCCGGGAGGAAAAATCATCAGTCCATTATTCATACAAAGAGAGCTCTATGTCCTCGGGAGTCTTTTACGTCTTTAGTTTCCCTTTACTTTCAGCCGTGAAGATTGTTTTCCGTGGTTTCCCATTTTCACACCAGGCAAATGCTGGGGCTGTACCTTATTAAGGCCACGGCCGCTTTCTTCCCACTCCTGGCCCTTTCCTGTCCTATCCTCGCCATGAGACCTACCTGTGTCGGTGCGACGTAAAACAACTTGTAAAAAATATTTTAGCCGTGTAGCAGTATCAACACATCTAAGCCGTGCTGAGTATTATTACAAGGCCATATCAATCAATCATTTGGACTGCTGGCGTTACAACTTTCGAAAGGCTGCTAGACCTCTTTCTAACCATTCGTTAGTTTGGTCTCTCGACAGATACCAATCCGATATGATTGCACCTGCTGATCGGTTGTCTTCAATGGGACGTGCAAGCCTCCCCACTGCGGTAGGGTCACATGGTTGGCAGGCGAGTGTGGTAACTGAAGACTTGAAATTCCAAAGGGATTAAGTACCATATTTTGAAAAACTAATGACGCCTATGGGAGATTGGAATTGAGCCCATAATTCTACATTGGTGAAATGTCAACTACAAAATGGAGTGCATCCATATTTCTATTGCAAGCTCACCTCGTGTTCCGTAGCATTCCAACTTCCAGAGGGAGGCGACCCACCAAAACATCGAACGAGGTCGGAACATTTCGGAAGACTTTGGATAATTAATAATGAAATTCTGGCTAATAACCCCTTATTGTGAGAGATTTCGGCACTGTCATTGACAAAAAAAAAAATAAGTAATTAAGGATTTGGGGAACTATTTCATGAAACTAATTTCACAGGATGGAAATTTATTTAATTAGGCTCGTAGAGACGGTAAACATGGCCAAGCGGAACAGACGTGTCAAGGATATACGGTCAAAATGCACGAGAACCATCGTCCATGAAAGTAATTAATAGCACCCGTTAAATAAACAGGAAAAATCAACGAACGACACCATCTTGACTATCTTGACTATTTTTATACATGGAATCTCCGCGGTGACATACATACATTACATACATTATCGTTATAGACTGTTATGCCTTTCAGCGTTCAGTCTGCAAGCCTCTGTAAATTTACTAAACGTCGCCACAATCCTCGATTTGCAACTAGTGTTGTGGCCTCATTTAGTTCTATACCTCTTATCTTTAAATCTTTAGAAACCGAGTCTAACCATCGTCGTCTTGGTCTCCCTCTACTTCTCTTACCCTCCATAGCAGAGTCCATTATTCTCCTAGGTAACCTATCCTCCTTCATTCGCCTCACATGACCCCACCACCGAAGCCGGTTTATGCGTACAGCTTCATCCATCGAGTTCATTCCTATCTTAACCTTTCTCTCCTCATTCCGAGTACCCTTATGCCATTGTTCCCACCTATTTGTACCAGCAATCATTCTTGCTACTTTCATGTCTGTTACTTCTAACTTATGAATAAGATATCCTGAGTCCACCCAGCTTTCGCTCCGGTAAAGCAAAGTTGGTCTGAAAACAGACCGATGTAAAGATAGTTTCGTCTGGGAGATGACTTAGTTCTTACAGAATACCACTGATCGCAACTGAGAGCTCACTGCATTAGCTTTACGACAACTTGATTCAATCTCACTTACTATATTACCATCCTGGGAGAACACACAACCTAAATACTTGAAATTATCGACCTGTTCTAGCTTTGTATCACCAATCTGACATTCAATTCTGTTGAATTTCTTACCTACTGACATCAATTTAGTCTTCGAGAGGCTAATTTTCATACCATACTCATTGCACCTATTTTCAGGTTCCAAAATATTAGACTGCAGGCTTTCGGCACAGTCTGCCATTAAGACCAAGTCGTCAGCATAGACCAAACTGCTTACTACCTTTCCACCTAACTGAATCCCTCACTGCCATTTTATACCTTTCAGCAGATGATCCATGTAAACTATGAACAGCAAAGGTGAAAGATTACAGCCTTGTCTAATCCCTGTAAGTACCCTGAACCAAGAACTCATTCTACCATCAATTCTCACTGAAGCCCAATTGTCAACATAAATGCCTTTGATTGATTTTAATAATCTACCTTTAATTCCATAGTCCCCAGTATAGTGAACATCTTTTCTCTCGATACCCTGTCATATGCTTTCTCTAGATCTACGAAACATAAACACAACTGCCTATTCCTCTCGTAGCATTTTTCAATTACCTGGCGCATACTGAAAATCTGATCCTGACAGCCTCTCTGTGGTCTGAAACCACACTAGTTTTCATCCAACTTCCTCTCAACGACTGATCGCACCCTCCCTTCCAAGATGCCAGTGAATACTTTGCCTGGTATACTAATCAATGAGATACCGCGGTGAATCTCAAAGAAATCGGTCCAAAAGGGATCAAATTGAATGATTGCACAACAGTAGATAACGCCAAGAAGAGTGTCTCTATAGAATGCATGAATACTCTCTCCTCGAGCAAGAGATTCAGTCATCATTTAATCGTCCCAGAGGGTGAACCTACGTCGCGTGACATAAGAAGAGGACTTAAAGTGTGCGAAAAAGAATTGGAGAATCTCTAAAGCTAGTGGTTTGAGGGATGAATATTTTTCCAAGCGGTAATGGTGAGCGAAAACAATTCATATACTCAAACATTGTATTTATGACATCCATCGGGTCGGAGGAAAAATCATTATGTAAATAATTGTAGGATTCCTGAACTTCTGTGTAGGGAAACAACAGATTAATAGATAGCTCTTGTGAATTATTGCGGACAAGGTTATTTTAGTAATCGGTAAGGGAGGACTGTTGTAGTCTGGAACAGATAAGCTTTTGTCTCACGGCCATTCACATCTGTGGGACATCGGGAGGAAAAGGAGTTGGAAATTTCCACGAACTGCATTGGTTGAATTCTCGACACGAGGCTGGGTGGTTTAGTTGTTGTGTGCGTGTACAGAATAAAATTAATTGTTAAGTTTCTTAAAGGAAATCAATGTGTGTTGCTTCAAGACGTGTGCAGAATCAGTGTATTTATAAGGTAGTATTTAAGGAAAGAAAGTGTCCTGCAATTACGAGTGGATAAGCTCAGAGGTGGCTGGCGCAAGATGAAGCCTAGATTATGCCAAGCCAAGCGGCACGATTACAGGTCTGTCTAATTTAAATATTATATTTTGTAGTTAGAGATGTAAGTGCTTGTCCCTTTAAATTAATTAATTAATAAATCATAACATCGCCTTGTATGTGTGGCGTGTGTAAAGTTGACGATGACGATGTGTCCTGTCGTTATTTCATTGTGGAGGCGAATTGTCTGTTATTTTATGTCAGCGCGCGAGAAGTGAAACCGTGTTTAAATTTCTTCAAAATTAAAAATGAAGTTAAATATTGCAATGAAAATCAATGACATAATATTCGAGCCGGTAAAAGTTACAATAATGGTAACGATAAAATAACCGTTATTAGTAGTGATAAAGTTAAATAACAACGTATCCAATAACAACAACAACATTATTATTATTATTATTATTATTATTATTATTATTATTATAATTTCAGGTCAGGATAAAAATGAGATGATTATAACAATGCGTTCAGTAGTTAGGTGACCGAGATTTGCGGTCTATATCGACATCCAGTGAAGAGTGATAAAGTTGGCATTTTGGGAAATTTAAATTTTGTGACATCATGTATTTGTGGCATAGAAAAGCACGGTATACTATTTTGCTCCCGACGTCCGGAAAAGTCTCGAGAAGTTAACTGTGAGATAATTATAAAGTTGTTTGGTCATGGGATCGCTTGTTTTAAAAAAGTTTCAAACAAGAAGAAAAGGGATTGCATTGGAAATGGAATATTAGAAGAATAATTAGGAAGCTGTTAAAGGGAGAGTAAGCCTGTATTTTATGAATGATGTAGAACAAGCAGGAGGCCGAGAATTGGACGCCCTGTAGTTTGATGGAGAGGAATTTTTGTGACATTGTGTATGTGTAATATTTCTGAGACAGGTTGTATAAGAGGTGCGATGCCGTGTAGCAATCCAGAATGATTGAAGAATGTAAGGGTTGTCAAATCCAAGTGGGTGCGTTGTAACGCTTATTTTAAGTACAAGTTTATGTTCCTCCCATGATGACTATTTTATGTAAAACCGTAGGTAACGGCAGTTAAGTCTAGGTGACTGTTCTCCTTGATACCAGCGAAGTAAATTTCGGGATAGCCGACCTCACGAACAAAATAAATTCTGACACACGGTTAAGATAATACTTGATTATTGTAAATTGAATTCTATTCTATATTTTTGCGAAACAATGTATCGCTGACTCTAAACCTTATGGGTGCGAAAATGAATTTTATTAGAATGAGGGTTTAGCTTGCGCAGTTTGATGAGAAGTTACTTCACTGGACAGTTCACGACGGTATAGCCTATATTTGGAGTGGAGACATGGCAGGTCAGTTGGAACATCACACTCGAGTTATGCCGTGAATATCGTGATGGTTGTGATTATTCTTTTCAGTGATATTACGTAATATCAAACGAGATTTGAGTTTATTTTTATTTAGCGAATTTCACCACATGTGTTTAAATTGTACTGAGGAATAGATTAAATTATTCGAACATGTTTAATTTCGATTTCGTGCTTTTATTGTGGGAAATAGACACAGAATATTCGATGACATTTTTTTTGAGAATATCACTTCAGGTGTTAGGGTTTCAACCAGGATCAGATTTGAGTATCCGGACATTGTGTTAAAGTTTCGATTTCGCCTGGCAGTATGTGTGATGTGTAGATGCCATAGCGGTGGCTCAACGATAGATTTAGGATGCGGCGTGCGTTATAATTATCGTCAATGATGTGTCGACACAGTAACGTTGACTCAACGACAGGATTATTACGTGCAGCCAGTATCCAGTATTCGGGAAATAGTGGGTTCGAACCCCACTGCCTGCAACCCTGAAGATATTTTTCCGCAGTTTCCCACTTTCTCACCTAGCAAATGCTGGGGCTGTACCTTGATTAAAGCCACTTCCTTTCCATTCCTAGGCCTTTCCTGTCCCATCGTCACCGTGAGACCTATTTGTCGGTGCGACGTAAAGCAACTTGGAAAGAAGGACACACGATTAGGACGCCGTTCGTACATAGCCAAATCATAGGTTAGACATTTTTGCGAATCGACTTGAACGATGTTAGTGTTCGCAGTAGTGGATACGAGTGTGGAAGATATTAGCATGTGTTATTTAGACCATATTTCGGCATAATTTTTACTAGCCGGAAGGTGCTCCCAAAATCGTGTTGTATAAGCAACGGTATGAATGTAAGGGTTGTCCCACGTGGAAACCTGGCTAATGGACATTGATCCCTACTACTTAGCCGCGTGTCTTCTAGTTCGATGAACTTTCGTTTCTATTTTTTTTTCCTTATTTTAAGATTTATTGTTCGGATGTCCGGTATATTATGATAGTGCCGTGTGTTGACGCTTAGTTGATTTATATAGGATTTACACTACCACTGCGATTTCGATTCGTCAGCTGTAAATATATTTTATTTTCATTTTTCGTTATTCACATTATTTTATGTGATACGTTGAAATACTGATCACTTTTCGTTTGGTTTAATGGGACAAGCGTAGGTAGACAGATTTGTAATTGTAGTCGTAGTTACAGAGAACTGGAAAGACTTCCTGTTGTCTGTGTTATAGTGTGGACGTGTATTTTAACAGATTTAACGATGTAACTTCTTCATAAGATGAAAGCGGTTTAGTAAGGAAACGTTTCGAGTGATTTTTCACTTTTATTTAACTTCAGCGGTTGGCGTTTCTTCTAAAAGCATAATGAATTAATGTTTTCCTGCATTTCACAGTTTAGATCCTTCAGAAGGATGTAACGTAAAATCCCATCGGCTGAAGTGTTGTTGGTTCCTTCTGAACATCTGTTTGAGGTAATGCATGATTCAGCATGGGGATTCCTCTGTAACTTAAGGGTGTCACGAGATGACAATATATGGTAGAATTTTACTATTGATTGTGACAATTTCTGTTAACTTGTAGTGAATACCATGCTTTCAAGTAATATTTCGCTACCTATCCAAAGCAACTGATAGACGATTTGATTCGATTAAGGAGCCTTTCGGGGGATGTTTCAATATCCGATAGGATAGTCGACTGGTGGATAACCTTAATTACATGTAAATTTGGAATTCTACTTGTTGAAGGTCAGATTTTCCAAGGATCATGTGGATTAACTCTCAGTTATAGTTTGGATCCGTGGCGCCCGATTTTCAGGTTTTCTATTCCTTTTCTGGTTTTTTGCTGTCCACGAATCTTACATTGCGTTTCATTCTTTGGAAGATAATAATAAACAATTTCAATATAATTTTAGCACTCACGTTATGCATTGTGTCTGCATTATACCATATTGTGGAAAATTTAACTGACTTATCTTGCCTATTTAATAAACACATTATCGTGATTTACATTGAATTAATATTTTTGTAAGCACATTTTTGCTCCGCATTCGAACTACATATGCCCATCTCCTCTGAACCCTATCAATTGGTCGATGAACTGACAGAAAAAACTCGTTACAACCCCAAAATTCGAAAGATTGCTCTACCGTAGCAGTCGAAGCAGACGACCGATGATGCAATGGTAAGTTCAAGTGTTTAGTATCAAGGTTAATGTTTTATACGAGAAGGTAAGTCCAGAAATGCTCAAGTGAGTTTCATATGACGCATAAAATGTGTCGCCGGGTCTATGTCTAATGCTCTGGAATGTCCATGTGGGCTAAGTGCAATTGCTATTATTGCATACTCTACTACTTTTCATTTCTCGTTCGTTACACAAAATGACAAATATTGAACCTCATCACTGTGTGCATTATGGTAAAACAGAAGCAATGGAGAGGTTCTTTCAGGTATGTAATGAAGGTTGCATTGAATATGACATATAAAAAGGACCTCGTATGAGGTTTTGGCGCACGGGAGGGTTCGTCGTACTAATTCTTTTAGGTTGCTGGTGACGGCTGGATTAGGACTGGGGAGGTAGTGGCTGTGGATTTAATTAATGTTAATTCAACTGGTGTAAAATGTAAAACCATTGGGGACAATTTTCTAGATTACAGACGATGAAGTTTGTACCTGCCGTCTGTCAAATGCAAGTTTACAGCTACCACGACTCATACCGTGAAGCTAATACATTCAGTAAGAGATGGAAAGAGAAATAGCAGGAATAAACATAATACAAACGGTGGGGGAAAGCACAGAGAATCTGATTAAGCTTGAAAGACAACAAAAGGTGAATACATTTCTCGCAGGTTACAACAGAGTATACAGGTAATCCATTTTAAGACATTTTGGGATTATCCGTGGATGCACGGAAATGATATTCGCACAGCATTAATAATTCAAATGTCGTGCAATAGTAATGTTATTGGTTCTACGTACTACAAACTACATCAATGGTTTTTGGAGTCGTCGAAGTGCTGGAGGTATGTCCCGCAGGCGTTCATTTGCGTGGTGGGAATTCTACCAACACGAGACTGACGTTTTTTAACACCTCCAAACACCACCGGACTGAGTGTGATCGAACCCGCTAACTTGTGATCAGAAGGTAAGCACTCTACCGTCTGAGCCTTCAAGCACGACAAAATTATATGCAGTCTATAGCAAAGGGTACGCCTCTAAAATGTTGAAATTGATTGCAAATTGCGATTTTGTTAAGCACCTTCCTGGATATGATACATGTATTAACTACTTTAATCTTTGCCAGTTGCTGTTTGTGTCTGCGTATTTTGTAATACGAGCATATACTCTACTGCAAGACACAAAAACATTCCAGTAGAGACATTCAAATACGTCTGCTTTAAAGATGATATAAGGTAGATTATTAGAAGTTCGGCTTCTTGTCTGGATATTCAGTGAACTGCCTTCGGTTCAAAGGGACACGAGTTTGATTCCTAACGGGCCGATGATTTTAACCATGTGTGATTAATTCATCTAGCTCAGGGGATGAGTATTTGTGTTTGTCTTGATATATCTTCATTTACATGCAGCAAATAATCACACACAGAGATAATTGGTTCAAACCACACTGTTAGCGTCCTGAAGATAGTTTTCCGTGTTTTCCTCTTTCCACACCAGACAAATGCTGGGTCTGTACCTTAAGGATACGGCCGCTTCCTTCCCTCTGGAAGCCCTTCCGTGTCCCATTGTCGCCGTTAAAATCTATCTGACCAAGCTCGATAGCTGCAGTCGCTTAAGTGCGGGCAGTATCCAGTATTCGCTTCCTTCCCACTCCTAGTCCTTTCCTGTCCCATCGTCACAATAAGACCTATCTGTGTCGGTGCGACGTAAAGCAAATTTTAGAAAAATACCACACTACAAACCAACACACTAACACGCAATAGTGAATACATCCTTCTACATTGGGTTGGTGTCAGGAAAGACACCCAATCATAAAACTGGACTAAATCCATATAAAATGCTAACACCAAGCAAATGGAAGAATACAAGAAAGAATACAAAGAGAAAAAATAGATAGAGTATCAAAATTGTGTCCATAGCCGACCTGTATTGAGGGCGTGGGATATATCGACGGTACATTATTCCTGCCGTAAAATGCTTCTAAAAGGGATTCCCAGGGGCCATTAGCATGGGAGCATGGGTTGTTGACCACGGGGCTCTAGCTCAGTCTAGTACTGTTTCCTTTTTATTGCGCCAAGCTCTTCAATTTCATTTTTCCTTTGACACATCCCTTGGACAACACCTAATGTTTCGATCCAGACTGTGGAATTTTATCGAGGCATGAAGAGTTCCTTACCCTTCGTGGCCATGCCTTTTCTTTTGCCGATACCTTCATTCTTCTGAGGATCAAACCTGTTTTTTATTTTCTATTCTCATTATTGTTAAGACTAATTGTTTAACTAATTGTATTTTCCCATAAAGCAGTAATCACCACCATCACCGGCTTATCCATAGAGCGTAAGGCGGACCTTTTAAGTATACTACAGTACATGACCGAAGAATGCAGGCAGTTTTTCGCTGATATTTGGGACTGAGTATTAGGTATGTTCATTCCGTATTAAGTTTCTCATCAGAATGTTCTTTGAACATTCCACACTTTACTTTAATTCAATTAAATATCTACTTATTGCCTAATTTGCATCATGAAGAGCAGATGAAGTAACAAAATAAACGTAACCAATTTCCGAAGTCCCATTTTTCTTAATGTGGCATGCATGTACTACGTGTTCAAAGTATTCTGTATACATTTGTTTACAGCAATGTTAGGAAATGCTGATTTTAGCACTTAGACCATATGAAATTTCCAGTCTACAGTTTTTGAATAAAATATTCATTAATATATCCGTGTATTATTCTCATTTCCATAAATACAAAGATTGAGTGAACAATAAGTATATGCATCGTGTAAGGTTGAAAGCAAATGAAATTTTACCGGAATGGATGAGTTGCTGTGATATAACTGAGTATGAGATGAATTAAGTTAATGGATGTTATTTTTGTTCCTTGATACCACAGACATAATATAAATCGTCAAACATCCTCCATCAGCAATATTTTCCACATGTGGTACGTATTTAAATTCAAATTTCCATTAACTAATCACAAAATCTGGAATACGAAATACGAATGATGTACCATTTGCGTCTGGCAGCATTTATGTACAGGAAATTAGCTAAACTGAGTTGTTTTGTAATATGTGAAGCCATCTCCTTTTAACTTCGACTCGGTTAATTTCTAACTATTAGGTTATAAACTACCTAAAAAAGCATTATACTTTTACAGCATTATACTCGAAAAAGGAATTGAGGTGATAAGAAAAAACTTTCCGGCAGGAAACCCGTAAGACAAAAACATCTTTACATACGGGTCACCGGAGAACGCCATATGAAATAAAGAAAAAATGAAAGTTTGAAGATCAACTGTAGGGTAGCCTGTATCGACGAGATTCAGCGGCCGGGTAAATTAACAGGTAAACGAATAATTTGGTTAAAAGAAAATTTTATGATGACTTGTGAGACTTGTTTAAGCCCTAATGGCGAAAATCTTGGAATGTCCACGTCAGTTGAAATGTGGGGAAGTATGGATTAAGCTATTTGCTTTACGTCGCACCGACACAGATAGGTCTTATGGCGACGATGGGATAGGAAAGGCTTAGGAATGGGAAGGAAGCGGCCGTGGCCTTAATTAAGGTACAGCCCCAGCATTTGCCTAGTGTGAAAACGGGAAACCACGTAAAACCATATTCTGGGCTGCCGATATTGTGGTTCGAACCCATTATCTTCCGGATGCAAGCCCACAGCTGCTCGCCCCTAACCACACGGCCAACTCACCCGGTAGTATGGATTAAGCAGGAAATGGAGAGAGAGAGAGAGAAGACCTTTGGAATCAGAAAACATTTCCATTTCATCTCGGAAATGTTAGGCGTTCTGGAATCATCGAATGCATAAGGGTAAACCAATCAGTGGCGGGTGATGGGAAGTGGAGACGATCATAGTTAGTGTATCAGCTGCAGGAGATGGACCGTAACGAGAGGACGATGGTCGATGAGGTTGCGGAATGCGAGCACATGGGCCGGCTGAGCACAGGACGTGAATTTGCTGGAATCGCACGACACGAGGAAGAGAGTGGAAGGTACGGGACCGAGTAACTTGCCGATTCGGAGTTCGACGACAAGGAGAGCAGTCGTGGCATCAATCAATCACTACTGATCTGCATTTAGGGCAGTCGCCCAGGTGGCAGATTCCCTATCTGTTGTTTTCCGAGCCTTTTCTTAAATGATTTCAAAGAAATTGGAAAATTATTGAACATTTCCCTTGGTATAAATTATTCCAATCCTTAACTCCCCTTCCTATAAACGAAAATTTGCCCCAATTTGTCCTCTTGAATTCCAACGTATTGTGATCTTTCCTACTTTTAAAGACACAACTCAAAATTATTCGTCTGCTGATGTCCTCCCACGCCCTCTCCTTTACATCCTTACTACAACCCTTAAATACCCTCATAACCATGTGCAGATATCTGTACCCTTTATTAACAATCATATTTATGTGATTACCCGAACGAAGGCCTTTTCTTATATTAACACCTAGGTACTTACAATGATCCCCAAAACGAGCTTTCAACCCATCAACACAGTAATTAAAACTGAGAGGACTTTTCCTATTTGTGAAACTCACAACCTGACGTTTTACCCCGTTTATCATCATACCACTGCCCACCGTCCATCTCACAACACTATCGAGGTCACCCTGCAGCCGGAAACAATCTTGTAACTTATGTATTACTCTGTACAAAATAACATCATCTGCAAACAGCCTTATCTCTGATTCCACTTCTTTACACATATCATTGATATATATAAGAAAACATAAAGGTCCAATAATACAGCCTTGAGGAATTCCCCTCTTAATTATTACAAGGTCCGATAAAGCTTCGCCTGCTCTAATTCTCTGAGTACTATTTTCTAGAAATATAGCCACCCATTCAGTCACTCTTTTTTCTAGTCCAATAGCACTCATTTTTGCCAGTAGTCTTCCATGATCCACCCTATCAAATGCCTTAGATAGGTCAATCGCAATACAGTCCATTTGGCCTCCTGAATCCAGGATATCTGTTATATCTTGCTGAAATCCTACAAGCTGAGCTTCAGTGGAATAACCTTTCCTAAACCCAAATTGCATTTTGTCAAACCAGTTATTAATTTTGCAACCATGTCTAATATAATCAGAAAGAATGCTTTCCCAAAGTTTACATGCAATGCATGTCAAACTGACTGGCCTGTAATTTTCAGCTTTATGTCTACCACCCTTTCCTTTATACACAGGGGCTACTATAGCAACTCTCCATTCATTTGGAACAGCTTCTTCAACCAAGCAATAATAAAATAAGTATTTCAGGTATGCTACTATATCCCAACGCATTGCCTTTAGTATATCCCAAGAAATCTTATCAGTTCCAGCTGCTTATCTAGTTTTCAACTTTTGTATCTTACTGTAAATGTCATTGTTATCATACGTAAATTTTAATACATTTTTAGTATTACTCACATCCCCTGTCTGGACATTATCCTTGTAATCAACAATCTTTACATACTGCTGACTGAATACTTCTGCGTTTTGAAGATCCTCGCATACACACTCCCCTTGTTCATTAGTGATTCCTGGAATGTCCTTCCTTGAACCTGTTTCTGCCTTAAAGTACCTATACACACCTTTCCAGTTTTCAATAAAATGTGTATGACCACCAATTATGCTTGCCATCATGTTATCCTTAGCTGACTTCTTTGCTAGATTAAATTTCCTAGTAAGTTCCTTCAATTTCTCCTTTCTTCCATAACGATTTTTGCTTTAAACCCATCCCAGAGTATGTTTACATTTTTATTTAACCATTTTCCAGCTATCATAGTTAATTTTTAAAAACTCCCTCATGCCTGTTTTATCAGCCATATGGTACTGCCTAATAGTCCTAATTTTAATACCTCCTTTCTTTAACATTTATTTTTAACTACGACAAAAACTGCTTCGTGGTCACTAATGCTATCTATTACTTCGGTTTCTCTATAGAGCTCACCTGGTTTTATCAGCACCACATCCAAAATATTCTTCCCTCTAATTGGTTCCATCACTTTCTGAATCAGGTGCCCTTCCTATATTAACTTATTTGCCATTTGTTGTTCATGCTTCCTGTCGTTCGCATTACCTTTCCAATTGACATTTGGTAAATTGAGATCACCCGCTACAATCACGTTCCTCTCCTTATCGTTTCCCACATAGCTGATTATCTTATCAAATAATTCTGAATCAGCGTCAGCGCTACCCTTTCCCGGTATGTACACTTCAAAGACATCAAGTTGCCTATTATCTTTAGAGATGAGCCTTACACCCAGAACTTCATGTTTTTCATCCTTAACTTTTTCGTAACTTACAAATTCTTATTTCACCAGAATGAATACTCCCCTCTCCTACCATTCCTATCCTATCTCTACGATACACACTCCAGTTCCGTGAGAATATTTCTGCATCCATTATATCATTTCTCAGCTATGATTCAACTCCTATTACAATATCTGGTAAGTATATATCTATTAAATTAGTTAATTCGATTCCTTTGTTTACTATCCTTCTACAATTGGGCACTAATATTTTAATGTCATCCCTACTTGATTTTCAATTCCCTGTTCCCATAACACCGCTCCCTAGGCCACCCCGTTTACCTGAATGTATCTACCTATAACCCTTCTAAACAAGTTTCCTAACTTATATATACCACTGCTGTTGAAGTGAAGGCCATCTGACTGTAGATCCCTGTCTGCTGGCCCACCCATTAGGATGTAGTAATCTCACTCCCAGTTTCCCACATACCCACTCCATAGTCTCATTAAATCCCCAATCACCTTCCAGTCAGTATCTCTCCTACACAGTATTCCACTGACAACAATCTCCGCTTCTTTAAACTTCATCCGTGCTGCATTTACCAGATCCCACACTTCCCCAACCTTCTTGCCTTACGTTGTTATTTCCAACGTGAAACATTACCACCTTCTCCTTTCCCTCTTCCTTCTCTTCTACTTTCCTCAACATCTGCCTCAACCTGATTCCTGGATAACCCTCTTTCCTCCACCCACTTTCCCCACATGTCTAACGATGGAATCCCCCATGACCAGAGCCTCAACCCTACCCACCTAATTTGAGCCCTTTCCCTCCTGTTCAGCCCTATCTTCTCTCACTGCTGCAGAAGCTACTTCCTCCTGCTTTTTCCCCCTCCCATGACCCTGTTCCACCTGTCTTTTCCTTTCCACTACACTACATTTCCCTTTCCTACCTTTTCACTTCCTCCTACTTCCACACATATCAGCAACAGTTCCCTGTTCCTCATCTTCCCTCGGTTGTTCTACCTGCAGTGACTCGTACCGATTTCTCACAGACACCCGTTCTGAATCCTGATCCTGAACAGAGCCCTTAGCCTGCAATCTCCTTCCCCTTAAATCATTAGACCACCTATTTTCTACAATTCCCCCATTTCCTTATAATCCCTCCTTTACACCTACTGTATCCTGTACATTGTTTGAGGGAGGCCTACTTTCCTTCTTGTCCTCTGAGAGAATCCTAATTATATCCCTCAAACTCTCCAACTCCTCCCTCATACTTCTTAATGCCTGGCCACACCCACAGTTCCTACACTTGCACTGCGTAGCCATTATTTGCGGAATAATGGAAGAAAAGGAAAAATAAAATAATGTATTCTGTGCAAATAAAAATGAAAAGAAAGAAATATTGCCTATGAAATCGAAAGGAAAGAAATATTGTCTAGGATAGTTCACAAAGATCACGCAACAACAAGGTAATTAATATAAGCTACTACTACACTTCAATACTACTTAGTTGTACGATTTTTTTTTCTACAACACCCAAGAGGATGAAAATCGCTGTTAATTACTGAAAACCGAAAGTAATACACAAGAATTAGGTCTACACAATTTTAAAGTACAGTTAAATCTACCCTAATTACTGCAACAGAATTCTAGTAAGAGAGTTAATACAGATACAACAGATACTATAGATACTATACCACAAAAATATTTCACAGTAATAGAATAAACACACTAACTTATAACAAGATACCTACTATAGTAGACTACAATCATTTTAAACTATGTTCAGACGCATCCTAATTATAATACAACAGGTTATTGCTAAGCGCAAACTGAAATGGAAATCTCACTTAGGGATGAGTGCGGATACTGTGAGGAAGAGCTCATATTCAGACGCAGGGGTTTGAGCTAGAATGATTTTTTGGCTGATAATAGACAATCCAAGTGAGGAAGTTTGTGGTAGGCAAAGTATTAGCTGACTAGATGAGAGCTTTGTTGAAATGAAAATGACTAGGATTACGAGGAGTAAGCCTGGCCTTGAGAGTGAAACGCAGAGGAAAAAGAAATGAGTAGAGATGACGGCAGTCTGTATCATTATTGAAGGTTCTATAAATAATTTAGTGAATTAATCTTTTAAAGCTTTGATGGATAGCCTGAATGCCCTTGCTTATGTAGAGAGCTGGGTTCAACCAGGAAGTAAGGTACGAGTAGAATAATTTACAGTATATTCCAAAGTGGAATGAAGGAGAGCTCGTAGAGGGAGATATCCGGGTGAAATTATGGCCATGGTGCGGGATGAGATACAGGATAAAATGGAGCACACTGAATCGGAAATAGAGTAATAAATTTGGTTAAAAGAAAATTTTATGACGAATGAGAGTGAGATCTACGCATTGGTTTCGCCCACAAACTTTCTGGGGCGTCTTCATTTGCGAAGAAAGATTTTTTCTATGAGTTAGAAATTAATAGTATCCAAAATATTTTGGAGGACGTAATCATTGTGCTGATAGGAGATTTCATACTACGGTTGCGGAGCAGAAAACGTTGTATAACAAAGTTGCAAAGAAAATATATATTCAGAAAAAAAGGCATGTAATAAAAAATTGTGAAAAACTGTTGGAGTTTTGCGTTACTGAAGAAATATATCATTTGAATGGATGAGATGGTATGGGAATGAAATGGGAAAGCTAACATACACTGACTGACAGAGCAAATGCAACACCAAGAAGGAGTGGTCAGAACTTTATGCCAATTGCAGGGTAGACTGACGTCACTGAGGTATGCTCATGATGTGAAATGCGCCGCTGTGCTGCGCACGTAGCGAACGATAAATGGGACACGGCGTTGGCGAATGGCCCACTTCGTACCGTGATTTCTCAGCCGACAGTCATTGTAGAACGTGTTGTCGTGTGCCACAGGACACGTGTATAGCTAAGAATGCCAGGCCGCCGTCAACGGAGGCATTTCCAGCAGACAGACGACTTTACGAGGGGTATGGTGATCGGGCTGAGAAGGGCAGGTTGGTCGCTTCGTCAAATCGCAGCCGATACCCATAGAGATGTGTCCACGGTGCAGCGCCTGTGGCGAAGATGGTTGGCGCAGGGACATGTGGCACGTGCGAGGGGTCCAGGCGCAGCCCGAGTGACGTCAGCACGCGAGGATCGGCGCATCCGCCGCCAAGCGGTGGCAGCCCCGCACGCCACGTCAACCGCCATTCTTCAGCATGTGCAAGACACCCTGGCTGTTCCAATATCGACCAGAACAATTTCCCGTCGATTGGTTGAAGGAGGCCTGCACTCCCGGCGTCCGCTCAGAAGACTACCATTGACTCCACAGCATAGACGTGCACGCCTGGCATGGTGCCGGGCTAGAGCGACTTGGATAAGGGAATGGCGGAACGTCGTGTTCTCCGATGAGTCACGCTTCTGTTCTGTCAGTGATAGTCACCGCAGACGAGTGTGGCGTCGGCGTGGAGAAAGGTCAAATCCGGCAGTAACTGTGGAGCGCCCTACCGCTAGACAACGCGGCATCATGGTTTGGGGCGCTATTGCGTATGATTCCACGTCACCTCTAGTGCGTATTCAAGGCACGTTAAATGCCCACCGCTACGTGCAGCATGTGCTGCGGCCGGTGGCACTCCCGTACCTTCAGGGGCTGCCCAATGCTCTGTTTCAGCAGGATAATGCCCGCCCACACACTGCTCCCATCTCCCAACAGGCTCTACGTGATGTACAGATGCTTCCGTGGCCAGCGTACTCTCCGGATCTCTCACCAATCGAACACGTGTGGGATCTCATTGGACGCCGTTTACAAACTCTGCCCCAGCCTCGTACGGACGACCAACTGTGGCAAATGGTTGACAGAGAATGGAGAACCATCCCTCAGGACACAATCCGCACTCTTATTGACTCTGTACCTCGACGTGCTTCTGCGTGCATCGCCGCTCGTGGTGGTCCTACATCCTACTGAGTCGATGCCGTGCGCATTGTGTAACCTGCGTATCGGTTTGAAATAAATATCAATTATTCGTCCGTGCCGTCTCTGTTTTTTCCCCAACTTTCATCCCTTTCGAACCACTCCTCCTTGGTGTTGCATTTGCTCTGTCAGTCAGTGTATATAACCGAGGCAGAGGGAAGTGTTACAGATTTGGTGCTATGTACAAGGAATGCGTTACCTATGATTAAGAGCAAGACGTTCGAGGACTGGGGACAGACACATCATTTACCAATTATCACACACTGCATGAGGAAATTTAAAG
Organism: Anabrus simplex; assembly: GCF_040414725.1. Taxonomy (NCBI): domain Eukaryota; kingdom Metazoa; phylum Arthropoda; class Insecta; order Orthoptera; family Tettigoniidae; genus Anabrus; species Anabrus simplex. Next base: position 432,795,213 of record NC_090266.1, on the reverse strand, counting down.
GGATATCCGTTGCTAGGTACAGGTAGGTAGAGGAACAAGGAAATATTTTTTGAATTATTATGAAAAAGAAACACCTCAAATAGTGAAAAATGGAACAGACTCAATGATTGAGAATAACCAAAAGTATGGGAGTATTGTGAGCAAAACGGTTTGATGCACAGCTGAATCAGGAGTTTAGGGTCAATGACCTCTGCCATTATAAAGGACACATACCCCTGAAACCATCAGGGACATAGTGTTATAACCTAACTTAAATTAACCTAATAGTCCTAATTTAACCTCACAGGCTGCATGGAGGAGCGTATCAGTCAGGTTAGTGACAGGTCTTGTAAGAGGGAAGCTAACCCCTCCCCCATGGACCAGTGACCCTTTACCGGTCAACCAAAAATTGCCTACCGCTGGCCAAATCAGCATTCACTGCTTTCCCCAGCAGTTCCACAGTTCCCCTCAGGCTCTAAGCACGAGAGCGGTGGACCGCTTTTTAATTAATTTCGTGTGGCTATTTCTAGCCGAGTGCAGCCCTTGTAAGGTAGACCCTCCGATAAGTGTGGGCGGTATCTGCCATGTATAGATAACTGCGTGTTATTGTGGTGGAGGATAGTGTTATGTGTGGTATGTGAGTTGCAGGGATGTTGAGAACAACACAAACATGCAGCCTCCGCGCCATTGGAATTAACCAATGAAGGTTAAAATCCCCGACCCTTCCGGGAATCGAACCCTGGACCCTCTGAACCGAAGGCCAGTACGCTGACCATTCAGCCAACGAGTCGGACGGTGGACCGCTAAGACCAACAGTCAGCCGTCGGTCTGATGACAGGCTGCGAGTGTTCCACACACCCCCTCCCTCCTTGCACACAGCCTTCTATGGTGCAGTGCGAGGTAGAGAGTGGTGATGATGGGAATGTGGACGCATAGAGAGGTCAATATCAATCAGTGGTGGGCGATATAGAGCTGAATACCTTCGACAGTAGTATAAAATGACGGACATCTGTCACAGACAACGAGAGCGTCTTAACCTAACAGTCCTCATCTAACCTCACAGACAACATGGATGAGGCCATGGGTCGGGTCAGGGATCAGTTATGATTTGTTGTTTGGAGAGAAGGCTTACCTCTCCCTTTCAGAACGTTGCCAAGCGCTGGTCGGTGAACATTCACCGGTTCCTCCAGCAGTCCGTGATCTCCTCCCATATATGGGAGCGTAACGGTTGGGATCCAGCATTCGGTGGTCCGTCTCGAGAACTGACAGCCGGCGATCTCCTGCTCTTTGCGGGTTATATTGTATACCTTGGAGAATGTAGATAGCAGCACATGCACTGTTAGCAGTTGTTGAGACTGCTGATAGAGTGTACGTATGAGTCAAGGTGGTGGACATCTGATTTTGACATCTGTCACTTTGATATCTGTCACACACTATATGCATTTCAGCACGCAGTTGGAATGCGATTGAGTTCTTTAGACGGCTAGTAGACTTCACATCGAGTACGCACATTTATCAGATTATAAACGGATAGCGCGTCTAGTATAACATGGCGGGTGTTTTGAATTTGACAACCGTATGCACATGCGGAATGGTAGTTTAACCTCGTGTTTTGACAATTTTTAAACGGCCTGAGCACGTTCTAGATAGACGGCTTCCAGTGGGTGTCTAGAATGTTTTTGATAGGTCGAGACTTGTTAGAACAGGGTAAGCGATAGTGGTGGAGAGGTGGTTTTGACTGCAGGATTAGCAGAAGATCCGCCCTCGTCATGACCATCATGATCACGTGACGTGTTCTAAAACATAAGATGACAGAACACATGTCATCGCAGTCTTGCCTCGCTCGGCAAGGTGTACACACGTATCTACCTAGCGCTTGTGAGTCATACGGGGCTTTGCATCTCGTGTGTTCAGTTCATTACCGTAGTGACTTTCTTTCGTTTGTGCTAATAAAAGTGTTTTTAATCAGTGTTGATTAACAGATTTAGTTTCGAAAAATGAATGACCCACGCTTGGGGCAGGTCATTTACTCTGCTATTCATACCAGCCATGATGCGCCGCAGTTGCTGGTGACATCAACTGCATTAACCATCCCTGTGGCCAACCAATCGCACCAATGACCTGAGGAGAAGCGTTACTCACATACAACATCTGACTCAATTGTGAACATGGAATCGTCGATGTTACAACCCAACCTCAGTACTCAAGATTTCACATCAGTGTCAACCACCGCCAGCAGGAGGCGTTTCTCCCGTCGCAGACCATCAGTACCCATCAATGAAGATTACAGGTTTCACGTATACTGTAACACAACCATTATCAACAAATACAGGTAACAATTTAATATCTGATTTCAGTGGTGTTTCTGAACTTCATCCGAAGCGTCTCAGCCGAGATGACTGTGATAATAATAGTGACAATGTTGGTAACATGATGATGGAATCTAGTAGTGTTCTCGAAATGACCAATCGTTCGGACCTGGCAAAGAACAATCCTAACGCAGTAACCCCGCCCGTAGATTCTTCGAGAACCTCAAAACCGCCACCCCCACGCAGTAATTATAACCGATATAATAGATCAGACAATGGACCTTTTTATGTTTATGTAGAATAAATGGGGCACACAATTGGTAATTTACGCCCTATGACACTCAGAAAAATGATATTTAATGAGGCTATAGTACGCAAACCAGACATTTTAAATATAAACTCTGTAGGGAGAAATAGACTACGTATCAAAAAGGTATCAGGCGCAGTGGCGAATCATTTAGTTTAGTCTTCCTTCTTCAAGCAAAATAATATTTAGTATTATTATTATTATTATTATTATTAGGGGCTGCCTGGCCGAGGCGGTAAAGGCGTGCTCGGTTCGCCCGGAAGGACGTGGTTTTGAATCCCCGCCAGGAAGTAGTAAAATTTAAGAAACGAGGTTTCCACTTCCGGAGGTGCACATGGCCCTGAGGTTCACTCAGCCTACACCAAAAATGAGTACCAGGTTAAGTCCTGGGGCAAAGGAGGCCGGGCGTAGAGCTAACCACCCTACCCCATCACGTGCCGAGGTTAACAATGGTGGAAGCCTTTACCTTCCACTCCTCCAAGGGCCTTCATTGCCTGTACGGAGGTGACTTTGCTTTTGCTATTATTATTATTATTATTATTATTATTATTATTATTATTATTAACAAATACATAGGAAATGGGAAATATTAATGGTCACTTACAGTAATGTAATAATAAATTAAAGTTAACATAATTACCCAACAACAACAAACAAACAAACAAGCAAACAACAAGAGTACAACAAGCAAATCCACGGAAAGAAAATATTACATGAATTACTACCAGTTTAACATTCTAAATTCAGCTTCATCAAATACAAATTCACACAAAACTTAAGTATTTCCAGTGCTTAACACTACGGCTTTAAAATACTATAGGTTGACCTTACTACTAGCTTAACATCATAAGTGATAATAAAGTGAATTTAAAACGTAATTACCCTACTACAACAACGATAACAACAAGAGTACAACAAGCAAGAAATACTACTGGTTTAACTTTATAAATCCAACGTCATTATATACCAATTCGCACACAACTATAGTATTTCCAGTACTTAACACTACGAATTACAATACTATAGGTTGAACTTACTATTATCTTAACACTACAAGAGATAATAAAGTCAAGTTGAAAACATAACTACCCAACAACTACAGTAACTCGAGTACAAAAAAGCAATTCCATGGAAAAAATATTACAAGAAATGCTACTAGTTTAAAATTCTAAATCCAGCATCATGTACAGTTTCATACACAACTTAATTATTTCTAATACTTAACACTATGGCTTACAAAACTATAGCTCGAGCTTACTACTAGCTTTACGTTACATGTTATAATAAAGTAAGGTTAAAACATAATTACCCAACAACAACTACTACAACAACAAGAGTACAACAAGCAATTCCATTGAATGCAAATGTTACAAGAAATAATACTAGTTTAATTTTCTAAATCCAGCATCATCATGTCCAAATTCACGCACAACTTAATTATTTCCAGTACTTAACACTACGGCTTACAATACTTTAGGTTGAGCTTACTAATAGCTTAAAACTACAAGTGATAACAAAGTAAACTTAAAATATAACTACCCAACAACAACAAGTGGAGTACAACAAGCAATTTCACGTAAAAATATTAAAAGAAATACTACTAGTTTAACATTCTAAATCCAGCATTATCGTAAAAAAGTAATACACAAGCTTACATACCACACCATACCAACTCATAGGCAAGGTCTCATAAAAAATGTTGACATTTCTCTCAGCGAAGAGGGACTCGTAAGTGAGATACACAGTGAATTCCCGGTAACACGCGTCAAGCGATTTACAAAACAAACCCCATCTGAGGAAACTAGGCCAATTCCAGTCTGCCTAGTTATATTTCGCTCGTAGCGCCGTCCAGAAGCTGTTTATACCCACAGAACGCGCTGTTCTGTTCCTCCGTATGTGCTACCTGTTGTCCAATGTCACAGTTGTTTACGTTATATTCATTCTCGTTTCCAGTGCCGCAGTGTTCAATACTGCAGCCACTGTAGAGGACTTTATGATGTTACTGTATGTTCGATATCAGTCAACCCGTGCTGTATTTACTGTCAAACAAAGGATGTCCAGAGCACAAGAAATGGGATGAAGTGTAACGACTGATGGCATTGAACAACATTACCCAGGAAGCTGCTCTTAAGGTGTATAATAATAAGCCGTATGAAACAATTGCTTCCAGCCCTGCTTGCAACTGGCAAAGTAGGGAGGATTTTCCTCCTCTCCCAACTGTTACCCCTCAAATACGAAATGAAAGGGCTGTCACCCCAACTCAGGGAACAGATGTTTCTGATCATCCCAGTTCAAATACCGGACAACGCTTCTATCTTACAGGGACTGTTGAATCAAAAACCCGTTAATGTACCTTGAAATACTCTTCCTACTATATCCTACCGTCCAAATTTTCATATCAGTCAGCCTTCAGCAGTCGTTCGCCAGCCGAAATGTCCTTCTATTTCTGAACGTACTTATACCCCTCAACATTTACATGTAACTCCCATACAATAGAAGCCGGGCCTCCGCAACGACATAGCATAAACCCACCATTAGAGCGATCATCTGAACAACTAATCGAACAAATCTTTAACATTATTAAGGTCATCATCACCCAACTGCAGTCCCCTACGTCACAGTCCTTACATCCGGCTTCTATTCGTCAAAATGATTACGATACCAGAATTTTTAAAAACTCCAATGCACTTTGAGGTATGGTAGTGGAAAGACTACACGAACTTCGAATCACCCCCCCCCCTCCTCCGCTACCAGTGTTACAGTGCTACTACCCCTTTTAAGGGTGAAGTGTATTTACTTCTAGTTCAGTATCTACGTGAAACAAATTTGACGATATGAACGTTTCTGGGACCATCAGAAAATGCTGAATGTTTATTTAATATGTTTCTAAGTGTTCCCTCTTTCAGTAGTGACTGTTTTATCTGTTTATCATTTGTTTCTGGTATGTATCCCATTCATTGTCATATTCATGTGTATGGTGGCTGCATGGTCGCAAGCCAGAAAGCCAAGAATAAAAACTAAAAAACACATCTCATACCATACTCTTATATTTTCGACATGTTTTATCTTGTCAGAGCACGTACACATGTTCTTGACAGCTGTCAGTGTTCTCAAACACGGTTTCCGGACTGTGGTCATGGAGAGGCCACTCCAACGGACTACGCTTCGGCTGATTAGATAAGTACAGAAGTATTGCATTAAGTGAATACTGTGACGGTTGAATACTAATACTCGTACAATCATTATTTGTTAATACTTGTTCATATCACCAAACGCTCGATCATTGACAACTTTACGCAACGTAAACAATACTGTACTTATATACGCATGTTTTAAGTGATTTGATAGAATCTGAGGAAGGAGAACGAAACATGACATTCTTTGTTTAATAGTGAATATTGTTTTATAGGCATGTTATAGCGTTGTAATTTGTATTGAATCTGTGTGTTTGACAGACTGGAAAGCTCTTGAGTTACACATTGGGAAATTGCAAAAACCGATGTTGGCGATGTAATAAGGCGTATGAGTTATGAGGAGGAGTAAACTAGATTGTCTAGGCTTTCCTAACTTGTACAGAAAGTGATATTGCAGCACGACTGGCTGTATGAGTAGCAACTTTCAAACATCCGGACACACTAGCCGCGTGCTCTGAATGCCATTCCTCAACATCAGCCACAATTCATTCGCAAACCACTAACGAGTGTGAGACTTCGGTGAAAGCTACATTTTTCTCTTGCCTGTGCAGAGACACAGATATAGAAATACTGCATCCATCGAGATATATAATAGCAGATGGAGCATTTTAAGTAGTCTATTTGCTGTAGAGAAAACTGTAGGAGGGGAGCTGTAACTGTGTTTTCCATTATATTAAACACAATAGATGAAGGAGGCAGTTCGAAAACAGAAATGGATATTTCTGTCATTTTTCTAAAAACAAAACATACTTCTGGAAGCTTCTTAGTAATGAATAAATGACGATCAAAGTCCGGTCATCATCACGGCCAGTGAACAAATATCCAAGTGCCTGGGCATTAGAAAAAACAAACACACGCACTTTTTGATAACGATTCAGCAGCGAAAACCACACCTAACTTTGCTTTCTTCGAAGTTTCAAATTTCGCAAATGGATTTCATTTTTATCCAGTAATAAAACGTTTCATTCTACAAAACATGTATAATAAATGTATCACAGTTATATTAGAAAACTTGTCCTTGAAATTTTGATCACAGAATTTTTCAGACAGTAGGCATCGTTATTTTCTAAATACTGATACAAAAATCATTCTTTTGAATACATTCTATCCCCGAATCTAAATTATTAGCAGAAAAGTCAATGCATATCATTTTTTCACATGCATTATCTATTAAATTCCGATCCATCGCATTGGAAGTAAATGAAAAAAAACGGATTTGAAACTCGCAAAGCAAGTCATTTTTCCATGAACTATTTCAAATGATGTCTGCAATAGTCTTTGGTAACATATTTTCTGTTATTTAGATGACCTTCCTTAAATATTTCCGGAATTCTCATAAAACGATGTGTTTATATCCGTACTGTCTTCCTAAGCGAAGTTTAAGGGGAAAGAGAAAATAGTATTCGACTTCATTTCAAAGCAAGGGCAAAGAGGAGTCCCAAATATGCGTGATACGTCGTAGTATGGAAAGGGACAATTTCTGTACTAGAAACGATAAAACACGTGTACATTCCCTCAAGATGCAAGCCATTAAAATTATAAGTGTTAACACATAAACCATGGGGTTTGTACATTTCGACATTCTGTAGAATCTTTGATGTAACGGAAAATAGGATGATGCATTTGCACTTAACGTCAATCGAAGAGGTACAATGGTAGCAAAAATGCGGGGCAACATTTCGGGAATAGATTTGTCATACGTAGAGAAGGAATACATACACATTACATGAAGAGGTTAAGGAATATACTTACCTCAGGGAAAGTTTTGCTCTATCTGGATTGCTCAGGTACTAACAATGAAACCCTTCCATCGGTAAGTCTTCTATCAGATTGAAATTTGGTACAACGACTTCAGAAGGAATGCTTTATTTATATTTTTTTTTGCTAGGGGCTTTACGTTGCACCGACACAGATAGGTCTTATGGCGACGATGGGATAGGAAAGGCCTAGGAGTTGGAAGGAATCGGCCGTGGCCTTAATTAAGGTACAGCCCCAGCATTTGCCTGGTGTGAAAATGGGAAACCACGGAAAACCATCTTCAGGGCTGCCGATAGTGGGATTCGAACCTACTATCTCCTGGATGCAAGCTCACAGCCGCACGCCTCTACGCGCACGGCCAACTCGCCCGGTGAATGCTTTATTCATCCATATCAAAATTATATGCTTGGTCGTATATTTATCACCTGTTTTGGTGTTGCAAAATTTTGCTCATGTAAGCACCTTATGGACAGGAGTGAGCGTTAGATTTAATGGCACGTAAATGAACTCCCAAGGGACAAAATTCCGGCACGTTTGTGTCTCCGAAAAACTTCAAGAGTAGTTAGTGGGACGTAAAAACAATAACATTTTTATTAGTTCATCTGTCCCACTCCCATTCTTCTTCTCTCGCACACACACATTACTTACCTCCGCGCATCCCCCCCCCCACCTCTACCTGCTTCCCGCCAATCACTCCTGCCTAGGCCTCCCGGGGTTATGTGGACCCCGTTCAAGCCTCGTACCGCTTTTCAAATTTCATGGCAGAGCCGCGAATCGAATCTGGGTCTCCTGGGTGGCAGCTAATCACACTATCCACTACACCGAAGAGGTGGACTAACCTAATACAAAAATTGAAATATTCGTAGCTGAGAAATTACGCACTGATTAAACCAATTTATCTCCTGTGCATTGCCGATATAAAAGGCGAAAATATGTTTTCGAATTTTTCTCCTTACTTTTATCGCAACATATATAACGCAACTGATCAAGGTTCCTGCATGGCATAACACTTCTACATCTGTCATACAAGGTCTTATTTCTATCTGAACGTTGCTTGCTTTCATACTTAAGCACGTCTCGCAATGTAAAAGAAGATAACCGTATGGTAAATTTACGAGTATGTCCATTTAAAGCCATTATTATTATTATTATTATTATTATTATTATTATTATTATTATTATTATTATTACAGCGTTATGCCGATCTGTGGAGCGCGATAAAACTTATTTAGCTGATGTTGAATTTTTCTTCTTCCACAATCTCTCCATCTGGGCACAGAACATTTTCCTCCATTCTTCAGTCCATGACTTACTGGTCCTGGTATTCATTTTCTAAACAAAATGATGATTGTTGACTGCTGTCTTGAAAAATTTTCTGTGGGATGCCTATTTTCTGATGGATCTTTTCTATGTTACTACGGTACGCCAGTTGTTCTTGACATTCATTGAGAGCAAGGTTGAGAATCCTTTTGGTGAGCCTGTCAATGTTCATTCTGAGAATGTGGCCACAGAATTTTAATAGCCTTTTCCTGATGGTGTCGGTGATCTTTTCAGAATGCTGATAACGCTCCCGAGACTTCCGTTTAATCCAGATTCCCTCTGAGCAGACCGGACCAAAGATTTTTCTCAATACTTTCCTCTCTTTGTTATGTCTTTAACAAGTGATCTGCCTCCAATGACAAGGTTTTTGAGGCGTGTAGTGCTTCAGGTTTGATAACTTAGTAGTAATGTCTTAATTTTGCGTTCCTGGAGATTGATATTTTTGTTATATCTGTTGCAGGTGAGTCTATAGGCCTTCTGTAATTTTGCGATCCTCCCCTTACTTGCTTCACGATTCAAGCCTGATGGCCTAGATACTTGAACTTATTCATTTGAATAATTTTCACGAATTTAATTTTTAGAATTTTCCCATCTAGATAACGAGCGGATCCTTCCATATACCGAGCTTTTTAATACAGTATTTGGAGCCCAGTCTTAGCTGCATTTTCAGGAAGTTTTCAATGGCCTGAACTGCGCCTTGTCTGTTGTTAAAAAGAATAGCTAGATCATCTGCGAAGGCCAAACACTGCAAAGGAATTTTATTTTTGAGTAGTCGACCAATAGCTATACCCTTTGTGTCATTTTCCCATCTCGTGGTAAATTTTTCAAGCAAAAGATTGAACAATAACGGGGATAAACCATCTCCTTGTCGAAGTCCTGTGGTAATATAAACAGGGTCAGGAAGTTCACCTTGAAATTTAACTTTTGAATTTGCGCCAGTCAGCGTCTTGCGAATTAATTCTTTCGTTTTCTTGTCAACTTTGAATTCTTCTAGTATATGGAATAGTGTGTGTCGGTCTACAGAGTCATAAGCTTCCTTGAAGTCTACAAAAGTGATTGATTTTTGTCTAGTTTTATGAATTTGCAAGATGGTTTTGAGATTGAAAATTTGCTGTACAGAACCCCCACCTTTTCTAAATCCTGACTGATATTAGCCAATTAGGTGTTCAGTTTGGTTTGCAAGTCTCATGAGTAGGGCTTTGGAGAGGATTTTATACACAGCTGATAGTAAGGATATTCCTCCGTAGTTACTAATCTCTGTTTTATCGCCTTTTTTGTGGAGTGGGTGAATGAGGGCACATTTCCAGACTTCAGCAATTTTATCCGTAATCCAGATGTCTTCAAGAATTACTTGAATTCTCTGAATTAGGCTTTCACCTCCTAATTTTAACATTTCAGCGATAATGCCATCTTCCTCTGGAGCTTTGTTACTGTTAAGTTCACTGATTATTTGCTTGATTACTTCTAGTAAGGAGGGTTCTGAATCCGGTTTTGGAATAGGTTGTTCCAATGAGAGTTGTTTTACAGAAGGTTTGCAGTTTAAATTTCATGGAAGAAGTTCGCGAGAAGTTTGTAGGTTTTTTAATTTGTTTCCAGGAGCCCGTCCGGACGTTTGAAACTTAAACTAGGTGCTCGGTAATTTGATAGTTCCTCAGCGAATGTTTTGTAAAAGTTTCTTGTATCTTTTATCAAGAAATTTTTGTCTGTTTCTGTCAATCTATTTTGATCATATTTGCGTTTTTCGGATCTAGAACATTCTGAGACTTCTTTCTGGACTTTGAGGAATTCATGTCAAACTTGTTCTATTTTTAGGCAACTCCATTTTTGCCAGGCTTGAATTCGAAGGTCTATGGCCTTGTCGCAGGTCTCGTTCCACCATCTATGTTTGCGTTTTCGAGGAAGAACACCAATAACCCGGGAAGTTTCGGTGAGTGTATCTTTTAATTCTGTCCAGTTGGTAGGATTTTGGTTGGAAATATTTGCAAGGAAAATGGTTGAATTTTGTTTATGAAATTCCGGATCAATTCTTGTGTTTCTAACCATTTTGAGTTTGGGAATGTCAGGTTGAAACTTTACTTTGATTAAAGATAAGTGGTGATCGGAGTCAATGACACCCTTTATCACTTCAACATTCATAATTTCTTTCTGGTTTATTTTAGAAATCGCTACATGACCTATTTGAAGTTCTCTTAAGTGAAAATTTCGTGATTTCCAGGTCGTTTTCTTGTGTGGAAGGGCCAGGAAACGGGTTGACATCAGCTTTAACTCAAAATTCTCGCAAAAGCTCATTAATCTTTCACCATTCTTGTTGGTTCTGTTGTCAGCGGTGTTTAGTCCTACAATGGTTCTAAATTTCTTTTCTTTACAAGTTCGTACATTGAAATCTCCTAGCAGAATTCTAACATGATGTTTGAGAATTTTTGCTGTAGTCTCTTTCAGTAGGTCCCAGAATTCCTAAATTTTTGTGCCCGGGCTGAGTGGCTCAGACGGTTGAGGCGCTGGCCTTCTGACTCCAGCTTGGCAGGTTCGATTCTGGTTCAGTCCAGTGGTATTTGAAGGTGCTCAAATACGTCAGCCTCGTGTCAGTATATTTACTGGCACGTAAACAGAACTCCTGCGGGACTAAATTCTGGCACCTCGGCGTCTCCGAAAACCGCAAATGTGGTTAGTGGGACGTTAAGCCAATAACATTATTATTAATTTTTTGTGTGTCTGTTTGGTTGTAGTTGTTTGTAAATGCATGTGCATTGATTAACGAATACGTTTCATTTCCTGACTTGATTGTGAGTAGGGATATTCTTTCAGAAGGAGATGTAAAGTTAATTCCCGAATTTGTGATATTTCTTCTGACTGCAAATCCAGTACCGAATTGTAGCGAAGCGTTAGGAAGATGGATGGTTGGTTTACATTTGCAGATTAACTTATATAATTTCATGGTTCAAAGTGATTTTTATCACTGTACTTATCTAGTTTCTTGAAGTGCTAAAATTTGGATGTTAAATATGTGCAATAACTCTGTTAGTTGCTTTAGATTGCCTACATTGAGAAGTTTGTTGATGGTCAAAGTACCAAGAAAATGTTTGGTCTTCGGGCGAAGAGATTTGGGAAGCTCCGATATATTCCAGCATGACGATCACGGTCCCCCGGAATCCCATGATCAAAATAACGTAGTATGTGTACTAGGGCCTAGGGTAGTTGCTTCGTTTAAAAACGACATCATACTGATAAGTTGAAGGTATTGGGGAGATTTATTGTAATCAATCTCGTTGTTACAACTATGGTATTGAGCCTTAGAGGTTGCCTCAAGATGTTTCCTGGCTGTTATTTTACGGCTTTAACCCAACCCTCCTCTCCTTTCTCCGGGCTTGGGACCGGCAACAGCAACTACTGAGCTACTCAATACACTCAGCAGATACTGGAGGCGAAGATTATTATTATTATTATTATTATTATTATTATTATTATTATTAAGATATTATTAAAATGAGGTTCTTTGAATCTCAATGGAATGGAAATGAGAGAATTAGATGACGACATTCGTCACACTCATCCGGAGAGATGGTAAGGGATCAGCAATGAAGGGTTATTGGGGTGAAAAATAGACAGGAACAAGGTTTGGAACCAATATTGTTAGAATAGTCACCGAAAGTGGAATCCGTTACACGACAACGAAAGAGCAATGCCTAACCGTTACACTGGGTTGAGACAAGTACGACTGAATTAGCCTTTCAAATTGTAAATGTATATAAATAATAATAATGTTATTGGCTTTACATCTCATTAACGACATTTTTGCGGTTTTCGGAGACTCCGAGGTGCAGGAATTTAGTCCCCCAAGAGGTTTTTAACGTACCAGTAAATCTAAAATTACTAGGCTGACGTATTTGAACACCTTCAAATACCAGCGGACTGAGCCAGGATCGAATTTTCCAAGTTAGGATCAGAAGGCAAGCGCCTCAAACGTCTGAACCACTCAGCCCGGCTTAATATATGTAGTTTATTGTAGAGATACAGAGCGAATTTACAGTAAATTAGGCATCTATACACTGGAACTGAAAATCAAACAGAAGTGAACACTGGAACCATGACCAGACCCGTGGCAGGATCGTCTTCATACGCTGATTAATCTTTTACTGTTTCTTGGGCTGCTTAAGGCGGCTGAGGGTGGTTCCTGTTAACGGTGAAGGTCATGCTGTGTAATGGCTAATATATATCGTAAGAGATTGGATCCGATAAAGCAGGAAATAAAATGTTACGTGCCCTACATTATGTGAGACATTAAGCTGATGTTCGGAAAATCAATATATCGTATATCTTCATAGGCACTTCATTAGCGCAAGTGCTCTTCTGTAAACTGGAATGGAAACTTTTTAACAAGGAACCTGCGAACAATGCCTTAATTATTTGTAACGTGTAGGAACAGGAAAGTTACAGTAATTGCATAAAATATATGATAAATAAAAGGCCAACGAGAAAACAAGCTAAACGAATCAATATGATGAACAGCTAGTAAGACGTACATTCAGGGAAACGGGGTAGTATAGGGAGCGGTGATAAGTGTACAGAGATCTGGAAGTCAAATAGGGATGACATAAAAATGTTAGTGTTGAACTGTAGAAGTATTGTAAAGATAGGAAAAGAATTAAGTAATTTATTAGATATATGCTTACCAGATATTTTAATAGGAGTTGAATCATGGCTGAGAAATGATATAATGGATGCAGAAATTTTCTCACGGAACTGGAATGTGTATAGTAGAGATAGGGTAGGAATGGTGGGAGGGGGAGTATTCATTCTGGTGAAAAAAGAATTTGTATGCTACGAAAAAGTTAAAGATGAGATACATTAAATTCTAGGCGTAAGGCTAATTTATAAGGATAATAGGCAACTTGATATTTTTGGAGTGTGCAGACCGGGAAAGGATAGCGCTGACAAGGATTCAGAATTATTTGATAAGATAATCAGCTATGTGGGAAACGACATGGAAAGGAATGCGATTGTAGCGGGAGATTTGAATTTACCAAATGCCAATTGGGAAGGAAATGCGAACGACAGGAAGCATGGCCAACAAATGGCAAATAAGCTAATATGGAATTCAAAAGGTGATGGAACCAACTAGACGGAAAAATATCATGAACGTTGTGTTGGTAAAACCAGATGAGCTCTATAAAGAAACCGAAGTAATAGATGGTATTAGTGATCATGAAGCTGTTTTTGTCGTAGTTAAAATAAATGTGATAGAAAGGAAGGTATTAAAAGTAGAACTATTAGACAGTACCATATGGCTGATAAAACAGGCATGAGTCAGTTTTTAAAAAGTAATTGTGATCGTTGGAAAACGGTAAATAAAAATGTAAACAGACTCTGGGATGGGATCAAGCAATTGTTGAGCATTGTGAAAACAGGTTTGTACCTTTAAAAGTGGTAAGGAATGGTAAAGACCCACCTTACTATAATAGAGAAGTAAAGAGTCTAAGAAGGAGGTGCAGATTGGAAATAAATAGTGTTAGAAATGGCTGTAAAAGTAAGGAGAAATTGAAGGAACTTACTAGGAAATTGAATCTTGCAAAGAAGGCAGCTAAGGATAACATGATGGCAAGCACAATTGGCAGTCATACAAATTTTATTGAATATTGGAAGGGTATGTATAGGTACTTTTATGGCAGAAACAGGTTCCAAGAAGGACGTTCCAGGAATATTTAATGACCAAGGGGAATGTGTATGTGAGGATCTTCAAAAAGCAGAAGTATTCAGTCAGCAGTACGCAAAGATTGTTGGTTGAAAGATAATGTCCAGATAAAGGAGGTGACTAATGCTAAAGAAGTATTAAAATTTACATATGATAACAATGATATTTACAATAAGATAAAAAAAGTTGTAAACTAGAAAAGCTGCTGGAATTGATATGATTTCTGGGGATATACAAAGAACAATGGGTTGGGATATAGTACCATAACTGAAGTACTTATTTGATTATTGTTTGGTCGAAGGAGCTATACCAAATGAATGGAGAGTTGCTATAGTAGCCCCTTTGTGTAAAGGAAAGGTTGATAGACATAAGGCTGAATATTACAGGCCAGTAAGTTCGACATGCGTTGCATGTAAGCTTTGCAAGGCATTCTGTCTGATTATATTAGACATGTTTGTGAAATTAATAACTGGTTCGATAGAAGGCAGTTCAGTTTTAGAAAGGGTTATTCCACTGAAGCACAACTTGTAGGATTCCATCAAGATATCTTGGATTAAGGAGGTCAAATGGACTGTACCGCGATTGACCTGTCTAAAGCATTTGATAGGGTGGATCATGGGAGACTACTGGCAAAAATGAGTGCAATTGAAGGGGTCGGGGCAAAAGAGTGCCAAGCAACATTTTTTGACAAAACTGAGCTGTCGGTGCCATTTGTTGAGGATTATGATAAGCTATCAGAAAACACACTGTAAACTTGTATAGAAACACATTCAAGTGGCACTGCATGTGACTTTCATCTTGTTGCCCCCAACAGTTCTTAGAAACACTCGGAGCAAAACAGTGTCAAGCAACCAGGAGACGCAGATTACCATGGATTGTAGGAGGAAGCTTGTGTTTTCGAGTGATTCTGAAGAATATCTCAGTGATCCTGATGTAGACGCTGACTATCTTCCTCACATAGCATGTGAAATTTCCTCTCAAAGTGGACGTGAGGTAAATGTTGCTGGGCATTATTTTGACCATAACTAAAGTTTCACCGGCGAGTTGGCCGTGCGCGTAGAGGCGCGCGGCTGTGAGCTTGCATCCGGGAGATAGTAGGTTCGAATCCCACTATCGGCAGCCCTGAAGATGGTTTTCCGTGGTTTCCCATTTTCACACCAGGCTAATGCTGGGGCTGTACCTTAATTAAGGCCACGGCCGCTTCCTTC
Source organism: Anabrus simplex (assembly GCF_040414725.1). Classification (NCBI taxonomy): domain Eukaryota; kingdom Metazoa; phylum Arthropoda; class Insecta; order Orthoptera; family Tettigoniidae; genus Anabrus; species Anabrus simplex. The sequence continues at coordinate 432,779,449 of NC_090266.1, read as the reverse complement.
CAACTCCTAGGCCTTTCCTATCCCATCGTCGCCATAAGACCTATCTGTTTCGGTGCGACGTAAAGCCCCTAGCAAAAAAACTAAAGTTTCCGCCATTGTTGCTGGGGTTATGTAACTTATTAAGTCATTAGGTTATGTTTTAGGAACCGTTATAACACACTCTTGGATCTATAGCAAAAGGCTTTTTCAGTTCAAAGTTTACTCAAGTTAGTTTAAGGCCTTTCTTGACCAACATTCGCAAATATGCGTTATGTGGCTTGGCACTATATTGCTCCAATTTTAAATCTGTTGCTGTCAGTCATCATTTTTCTCAAGAAAGGTTACATTGTCACTTGCGACCAGAGGTTTATACGAGTTAACAGAAAAACTAGTGCATAATTTTGCAGCACTCTTGTTAAAGTATCCTTATTAGTTACATAACAGAGGATACAACATGGGTATTTCTCGTACTAAGACTTGGTGTTTTGCACTGGTTAGGATATACTGGATCATTCAAGGATACCGTAACATTTGCCTGAGAAAGGCCCGAATTCTAGGAAGAGAAATAGACGTATTAAGATACAGATGAATAAGAAGAGGCGAAACGAAGGAAGAGAATATGTTGCGCGTAAGACCGGAAAAGTTGTTCCAGGAGGAAAAGTTGGAGAGCTATGTCGCTGTCCCCTGAGATGTTTTGAACTTGAGGAACAACAGATATTGTCAATATTTAATGGGTTTTGGGATCTCGCTGATTTTGATAAGCAAAATGTTTATTTATTCGGATGTATTGGAGCTATTCCTGTAAAACGGAGATACAGGACACCTGAAGGAGAGCCAAGCTACGGAAATTGTGGACATACAATGTAGGCATTCATGACTGTGGTAAAGACTTAGTGTGCATGTTTTTGTGGGATGATAGTATTGTAGGAGAGGCAGTGACGAAATAGGTAGTGCAGTTTTGAAGTATCTGAAAACAAACGCCGTCGATGCTAAAAATCTTGTGATTTTTTCTGATAACTGCGGGGGCCAGAATAAAAACTGGAATATAATGGCACTCTGGCCTTATTTAATTCACACTACACGATTTAATGAGATCGAACACTGGTTTATAACATCTGGCCAAACATTCTTGCCATCAGATAGAGACTTTGTTAAAATTGAGAAGTACCAACGAAATCAACCGCCTGTGTACGACGCTGCCGACTAGAAATGTATCATTCAAGAATGTGGGAGAAAGAAGAAGTTCAGTGTAACAGACATGAAACAAGACGACTTTTATGACCTGGCAGCATTAAAAGTTGGACTCCTGAACACCAGTAAAAAACATGTGTAAGTGGCATGGAATTTTAATTTACAGACGTAATTTGATCAAATTTGAAGCAAGTAATCCGTGGTTTATCAAACTAAAAACAAGAGTGAATATGGATTTTGAAGACTGTAGCGTGCGAAAACGAGGCAACACCACAACGTTGAACTTGAAACGCAAGTACACTACTGTGCGAAGAATAAAGAAAAATAAACTGCAAGATGTGTTGAAACTCCACCTGTCCATCACCAGTTTTATCTCAGCTTGATTCCTGATTCTGAAGACACTAACGAAGTTGAAGAAGTGTAGGAAAGGAGCAGCTGATCTTTTAGTTTTAATGTTATGCATGTGCAGTTATAAGTCCCTAAATTCCATATTTTGAAAAGAACATCATAGTTAAAAGATACAAACAGACCTTTTTCCGTGATGGGTTTATGTTGATTTATTTAAATTTCTTTTCAGTTGCCAGTTCTACCCCGATTTCCACTGCTACCAATTTAAATATTATTGGTGGAAATGCTATTTTAATTGAAGATTGCTGTTAGTTTTCAATTCTGTTTAAAATAGTTGAAATATCAGACATTGTTTCATTATCATAAAATAATATTCCTAAGATAAGTGTCACTCCCATTGGGGCAATAAAGTGCCAAGCCACAGTATTCTGTGAAGTGGTATTAAAATTATTGACTTTTACTCCACAAATAGCAGCCCAAAAGAAATTACGCCTGTAAATCACATACAATGAATATTGCTGAACCTTTCAAAGCTATTATTACATCATTCCCGTGAATGGTACGATTTCACGATTTGAACAAACTTTCTAACTGCTCTCCCTTAAAGTTAAGAAAATGTTGCTTGGCACTCTTTTGCCCCGACCCCTTCAATTGGACTAGACGAAAGAGTTACTGAATGGGTTGCTATATTTCTTGAAAATAGATCTCAGAGAATGAGAGTAGGCGAAGCTTAATCTGACCCTGTAATAATTAAGAGGGGAATTCCTCAAGGCAGTATTATTGGACCTTTAAGCTTTCTTTTCTATATAAATTATATAAGTAAAGATATGGAATCAGAGGAAAGGCTTTTGCGGATGATGTTGTTCTGTATAGAGTAATAAATAAGTTACAAGATTGTGAGCAACTGCAACATGACCTCAATAATGTAGTGAGATGGACAGCAGGCGATGGCATTATGTCAAACCGGATTAAAAGTCAGGTTGTGAGTTTCACATATAAGAAAAGTCCTCTCATTTTTAATTACTGCGTTGATGGCGTGAAAGTTCCTTGTTTGTTCCAAGTTGCTTTACGTCGCGCCGACACAGTTAGGTCTTATGGCGACGATGGGAAAGGAAAGGGCTAGGAATGGGAAGGAAGCGGCTGTGGCCGTAATTAAGATACAGCCCCAGCATTTGCCTGGTGTGAAAATGGGAAACCACGGAAGACAATCTTCAGGGCTGCTGACAGTGTGGTTCGAACCCACTATACCCAAATACTGGATACTTGACGCACTTTAGCGACTGGAGCTATCGAGCTCGGTGAAAGTTCCTTATGGGGATCACCGTAAGTATCTATGTGTTAATATAAGGAAAGATCTTCATTGGGGTAATCACATGAATGGGATTGTAAATAAAGGGCACAGATCTCTGCACCTGGTTATGAGGGTATTTAGGGTTTGTAGTAAGGATGTAACGGAGAGGACATATACGTCTCTGGTAGGACTCCAACTACAGTATTGTTCCAGTGTATGGTACCCTCACCAGGATTACTTGATTCTAGAACGGAAAATCTAATGAAGAGCAGCTCGATTTGTTCTGGGTGATTTCCGACAAAAGAGTAGAGTTTCAAAACTGTTTCAAAGTTTGGGCTGGGAAGACTTGGGTGAAGGGAGACGAGCTGCTCGACTATGTGGTATGTTCCGAGCTGTCAGTGGAGAGATGGCGTGGAATGACATTAGCAAACGAATAAAGTTGAGTGGCGTCTTTGAAAGTAGGAATAATCACAATATGAAGGTAAAGCTGGAATTCAAGAGGACAAATTGGGGCAAATATTCATTTATCGGAAGGGGAGTTAGCGATTGGAATAACTTACCAACGGAGATGTTCAATAAATTTCCAATTTCTATGAAATCATTTAAGAAAAGGCTAGGAAAGCAACAGATAGGGAATCTGCCACCTGGGCGACTGCCCTAAACGCCGATCTGTATTGGTTTGTTGAATAACATACTATGTGGTTAACGGAGTCTTTAGGATAACTACGTGTCGCCGCAATATCTACAGTCCACCATTCGTCCCAAGAACGTCTTGGTAGGCCTAAAGAAGCCCAATCAGAACCTTTTAAAATATACATTTTAATGTCAAGCAGTGTGAAGTGTGGTGGAGTCTACTCCTGCTACAGTTATAAGTTAGTGACTCCTTATATTCTGGTGCTCCTAACAGACGTAGAAATGATGGCATTTTGTCTTAAAACGATTTCTTTAATACGAGAACAATTTTTGGACTTGCTTCTGTCCCATTTAAGTGCAGGTACGCTCAAATACCGTCAGGTTAGGAAGCTCAGACAGTAGAGCGCTGGCCATAGTTGACGGATTCGAACCCAGATCGGTCCGGTGGTACAGTGACCACCGAAGAAGAGTTTACTGCAAACATAATCGAGGCATGCATAGTGCGCTGACGGCAAGGACAGGCTGCATTCTTCCAGAATCCCACCGTTCCTTCCTGCTGGAGATAATCACTGTTCTCTTCAAAAGGAAGGAATTAGGGGACAGTCTTATTATCTCAAAGCCGGACTAAGTGGTTCAGACGGTTGAGACGCTGGCTTTCTGGCCCCAACTTGGTACGTTCTATCCTGGCTCAGTCCGGTGGTATTTGAAGGGGCTCAAATACGTCAGCATCGTATCGGTAGATTTACTGGCAAGTTAAAAAACTCCTGCTGGGCTAAATTCCGGCACCTCGGCATCTCCGAAAACTGTAGAAGTAGTTAGTGGGATGTAAAGCCAATAAAATTATTTATTATTATGTTAAAAAACTGAAAGATATGAAAAGCAGGCAGTGACTTTCCTTTTCTTACCGTAATGTCGTAGTAACTGCTGAAAATTATTTCCATTTTCGTTTGTGGACACGTAGGATCTTCGAAGAAAATTGTGTGACTCACTCGTAATTCGTATTCTGTTATTTCATTTATCACTCCCCTGATAGTAAATTATTGTAAAGAGTGGAATCTAAAAATTGATTCACAGAAAAATCAGATTTATTGTGTGTCAAATGGAAGTTAAACTCTCAAAAAGTGAACGGTGGTAGATGGGTAAGACAAAATTAGGTGTAAAAAAATGGAACAGATAGAGACGATCGTACGCAGCAATGGCATATTGGCAGAACAGATAACAAAAGCAAACATGAAGGGGGTAAGTGTTTTGGCTTGTACACAATTATTGGACAGAAAAATGCCGAATATCATGTACAAACTTCATAAAAATATATTTAATTCAGCAGTTAAAACGCAGTTGTTGTATGGAGCAGAAATTTGGGGATTACTGTACATGATGGAATTTTAACATTATATGACGTTGTAAGTACTGTATACTTGCTAAAGTAATAAAGGGTTTGCGAAGCTGTACTCTAAACAGTGGAGTGAGAATAATGTGTGGAGGGCTGAGTATACTGGCGGATATTGTTAAACAAATAATTACTGTAAATATTGGTTGAGGCTAAAGACGGGGAAGGGGGTGGAATTCTAGGAATAACATAAAAGCACCCGATGAAACATCGAAATGAGGGTCACTGGGTAGATGGGGTGAAGAAACTTATAAGTGGATGATATACGATTGTGTAAAACGGTAGTCCAAAGAGTGAAAAACAAGCAATAAGGACAGAATATTAGCCAGAGGACACTTGTTGAATTTTGTAAAATATGGCACTAAAGACTGAAAGGTTAACAAAATGGGAACTGTGAGGGGTAATTTGGTGGCTTATGGGAGTGAAATATATAAGAATAAGGCTATAAGACGCTATAAGACAATGGGAAAAATCGATCGATGCATTTTATGCAATAAGGATATGGAAGTGGCTCATCTACTAAAAAACTCTAAAGAAGCAAGAAAGTTCGGAGAGAAATATTTAGATGGGAAGAAGATAGGTAAAATCGAAAATGAACCTAAACTTCACACTAATGTTAAGTTATTGAAGGAAGAATGGAAGACACCAGGAAGAACAGCAAACCTTCTGTGTGTAATATTATAGGAGGAATGTGAGAAAAGAAATTAAAAGAAAATAAAAACAGGGAAGACTCACATAGCTAGTAGGAAGACATATTACAAGTTGCTTTACGTCGCACCGACACAGGATAATTTTATAGCGACGATGGGATAGGAATTGGAAGGAAGCGGTCGTGGCCTTAATTAAAGTGCATCCCCAGCGTTTGCCTGGTGTAGAAATGTGAAACCACGAAAGGTCATCTTCAGGGCTGCCGATAGTGCAGTTCGAACCCACTATCTTCCGAATGCAAATTCACAGCTGCGCGCCCCCCCCCCTAACCGCGCGGCTAACTCTCTCAGTCTAATAGGAAGAATAATGTGTGTGGGTGTGTGGAGGTATCCTCGACTCTATGACGTAGTTAAAGCCCAGGAAGTACCTCAGATTTTAAGTTTATATAATGATATTATTTGAAAATACTCATTATGGGAAATACTGTACATTTAAATAATCTATATATATAAAGTAGCTTGTCCTGACTGACTGACTGACTGACTGACTGATTCATCATCGCCGAGCCAAAACTACTGGACATAAAGAAATGAAATTTTGGAGATATATTCATATTAAGATGTAGGTGCTCGCTAAGAGAGGATTTTCGGATATTCCGTCGCTAAGGGGGTGAAAAGGGGGGTGAAATTTTAAAATGAGTGTGTTTATATCTCAAAACTTTAAAAGTTTAGAGATGTGAAAATTGGTATTTAGAATCTTCTTTAAAAATAAGGAAACACGTATTTTTTTGTTTTCAGACAATCCCAATAGGAGGGGTGAAAAAGGGTGAAAAAGGGGTTGAATGCCTAATCAGGATACCGGTGCTTATATCTCAGAAACTAAAGATATTACAGACCTGAAAATTGGTACTTTTGATCTCTTTTAAAAATAAAGAAACACGTATTTTTTTGTTTTTGGAAAATCCAATTAATGGGAGGGTGAAAGGGGGGTGAATTTTAAAAATGAGTGAATCTATATCTCCAAACTTTTAAAGTTTGCAGATGTAAAAATTGGTATTTAGAATCTTCATTAAAAATAAAGAAACACGCATTTTTTTGGTTTTCGGAAAATCGCAGTAGGAATCGTGAAACGGGTGAAATAGGGGTTGAATGCCTTTAATGAGGCTACTTATATCTCAGAACCCGAAGATATTACAGACCTGAAAATTGGTGTTTGGGATCTCTTTTAAAAATAAAGAAACACGTATTTTTTTGTTTTTGGAAAATCCAATTAACGGGGGGGGGGGTGAAAAGGGGGAGATTTTTTAAAATGAGTGTATCTATATCTCAAAACTTTTAAAGTGTATTGATATAAAAATTGGTATTTAGAATCTCCTTTAAATATAAAGAAACACGTATTCTTTTGTTTTCGGAAAATCCCAATAGGAAGGGTGTAAAAGGGTGAATAATGGGTTGAATGCCTTTAATGAGGCTACATATATTTCAGAAGCTGAAGATATTACAGACCTGAAAATTGGTATTTGGGATCTACTTTAAAAGTAAAGAAACACGTATTTTTTCGTTTTTGGAAAATTCAAATATTGGGGGGTGAAAAGGGGGGTGACTTTTAAAAAATGAGAGTGTCTACACCTTAAAAGTTTAAAATTTACAGATGTAAAATTTGGTAGTTAGAATCTCCTCTAAAAATAAAGGAACACGTATTCTTTTGTTTCTTGTGAATCCCAATAGGAGGGGTGTAAAAGGGTGAAAATGGGTTGAATGCCTTTAATGAGGATACTTATATTTCAGAACCTTAAGATAATACAGAACTGAAAATTTGTATATGTACCTCCTTTAAAAATAAAGAAACACGTATTTCTTAGTTTTTGGAAAATCCAATTAATGGCGGTTAAACAGGAGTGACAAATTGGGGTGAATATTTTGAAAGGCTATATCTACAGAATATCTTGGAAGCGTAAAATGTTACAGACGTAAAAAGTGGGTGTTTGGAATCTCCTGTAAATGTAAAGAAACATAGGTGATTTGTTTTTGGAAACTCCTCTTAAGGGGAACTCAAAAGAGGTGAAATTTTAAAATGAGATTTTTTACAGTATATCTAAAAAAACTTAACATGTTACAGAACTGAAAGTGGTATTTTTTTTATCTCTATTATACATAACGAATCGTGTATTTTTAGTTTTCGGAAATACCACTTGGGTGGTGGGGGGTGGGTAAAAGTGACTGAAAATGGTGTTGAATTCTTTTAATTAGGCTACTGATATCTCAAGAATGAAGATGTTACAGACGTGAAATTTGATATTTGCAATCTGCTTTAAAAGTAAAGAAAGACGTATTGTCGGAAAATCCAATGAAGGGGGGGGGGGGTGAAAGAATTGAAAATTTAATTGACTTAATTGTATGAGAATGCATACATCTAATAAAAACTAAAGTTGTTACTGACGTGAAAATTCGTATTTAGATCTCCTTTAAAAACATAGATAAACGCGTTTCGGTGGGGAAACCATCTTGGAGGGTGGGAGTGTAAAGGAATTGAATTTCTTTCATGGGGACACATAAATCAAAAACTGAAGAAGTTAGAGTCGTGATAATTGGTATTTAGAAGATCTTTTACTATTAAAGAAGAAACAAGTATTTCTTGCGGGAAAATTCACTTGGGGGGGGGGAAGAGTAGTGTGAAATGAAGTGAAAAAAATAAATTATTTTTATGGGGATACTTATATCTCAAAACTGAAGGCAATAGACGTGAACATTGGTGTTTGAAATCTCCTTTAAACATAAAGAAACAAGCCTTCTTTTAATTTTTTTTTTGGGGGGGGGGCGGGGGTGGCTGTAAATAAACTTAACGGCGGTGGGGTGTAGAAGGAGGTGAGACCAATTGATTTTACTGTTCTTAATGTACTTACAAGTATCCTCCGTTGCTCAGGCAGCAGCGCGCCGGCCTCTCACAGCTGGGTTCCGTGGTTCAAATCCCGGTCACTCCATGTGACATTCGTGCTGGAAAAAACGGAGGCGGGACAGGTTTTTCTCCGGATACTCCGCTTTTCCCTGTCATCAGCCATTCCAGCAACACATAATAGTAGTAATAATAATAATAATAATAATAATAATAATAATGTTCCGGACCGTCGTCAAATGTGCGGACCGCGCTGGAAAAGGCTCCTGGACGGGTAATGACTAAGAATGCAGTCCGGCTGCGGGTTCAGTGCCGCCAAAGCACCCAATATGACACCACGCCGGATCTCCTGAAGGAATTTATACATATTAAAATGATTATAGGAAAAGATGGCAAAGATTTACGGACCCAACTGACCGGGAGGAATACCTGAGACTAGACCGGGAAGTACGAAATCGATTGCTGGAAAGGAAGATTGAAAAATGGGAGGAAACGTGCCGTAATCTAATAGAAAACGAGTCAGACCGGGAATTTTGGTGGATTCTCGCAGAAAACGAGTCAGATCGCGAATTTCGGCGGATTATATATCTAAAACAATAAGCATTCAATTATAAATTTCAATATAATACCGTAGCGAAGCACGGGTATCTTGCTAGTCTATATATATATAAAGTAGCTTGTCCTGACTGACTGACTGATTCATCATCGCCGAGCCAAAACTACTGGACATAAAGAAATGAAATTTTGGGGATATATTCACATTATGGTGTAAGTGTTCGCTAAGAGAGGATTTTTGGATATTCCTTCGGTAAAGGGGTGAAAAGGGGGGTGAAATTTTAAAATGAGTGTATCTATATCTCAAAACTTTAAACGTTTATAGATGTGAAAATTGGTATTTAAAATCTTCTTTAAAAATAAGGAAACACGTATTTTTTTGTTTTCAGAAAATCCCAATAGGAGGGGTGAAAAAGGGTGAAAATGGGGGAAAATGGGTTGAATGCCTTTAATCAGGATACCGGTACTTATATATCAGAAACTGAAGATATTACAGACCTCAAAATTGGTACTTTTGATCTCTTTTAAAAATAAAGAAACACGTATTTTTTGTTTTTGGAAAATCCAATTAATGGGAGGGTGAAAAGGGGGTGAATTTTTAAAATGAGTGAATCTATATCTCGAAACTTTTAAAGTTTGCAGATGTAAAAATTGGTATTTAGAATCTTCATTAAAAATAAAGAAACACGTACTTTTTTGTTTTCGGAAAATCGCAATAGGAGGAGTGAAAAGGGGTGAAAATGGGTTGAATGCCTTTAATGAGGCTACTTATATCTCAGAAACTGAAGATATTACAGACCTGAAAATTGGTGTTTGGGATCTACTTTAAAAATAAAGGAGCACTTATTTTTTTGTTTCTGGAAAACCCAATTAAGGAGGGGTGAAAAGGGGGGTAATATTTTAAAATGAGTGTATGTATATCTCAAAACTTTTAAAGGTTATAGATGTAAAAATTGGTATTTAGAATCTCCTTTAAGGATAAAGAAACACGTATTTTTTTGTTTTCGGAAAATCGCAATAGGAGGAGTGAAAAGGGGTGAAAAATGGGTTGAATGCCTTTAATGAGGCTACTTATATTTCAGAATCTGAAGATATTACAGACCTGAAAATTGGTATTTGGGATCTCCTTTAAAAATAAAGAAAGACGTATTTTTGTTTTGTTTTTGGAAACTCCAATTAATGGGGGGGGGGTGAAAAGGGGGTGATTTTTAAAAATGACTGTATCTATATCTCAAAACTTTTAAAGTTTATAGATGTAAAAATTGGTATTTAGAATCTCCTTTAAAAATAAAGAAACACGTATTCTTTTGTTTTCGGAAAATCCCAATAGGAAGGGTGTAAAAGGGTGAAAAATGGGTTGAATGCCTTTAATGAGGCTACTTATATTTCAGAACCTGAAGATATTACAGACCTGAAAATTGGTATTTTGGATCTAATTTAAAAGCAAAGAAACACGTATTTTTTTCGTTTTTGGAAAATCCAAATATTGGGGGGTGAAAATGGGGGGTGAATTTTTTAAAATGAGTGTGTCTACATCTTAAAACTTTAAAATTTACAGATGTAAAAATTGGTAGTTAGAATCTCCTCTAAAAATAAAGGAACATGTATTTTTTTGTTTCCTGTAAGTCCTAATAGGAGGGGTGTAAAAGGGGTGAAAAATGGTTGAATGCCTTTAATAGGGATACATATATCTCAGAAACGAAAGATATTACAGAACTGAAAATTTGTATATGGGATCTCCTTTAAAAATAAAGAAACACGTAATTCTTAGTTTTTGGGAAATCCAATTAATGGCGGTTAAACAGGAGTGACAAATTGGGATGAATTTTTTGAAAGACTATATCTACAGAATATCTTGGAAACGTAAAATGTTACAGACGTAAAATTGGGTGTTTGGAATCTCCTGTAAATGTAAATAAACATATGTGATTTGTTTTTGGAAACTCCACTTAAGGGGAACTCAAAAGGGGTGAAATTTTAAAATGAGTATTTTTACAGTATATCTAAAAAAAACTTAACATGCTACAGAAGTGAAGGTATTTTTTATCTCTATTAAACATAAAGAAACGTGTGTTTTTAGTTTTCGGAAATACCACTTGGGTGGAGGGGAAGGTAAATGTGACTGAAAATGGTGTTGAATTCTTTTAATTAGGCTACTGATATCACAAAAATGAAGACGTTACAGACGTGAAATTTGATATTTGCAATCTGCTTTAAAAGTAAAGAAACACGTATTCTCAGAAAATCCAATGAAGGGGGGGGGGGGAATAATTGAAAAATTAATTGGCTTAATTGTATGAGAATACATACATGTAATAAAAACTAAAGTTGTTACAGACGTGAAAATTCGTATTTGGATCTCCTTTAAAAACAAAGAAAAGCGCGTTTTGGTGGGGAAACCATCTTGGAGGGCGGGAGTGTAAAGGAGTTGAATTCCTTTCATGAGGACACATAAATCAAAAACTGAAGAAGTTAGAGTCGTGATCATTGGTATTTAAGAAGATCCTTTTCTATTAAAGAAACAAGTATTTTTTGCGGGAAAATTCACTTGGGGGGGGGGGGGGAGAGTATTGTGATATGAAGTGCAGAAAGTAAATTATTTTTATTGTGATACTTATATCTCAAAACTGAAGGTAATAGACGTGAACATTGGTGTTTGGAATCTCCCTTAAACATAAAGGAACAAGCATTCTTTTAATTTTGGGGGGGGGGGGTGGCGGTAAATAAACTTAACGGCGGTGGGGTGTAGAAGTAGGTGAGACCAATTGATTTTAGCTGTTATTAATGTACTTATAAGGATCCTCCGTTGCTCAGGCGGCAGCGCGCCGGCCTCTCACAGCTGGGTTCCGTGGTTCAAATCCCGGTCACTCCATGTGACATTCGTGCTGGACAAAACGGTGGCGGGACAGGTTTTTCTCCGGATACTCCGGTTTTCCCTGTCATCAGCCATTCCAGCAACACATAATAGTAATAATAATAATAATAATAATAATAATAATAATAATCCGGACCGTCGTCAAATGTGCGGACCGCGCTGGAAACGGCTCCTGGACGGGTAATGACTAAGAATGCAGTCCGGCCGCGGGTTCAGTGCCGCCAAGGCACCCAATATGACACCACGCCGGATCTCCTGAAGGATTTTATCCATATTAAAAATATTTATAGGAAAAGATGGCAAAGATTTACGGGCCCAACTGACCGGGAGGAATACTTGAGCCTAGCCCGGGAAGTACGAAATCGATTACTGGAAAGGAAGATTTAAAAATGGGAGGAAACGTGCCGTAAAATAATAGAAAACGAGTCAGATCGGGAATTTTGGTGGATTCTCGCAGAAAACGAGTCAGATCGTGAATTTCGGCGGATTATATATCTAAAACAATAAGCATTCAATTATAAATTTCTGTATAATACCGTAGCGAAGCACGGGTATCTTGCTAGTCTATATATATAAAATAACTTGTCCTGACCGACTGACTGACTGATTCATCATCGCCGAGCCAAAACTACTGGACATAAAGAAATGAAATTTTGGGGATATATTCATATTAAGGTGTAGGTGCTCGCTAAGAGAGGATTTTAGGATATTCCTTCGCTAAAGGGGTGAAAAGGGGGGTGAAATTTTAAAATGGGTGTATCTATATCTCAAAACTTTAAAAGTTTACAGATGTAAAAATTGGTATTTAGAATCTTCTTTAAAAACAAGGAAACACGTAATTTTTTGTTTTCAGAAAATCCCAATAGGAGGGGTGAAAAAGGGTGAAAATGGGGAAAAATGGGTTGAATGCCTTTAATCAGGATACCGGTACTTATATCTCAGAAACTGAAGGTATTACAGACCTGAAAATTGGTACTTTTGATCTCTTTTAAAAATAAAGAAACACGTATCTTTTTGTTTTTGGAAGATCCAATTAATGGGAGGGTTAAAAGGGGGTGAATTTTTAAAATGAGTGAATCTATATCTCCAAATTTTTAAAATTTGCAGATGTAAAAATTGGTATTTCGAATCTTCATTAAAAATAAAGACACACGTATTTTTTTGTTTTCGGAAAATCGCAATAGGAGGAGTGTACAGGGGTGAAAAATGGGTTGTATACCTTTAATGAGGCTACTTATATCTCAGAAACTGAAGATATTACAGACCTGAAAATTGGTGTTTGGGATCTCCTTTAAAAATAAAGAAACACGTATTTTTTTGTTTCTGGAAAATCCAATTAAGGGGGGTGAAAAGGGGGTAAAATTTTAAAATGAGTTGTTATATATATCTCAAAACTTTTAAAGGTTATAGATGTGAAAATTGGTATTTAAATCTCCTTTCAAAATAAAGAAACACGTATATCGTATATTTTGTTTTCGGAAAATCCTAATAGGAAGGGTGGAAAAGTTTGAAAAAGGGGTCCAATGCCTTTCATGAGTCTACTTATATTTCAGAACCTGAAGATATTACAGACCTGAAAATTGGTGTTTGCGATCTCCTTTAAAAATAAAGAAACACGTATTTTTTTGTTTTTGGAAAATACAATTAATGGGGGGGTGTGAAAAGGGAGTGATTTTTTAAAATGTGTATCTACATCTCAAAACTTTAAAATTTACAGATGTAAAAATAGGTAGTTAGCATCTCCTCTAAAAATAAAGGAACACGTATATTTTTGTTTCCTGTAAATCCCAATAGGAGGGGTGTAAAAGAGTGAAAAATGGGTTAAATGCCTTTAATGAGGATACTTATATTTCAGAACCTGAAGATATTACAGACCTGAAAGTTGGTATTTGGGATCTACATTAAAAGTAAAGAAACACATATTTTTTCGTTTTTGGAAAATCCAAATATTGGGGGGTGAACAGGGGGGGGCGTGAATTTTTTAAAATGAGTGGGTCTACATCTTAAAACTTTAAAATTTACAGATGTAAAAATTGGTATTTAGAACCTCCTTTAAAAATAAAGAAACACGTATTCTTTTGTTTTCGGAAAATCCCAATAGGAAGTGTGTAAAAGGGTGAATAATGGGTTGAATGCCTTTAATGATGCTACTTATATTTCAGAACCTGAAGATATTACAGACCTGAAAATTGGTATTTGGGATATACATTAAAAGTAAGGAAACGCGTATTTTTTCGTTTTTGAAAAATACAAATATTGGGGGGTGAACAGGGGGAGGGGTGTTAATTTTTAAAATGAGTGTGTCTACATCTTAAAACTTTAAAATTTACAGATGTAAAAATTGGTAGTTAGAATCTCCTCTAAAAATAATGGAACACGTATATTTTTGTTTCCTGTAAATCCCAATAGGAGGGGTGTAAAAGAGTGAAAAATGTGTTAAATGCCTTTAATGAGAATACATATATCTCAGAAACGAAAGATATTACAGAACTGAAAATTTGTATATGGGATCTCTTTTAAAAGCATAGAAACACGTATTTTTTAGATTTTGGAAAATCCAATTAATGGCGTTTAAACAGGAGTAACAAATTGGGGTGAATTTTTTGAAAGACTATATCTACAGAATATCTTGGAAACGTAAAATGTTACAGACGTAAAAAGTGGGTGTTTGGAATCTCCTGTAAATGTAAAGAAACAAAGGTGATTTGATTTTGGAAACTCCACTTACGGGGAACTCAAAAGGGGTGAAATTTTAAAATGAGAATTTTTACAGTATATCTAAAAAAACATAACATGTTACAGAAGTGAAATATGGTATTTTTTCTCTATTAAACATAAAGAAACGTGTATTTTTAGTTTTCGGAAATACCACTTGGGTGGAGGGGGGGGGGGTAAAAGTGACTGAAAATGGTGTTGAATTCTTTTAGTTAGGCTACTGATATCTCAAAAATGAAGATGTTACAGACGTGAAATTTGATATTTGCAATCTGCTTTAAAAGTAAAACACGTATTCTTGGAAAATCCAATGATGGGGGGGGGGGGGGGGGATGAAAGAATTGAAAAATTAATTGACTTAATTGTATGAGAATACATAGATCTAATAAAAACTAAAGTTGTTACAGACGTGAAAATTCGTATTTGGATCTCCTTTAAAAACAATGAAAAACGCGTTTTGGAGGGGGGGACCATCTTGGAGTTCGGGAGTGTAAAGGAGTTGAATTCCTTTCATGAGGACACATAAATAAAAAAACTGAAGAAGTTAGAGTCGTGATAATTGGTATTTAGAAGATCCTTTATTATTAAAGAAACAAGTATTTTTGCGGGAAAATTCACTTAGGGGGGGGGGGAGTAGTGTGAAATGAAGTGAATAATGTAAATTATTTTTATGGGGATACTTATATCTCAAAACTGAAGGTAATAGACGTGAACATTGGTGTTTGGAATCTCCTTTAAACGTAAAGAAACAAGCCTTCTTTTAATTTTTTTGGGAGGGGGTGGCGGTAAATAAACTTAACGGCGGTGGGGTGTAGAAGGAGGTGAGACCAATTGATTTTACTGTTCTTAATGTACTTATAAGGATCCTCTGTTGCTCAGGCGGCAGCGCGCAGGCCTCTCACAGCTGGGTTCCGTGGTTCAAATCCCGGTCACTCCATGTGACATTCGCGCTGGACAAAACGGAGGCGGGACAGATTTTTCTCCGGATACTCCGGTTTTCCCTGTCATCATCCACTCCAGCAAAACATAATAATAATAATAATAATAATAATAATAATAATAATAATAATGTTCCGGACCGTCGTCAAATGTGCGGACTGCGCTGGAAACGGCTCCTGGACGGGTAATGACTAAGAATGCAGTCCGACCACGGGTTCAGTGCCGCCAAGGCACCCAATATGACACCACGCCGGATCTCCTGAAGGATTTTATCCATATTAAAAATGATTATAGGAAAAGATTGCAAAGATTTACGGACCCAGCTGACCGGGAGGAATACCTGAGCCTAGCCCGGGAAGTACGAAATCGATTGTTGGAAAGAAAGATTGAAAAATGGGAGGAAACGTGCCGTAATCTAATAGAAAACGAGTCAGATCGCGAATTTCGGCGGATTATATATCTAAAACAATAAGCATTCAATTACAAATTTCAGTATAATACCGTAGCGAAGCACGGGTATCTTGCTAGTTTTGTAATAATTTTCTTAATTGGGTTACCTTTAATATTGTGTACATACATACATACATTATCATTATAGACTGTTATGCCTTTCAGCGTTCAGTCTGCAAGCCTCTGAGAATTTACTAAACGTCGCCACAATCCTCGATTTGCAACTAGTGTTGTGGCCTCATTTAGTTCTATACCTCTTATCTTTAAATCGTTAGAAACCGAGTCTAACCATCGTCGTCTTGGCCTCCCTCTACTTCTCTTACCCTCCATAACAGAGTCCATTATTCTTCTAGGTAACCTATCCTCCTCCATTCGCTTCACATGACCCCACCACCGAAGCCGGTTTATGCGTACAGCTTCATCCATCGAGTTCATTCCCAAATTAGCCTTTATTTCCTCATTCCGAGTACCCTCCTTCCATTGTTCCCACCTGTTTGTAGCAGCAATCATTCTCGCTACTTTCATGTCTGTTACTTCTAACTTATGAATAAGATATCCTGAGTCCACCCAGCTTTCGCTCCCGTAAAGCAAAGTTGGTCTGAAAATAGACCGGTGTAAAGATAGTTTCGTCTGGGAGCTGACTTCCTTCTTACAGAATACTGCTGAGCGCAACTGCGAGCTCACTGCATTTGCTTTACTACACCTTGATTCAATCTCTCTTACTATATTACCACCCTGGGAGAACACACAACCTAAATACTTGAAATTATCGACCTGTTCTAGCTTTGTATCACCAATGTGACATTCGATTCTGTTGAATTTCTTACCTACCGACATCAATTTAGTCTTCGAGAGGGTAATTTTCATACCATACTCATTGCACCTAATTTCAAGTTCCAAGATATTAGACTGCAGGCTTTCGGCACAGTCTGCCATTAAGACCAAGTCATCAGCATAGGCCAAACTGCTTACTACATTTCCACCTAACTGAATCCCTCCCTGCCATTCTACACCTTTCAGCAGATGATCCATGTAAACTACGAACAGCAAAGGTGAAAGATTACAGACTTGTCTCACCCCTGTAAGTACCCTGAACCAAGAACTCATTCTACCATCAATTCTCACTGAAGCCCAATTGTCAACATAAATGCCTTTGATTGATTTTAATAATCTACCTTTAATTCCATAGTCCCCCAGTATGGCGAACATCTTTTCCCTCGGTACCCTGTCATATGCTTTCTCTAGATCTACGAAACATAAACACAACTGCCTATTCCTCTCGTAACATTTTTCAATTACCTGGCGCATACTGAAAATCTGATCCTGACAGCCTCTCTGTGGTCTGAAACAATACTGGTTTTCATCCAACTTCCTCTCAACGACTGATCGCACCCTCCGTTCCAGGATGCCAGTGAATACTTTGCCTGGTATACTAATCAATGAGATACCTCGATAGTTGTAGCAATCCTTCCTGTTCCCTTGCTTATAGATAGGTGCAATTACTGCTTTTGTCCAATCTGAAGGTACCTTACCAACACTCCACGCTATTTTTACTACTCTATGAAGCCATTTCATCCCTGCCTTCCCACTGTACTTCACCATTTCAGGTCTGATTTCATCTATTCCTGCTGTCTTATGACAATGGATTTTATTTACTATCCTTTCCACTTCCTCAAGCATAATTTCACCAACATCGTTTTCCTCCTCCCCATGAGCGTGGCTGTTTGCATCACCACCATGATGATTTCCTTTTACATTGAGAAGATGTTCAAAATATTCCCTCCACCTGAACCTGCTTACTGTCTACTGTTCGAAACTTCTCACTAATCATATCCATGTACTTCTGTCTAATTTCCTCGTCCTGGAGACTTTCTACCCTTATTCGTTTGCAGACAGATTTCACTTTCTCTACCCTAGGCCTAGAGATACTTAGTTCACTACAGATCAGATAATGGTCGGTATCATCGAAAAATCCGCGAAAAACTCGTACATTCCTAACAGATTTCCTGAATTCGAAGTCGTTTAAGATATAGTCTATTATGGATCTGGTACCCCTAGCCTCCCATGTGTAGCGGTGAATAGCCTTATGCTTGAAGAATGTATTCGTAACAGCTAAACCCATACTAGCACAGAAGTCCAGCAGACGCTTCCCATTCCCATTAGCTTCCATATCTTCCCCACATTTACCAATCACCCTTTCGTATCCTTCAGTTCTATTCCCAACTCTCGCATTGAAATCGCCCATTAGCACTATTCTATCCTTGCTGTTGACCCTGACCACGATGTCACTCAATGCTTCATAAAACTTGTCAACTTCTTCCTCATCTGCACCCTCACATGGTGAATACACGGACACAATTCTTGTCCTAATTCCTCCCACTGACAAATCTACCCACATCATTCGCTGTACAAAAAAAAAAATAATTGTTTGTATTAATTATGCATACAATGGATGAATACTATCTCTCCCGTTAGTGGTCATCCGTAACTGAGAGAGAAGAGTATTTTAATTCAATCATTCATTTATTCATTCACTCCCCTATTTCATCTTGTGCTCCACGAAGACCTGATAAGAAAACTATCAGCATATTCAGCCCTCTCATCACCGAGGTGGGCGAGATACCACTCTACTGTGCTACACGGCTCAACAGTTTACGACGGTTAATCTGAAATTTAGCTCGCGTATCTTCAAATTATTCGTCAGTGAAGACCACCTTCCTATTATGCATCCTTCTGTTTAACACGAATCCAGTTGCGAGCCACTTTTCAAACAAAGCAGAGACACATTGTCTTCATGGTACAGAACATTCCGGAAACCGTTAATAATACTTCCTCACACCCCTACCATACGATTACGTTTCAAAAGGTACGTCTCACCAACAAACACCCGTTGCTTATCCATCGTGGATAACTGTTACTGTGAATTTTATGATCTCATGCCGTGACTCATTAGCGCAAGTACAGAGCTCTACAAACGACCGAGCCGTACAACACTGAGGATGAGAAAAAGAAGATATTGTTTTCTGCCAGGTAGCTCCTTGCTCGTCCCTTGAGTGTGCCGTAAACTCTTGCATGGTGTTCAATTAAATTTGAAGATTCTCAAATGTGCCAATCTCTAGTTGTTAGATTTTTACTGAAACGTAAGAAAACTCCTGAGGAAAAAATCCTGCACCTCGTCGCCTCCTAAATTCGTAGTCGTACGTCTTCACCATAGACTGTTATGACACTCAGCGTTTAGTCTGCAAGCCCCTGTGAATTTATTAAACGCCCCCACAATTCTATATTTGTAACTACATCTGTGGCCTCGTTTAGGTCCATACCTCTCAATTTACATAATCAGAAACTGAGTTTAACCGCCGAAGTCTTGGTCTCTCTCTGTATTTCTTACCCACTACGGCACAGTCTATTATTGTCCTAGGTAAATTAACCTCACATGGCCACACCACGAAGCCTGTTTATGCGTAAAACATCTTAAATTGATTTCATTCCTAACTTAGCCTTTATCTCCTCATTCCGAGTCCCCTCCTGCCATTGTTCCTACTGGTTTTTATCAGTGATCGTTCTCGCTAGATTCGTGTTTATTACTTCTAACTTATTAAGAAAGTGTCCTGAGTCCATCCATCTTTCAATCCCGAAAAAGCAAACTTGATGTGAAAACAGACCGGTGTAAAGGTTTCGTCCAAGGGCTAACTTCTTACATATATGTTGTTGATCGCAATTGCGAGCTTATTGCAATAGCTTTGCTGCACCATGATTCAGTCTCACTTACTATACTATACTACTACCATCCTGGGATAATACACATCCTAAATACTTCAAATTATCTACCTGTTCCAGCTTTGTACACTGACTGACAGAGCAAATGCAACACCAAGGAGGAGTGGTTCGAAAGGGATGAAAGTTGGGGAAAAAACAGAGACGGCACGGAAGAATAATTGATGTTTATTTCAAACCGATATGCAGGTTACACAATGCGCACGGCATCGACTCAGTAGGATGTAGGACCACCGCGAGCGGCGATGCACGCAGAAACACGTCGAGGTACAGAGGCAATAAGAGTGCGGATGGTGTCCTGAGGGATGGTTCTCCATTCTCTGTCAACCATTTGCCACAGTTGGTCGTCCGTACGAGGCTGGGGCAGAGTTTGCAAACGGCGTCCAATGAGATCCCACACGTGTTCGGTTGGTCAGAGATCCGGAGAGTACGCTGGCCACGGAAGCATCTGTACACCTCGTAGAGCCTGTTGGGAGATGCGAGCAGTGTGTGGGCGGGCATTATCCTGCTGAAACAGAGCATTGGGCAGCCCTTGAAGGTACGGGAGTGCCACCGGCCGCAGCACATGCTGCACGTAGCGGTGGGCATTTAACGTGCCTTGAATACGCACTAGAGGTGACGTGGAATCACACGCAATAGCGCCCCAAACCATGATGCCGCGTTGTCTAGCGGTAGTGCGCTCCATAGTTACTGCCGGATTTGACCTTTCTCCACGCCGACGCCACACTCGTCTGCGGTGACTATCACTGACAGAACAGAAGCGTGACTCATCGGAGAACACGACGTTCCGCCATTCCCTCATCCAAGTCGCTCTAGCCCGGCACCATGCCAGGCGTGCACATCTATGCTGTGGAGTCAATGGTAGTCTTCTGAGCGGACGCCGGGAGTGCAGGCCTCCTTCAACCAATCGACGGGAAATTGTTCTGGTCGATATTGGAACAGCCAGGGTGTCTTGCACATGCTGAAGAATGGCGGTTGACGTGGCGTGCGGGGCTGCCACCGCTTGGCTGACGTCACTCGGGCTGCGCCTGGACCCCTCGCACGTGCCACATGTCCCTGCGCCAACCATCTTCGCCACAGGCGCTGCACCGTGGACACATCCCTATGGGTATCGGCTGCGATTTGACGAAGCGACCAACCTGCCCTTCTCAGCCCGATCACCATACCCCTCGTAAAGTCGTCTGTCTGCTGGAAATGCCTCCGTTGACGGCGGCCTGGCATTCTTAGCTATACACGTGTCCTGTGGCACACGACAACACGTTCTACAATGACTGTCGGCTGAGAAATCACGGTACGAAGTGGGCCATTCGCTAACGCCGTGTCCCATTTATCGTTCGCTACGTGCGCAGCACAGCGGCGCATTTCACATCATGAGCATACCTCAGTGACGTCAGTCTACCCTGCAATTGGCATAAAGTTCTGACCACTCCTTCTTGGTGTTGCATTTGCTCTGTCAGTCAGTGTATTACCATGCACTTCTCATAGGTTTCTTCCGTACAGACAATGTTTTAGTCTTGAAAAGGGTAATTTTCATATAATACTCACTGCACTTATTTTCATGTTCCAAAATGTCAGACTGCAGACTTTCAGCACAGTCAGCCATTAAAACCCAGTAGTGTATAACGTTATTTTTGTATTTAATTTCAATTTATCTATACATTTCTACTCTTAACATTCACAGAAACACATTCCAACAATCAGAATGTACATACAAATGGTAGATTAATTTACATAGGCCGTCTTATATATCGGGCGCTATGCACGACAACACTAGTTACTCAGCATTACATTGTACGATAATGTTGCATGCAGGCTCGGCAGTGTTAGAGTTGTGTTACCTTATCCAATTTACACTGTAAAGTGGACCTACAATTTGCTCTACATATTTATCAAAGTACTGTACATGCGACTCTATTTACGTTTCTGCATTTACTGACTATGTAATCCACGGACTCATTTCGGGAGAATTCATACATTTACTGTTCGTCAACTTTTACCACTTTTATTGGTGCAGGGACCATCCTTCCTTGGAAGGATAGTTATCTATTCATTTTAGTTGGGTTACTTCAAAGTAATGATGAAACTTCATGAGGCCCTCAGAATGTTTAGGTTGTACTTTCCTGTGCAGCAGCCAAGCATACACAACACTCACATCCAGAAAATATGACAATATCGACCATCACCGTTTTTTTTCTGTCTCATGTGCGACATGTGTTTTGACATAAAGTGGTCAAGCTAATCCGCTCCTACCATGCCTTTATTTTAGAACTTGAACAACTTTGGTTGCTGTACAGATACTTGGCAAATTTTTACTCCGGACCTTCTTGATGCAGCCCCTTTCTCCATCTGTCTGTACCAGCAGTTGTCATTTCAACACATCAGCAACACACTACCAAAGCGTCTGTAGTCATATGATCTCCTTTCTTCTTTTTCTTCACGCCTGCCTTACTTCGAACGGGGGACTTCTCCGTCTGCTTTTCTAGCAACTTTCCTGTTGCACACATTCCCTTTGGATCCAGATGTCTTGGCAATTTCACAAATATGAAGCAGTTGTCAAAGTGTCCGTCTCCTTGGCTCAGTGGCCAGCGTTGAGTCCTTCGGTTCAGAGGGTGCCGCGTTCGATTCCCGGCTGGGTCGGGAATTTTAATCGCATCTGATTAATTCTTCTGGCTCGGGGACTGGGTGTTTGTGTTTCATACAACACACTACACTACCAACCACCGCAGAAACACACAATAGTGATTACATCCCTCCATATAAGGTTGGCGTCAGGAAAGGCATCCGACCGTAAAACAGGGCCAAATCCACATGTGCGACTCAGTTCTCACCCGCGACCCCACAAGTGTGGGAAAAGTGGTCGAAAAGGAATAAGAAGAAGAAGCAGTTGTCAAAGTGTATTTTATGCCCCCTGTTGCATTCAATTCCTCCTGCATCAATGAGAGATAAGACTACGCTTTCACCAAGTTCAAATTCTTTCGGTCTTCCATTTTATATTGCTATATACGTCGCAGAATAATTATAACTTCAGCCTTTTTGTAAAAATTATAGCCTTTTTAGAACCAGTTGCACTTTTTGTGGTAAAAATGTCGATTACTCAGTTTGACTGGAAATTCTTAGCCTTTTTATAATAAGCCTGGTGCATTGCATCCTAATTGCGGAACGTAAGAAAAAGGCGAACGCGATCTCCAGCCATTTTATAATTATCCTGAAACACCTAGCCAAATTCTTCCGGCCTTACACACAGTTGTTCCAAGGCATTCTCATGCGGTTTCTACTACAGCATTTCTGCTTGCCAGTCTTTCTGTTCTTACATCCTAAACCTGCTTACTGTCCATTATTTGGAACTTTTTTCTGACCATATCGATGTACTATTGTCTCATTTCCTCGTCCAAGATATTTAATACCCTTATTCGTTTCCAGACAAATTTCGGTTTCTCTATCCTAGGCCTAGACATATAGTCCAACTTCGATATCTCGAACCTCCATTACTCGAATTTTCAGTATCTCAAAGTAACTTAAATTTCCCGGCCATTTGTCCTATTCTTCACGTGTATTTATTTCTCTGTTACTCGAAATTCGGTTACACGAATTTCTCGAATTCTCGAAGCAATCATTACTTCCCTTGAAGCAAAACATACTCTGTAACTCGAATTTTGTGCAACATTAACCGTGCAATACAGCATTTGTGGTTTGTGAGGAACAGTTAACAAGTAAAGAAAGGTACTGGGAGCTAATATGACGGGAACCAAAAATCTAAAACTTCTAATGATCGGAAACTCGGCGAAGCCTCGCTTTTTCTCGCGTGTGAATTAATTCTCGGTCACATACGAAAGTCGCCGATGACAAGCTCCATTTACAAATCTCAGCTGCGTGGTATCGAAGAGAAGTTTCAACCTTAAGGTAGGAAAGGTCAACACTAACAAACAGAAGAGGCTAACGGATTTTCTTCAAAAGGTGTTATGTTTCTTGTTTAACTACTGTATGAATACACCGAGACAATTCTCGTTCTAATTCATCCAAGTGTTAAATCTACCCACATCATTAGCTCATTTACGTGCTGAACCGAAACTATGCTGTGTGCAATAGTACTTCTGTCTTCTAAAAAAGGTACTATAATAAGGGTTATAATTAAAGTGATGCCGTAGAGTTACTTTATATATTTTTAAATACTGTTAAAAATAATGTATTCAGTAAAAGCCCCTAGATACATTTCACTCAATAATGTGCTATAATGCTCAAAAACGGCATTCTCCATATTTCGAAATTTATATAACTCGAAATAAAATCTTGCTCCCGAGATGAGTCGAGATATAGAGGTTTCGCTGTACTTAGCTCACTTCTCATCAGATTTTGGTCTGCGTCATCGAAATATCTCCGGAATATCCGCACATTCATAACACATTTCTTGTTATGATATATTCTAGCGATGAACAGCCTTATGCCCTGATGAACGTATTCGTAACTGAAAACCCCATACTAGCACAAATGTCCAGCAAACACTTCCCATTCTCATCATCTTCCATATTTTTCCCACATTTATCCATAACCTTCTCATATCCTCCATTTACATTTCCAACTCTCGCATTGAAATTGCCCATTAGCTCTATCCTGTCGTTTTGCTGGCACTGACTATGATGTCACTCAGTGCTTTATAAATTTTGTCAACTTTTTCCCTCATCTACACTATGAATACACCGAGACAATTCTCGTCCTAATTCGTCCAAATGTTAAATCTACCCAAACTACGTGCTGAACCGAAACTATGTTGTGTGCAATAGTATTGCTGATAAACAGTCCTAGCCCAAACTCGGCCTTCCTTTTTTAACATCTGTTAAGAACATTTCGTAACACTTAATGATCACCTGTCTCTTCCTTGTCAACTCCCCTTACCCAAATATCTAACTCCTAGCACATCCAGACACATCCTCTATTCTAACTCGGCCAGTTCTGCATTCTTTCTTCCTCAAGCCCCATTAACACTGATAGCTTCACATGGAATTCCATTTAGTTCACCAAGTTGTTTTCAAGGAGTCTTCCGCCTATCAAATGGAAGTGGGACTCAGTTACTCCCATAGATCCGAGGCTTGCTTAAAACGTTTTGAGCGTGCTCGGTAAAAGTTCTGTGAAGCAGTATGCTATCCAACTTATATATACTGAGAATCTCTCCTCGAACAGGTTAGGATCTGCGGTGAATTGCATAGTCCATGCCGCCTGAGCACAAGGAGGGGCATGATCCAGAATATATCCGAGGTGCCCACTCCTTTTCCATAGCGACTGGTACCTCGATACTCAGAACTACATATTAGGCTGCTTAACCATTGTCCATGGTTCACGAACTATGACGTGACTACATTAACCAACACCACGAACCATATGTGAAACCAATAACATTATTTCATTTCTCCTGAACACTAACTTTACGCTGATAACCTAACGACACAAAATAATACTGACCGAATTTTTCTGAGTAGACCTCACAGCGGTCCTCTTATTCAAGTAAAAGTCCGTGATCTGGCCAGAATTCGAACACCATGCCGCATCCTGAAAAGCAGGCTTGCTACTCCTAGAACGCGGGACCCGCTGCTATTACTCCTAACACTATTTTTTCCAACATCCGTTGGTATATGTCCCACATGACGTACTTAACGAGTCAGGGATCAATGATACGTACCGTAGTTTTAGAATTGAAACGCTCTTAAACGCCTCCAACCTCAATTTTCTTCCTGTTTCGTATCTGATGTGCTTATTTTGATTAATTGCATCTAGAGTTTTGGAGGAAGTCTGTGGAAACATACATTAACAAATATCTTGAGGACTCTAAAGAGAAACATTGTTTCGCAGATGATGAGGTGCATGTATCGTAAAGGATCAGACTAACTACGATTACCACCCTATATAATTAGAAGAAGAAGAATTTTAAAAGTATCTACAGTTGGACAACCAATATTATCTCAAACTAAATTGAGGGCATTGGTGCAAAAACCAGATAAGTCCACTTTTGGTCATTAACCAGGTAGAACATTCATAATATGTGATGATGTGCATGTTTTGGTGCATGAACCAGACTTGTATGGACTTATCTGAAGGAAATACGTTTTGTTGCAAACAGAGCTGTAGGTGTGATTTGGTCAAGAATCTGGTAAGTCCGGGACTTGTCTTGTCTTGTTTTGTGTTTGCACCAACAGATGGTAGCACAGGTGTAACAGCTAGTTTCTGTTAACAACATGGCTGCTTAGTGAGAACATTGAGAGGGAAAAACTACTTAGTAGTGTGTTGTTTTAGCTATTATTTTAGTATTCTTGATATATTTTTAAACATATCATCTGATGAATCAAGCAGCAATATTGATGAAAGTGAAAAGTGTAGTTCAAGGAAAAGAAAGCGTGATCCGAGTAAATGGAAAAGAAACGTGGATCAAATCAAATAACACGCGGTGAATCATATACTACGTGCAGTGGAAAAGAAGTAACAGCTCGTGGAACTGGCTCTGCTTGTAAATGTCAGGGAAAATATGTAGACATATTGGACAACCGAGAAAAACAGTAAATAATAGTGCAGCTTGACTCTCTTTCTACTAAGGATTCACAAGATGCCTTTCTTTGTGCATCCATTACATCGAGACCTTTTCAGCGCCGGAGACCAAGGAAAGGTGAAGATTCATGGGTTCGAAGTTTTGAATACGCATATAAGGTATGTATGTGTGAAATAAGATACAGTCCTGAAATAGTATTTGGTGACAACGGACTTAACATCGGCAGTCTAGATAAGTACATAAGTTTTCATTATATTAATACTTGTATATATTTTTATTTTTGTCATTACTGTTTCATGTTATCACTAAACTCTCTATCACTGACAAGTTTACGCTACGTAAACAGTACTGTACATATATAAGATTGTTTTTAAGTGATTTGATAGAATCTGAGGATGTTCTTGTAGAACGAAACGTGTCATTCTTTGTATGTTAGAGTGTTTTTTACAGGTATATTTATAGTGTTGTCCGCCTCTGTGGTGTAGTGGTTAGCGTGATTAGCTGCCACCCCCGGAGGTCCGGGTTCGATTCCCGGCTCTGCCACGAAATTTGAAAAGTGGTACGAGGGCTGGAACGGGGTCCACTCAGCCTCGGGAGGTCAACTGAGTAGAGGTGGGTTCGATTCCCACCTCAGCCATCCTGGAAGTGGTTTTCCGTGGTTTCCCACTTCTCCTCCAGGCAAATGCCGGGATGGTACCTAACTTAAGGCCACGGCCGCTTCCTTCCCTCTTCCTTGCCTATCCCTTCCAATCTTCCCATCCCTCCACAAGGCCCCTGTTCAGCATAGCAGGTGAGGCCGCCTGGGCGAGGTACTGGTCATACTCCCCAGTTGTATCCCCCGACCAAGAGTCTGAAGCTCCGGGACACTGCCCTTGAGGCGGTAGAGGTGGGTTCCCTCGCTGAGTCCGAGGGAAAAGCCGAACCTGGAGGGTAAACAGATGATGATGATGATGATGTTTATAGTGTTATAATTTACACTGTATTTGCTGTGTGTTTGACAGACTGAAAAGCCTTTGTTACATTTACATATAAGATACGGTCTGTAATATTGTTCGCATTCAACTCTGAAGTAATTTAACCTCTACATAAAATTGTGCAGTGTAATTAAGCACGTGTACGGTATTTATATTCCTTTTTGTCTTTTACTTTTTCATATTCAGCTTAAAACGAAAAACATGTTATATGCAAGAAGGCTTTTTGAGATCTTTAAGGGATAAAAAGGCAAGAGAAGAGCGTCTGGCTTCACATGCATCGAATCACATTGGTTCACTATTAGACAAGGGGGGAAGGCATGATCGTTCCAAATGGATGATTGCTAATGACACAGAAAGTGTGACACATCGTACACAACAATATCCTGTGCAGATATCACATTATATTATGGAGGATAACATCAAAAAACTTTATTTGTTACCAGACCTTAATATTATAGTGGCGTGTGGCCTCCGAAGATGCCGGGTGCAGATCTTTCGAGTTGACGCCGTATAGGTGACCTGCGCGTCTATGAGAATGGGGTCCTATCTGTGATGAATTCTAATGCTGAAGACGGCACACACACCCAGCCCCCGAGCCATTGGAATTAACCAAAGAAGGTTAAAATCTTCGACCCGGCCGGGAATCGAACCCGGGACCCACTGGACCAAGGACCAGCACGCTAACCATTTAGCCATGGAGCCGGACACTTGATGTGATGAAACTGTAGGAGTTGCATTCAGAACAATATGAGCCTGAGGTACTCAGTGATATTTAAGCTGATAAAAAAGTAAAATGCAGGGTTACATGCGATTTCTATTATAGAATATTCAATAGTGATTTCAACATTACATTCGGAATTTCAAAAAGTGACACGTGTGAGAGATGCGATTATTTGAATAAATCGGCAACAGATTCTGCTAACAATCCAGATGAATAGGCAGTATTTGAAAGAGAAAAGAAGCTGCATTTAGGAAAATCAGAAGTATTGTATGAAAGACTATTCTAGGCAGCTATGGATGTTCGTTCGTTCGTTCGTAATCTGTTTACCCTCCAGGGTCGGTTTTTCCCTCGGACTCAGCGAGGGATCCCACCTCTACCGCCTCAAGGAGATTCAGACTTTGGGTCGGGGATACAACTGGGGAGAATGACCAGTACCTCGCCCAGGCGGCCTCACCTGCTATGCTGAACAGGGGCCTAGTGGAGGGATGGGAAGATTGGATGGGACAGGCAAGGAAGAAGGAAGGAAGCGGCCGTGGCCTTCAGTTATGTACCATCCCGGCATTTGCCTGGTGGAGAAGTGGGAAACCACGGAAAACCACTTCCAGGATGACTGAGGTGGGAATCGAACCCACCTCTACTCAGTTGACCTCCCGAGGCTGAGTGGACCCCGTTCCAGTCCTCGTACCACTTTTCAAATTTAGTGGCAGAGCCGGGAGTCGAACCCGGACCTCTGGGGGTGGCAGCTAATCACGCTAACCACTACACCACAGAGGCGGACAGCTATGGATGTACGACTTTAAAATGCACTATAGCAAAAGTGATAAGGCACACATATGTATGTACAAAGAGGGTGGTAGGAAAAATTGTTCTGATGGAGTTGTTTTTCTTTTTCTGCTAGTTGCTTTATATCGCACCGACACAGATAGGTCTTATGGCGACGATGGGACAGGAAAGGGCTAGGAGTTGGAAGGAAGCGGCCGTGGCCTTAATTAAGGTACATCCCCAGCATTTTCCTGGTGTGAAATTGGGAAACCACGGTAAACCATTTTCAGGGCTGCCGACAGTGGGGTTCGAACCTACTATCTCCCGAATACTGGATACTGGCCGCACTTAAGCGACTGCAGCTATCGAGCTCTGTGATGGAGTTGTTTCATGCCTGGACTGGTATTTAAAATGTGTGGTTACTTCTGATACAGCTGAACTTGTATTGTTTTCAGACAACAACTCTTCACGAAACAAAAATAGAGTTCTTGCACAGTATCTGTTCGGCCTTTTACATACCAATCATTTAAAAAATTAACCCACTATGTTTCTGAGCGAGGCCACTCATTTTTGGCTTGCAGCTGAGATTTCGGAATTATCGAAAAGAGAAGAAGGCTCATAACTAGATCTCATTCTCCTGAGGAATGACATTCTGCAGTTAAGATTTCATATAAGTTATTTACAGTTGTTCCAGTTACACAGGGCATGTTCAAGAAGTATAAAGACCACTTCAAACTCAGGTTTAAAGAAAACATGAAGACAAGACAGAACGAGACTTTTAAAATTTCTCAGTACAAAGTGTATTAGTACAGTTTTGACGAAAAATACACTTTTAACGTCAGTAAGAATCAACAGGGAACCGTTATGTATGTGTTTGCACCTCTGAGAGAAGAAAAAAACGTCGATCTCGACATTCCTCAGGTATTAAACTTATTGTATAATGGGCTTTTACCTGTGATGAAAGCGAAATACGATGATCTCATGAAACAGGCAACAAAGTACATTGCATAAATAGACATGAATTTCTGTTACAAACTGTGTCATATTTGCCAAGAAAATGCCAATGAATTGCCGCCTCTGTGGTGTAGTGGTTAGCGTGATTAGCTGCCACCCCCGGAGATCCGGGTTCGACTCCCGGCTCTGCCACGAAATTTGAAAAGTGGTACGAGGGCTGGAACGGGGTCCACTCAGCCTCGGGAGGTCAACTGAGTAGAGGTGGGTTCGATTCCCACCTCAGCCATCCTGGAAGTGCCTATCCCTTCCAATCTTCCCATCCCTCCACAAGGCCCCTGTTCAGCATAGCAGGTGAGGCCGCCTGGGCGAAGTACTGGTCATACTCCCCAGTTGTATCCCCCGACCAAGAGTCTGAAGCTCCAGGACACTGCCCTTGAGGCGGTAGAGGTGGGATCCCTCGCTAAGTCCGAGGGAAAAACCGAACCTGGAGGGTAAAGAGATGATGATGATGATGATGATGATGATGAAATGCCAATGAAGAAAGTGAAAACAGTTCAGGAGAGTTAGAGTGAGACAGTAAAATACAGTGACATACTGATACTGTAAATTACCTGATTTAATATGTGTTCATTCTTTTACGACTGTTTGTTTACCTGATTTAATATATGTTCATTTCTTCTAAACTGCTTGTTGTTATGCGCCTTATAGAGTGCCATATTGAAAATATTTTGTGAAGTGAGCGATTGTTTATTTAATTAAATGAGGCTATGGTCAGTATTAATTTTTCTTTTGTTCACACACTGTGCACTCAATCACTATTGACGCCGCTTGAATCTTCCTGATAAAAAAACAAATTTTACATTATTGGTGCAAAGAAAAGGAGAAGTCAATTACAGAACAAAATATTTCTTATTGGAAATAAATACTTATTCCTTGTTCCTTTCCTAGTAGAGTGCGCAAGACATATAGTAATCAATCAGCGCAATTCGTTTTCAAAAATTCCAAAAAGGAACTTTGCATGTAACACTCTTTGTTTAAATTTTCTCAAAAAGTGTTATTTAGGATTTGCGTTGCTTTTGCACCAGCGCCCTCAATTATTATATTAATTTTGATATCACAGTTCACTTCGTTAAGTGACTGCAGTATTTGTTAATGTAAATTAATAGTTGTAATATGTGTTTACAGTCCCTTTAAGTACTTACCCTTTCAGTGACAGGAGTATTATATTATCGTACAGTTTGCAACTAATCTACTCAACCAAGAAACAGGTATTATTTGAAGGATATCAAGTGATGTAAACATGCTCACTCGTTAAGGCATTTGTTGATGAAGTGATGCGATTTGCGGCGTGTTTATTTGGGATCATTTCCGCAATTATATTTTCCTTCGAACACAATGGACAAATCTGGTGCTTTAATGAATTCTTGCAATTCATTATCATTAAGCTCACCTTGTCCGAACAAAAGCAACCTGCCTCTCGGTGATTGAAGAGGTCCTGTACAGTAGGTCACTGAGGATTTTTCTGCGCATCCATATGCATGTTTTATTAGAATTTTCTGAAAGGTAGATCACTTCCTAAACTGAAATATATGTTTCGAAAGTATATAATCGATTTAAAGCATAAAATATATTTCTAAACGATCGAGAGAGTTAGCCATGCGGTTAGGGGCGCGCTGCTATGAGCTTGCGTTCGGGAGATAGTAGGTTCGAACCCCACTGTCGGCAGCCCTGAAGATGGTTTTCCGTGGTTTCCCATTTTCACACCAGGAAAATGCTGCGGCTGTAACTTTATTAAGGCCATGGCGGATAGTTCCAACTCCTAGCCATTCCCTAGTCCATTGTCGCCATAAGATCTATCTGTGCCTGGTGAGAATAAATTCAATTGTAAAAAAATTCTAAACACCTTTCTAATTACACTGACTGACAGAGCAAATGCAACACCAAGAAGGAGTGGTCAGAACTTTATGCCAATTGCAGGGTAGACTGACGTCACTGAGGTATGCTCATGATGTGGAATGTGCCGCTGTGCTGCGCACGTAGCGAACGATAAATGGGACACGGCGTTGGCGAATGGCCCACTTCGTACCGTGATTTCTCAGCCGACAGTCATTGTAGAACGTGTTGTAGTGTGCCACAGGACACGTGTATAGCTAAGAATGCCAGGCCGCCGTCAACGGAGGCATTTCCAGCAGACAGACGACTTTACGAGGGGTATGGTGATCGGGCTGAGAAGGGCAGGTTGGTCGCTTCGTCAAATCGCAGCCGATACCCATAGGGATGTGTCCACGGTGCAGCGCCTGTGGCGAAGATGGTTGGCGCAGGGACATGTGGCACGTGCGAGGGGTCCAGGCGCAGCCCGAGTGACGTCAGCACGCGAGGATCGGCGCATCCGCCGCCAAGCGGTGGCAGCCCCGCACGCCACGTCAACCGCCATTCTTCAGCATGTGCAAGACACCCTGGCTGTTCCAATATCGACCA
The DNA here is from genome assembly GCF_040414725.1 of Anabrus simplex. Lineage (NCBI taxonomy): Eukaryota > Metazoa > Arthropoda > Insecta > Orthoptera > Tettigoniidae > Anabrus > Anabrus simplex. The sequence goes on along the minus strand of NC_090266.1, from coordinate 432,747,348 downwards.
GAACAATTTCCCGTCGATTGGTTGAAGGAGGCCTGCACTCCCGGCGTTCGCTCAGAAGACTACCATTGACTCCACAGCATAGACGTGCACGCCTGGCATGGTGCCGGGCTAGAGCGACTTCGATGAGGGAATGGCGGAACGTCGTGTTCTCCGATGAGTCACGCTTCTGTTCTGTCAGTGATAGTCACCGCAGACGAGTGTGGCGTCGGCGTGGAGAAAGGTCAAATCCGGCAGTAACTGTGGAGCGCCCTACCGCTAGACAACGCGGCATCATGGTTTGGGGCGCTATTGCGTATGATTCCACGTCACCTCTAGTGCGTATTCAAGGCACGTTAAATGCCCACCGCTACGTGCAGCATGTGCTGCGGCCGGTGGCACTCCCGTACCTTCAGGGGCTGCCCAATGCTCTGTTTCAGGAGGATAATGCCCGCCCACACACTGCTCGCATCTCCCAACAGGCTCTACGAGGTGTACAGATGCTTCCGTGGCCAGCGTACTCTCCGGATCTCTCACCAATCGAACACGTGTGGGATCTCATTGGACGCCGTTTGCAAACTCTGCCCCAGCCTCGTACGGACGACCAACTGTGGCAAATGGTTGACAGAGAATGGAGAACCATCCCTCAGGACACCATCCGCACTCTTATTGACTCTGTACCTCGACGTGTTTTTGCGTGCATCGCCGCTCGCGGTGGTCCTACATCCTACTGAGTCGATGCCGTGCGCATTGTGTAACCTGCATATCGGTTTGAAATAAACATCAATTATTCGTCCGTGCCGTCTCTGTTTTTTCCCCAACTTTCATCCCATTCGAACCACTCCTTCTTGGTGTTGCATTTGCTCTGTCAGTCAGTGTATGCGAAGCACATTGCGATGTTTACATGAGGTCGGGACTGAATGCGATTGATATTTCAGTGACGCATTTAAAATAATACCAGTACCTTCTTCTATGACGAACTCTGCCACTGTCCAATAATTCCCAATAATTCATAATTATTATGAAATAATGTAACTAAGTGGCATTCAAGACGCAGAACAGACGCCTTCCATTTATGATAATGGCAGTTCTTGGAGAAGGGAGTTACTACGAAGAATGTTTCCTTTCTGATTGGAATAAAAGGTAACCCATCGTCAAACTTAACGAGCTCCATAAAGGTGAGCAATATTATCTTAAGGTAATATTTAAATCATCCGCAGGACATCAGATATAAAATCAAAGACACTTGCTACGTTGATATATTTAACAAAGTTTACCATCAAGTGACTGAGGGGGAATATATTTATCGAATCAATAATAGTGATTTGCTGGAGCCTCCATGGCTAAGGCGCGCTGGCCTCTCACCACTGGGTTAAAATCCCGTTCACCCCATGTGAGGTTTGTGCTGGACAAAGCGGAGTCGAGACAGGTTTTTCACCGGGTACTTCGGTTTTCCTGTCATATTTCATTCCAGCAACACTCTCCAATATCATTTCATTTCATATGTCATTCATTAATCATTTCCCCAGAGGAGTGCGACAGGCTTTGGCAGCCGGAACAATTCCTATCCTCGCCGCTAGATGGGAGCTTCTTTCAATCCAATCCTTACCCGGTCCAATGACTGGAAACAGGCTGTGAATTTTCATTTTTCAATAATAGAGATTTGCTGTTCGCTTCAGTGGTGATCTCTTCAAAGCTAAAGGAGAAAGAATCTGAAGTTCATTTTTGACAAACATTTCACATAAAGCAGACATTTACTTGGTGGTAGTATATTTATTACTAGCAGTTATCCGCGGCTTCGCTCGCGTGGATTTCGTAAAATAATAAAAGTAATCGTTCCTCGGTACTGTACTAAGACATTATCTGAAAATCCCTAATGTATAAACGTTCACTGACAAATTGAGTTTCATTTATCCCGCAAACTCCTTGTAAACCACGTTTGTGTTATTACCTTTGGGGGCTAAGATGACCCTGAAACATAAAACTGTACATATGAGAAACAGTCTTCTGTCAAATTGGAAAAAACGCTTATTTTTAAAGGAGATTCCAAATATCTATGTCCACGTCGTCACATTTTCAGTTTTTGAGATAGGCTATAAGGATCCCCATAAAAATAATTAACCTCTTTATCAGTCCTTCCCATTTTCCGAAAACAAAAAGAAATACATGTTCCTTTATTTTTAAAGGAGATTCCAAATACTAATTTTCCCGTCTGTAACATCATCCGTTTATGATATATAAGCATGCTCATTAAAAATTATTCACTTCTTTTTTCACGTATTTTCACCCCCCCGTTGCCAACGGCCGTAGCCGTGTTGAAACACCGGATCCCGTGAGATCTCCGAAGTTAAGCAACATTGGGCGTGATTAAGATATGAATGGGTTGCCACACGCTGTTGGGGGGGGGGGGGTAAGGGAATGGCGGAGCGGAAAGGAACTGGCCACCCTACCGTACGTAAACTCCGGCTCTGGCACACCTCTGCGGAGGTTAGGACTTGCCTTCGGGCAGAATACACCCTTACCTTATCTTACCTCACCCCCGTTAACTGCCTTTTCCGAAAAGAAAAAGTACTTGTTCCAGTATTTTTAATGGGCTTTCCAAATACCAAGTTTCATGTCTGTAACATGTTAAGATTTTTACATATACTGCAGATATACCGGTACTCATTTTCAAAATTCACCCACTTTTTCAATTATTTTTAACCCCTTAAGTGGATTTTCCGAAAACAAAAGATACGTGTTTTATTTTTAAAGGAGATTCAAAATACGGTACCAACTTTCACGTCTGTAACGTCTTCAGTTTTTGAGATATAAGTATCCTCATAAAATTAATTCAACTTCCTTTCCACTTCTTTCCACCCCCTCTCCCTTTAAGAGGACTTTCCGAAAACAAAAATATGTGTTCCTTTATTTTTGAAGAAGGTTCAAAATACTAACTTTCTTCAGTTTCTGAGATATTAGTATCCTCTTAAACAGAATTCAACTCCTTTCTTACTTACTTTAACCCCTCCCCCCCACCAAGTCGATGTTCCGAAAACAAAAATATACGTGTTTGTTTTTAAGGAGATTCCAAATACCAATTTTCACGTCTGTAACATATTTTTTTTTTGAGATATAAGTATCCGCACAAAAAGAATTCAACTCCTATCTCACCCCACTCCCGTTAAATTGATTTCCCCCCCCCCCCCCCCCAATGCATGTTTCTTTATTTTTAAAGGAGATTCCAAACACGAATTTTCACGTCTGTAACCATCAGTTTTTGAGACATAAGTATGCACATTAGAAGAATTCAGTTTTTCACTTCCATTCACCCCCCCCCCCCCCCTCCTTAAGCGAATTTTCTTAAAACAAAAAAAGATACGTGTTTACTTATAAAGGAGCTTCTAAATACCAATCATCACGACTGTAACATCTTCAGTTTTATAGATATTTGTCTCCATAAAAGGAATTCAATTCCTCTTCACCCCTGTCCCAAGTTTATTTTCCCTCTAAAATGCGCTTTTGTTTATTTTAAAGGAGATTCAAAATACCAATTTTCACGTCTGTATCAACTTTAGTTTTCATAAGGTATAAGTATCTTCATACAAATAATTCAATAAATTTTTCAATTCTTTCACCCCCCTTAGGCCTGATTGGATTTTCTGAAATCAAAGGAATATGTGTTACTTTACTTTTAAAAGGTATTCCAAGCACCAGTTTTCATGTCTGCAACATCTATAGTTTTCTTTAGGTATAAGTATACTCATGCAAATAATTTAACTAATTTTTCAATTTTTGACCCCCGCCTAAGTGGATTTTCCGAAAACAAAAAATATGCATTTGTTTATGTGATTCCAATCACCAATTTTTACGTCTGTAACGTCTTCAGTTTTTGAGATAACAGTATCCTAATACAAAGAATTCAACCAAATTTTCAGTTCTTTCTACCCCACCCCCCCAAAGCGTTTTATCCGAAAACAAAAAATACGTGTTTCTTATTTTTGAAAGGGATTAAAATACCAATTTTCACTTCAGTAATATGTTTTTAGAAATACTGTCGATGTACTCATTCTTAAAATTCATCCCCCTTTTTGTTTCCCTTAAGTGGATTTTCTGAAAAAAGTTATATACGTCTCTTTATTTTTACAGGAGTACCAGTTTTCAAGTCTATAGCATGTTGTGTGTTTGAGTCATCAGTCCATAGACTGGTTTGATGCAGCCCTCCATGCCACCCTATCCTGTGCTAACCTTTTCATTTCTACGTAACTATTGCATCCTACATCTGCTCTAATCTGTTTGTCATATTCATACCTTGGTCTACCCCTACCGTTCTTGCCACCTACACTTCCTTCAAAAACCAACTGAACAAGTCCTGGGTGTCTTAAGATGTGTCCTATCATTCTATCTCTTCTTCTCGTCAAATTTAGCCAAATCGATCTCCTCTCACCAATTCGATTCAGTATCTCTTCATTCGTGATTCGATCTATCCATCTCACCTTCAGCATTCTTCTATAACACCACATTTCAAAAGCTTCTATTCTCTTTCTTTCTGAGCTAGTTATCGTCCATGTTTCACTTCCATACAATGCCACGCTCCACACAAAAGTCTTCAAAAACATCTTTCTAATTCCGATATCAATGTTTGAAGTGAGCAAATTTCTTTTCTTAAGAAAGCTCTTCCTTGCTTGTGCTAGTCTGCATTTTATGTCCTCCTTACTTCTGCCATCGTTGGTTATTTTACTACCCAAGTAACAATATTCATCTACTTCCTTTAGCATGTTAAGTGTCGGAAATATATTGTAGTCCTAGATATAATTTTTTTTTAATTTCCACCCCGTTTCTCACACCCGTTCGCCCCCAATTCATTGGATTTTTCAAAAACAAAAGAATACGTGTTTCTATATTTTTAAAGTAGATTCCAAATACCAATTTTCATATCTGAAACATCTTCAGTTTTTGAAATATAAGTATCCTCATAAAAGGTATTCAACAAATTTTCCCCCTTTTTTCAACCCCCTTAATGGGATTATCGAAAACAAAAAACACGTGTTTCTTTACGTTTAAAGGAGGTTCCAAATACCAAGTTTTACCTCTGTAAACTTTTAAGTTTTTGAGATATAGATATCCTCATTCAAAATCACCCCCCCCCCACTTTTCACACCCTTAGCAACAAAAAATACGTGTTTTTTATTTTGAAATGAGATTCTTAATACCTAATTTTACATCTGTAGACTTTTAAAGTTTTGAGATATAGATAATCTAATTTTAAAAATTTCTAAAAATTCACCCCATTTGTCACTCCTGTTTAACCCCCATTAATTGGATTTTCCAAAAACAACAAAATGCGTCTTTCTTTATTTGGAAAGGAGATTCTAAATACCAATTTTCAGGTCTGTAATATCTTCAGTTTCTGAGATACAAGTATCCTCACTAAAGGCATTCAACCCATTTTCACCCTTTTTCACCCCTGCTATTGGGATTTTCCGAAAACAAAAAAATACGTGTTTATTTTTTTTAATGGAGAATCTAAATACCAATTTTTACACCTGCAAGCTTTTAAAGTTTCGAGATATAGATATACTCATTTTAAAAATCCACCCTCTTTTTACCCCCTTAGGGACGGAATATCCAAGAATCCTCCCTTAGCGAGCACCTACATTGTAATGTAAATGTATCCTCAAAATTTCATTCCTTTATGTCCAGTAGTTTTGGCTCGGCGATGATGAATCAGTCAGTCAGTCAGTCAGTCAGTCAGTCAGTCAGTCAGTCAGTCAGGACAAGTTATTTTATATACATATAGATATATGTAGTCCTGTATTATACATCCTCAGTATCAATATTTGAAAAGCGTGGGTGTGGTATCTGGACGGGTAATTAGGGAAGTTTTCTTGGGCAATGCCCATTTCGAACAGACGTGATAATTTAACGGCTTAATATGATTGTGGTGGGCAATGAATTCGTCTGTGTTCAGGATTGAAGTGAGTAACACTATCCACGAGATCTGTCGAATGACTACTTGCGTAGCAAAAGTGATTCGGCACATTTGAGATGAAGGAAATAAGGAAAATCCAACTCCAGTTATTTTAAACTGTGATAAGAGGGCAATTTCTGAGCAATTTCTCGACATACTGCCTGATGTCCGCCTCCTCGTCAATCTAAATACGCAAAACAACGTTTACGTTTCTCATCAAAATTGTTGCAAAGCACTTGCATGAAATTAATGGTTTGTGAAGTTCTTCTCATTCGTGATGGTGATCATGTAGTGCTGTGCAAGGAAGTCCGAATTATCAATGCAATGATCAAAACACTGTGGAAATGAGTGATTGACATACCTATTAACAGCCAAATTTGCACGTTTTTGACATGTTTGCTTTACAACAGCCTGATACCACATGCTAAACTAATGTTATTTTAACATTGATCTGTGCCTCGGAATAGAAAGTTTTCTGTAAATATTAAAGTGAATGCCGGTGATCATCACTTTACTTAAGGCTTGATCCGCTGAACTCGCGAAAATAAAACTAAAAACTTTTAGTAAACACATTATACTTTCTAAAGAAGTGCACATCAAGTGACTGGCGATATTGAATTGTTTCGATGACATTAACTTGAGACTGATATACCTACTGGGGAACTATTCGTCATGCTATCCTACTGCTGAAGTACGGAGTTTGGCATATGAGTTACTATTTCTGCTATGCTTCGAATCACCTTCAGAAGTACTGTAATACAGAAGTGTTTGATTTCTTTTTGCTAGTTGCTTTACGTCGCACCGACACAGATAGGTCTTATGGCGACGATGGGATAGGAAAGGCCTAGGAGTTGGAAGGAAGCGGCCGTGGCCTTAATTAAGGTACAGCCCCAGCATTTGCCTGGTGTGAAAATGGGAGTGTTTGATTTTAGTTATGTATACGTTTACCATAGATTTAGAGACATTGGCTCATTTTACTTTGAATTGTCATCTGCGTTTCCTGCCCTATAGTTAGGTAGAAGGATATTCGGAAACTTGCTACTTATAGGACAGAATATTAGATTGTTCCTCATATGATTGCTTCCTTCTTCTTCTTAATCTGTTTACCCTCCAGGGTTGGCTTATCCCTCGGACTCAGCGAGGGTTCCCACCTCTACCGCCTCAAGGGCAGTGTCCTGGAGCTTCAGACTCTGGGTCGGGGGATACAACCGGGGAGGATGACCAGTACCTCGCCCAGGTGGCCTCACATGCTATGCTGAACAGGGGCCTAGTGGAGGGATGGGAAGATTGGATGGGACAGGCAAGGAAGAGGGAAGGAAGCGGCCGTGGCCTTAAGTTAGGTACCATCCCGGCATTTGCCTGGAGGAGAAGTGGGAAGCCACGGAAAATCACTTCTAGGATGGCTGAGGTGGGAATCGAACCCACCGCTACTCAGTTGACCTCCCGAGGCTGAGTGGACCCCGTTCCAGCCCTAGTACCCCTTTTCAAACTTCGTGGCAGAGCCGGGAATCGAACACGGGCCTCCGGGGGAGGGAGCTAATCACACTAACCACTACACCACAGAGGCGGACATGATTGCTTCCTGCTAGGATGAAAGTATTGAAATTCTAATTTTATTGTTCGTTCAAATAATCAACCCCGTATCTTCATTTAGGGCAGTCGACCCAAATCCCTAACTTATCTTCCTATAAATGAATATTCGCCCCAATTTGACCTCTGAAATACAACTTTGTCTTCACACTGCGATCTTTCCTACTTTAGAAACAATACTCAACCTTATTCGTCTTCTAATGATATTACACGTCATCTCTCCACTGACAGTTCGGAACATACCGCTTAATCGAGCAGCTTGTCCCCTTACTCCCATGTCTTCTCAGCTCAAAGTTTGCAGTTTTTTCAAATCACTACTCTTTCGTCGGAAATCACCCAGATAAAACAGTGCTATAATTGTTTGGATTATTTCGAGTTCTCACAAAGAATAATCCTAACGAGGGTCCCATAAAAGGCAATCATACTCTAGTTGTGGTCTTAAAAGTGACTTATAAACCCTCCCCTTTATTCCTTACTACAGCCCATTACCCTCATAACTACAGTACAGTACGGTATGTAAAGAGTTTCGTACCGGGCGAGTTGGCCGTGTGGTTAGGGGCACGCGGCTGTGAGCTTGTATTCGGGAGATAGTGGGTTCGAATCCCACTGGCGGTAGCCCTGAAGATGGTTTTCCGTGGTTTCATATTTTTTTATAGTTGTTTTACGTCGCACCGACACAGATAGGTCTTATGGCGACGATGGGATAGGAGAGTCCTAGGAATGGGAAGGAAGCGGCCATGGCCTTAATTAAGGTACAGTCCCAGCATTTGCCTGGTGTGGAAATGGAAAACCACGGAAAACCATCTTCAGGGCTTCCGACAGTGGGGTTCGAACCCACTATCTCCCGGATGCGAGCTCACATCTGCGCATTCCTAACCGCACGGCCAACTCGCCCGCTAGTTCCATCACCCTGGGTACTTTAACCCAATCACACAGCAAAAGACTGATAGTTCTTTTCTTCTCGGTGAAAGTCTTTTTTTGCTACTGGTTAACGTCGCACTAACACATCGAAGGGTTTCAGTGACGGAAGGATGGGAAAGGGCTAAGATTGGGAACGTAATGGCAGTAGCTTTATTAAGGTACAGCCCCAGCATTTGCTTGATGTGAAAATGGGAATCCATGGAAAACGATCTTCAGCTCCCGACGGTGGTATTCGAACTCACTATCTTCCGATTGCAAACACACAACTGCGCGATACTAACCGCACGGCCCACTCACTCAGTTCTTGGTGAAAATCACAACACGTTTTCCCACGTTCATCATCATGCCATTGTCTACTGACCATCTCACAACAATGTCAATGACTTTTTGCTGTCGCTCATAGTTCTGTAACTTATTCATTACTCAATGCTGTATAAAATCATCCGCAAAACGCCTTATATATGATTATAGTTCTTTAATCATATTGTTGATATATATACATACTAGCAAGTTACCCGTGCTTCGCTACGGTATTATACTGAAATTTATAATTGAATGCTTATTGTTTTAGATATATAATCCGCCGAAATTCGCGATCTGACTCGTTTTCTGCGAGAATCCACCAAAATTCCCGATCTGACTCGTTTTCCCTTATTTTACGGCACGTTTCCTCCCATTTTTCAATCTTCCTTTCCAGCAATCGAGTTCGTACTTCCCGGGCTAGGGTCAGGTATTCTTCCCGGTCAGTTGTGTACGTAACTCTTTGCCATCTTTTCCTATAATCGTTTTTAATATGGATAAAATCCTTCAGGAGATCCGGCGTGGTGTTATATTGGGTGCCTTGGCGGAACTGAACCGGCGGTCGGACTGCATTCTTAGTCATTACCCGTCCAGTAGCCGTTTCCAGCGCGGTCCGCACATTTGATGACGGTCCGGAACATTATTATCATTCTTATTATTATTATTATTATTATTATTATTATTATTATTATTATTATGTGTTGCTGGAATGGCTGATGACCGGAAAACCGGAGAATCCGGAGAAAAACATGTCCCGCCTCCGTTTTGTCCAGCACAAATGTCACATGGAGTGACTGGGATTTGAACAACGGAACCCAGTTGTGAGAGGCCGGCGCGCTGCTGCCTGAGCAACGGAGGATCCTTATAAGTACATTAATAACAGTAAAATCAATTGGTCTCACGTCCTTCTACACCCTACCGCTGTTAAGTTTATTTATCACCCCCCGTCCCCCCAAAAAAAATAATTAAAAGAAGGCTTGTTTCTATATGTTTAAGGGAGATTCCAACCACCAATGTTCACGTCTATTACCTTCAGTTTTGAGATATAAGTATCCCCATAAAAATAATTTACTTTCTTCACTTCATTTCACACTACTCCCCCCACCCCCCTAAGTGAATTTTCCAGCAAAAAATACTTGTTTCTTTAATAGTAAAGGATCCTCTAAATACCAATTATCACGACTCTAACTTCTTCAGTTTTTGATTTATGTGTCCTCATGAAAGGAATTCATCTCCTTTACACTCCCGCCCTCCAAGATGGTTTCCCCCCAAAACGCGTTTTTCTTTGTTTTTAAAGGAGATCCAAATACGAATTTTCACGTCTGTAACAACTTTAGTTTTTATTAGATGTATGTATTCTCATACAATTAAGACAATTAATTTTTCAATTCTTTCACCCCCCCCCCAACCCTTCATTGGATTTTCCGAGAATACGTGTTTCTTTACTTTTAAAGCAGATTGCAAATATCAAATTTCACGTCTGTAACATCTTCATTTTTGAGATATCAGTAGCCTAATTAAAAGAATTCAACACCATTTTCAGTCACTTTAACCCCCCCTCCACCCAAGTGGTTTTCCGAAAACTAAAAATACACGTTTCTTTATGTTTAATAGAGATAAAAGATACCATTTATCACTTCTGTAACATGTTAAGTTTTTTTAGATATACTGTAAAAATTCTCATTTTAAAATTTCACCCCTTTTGAGTTCCCCTTAAGTGGAGTTTCCAAAAACAAATCACCTCTGTTTCTTTACATTTACAGGAGATTCCAAACACCCACTTTTTACGTCTGTAACATTTTACGTTTCCAAGATAATCTGCAGATATATTCTTTCAAAAAATTCACCCCAATTTGTCACTCCTGTTTAACCGCCATTAGTTGGATTTTCCAAAAGCTGAAAAACGCGTTTCTTTATTTTTAAAGGAGATCCCATATACAAATTTTCAGTTCTGTAATATCCTTCGTTTCTGAGATATATGTATCCTCATTAAAGGCATTCAACCCATTTTTCACCCTTTTACACCCCTCCTATTAGGATTTACAGGAAACAAAAAAATACGTGTTCCTTTATTTTTAGAGGGGATTCTAACTACCAATTTTTACATCTGTAAATTTTAAAGTTTTAAGTTGTAGACACACTCACTTTAAAAATTCACCCCCCTTTTCACCCCCCCCCCCATTATTTGGATTTTCAAAAAACGAAAAAATACGTATTTCTTTACTTTTAAAGTAGATCCAAAATACAAATGTTCAGGTCTGTAATATCTTCAGGTTCTGAAATATAAGTAGACTCAATAAAGGCATTCGACCCATTATTCACCCATTTCCACCCTTCCTATTGGGATTTTCCGAAAACAAAATAATATGTGTTTCTTTATTTTTAAAGGAGATTCTAAATACCAATTTTCACATCTTTAACCTTTAAAAGTTTTGAGATATAGATACACTCATTTTAAAATATTACCCCCCTTTTCACCCCCCTTAATTGGATTTTCCACAAACAAAAAAAATTCGTGTTTCTTTATTTTTAAAGAAGATCCCAAACACCAATTTTCAGGTCTGTAATATCTTCAGGTTCTGAAATATAAGTACTGTAGACTCATGAAATGCATTCGACCCATTTTTCAACCTTTTCCACCCTTCCTATTAGGATTTTCCGAAAACAAAATATACGTGTTTCTTTATTTTTAAAGGAGATTCTAAATACCAATTTTCACATCTTTAACCTTTAAAAGTTTTGAGATATAGATACACTCATTTTAAAATATTACCCCCCTTTTCACCCCACTTAATTGGATTTTCCACAAACAAACAAATTCGTGTTTCTTTATTTTTAAAGGAGATCCCAAACACCAATTTTCAGGTCTGTAATATCTTCAGTGTCTGAGATATAAGTAGCCTCATTAAAGGCATTCAACCCCTTTTTCACCCCTTTTCACTCCTCCTATTGCGATTTTCCGAAAACAAAAAAATACGTGTTTCTTTATTTTTAATGAAGATTCTAAATACCAATTTTTACATCTGCAAACTTTAAAAGTTTGGAGATATAGATTCATTCATTTTAAAAATTCACCCCCTTTTCACCATCCCATATATGGATTTTCCAAAAACAAAAAATACGTGTTTCTTGATTTTTAAAGGAGATCAAAAGTACCAATTTTCAGGTCTGTAATATCTTCAGTTTCTGAGATATAAGTACCGGTATCCTGATTAAAGGCATTCAACCCATTTTTCCCCATTTTCACCCTTTTTTACCCCTCCTATTGGGATTTTCTGAAAACAAAAAAATACGTGTGTCCTTATTTTTAAAGAAGATTCTAAATACCAATTTTTACATCTGTAAACTTTTAAAGTTTTGAGATATAGATACACTAATTTTAAAATTTCACCCCCCTTTTCACCCCCTTAGCGACGGAATATCCAAAGATCCTCTCTTAGCGAGCACCTACATCTTAATATGAATGTATCCCCAAAATTTCATTTCTTTATGTCCAGTAGTTTTGGCTCGGCGATGATGAATCAGTCAGTCAGTCAGTCAGTCAGTCAGGACAAGTTATTTTATATATATAGATATAGAAGAAAACATAAAGGTCCAGTAATACTGCCTTGAGTACCTTCCCTTTTAATCATTAAAGGATCAGAAGAATTTTGTTTGCAATCATTTGTAATCCGTAGCTGACTTCCTGTTATAATTACCTGAGTTCTAATATTCCAGAAAATTAACCATCCATTCAGTCTCTTTTTTATCTAGTTCAGTTCTCCTAATATTTAATAGTAGTCTGCCACGATCTATCCCATCAAATGCATTGGATATGTCAGTACAGAGGCAGTCAATTTGACCTGTTGATTCTAAAATATTTACTATATCTTGCTGGAATGCTACAAGTTGAGCCACAGTGGAATAGAGTTTCCTAAACACGAACAGCGGTATGAAGACAACCGTTATTCTGTTGTAAAACACCCCTTGAATACAGAAAGTGAATGGCAGCACATCCGGTTCAATCAGCAGCCTGGCGTCAATGTAATTGGGATAACGACGAGAGTGCTTCTGCTGTCAAATGAAATCGCTCCTCAGACCATAACTCCTCATGTAGGTCCAGTGTGTCGACGCCGTAGACAGCTTGTTTCCAAGCGCTCACCTGGCCCCCTTCTTACCTACCTACGGCCATCTGAAATGGCTCTCATCTGTGAACACAAGAGATCTCCACTTCGCCCTCCAATGAGCTCTAGCTTGACACCTCTGAAGTCGCAGGTGTCAGTGATTCGAAGTTAGTGTCACGATAGCTACAGGATGTCTAGCTCGGAGCTGTCACTCGTGTAATCAATTCGTTACAATTCGCCGTTTCACTTTGGTGCCAACTGAAACTCTATTGGCTGCTGGAGATGCAATACGATCCACCACAGTCATGTGGCGAATACGGTGGTCTTTCCTCTCCATAATGGTCCGTATGCGGCCGGATCCGTTTCTTCTGGAGAAAGTGCCTTCCCGTGATTATTGTTGCCGATACCGATTCACTGTGGATACGTCCCTGCCAAGTATTTCTGCAATATCGCGGAAACAACATCAACCTTCTCATTACCCTGTTACACGGAATCGTTCAAGCTAAGTAAGCTACTGATATTGCCTTCTTCGTCTACTTAAAAGTACGTCTTACTCACACATACCTCACAACGTCAACACCGGATGATGACTAACGCTCACGTAGTGTACTGCGCGTACTAAACGCAAACATGCTTTGCAAGGTCATGGTGGCACTACTAGCGATACTGTTGTCAACCGCGAACAGAACAAAACGCCACTCTGCTTGTCCTCATTCATTGTGTTCTTGGGCCCACCTCTGACGAGCAGCTCTGTGGCGGTGGATAAGGAGGACACGACGGAGTGCATTCCTTGTGTGTAAGGTCCTCGCATACAAACGATTCCTGATGGTCTGAGTGGGCACTTGCACACTTGAAGCCCATCACATGTGAGCCCGATGCTCTGTGTCTCTAGCAATCGAGCGCCTTGAGGCGCTTATGATAACAATCATGTCTTGAGCTGCTGTTGTGAAGTGAGGACGGCCGATCCGACACTGAATGTGCCTGCTGATACCTCCTCCATTCTCGAGACACGTCACTTTGGTTGACTCTCAGACGGTTTGCAACTGCTGTGTGAGTCAGGTGTTTCTGGATCAGTGCGACGATGCGTGTGCCGTTAAACAGCGCCATGGATCGCCTAAGCATGTTGACGTGACTGACAGCATGCACCAAATGCGAACAGGCCAGAACATGAGTGGTCTGCCCTTCCTCAATAGACAGCCGAAAATGAGGAAAGCGATTGGTTGCTGGAAAGTGCGTGAGTAAGCGGAAGTTTCAAAACGATACGCTGTGCAAGATCATGAATGGCAGTATCGGAGGCTCAAAATAAGTCTATATGTGCATTATCCGTACTATTCGTCATTATGCAAAACAATTTTTGATATGTGTATATATACTGTATATTAGGTTACAAACATCAGTTTACTGGACTCATTTCTTTGTTACTTCTGAGGAGAAGTTTACCTATTCTTGCCAAAGATTGTCCCTCAGATATGCTTTGAATCTTTCGTGATGATTATTCACACGGCTTTAAAGTTCATTCCATATTTGCTACCGGCACTGTTCACACTAATAGTGTCATTCCATTGCATCTTATCAATTCTATTCTATTCGCAGCTTTTGTCTTCGGTCTTTCTGTCAGTAGCAGTAAGCTCTCCTATCTCCCGACGTTAGTTGACTTGCAACTTCCACGACTGTCTGCTGAAAACTTGTCATACTAATATCCCTCAGTACGTTTCTGCATCTGACGGAGTTTTTCAGTTTAGCCTACGTTTATCCTATGGCTTCACTCTCATTTTATGACTGTGAAGGTACTGAAGCTGCTGAGGTGTGGGTGGTGATGAGTTGTGACTTTCGGAGCACGACTCGTATCCCTGTATGTTATGGAAAAAGCTATTGATAGGGCTGGTCATGTTGCAGTAGGATTTTTTTACCCGTTGAGGAAACGAAGGCAACTACTCTATTAATCATCACAGCTTGTACGCCTCATTGCGGGGCCGCCATCGGTTTTTACGGTTTCTCTTATAAGTGCATCATATTTGGCGGTGTTCTCTAAGGATTAGACCAGCTTGCAGGCTTAAGACTTAACATACAGCGAAGCAGAGTATTGGTTTAGTGTAGCCATCATGGCCTAACTACGCCAATAAAGACATTTATCTATCTATCTATCTATCTATCTACCTTGACGGTATAGTAGTGACATGAGCTCAATTTGGCGGGTTCGATCCCTGCTCAGCCCAGTGGTATTTGAAGGTGCTCAAATGATACAGCCTCGTGTCGGTAGACTTACTGGTACTTAACATTACTCCTGCGGAACAACATTCCAGCACGTCAGCGTCTCTAAAATTCATAAAACTAGTCAGTGGGACGTAATGTAAATAATATTATTATTCTTTTTGCTAGTTGTTTTACGTCGCACCGACACAGGTAGGTCTTATGGCGACGATGGAAAGGAAGCGGCCGTGGCCTTAATTAAGGTACAGCCCCAGCATTTGCCTGGAGTGAAAATGGGAAACCACGAAAAACCATTTTCAGGGCTGCCGACAGTGGGATTCGAACCTACTATCTCCCGAATACTGGATACTGGCCGCACTTAAGCGACTGCAGCTATCGAGTTCGATTTATTTATTATTACTCGAGATACAGCGCAGACAACACCCGATCATTTGTGCACCGTATCCTAGGATCTACATCGCATTTTGGAGTCATTTGTAGTGTAATGCGGTAAATTTCGGGTCAGACATATTATTGTCATGTTTATAACGCAATTTTCTTTTTTTTAAATTGACTACTTACAATACTTTACCTATCACATAAGGGAAACTTGTAACATTTCGATGGCTTTCTTTAAAAACCTCGTAAGTCCGAATACACTCCCTATCCATTATATTCCTTAAGACTGGTCACGCCTCCCAGGCCCATGTTTATATGCAGTCCAAAAGAATAATTTTCGTTATGGTCATTTTCCTCTGCCTATTTGTAAAGGAAAATGAACCTTAAATACATTATACTGTAGGAGTGTGTAAATTTGCCATGCAATCAACATCCCTACAATACGGTACGTTAAGGTCCATTTTCCTTTAGACATTAGCAAAGGAAAATGAACACAGCGAAAATTATTCTGATGGACTGCATTCAAATATATGACCGGGAGGCGTGACCATTCTTAAGGAATATAATAGGTAGGAAGAACATTTGGACATACGGGGTTTAAAAGAAAGCCATCGATTTATGAAACAGAAAATTGTCGTGACATATTGGCAAATTTGAGAGATCTGACATAATTATCGAATTTGTCATCTCTATCGAGTTGTACAATCGTGGTATAGGTACGATAGGAGCCTTGAACCTTGAGCCTTGAACCCGTGGCACATACTGCTCATTTACAAACTTTGCTCACCAAGACGACTAATGGCAAACCAGTTGGAGTGCAGATGTTGGGAGTGCTACCTGATCAGCATGACAATATTATCTGCCACATTGCTTGGCCTCGTGAGCAGGCCCCACCCGGGGAGGCACATTGCCTCTTTACCACAAAGATGGCCACTTACTTCTCCAGAAATAAATAAAATATAGAAGAGAATTCGAAGACAAATGTTATTCTCATTCTACGCTTGTATTTTTAATGTAATACATTTGTATTAACAATTCTTAAAAAGAACGCCTTCAGACTGGTTTATTGGTATGGAACTTAACAATGTTTAAATTTTAATCATTTAGTCTGGATCGATTCTCTAAGTTACAAAACTATAATTTTACAGTTTTTTTGAAGATTACGTATTCCCATATCATTTACAAGATGCGAGTATACATGATTTCATTAGTCATTGTAGTACTAAGTAGCCGTAAGAGGGTGGTCCAGAAAAATAATTTCATAAAGCGAATTGCTTCTAGAATCCAATGGTGCACGTACAATGGTCTATTACCAACACACTGTCCTCTTTTGTTAGTTGCACTCCGTGGTTGCAGCCATGCTCGGTTTATTCTAGCTCACATGTAACTTAATGAGGCAACGTTCTCGCTTTCCGGTGGTAGATGCATCAAATCGTACACAGCAATGAGTTATGGGTGGTGCAGCCTGAATAAAAGTTTCACATAATTCGAGAAAATAAATATTGTAATTTATATTGTCTCTTATCAGTGATGCAGTACAGTTTACACAGTGCATTGTAGAACTCCAGCGTATATGTATTGATGTATTTATTCCACGTATTTTAATAAAATCTTAGCCAACATCGTGTCGTTTGAAGGGAACACCGGGGGATGTGGTCTCTATTTACGCTCAATATATTTCCTTTTGAGCTTTAGTAAGCTCATCAATAGTATCTATTTGACATTGCTATATTTGCATTTTTTCTAAATTTTGCCAGCTTCTCTCCTTATTTAGTGGAATTCAACTCTTGTACACGAGTTTGTTTTTACATATTTTTACGTTTAATGGATATTACGGTTCTGTGACCTTTCATTGTAAAGTATTTACAACAATAATAATAATAATAATAATAATAATAATAATAATAATACCGAGCTCGATAGCTGCAGTCGCTTAAGTGCGGCCAGTATCCAGTATTCGGGAGATAGTAGGTTCGAACCCCACTGTCGGCAGCCCTGAAAATGGTTTTCCGTAGTTTCCCATTTTCACACCAGGCAAATGCTGGGGCTGTACCTTAATTAAGGCCACGGCCGCTTCCTTCCCACTCCTAGCTCTTCCCTGTCCCATCGTCGCCATAAGACCTATCTGTGTCGGTGCGACGTAAAGCAACTAGCAAATAATAATAATAATAATAATAATAATAATAATAATAATAATAATAATAATAATAATAATAATAATAATAATAAGATGATGATGAAGAAGAAGTATGGCTAGGAGATGCATCGGAATGGATTGACATTTCTTAAGTCCACCCACTTCAGCCCTTACCCTCCGTGCAAGTGTCACTATCTGAAATTGTCCGTAGTGTATATTCCCTGGATACTGGCCTTTTTGAGCAACGTCACTAAATTATATCTCTGTACAAGAGTCACTGTCTAAAATTGCCTAATTGCATGGTCCCATCAATTTTCTATCGTTTTCAGAGGATATCAGGTTTTGTAAAATAAACCATGTTACACCTCTGTGAAACATAAAATATGCAACAAGTAACGTCATTCATGCTTTATTCTAGATCACATGTAACATGTAAGAATGGGTGCAGGATTTAATTTCATTTGAAATATTGTTACCAATCACAGACGATCACTGATGGTGCCCGACTTGTCGAGGAGGTCAGTTCAAGGATATCCGCAGCCTGGATGAAATGGAGAACTACAACCGGCGTCACTTGCGACCGGGGATGAAGGATAATCTCAAATCAAAAATCTATCGTACTGTCATCCGAACTGTAGCACTGTATGGTTGCGAATGTTCGCCGACTACGACTGTGACAAAGTGTCGACTGGGTGTCATGGAGACTAAAATGCTGAGGTAGACAGCTGGCGTCAGTAAACTGGATCGCATCTCCAACGAATCCATCAGGAAGAGAATTGGTGTTGCACCGATTTTTAAAAAATGCGCGAGAGTCGCCTACGATGGTTTGGACATGTAATAAGGGCAGACGCCGACACTATCGCGAAGTTGGGTTACATGTTAGAAGTTGCCCGTAGGAAACCAAAAGGACGACCAAAACAGCGATTGGTCGATACCATTCATAAAAATCTGAAGAGCATCAATCTCCACCCTGACATGGCCCAGGACGTAACTAAATGGAGACAAGCAATCGATGTAGCGGACCCCGCCAGCAGGAGGGACAAACGCTGAAAAAATAAAGAAGAAGATAATGCTACCAAGTCTTGTATGACTGCGGTTTGAAACTAAGATTCAGTGTAATAAACATTTAAGTAAAGGGAGGCCCACGACATAAATACGTAGGGAATAGCCAGGAAAGTTCAATATAATTGCGGACAGCGAATTAAAAAGTTATGTTAATGGTCATTCTTCAGAGTGGGGACATTCACAGAGTTAGCTTATAAATTTACTTTTTTATTCACTTAATAATCATAGCCACGGCACTTTCAAGTTTTACCTGAAAACTGAACCACAGGGACGTTACCCTTCATTCCAAAAGATCCGCATGCATTGGCTGGCATTCGAACGGCGGCCGTCAGTGATTATACCAGTCGACTATAACGCCCATTGAGGTCCGTCCAATCCGAAGATACACGTTCCTTATTTGTCGTTCCTCGATTAACATCCCTACGTGGTGCACTGGTTAGACTATCAAGATCTCCATATATGAGAATGAACATGAAATAGGCATTAAAACTTTGAGCTCTAGAGAATAAAATTAATCTACAGTATAATGACAATCAACAACACTGATAATGTTGTTGGCTGAATATTCATTACTATCATGTATATGTATGTTCAACCCTAATCCCGTTTCTGTACGGGGTCGGATAAGAAGTGAGATAACATTTCTTAGCGAGTTTTTACGACCGAATACCGAGCTCGATAGCTGCAGTCGCTTAAGTGCGGCCAGTATCCAGCAATCGGGAGATAGTGGATTCGAGCCCGACTGTCGGCAGCCCTGAAGATGGTTTTCCTTGGTGTCCCATTTTCACACCAGGCAAATGCCGGGGCTGTACCTTAATTGAGGCCATGGCTGCTTCCTTCCACTTCCTAGGCCTTTCCAATCCCATCGACGCCAAAGACCTATCTGTGTTGGTGCGACGTTAAGCAAAATAGCAAAAACAATTACGACCGAATGCCCTTCCTAACGTCAAGCTCATCAAAAGAGTTAATGAGATGAAATGAATGACATGATATATGAAAGTAAGGAGGGAAAGGGTGAAAGCTTGTGCCGGCACATAGCCTACGCCTATCGAATGGCACCAAAGGGTCTGCTCAAGACGTAACGTCTCCATCCGATGGACGAATCACCGTCAACAGCGCCATATGCCCTCATTCCATATGAACACTGGTGAGAGGTTTGGAATTGAATCCAGGCTTTTGGCGTGCAGTCTAGTGATTATACATTGTATGCCACCACCGCTCCTACCCTGCCGGCCAATAATCTAACGGTGAACATTTTTTGACCAACGGGACTCGAACCGGCTGACCACAGTGACAAATCATACAGACTCGACGCCTTAACGATCATGGCCACCAGGTGGGCTAATGTAAATGACTTCAGCAATATTTATGAAATTAATATTGATACAAAGAACTTAGGCCTACATTTGACTACTCCATGTCGTTTGGTTCCAGCAATTCCAGGATCTCCGCAGGGACAAGAATTCCTACACAGCGTAAAATCTATGGCAATAGAAGGTTATTGAAGAAATAATACTAGTAACTTCCTCTTCCAGAACAAGGAGATAATTGACTGCAGGCCTCCTTGTCTTCATGGTCATTAGGCTCTCTCATACTTCGTAAGATGTACAGCGTGACCCAAAAGTCCGTTAACACTCGACGAAGCAATACTTCGCGGAATATTGGTGGTAGCGGGGTAATAATCCGTTGATTATTGATTGTGGGGTTACCTGAAGTCGCAAGTCTACCGCGATCGTCCGACCTCATTAGGAATGCTAAAAGACAACAACCGGCGACAATTTCTCACCATACCTACGAATATGCCGCACAGTGCTGTTCACTACAGGTATTGATGATGAATGACGGTCGACATGTTGAGCATGTATCATAAAGAACATTGTCTTTGCGAAACTTTGATTGTTATGCTTATTATTGTTTGTATATCGTATAAAACGCTATCTGTAGGTCATTTTGTGTACTTTACTTTGGTGTCAATAAAATCCAATGTCATGGCAATCATGTGTGTGAATTTTTAACTCTTTACCTCCAAAATTCCGTAAAGTATTGCCTCTTCAAATGTTAACGGAATTTGGGCCATCCTGTACTTTTCGTACGTGCAACCGGGACAGGAGAGCTGAAGGTTTATACATGTTATATTAGTGTCTTCCGTTTTTCATTTTATGGCTTATAAGTTATTTTGATATAAGTAACATATGCTAAAACGTGAGAAAAATTGTCTTTTTCAAATTTCCGCAAGAATACTAGGATCCTTCCCTGAGAGAGATGCTATTGTGTGCAGACTTGTTTCTTAATTTCAGTTCATATTTTCAGCTTTTTTACAATTTGCTTTACGTCCCACTGACAGGTCTTATGGCGACGATGGTATCGGAAAGGCCTAGGAGTGGGAAGGAAGCGGCCGTGGCCTTAATTAAGGTGCAGCTTCAGCATTCGCTTGCTGTGAAAATGGGAAACCACGGAAAACCATATTCAGGGCTGCTGACAATGGGGTTCGAACCCACTATCTCCCGGATGCAAGCTCACAGCTATGCACCCATAACTGCACGGCCAACTAGCCCGGTGTCAGGTTTTCTTGAGCCTCTATAGCTCAAAAGCAAGACTATCTAACGAATACTGCGCATTGTCCTGTGAACGTAGTTTATTCGTTTTGGTACAAGGGAAATCTCCCGCGATTGTGAGGTGAGAATCTCTTCGATAATCTGCAGTTCACGTCGTGTCTCTGAACACTTGTACAGTACATCAACTTGAAAATGTTTCGATATGACTGGTATCGGTGAAAGTTTAAATAATGATATTGAATTTACTGATTGAACAAGCAATTTACTGAAATTATCATATACAGAACCAATCAAATATCAACGAATTTTTCTATCTCGATTTCCATATTAAATAGAGCTCACCAGGTTGCATCACGGGCATATTTCAAAATAACGTGGATATTTACTGTCTATTTTTAGAGTATGGTGTATTTCATTAACATAATTACGTTGTTTTGTAAACTCCCACAGAATGAAAATGAGCTACCCCGCAAGCATGATCGTTCCATCATTCAAAACGCTTCGGATATCTCGACTAACAGTCCTATGTTCATACTGCGAATGTATTCTCTACAGATCAGCTTTCTAGTAGAGCTGGAAAGACTCCCATTCTCTCTTCATGGATGTGGGGTAGAATCATTGTGTAATCGCCTAGCATTTGAGAAGGCTTAAATCCGAGTGATCAGAGCACGTGAAATGACCAAATCTCAGGCCAAACTTCTGGTATTCAGACATTCCTTAAGATGTTGAAGAGATATAAATATATACGTGTAGTGTCATAAGGATATCAGACTCCCGGATATCCGGCCTACTAAAAGAGAGAACATGAACAAGATATAGAAAACCACCGGTAATAGAATTTCATGAAAGTTCATGGAATAACTTGACTTCCTCTGTACACATTGTAGCGGTGATGATGATTTCTAATGTATTCTTTGATAAGCCACCGTAGAAATGTGACATGACTCTTCATAGGCTGTGTTGTCGTTTAGGACTTGAAGATACACCATCACTAAGATAATGATAATCCACAGCCTGTTTCCAGTTCATTCGACCGGGTCAGAAATGGAATGAATGAAGCACCTATCTAGTGGTGAGGATAAGATATGTGCCGGCTGCCGAGCCTGTCGCACTCCTCTGGGCCAATCATAAATGACTGACAGATGAAATGAAATGTTAATGGAGTGTGTTGCTGGAATGAAAGGTGGCAGGGAAAACTGGAGTACCTGGAGAAAAAACTGTCCCGCCTCCGCTTTGTCCAGCACAAATCTCACATGGAATGACCGGGATTTGAACCACGGTATCCAATGATGAGAGGCCGGCGCGCTGCCTCCTGAGCCACGGAAGCTCACCACCGTCATTATCACTGTCTTTAAATACTGTGAACTTGTACTCAATAATTTGCTATTAAATTCGAAGCAGACGCTCCCTTCTCGATTCGCTCTTTTTCCATAACTCCGATTTCCATTTTTATTGTTAAAACAGTATTTTTTTAGTTTCTCTGACGAGATGAAGTTGAAGACCGTGCAGGCCATACGACAGATAATTCCAGTATACAATTTTCGCTGAGAAGCTACACCGATAACAATCGATACGGTACTCTGTTCTCTAGCGAAGTGGGATTTAAAGTAGTAGAAACTATATTTCTTAATAACTCAACTTAGGGAACGCGTAGTTCAAAAGCAGGAAAAGTAATTTACACTACAATATATTTATTCAATTTTACGTTTTAATGAATACGTTTGTAGGTTGCATAAACAACCCGCAAAGCGGATAATCGCGCACAAATATGGTAGTTTCCTGCATTTCTGATAAAATTTGTCGTGATGTAGTATATGCCTGAATGGAGTAATTATAATTCGAAATTAGGATTTGGTAGAAAGAAGTATCATAGTAACAAATGTCCGGATTTGAAGATATGATCAAACGAAGGAGAGCTATCGCAAGGAAGACCGATGGTTGAATACCAACGCGTAAATCTCCGAAGTACATCCGTACTTGCCATACTTGCCTGTGACATACGTAGTACAGTCATTAAGTTCTGAGACTTGACGCCTGAAGGATAGACACCCACACGACTCTGTATGTTGCACACGATGCCGCATTATACGGCGTACACCTACACAGAACCAAATCCACCCTCAAAATAGTCACCGTTGGCCGTCAACCACTTAAACACAACCAGATCTACCCTCAAAATAGTCGCCGTTGGCCGTTATGCACGTTTGCCAACGTTGGTATAGCTGCTGGAAACACCACTGAAAGGAAACACCATGTTTCGTCTCCAGTTATTATCCGGGCGAGAAACGTCGGATCATCGTCAGCACTACTGAAGAGGTCGCCACAAATCGTCATGCCATCATCACGTTGGTCTAGCGACAGGATTCGTGGCACACTGTGCTGGGTAGCAGGAGACATGTTGAGGTCATCCATCAGAATTTTATGGTAAGTACCATGGCTGACCCCTATTGCTGCTGCGAGATCGTTTACCGATTGGGAGCGGTTAGCACGCACCAACGTTGCAACGTTTTGGATCATGCGTTCCGTTCGAACTGATCGTGGCCGACCAGTACGCACATCGTCTTCCAAACTGTCCCGTCCTAGCACAAAACGTCGGTGCCACCTAAACACAACACTGCGACTCAATGCGTCCTCACCGTAAACCTGCTGCATCATTTCAAATGTTTCGGCAGCGGTTTTGCCTAATTTCTGGCAGAACTTGATGTTTGCTCGTTGCTCAGACCGTGACATGTCAAGGTCCGGCGGGCGCATTCAAATCACCGTCACATCAACGACCGTACGTCTGCTTCCAGTGCATGCACTCAACTGTCTCTTGCATGGACTAGAGACTGACTGACTGACATGGTACAATACCACGGCGCCACCAATGCGCTATAGTGCACCACGGCGCCATCATGCGGTCAGTCTCACAACTTAATGACTGTACTACGTAATGTGTTGATTTACCTTGGTAAGTTTGCAGTACACCAACCGTCAATCATCGTCAAAGTCTAGTTAATGCAACAGGCGGTTGAGAAGCACTGACCTCGATCTTACGATAAAGAGAGATGGCAGAAATGACTACTGCTTTGGGGGATTATTTAAAAATCGCTTTTCACGTTACTTTTCCACCCCTTCCTATTATTCTCTCTTACCCTGTCAAAGCCCAATTCCACCTTGGGGTGACACCTAATAGTAATAACCAGAGGGCGGGCTTCGGCGTGTTTGCAAGTTTTTTGAGATATAATACGCCCATAAGAAGTAAAGGCGATTTATAGCATTTGGAATTGAATCGCTAAGTTTCATGGTGCATATAAACGTAATACATCGCTGGCCCCGCGGGGTAGGGGGAGCGCGATTGCCTCTTTCTCGGAGGCCACGGGTTCGATTCCCGTACAGGTCAGGGATTTTTACCTGGATATGAGGTCAGATTCTAGGTCCACTCAGCCCTCGCGATTGCAATTGAGGAGCTATTTGACGGTGAGATAGCGGCCCAGTTCTGGAAAGCCAAGAATAACAGCCGAGAGGATTCGCGTGCTGACCTGGTACGCGGTGATCACAAAGCATGTTGTTTCGCGAATTTTATACAAAGCCGTGTCTTTAATTGAAAGAAAACGTATAATGTACACCTGTTCAGGGATGCGCTAACTGATAACGTCCTGGGCTAGCGCTCGTAACAGCTGTTTCTCGTGTACACAGAACTGTCAGTCAGCTAGTGACCTCGGCATGCCTGCACGAAGGTCGAATGACTTGCTGTCACAAAAATAAGAAGAAACTTTGGATCACAATAGATCGTGATTCATACTTAGGTTGTGCAGTCTTTGCTGTCAACTTGGAATATGAAAATGAACACAGCGAAGATTGTTCTCGTGGATTGCATATTCATATGTGGCTAGGAGGCGTGATCAGTCTTGTAAGGAAAATATTGGATAGTAAGACGATATTAATATACAGTAAATTACAAATATTTTTGTTCTTTTTGAAACTATATGTGAAACTTTTATGAGACTCGAAATCTGCAAAACTATGAGCAAACACGATCTAAGAAGTCAGTTTCCAAAATTATTGAAATATTTTCGCTTTGGGATTTGGAGGTTGTTGGGATATTTCTGTGAGTTAAAATTCATTCGTCTAGAAATATAAGCGGAATCATTTGAGGTAGAAAACACAACGATCGTTGAAGAGCTTATTGCAATGTACACTCTGCTTCATTTCGATTAAGCAATGACTTGCATATTTGAAACTGCAATACCCTAAATAATAATAATAATAATAATAATAATAATAGTACGCCTCTGTGGTGTAGTGGTTAGCGTGATCAGCTGCCACCCCCGGAGGTCCGGGTTCGATTCCCGGCTCTGCCAAGAAATTTGAAAAGTTGTACGAGGGCTGGAACGGGGTCCACTCAGCCTCGGGAGGTCAACTGAGTAGAGGTGGGTTCAATTCCCACCTCAGCCATCCTGGAAGTGGTTTTCCGTGGTTCCCCACTTCTCCTCCAGGCAAATGCTGGGATGGTATCTAACTTAAGGCTACGGCCGCTTCCTTCCCTCTTCCTTGCCTGTCCCATCCAATCTTCCCATCCCATCACAAGGCCCCTGTTCAGCATAGCAGTTGAGGCCACCTGGTCGAGGTACTGGTCATTCTCCCCATTTGTATCTCCCGACCCAAAGTCTGAATCTCCAGGACACTGCCCTTGAGGCGGTAGAGGTGGGATCCCTCGCTGAGTTCGAGAGAAAAACCGACCCTGGAGGGTAAGCAGATTAAGAAGCAGAAGAAGAGGAAGAATGTATCTACTGAGTCAGTCTGCCACAGGAGATACTATTAAATGCCGAATGACCGTACAGCCGTTCATTCCCGTAACCTGTAGTAAAAAAGGAGGTAACTTAGACCGCTGCCTTACTCTGCCGGTTCCTAGGATATGAAATTCGCTAAAGCGTTCATTTCATTTGTTACAACGAGCTAAGAGTTAGAGCGTGTTATGTAGATTTCCGTCTGCCTGGCTTGGGCTAGATTCCTGGATCGCCCTCTATTTTGAGAGATTGGAGCGGACAATGCGATTGAGTAGAGAAGTGGGTTGCAAATCCCGATTTCGGCCATCCTAAATGTAGGCCTGGTCTTCCGAGGCTCTTCCACTTCAACGAGTATGATATCTTTCGTAAATGTCATCATATGTTTCTCACAAATTCAAGGCCTATTAACTAGTACGCAAGCTAGTGTAGAGACTACATACTGCTGGATAGAAGCCATCGACCAGGTTTCGCGAACATTAAATGCATGAGATATTGACCGAAACGTCCGAAACACCGCTTCGCACATACCACCACCAACAACAACTGCAAGACAGAAAACAGAACCTACTGAATTTTGTGAATCACCTTGTTAATGAATAACTAATACGATTTTAGCTTGTTCTTCCATCTTTATGGCTAAAATATTCTTGTTTAACGTCGCACCAACACATCGAAGGTTTTCGGTGACGGAAGGATGAGAAAGGGGTAGGATTGGGAAGGTAGCGCTGTGGCCTTAATTAAGGTACAGCCCTTGCATTTGCCTCGTATGAAAATGGGTAACCACGGAAAACCATCTTCAGGGCTGCCGACGGTGGGATTTGAACCCACTATCTCCTGAATGCAAGCTCACATCTGTGCAACCTTATCCGCGCAGCCAACTCACTCGGTAAACCGATAATGAGAATTCATTCAATTTCGATAAATAAACCCTTCGATCCACGACAGCAACGAGCGGCATGTGTGCAGAAAGTCTATCGCAGGACTTATATACACTCCACTTCAGTTAACGACAAGTGACGTACGTCGTGAACTACGCTCTACTCACGTCAAGTGTAGGAGGTAGTCGTAATAGGCTAACATATGTAACTGTGAAAGTGAATGTGAGAATTTCGTCATAAGTTCTACTTATACATTAACGAGACTCGCTCAGGGCGAACTCCGGGTAAATATACTTCTCTCAAAGCCGTTAGACTTTGGAAGGCAGTAAAACCACGGTTACGACGCTAGACGGTAGGGGTCACGCGCAGGATTGGTGACGCCAGCTGGTTCGCACCGGCGGGCTCACACTGTACCCGGCCCTTTGTAACTGCGAACTTCTGTTAATGATTTTCTTGTTTTTGTTTAACCAACTGCTTAATATTTTTGAATTTTGTTAAATACATTTTCCAGTTTTTATATCTGTACATTTATCTAATTATCTTGTAATTTATTCCTTTTTCAGAATATTACAACTACTGTGATTAACATGATTTCCGCAGCTTTCTCAGTACTAAATAATCTTTCGCCGCGCAAGTAAGGTGTTTAAGAATCAGTTTCGTGTTTTTTATCTGGCCAGTGATTCTGCGATCGATTGTGTAGTTTTATTTCTAAATCTATTCGCTAAATATTCAAGAATTTAGACCAACGGGCATGCGTTTTAGAGTTGTTTTGGCGGTTTGTTTGTGTTAAGTAGTGTCGTAAACACCTGATATATTTTCCTTTAACAATGTAAAAATTCCTGGGCAAGTCTTAATAGAGTTTGCATAGAAGGTATTAAATACACTTTTGATTTTAATAATGGAATTAATACACTTGTCCGCGGTTTTCATTAAGTACCCCTTCAAATAATTTCTATCCAATTCTTAGGTAAAGGAGGAAATGTTGTCGGTTTGGGTTCTGAACAAATCGGCTTTGTATACAGCGCACACACGAGCACTCTCAACAGTAAATGAGTCAGCCCGATTACAGGCATCAATCCACTTTAATTTAATTTCACAGTTCATCGAAAAGTGGTGAAATGTAATGTCTCAGTCCTTCTGGTGTCTAGCGTGGCTGGAGCATCCGATGTCAACTCAGCAAAGCACAGAAAAATTAAAATCCTACAGTCACAAAGGTAAACACCATCACCACACTAAGAGTGCTCGGATTGGCGTAACCAACTTGGTCACCGCGTGACGTCAGGAGTTTGGCATGTTTCTCAACATAGTTGCTGGCTTCCGGCCTGAAGGCTGAAGTTCGAATCCCGGTCAATCCAGGGTTGAGATTTTCATTTCAACAATCACGTAGCGACAGGAAAGGAATTCGCCCTTATATCTCCGACCATAACCAAACTGAACCTGGGTTCCTCCAGCGACTCCAGAAATAATTGGCTTAAGCTCGATAATGATTATTATTATTATTATTATTATTATTATTATTATTATTATTATTATTATTGGTTTAATACGACTGTGAGATTAAAAGGAAGAAATGCAGCGGTGGATTCTGATCATCGTAATCGTATGGAAAACTGTGACTTTTGAATGTCATGGGGTGCGTAATTTCCTACAGTTATTTCAGGTACACCTCATAAATATGCCGGGACATAACCATAACTCTCGGATGTGTTTCCCAATCTTAATCATATTATTATACAGTCAAGAAATTCATCACTGAGTTCTACAGCCTTCGCGTATTGTGTGCTACTGGATCATAGAGCAGTTCGGGAAGCGTAGGCAGGCAACAGGGAAGTCTGTCTGCCTGAACCGTATGGGGTACTGCGTCGGTAATATTAGGTGTAGGGATGATAATACGCTTTTGGGCTTTCGCCGTGTTGAGAAAACAAAGTGAAATTCTTTACGTTTCGCCCTCTTCCCCCTCTTTCGCCGCACCCCTCACCTCAATTGACTCACACTCATTATGGTCTATATTTTGTCTACAACTACTTTCCATTCTCCAGCTAGGTTGTGTTCTTCTGTATTGTGAGTCTTTCATTGCACTTTATTTTATTTATTTTATTTATTTTATTTCTACCTATTTCTTCTACCACACTCCTCCCTGATTCGTCTGATCTTGCGGTTACTTCGCAACGCGCGTAAGGTGTAAAGAGAAACACCTTATTTGGAGTTTAGATGCACTTCACTGCTGCATCGTTCCAGGACCTCCTCTTCATCTTAATGAAACTCTTCGAACTCATCACTTGAAGATTCAAGACTCAAGAATGAAGATCGAAAAATGGACTTTCATACTGGACAACTTGCATTTATGAAAAAATAAATTTTCTCATGCTTTTATTTCTGTAGATGGTGGATAATCGTAACCTTATCCTTACCTTCCACCATTATTTTTCTACAATTATGTTTCTGGAACTGTCTTCATACTTTCGGCATCACAGCTAGTACTGCACTTCACACACCTACGTTTCTTGAAGCAAGCTATTGCGTCATCACACTCATCACCCTCATTCTACTTGTTTCGAGAGGCTACCTCTCTCTCTCTCGCTCCTACCTATACGTCAGATTTCCTCGTCGGGAAAATCATATAAATCATTGTCTGTGATACTGTACTGGTTCAAAAGGAGAGGACTATAGTTCTTTAGCCTTCGTCATGTTGTTTTCCAGCACTATCGTACACCATTGCCCATGCTGAATGAATCTTCAAAGGGAGGGGGGAGAAACTTCTCTTTATTCTATGTTACATAGGGCTTTTTTCAGATAATATTATGCTGCATAAGGTAATAAATAAGTACTAGGAATGTGAGAGATTGCAAAAAGACCTCGAAAATATTGTTATATGGACAGCAGAAAATGATGTGTTGATGAATGGGATGAAGAGTCAGGGTGTAAGATTCCCCAAGAGGAAAAGTCCTCTCAGTTTCAGTTACTGTGTTGACAAAGTGAAATTACTTCACGGGGATCACTTCAAGTACCTATGTGTTAATACAAGGAAAGATATTCACTGGGATAACCACATTAATGAGGCTGTAAATTAAGGTTATGACTTATGCAAGTAATTAGGTTTTGTTGTTCGGATGTAAAGGAGAAGGACTATAAGTTGCTGGTAAGATCCCAATTACAGTATCGGACCCACACCAGTATTACGTGACACGGGAAGAGGAAAAGATCCAAAGGAAAGCAGCATGATTTGTTCTGGGTGATTTCTGACGAAAGAGTATTGTTACAAAATGTTGCAAACTTGGACTGGGAAGGCTTGGTATCAGGAAAGGAGCTGCTCGACCAAGCGGAATGTCAGCTGTCAGTGGAGCAATGACGAGGAATGACATTATTAGAAGAAAAGGTTTGAATGAAGCTTTTAAACGTAGGAAAGGTCATAATATGAAGATAGAGTCGGACTTCAAGAGGACAAAATGGAGCAAATATTCATTTGTAGGACGATAAATGAGGGATTTGAATAATTATCAGGGGAAACGTTCGATACATCTCCAAATTATTTGAAATCACTTAAGAAAAGATTAGGTAATGCCAGCAAATAATTTGCACCCAATTTGATAATTTGGCAATGCTTTCAATTACATCAACAACATTGTACTTACTAAACCCCGAAATAGGGCAATCGAACCCACATCCTTCTGGTTGAACCGAATATGGATGTACCGCCAGATCTGGTCAACCCATTATGTAAGACTCACAAAGTAGCTTTAACATGTTATTTTGTTTGTTATCTGAATCGCCTTTCTGTGGATGCGGACTTATCTCCACTTCAGTTGGATGAAGCACCACGACTTGAACTTATTTTTCGACTGTTATACCAATTATCAGAGAAACGATTTTGCTATTACTCTGATTATCCTGAGAGCAATTTAGTAACTGATTGAGTTAAATTTTTCAGTTCAAATTAGTAGAATATGACCTGTTAATGATACTACTGGATACAATACAAAATACACTGCCTGACAAAAAAGGTTAAGCACCCAGAAGGAGTGGTTGAAAGTGAATGAAACTACACATGCTGAAAGACCACGTGCCTTTAATGAATTGATTACAATATGGGATGAAAGAGACAAGCCGTTGGCAGTTACAGGTGGAATGTTGGCGCCAGGTCAGTAGGGTGTCGTACCACCCCTGGACGCAATGCATACCCTTATGCGGTTCGGATTGGTGTCAAACAGCCCTTGGATCCTCTCCTGAGGCAAGTTCGTCCACAGTTGTTGCAGTTGGCCCTCCAGATCCCGCAGGTTGGTATTGGGACGGAGTCCCCTTCCAATGTCATCCCACACGTGTTCAATGATAGAGAGGTCCGTGGTCCTTGCTGGCCACGGGAGGACTTCAACATGCTCTATGCTGTCCATAGACACACGTGCTGTGTGTGGACGTGCATTACCTTGTTGGAACACTGTCCCAGGGTGTTGTACATAAGGAGTAGGACGTGTGGACGCAGAATGTATGTGAGGTATCGCTGTGCTGTCAAAGTCTGGCGAAGTACAATTAGAGGAGACCTGAACATATATATATGGCTCCCCATACCACGATGCCAGGGATTATGCCTGTGTGTCTTTAAACAATATGGGCAGGATCTGCCCTCTGCCCTACACGCCGCCAAACCCGCACACGATGGCCATCGGAGGTTACGGAGAATCGGGACTCATAACTGAATATGACGCCAGTCGTCCTCTGTCCATGCCTTCCGGGCAAGGCACCACTCCTAACGGAGGCGCTGGTGTTCAGGTGTCAATGGCAACTGACGCATGGGGCTTCAGTCCGGCGGGAGCAAGTCCTCGAGACACTGCGCGGGAACTCACAGGATGTTGTAGAGTCTCCAGTATATGTTCACGGATGGCGGGTGCCGAAGTTATGGGATCCCGCAATGCTTGGCACACCATATGATGGTCCTCCATCGGGGTAGTGTTTCTTGGTCGACTCGAACCTGCAGGACGTGATTGGGTGCCCTCATGTACCCACTGAATCCAGCATCGGGCCACTGTGACATCTGAATTGCCCACATGCCTGGCAATTGCACGATACGACCAACAAGCCTCATGCAGTCCCACAAGGCGTCCTATGTCAAATGCTGTCAATGTGTGGACTGGCTCTCTAACGCGTCTGCGAGGCATTGCGGGTGCTTCGTACTGTACGTAGTACTCTCTGTACGTCTTGCTTAATTGTCTGACTCACCGCAGCTGACTGGTAACAACTTACAAACAACAGGACGGTGCCATCACGAATGCACTGTGATGGGTGTTCTACACATTATAGATCCTTGCAAATCTAATAATTTACTCGCACATCAATGGTATGCATGTATACCGAAATAGGATAATATTGGACCACTCTTTTTGGGTGCTTAACGTTTTTGTCAGGCAGTGTATAATAGAGTTCGACTCGTTGGCTGAATGGTCAACGTACTGCCCTTCGGTTCAGAGGGTCCCCGATTCGATTCCCTCGCTGGTCGGGGATTTTAATCACTTCTGATTAATTTTTCTGGCTCGGGGACTGGGTGTTTATGTCTTTCCATACACTCTCCTTTTCATATTCAGGCAACCCACCACACTGCCAACCAACACAGAAACACGCAATAGAGATTACATCACTCCATATAGGGTTGACGTCAGGAAGGGCATCCGGGCGTAAACAGGGCCAAAACCAATTGTGCTACGCAGTTCGCACCCGCGACCGCAATGGTGTGGGACAATTGGTAATAGTAGAAGTAGAAGAAGAAGAGTTTATATTGATATAATTTATTGTGCTCAATGCACAGCAAATAGGTTATGGAAACTATTTCGGAAGCTCCTTTGCTCCTTTGCCACTTATCAGATAAGGTAGTAGAGTATATTTTAAGACGGAATGATGATTTTTTGTTTGTTTACAAGTTGCTTTACTTCGCACCGTCACAGGTAGGTCTTATGACAACGATGGGGCAGGAAAAGGCTAGGAGTGGGAAGAAAGCAGCCGTGGCCTTAATTAAGGTACTACAGTCCCGGCATTTGCCTGGTGTGAAAAGGAGA
Organism: Anabrus simplex; assembly: GCF_040414725.1. Lineage (NCBI taxonomy): Eukaryota > Metazoa > Arthropoda > Insecta > Orthoptera > Tettigoniidae > Anabrus > Anabrus simplex. The sequence continues at coordinate 432,714,474 of NC_090266.1, read as the reverse complement.
AACCATATAAACCATCTTCAGGGCTATCGACAGTGGGGTTCGAACCCATGATCTCCCGCACTTAAGTGACTGCAGCTATCGAGCTCAGGAATGTGATTTCTTGCGTGTAGTGATTGTATGGAAATATTCATCAATATAGCTTATATCTTACCGAAAAATAATAAACACGAACCCTTGCGATAATATATCAGGAAAATTAATCTCATGTTACGTTAAATGATGCAAAGATTTGGTTGCAGGGTGATCAGGATAGAGATAATTCAAATCGTTTGGAGTTTGTACCTAGGAATAATTAGCATATAACTTAAGCTAAATATTTAGTACGATATTTGCTATGGTGTATGTTTAGGTTAATAAATAATGCAGTCATCACCATCGATTTTCCGCTCCATTAAGCCGGGTGCGGGTGTTTACGAGCCTCTTCCAGTTCGTCCTGTCCATCCACAGCTGATGTTCTACCTTTTTCTGCCAATTTACATCACGTTTGGCAAGGTCTTTGAAAATTTGCTTTTCCCAAATATCAAGAGGCCTCCCTCTGGGCCTCTTACCAGAAACATTCCTTTCATAGTATGCTCTTGGCATCCTAATGGAAGCCATCCTTCTCATATGTCTACACGATCTTTTTAATTCTAAGGTTTCCAACAGGTTCCTGAGTAATCCAACTTGTTGTCGAATACTTTTATTCCTTATTTTGTCTCTCCTTGTTTCTTGAAGACATGACCGAAGGAACTTAATTTCTGTAGCCTGTAGGCGACTTTGTGCAGATCTAATCAACGTTGATGCTTCCGGTTCTTATGTTAGAATTGGTAAGAGATATGTTTTGTACAGCGTGTGCTTGCAAGCTTGAGGAAATGAGTCATCCCAATGTAATTGACGAACGGAGTGGTAGAATTTTAATGCAGCTTGTATTTTATTGCCTATTTCTTGGTTTATGGTATGGTCAGAAGAAACGAATCTCCCTAAGTATTTGAAGTTATTGATAATATCTACTTCTTCATTTTGTACTCGCAGGTGGACTGCTTCAGGATTTCGACTCATCACTAAACCGACGGTTTTAGTTCGGCTGATGATCATTCCCATTATTTCAAATTCTTCTTGCCAGCGATCTAGTTTAGCTTGAACTTCTGCCTCTGTCTCACCCCATAGCATAATATCATCAGCAAATACAAGTGAATTTGTTGTCTGATCCTTCATTTTCACTGCTTTTAAAACCTCATCCATTATAATAATGAAGAGAAGTGGTGTTAGACAACTTCCTTGTTGGACTCCACTCTTGGTTTCAAAATAGTTTGACTTGCCTCCTTGAATTTGCACACAGCTTTTTGTCTCTCGATATAGTTGTTTTACTCGAGCTATAATCTCATCTTGCACTTCCTTACGTCTCAGACATTCCCATAAGTGCTTACGTGGTACATGATCAAATGCCTCCTCAATATCCAAGAATTCAACTATAACCATTCTATTCTTATCCCAGTATTTTTCAAAGAGCATTCTTGTCGAAAAAGTGAGGTCAAGCGTTGATCTGTTCGCTTTAAATCCACGTTGTTCTTCCTCAAGTTTAGGTTCAACAATTTTTTTTATTTTTCTCTCCAGGATGGTCTAACATATTTGTAACCCATGAGATAGAAGGGTTACGCCTCTATAGTTGTTACCCTTCTTTCGGTAACCTTACTTAAATAGTGGAATAATCACTCCATGCCTCCAATCAATGGAGATTTCATTTTCTTCTCATATTTTATTTAGTACTCTGTACAACCATTGAATTCCAGGTTCCCCAAGTGCTTTGATCATGTCCACACTGAACTCATTCAATCCTGCAGACTTGTTGTTTTGCATTTCATATATTGCTGTTTGCACTTCCAGCCAGATCAAACTTTCTACATTATAATTTATAGGGTTTAGAGGGTCATTTTGTGTGCCGTCTGTTGTATTACAGTTCAGTAAGTGATTCAAATGTCTACTGAACTCCTGTAATATTTCATTTTCATTTCTAGTTACCTCTCCGTTTGGAAGTTCTACTGTGTTGATAGTACTATTATCATTTCCTTCGTTTTTAACAATGCTATACAGTAGCTTCTTGTGTTTGTCTTGCTCTATTCTATTAGCAAGATCTTCTTTGCATTTCCGTTTCTCAATGTCAACTATTCTTTTGACCTGTAATCTTTTTTCTCTGTAAAATGATAGCTTATTCTCTATTTCACTTAGATTTCCTCGCACTCTGGCACGGTACGAAGCTCTTCATGCGCCATTTCTAAATTCGACAGCAGCTTTTACATCCTCATTCCCCCATTCTGTTTCTTTAAATTTTCTTATTTGGCTCTGCCTTCCACATACTCTCTCAGCTGTCTTCGCCAATACTCTTCTCATGTTATCCCATTCCTCACTTGCAGATCTCAGATCTTCTTTTGGTGACATCTTCCGAACATTTTCTCGAAACATTTCCTTCACCCTTGGTTCAGAAAGTCTCCAAGTTTTATTTTTGCTGTTCTTTTGTTGTATACTTTAGGAGGTCTTCTCTTTGTGATATCTGCAAGCAACAGCCTGTGGTCTCCATCCAAATTTTCACTAGGAATTACTTTGACATAATTTACAATCTTCCAAAGTTCTTCGTCGGCGAGTATATAATCAATCACAATTTCATATTGATCGTCCCAACTATATTTTGTGATCTTATGCGTGTCCCTTTTCTTGAACCAAGTGTTACTTACAACCATATTGTTCCTCATACAAATATCTAGAAGATGTTCGCCCTCTGTCGCTCTATTCCCAATTCCGTGAGGACTCATGGAGGATTCATAGCCCAGTCTGTCTGATCCAACCTGAGCATTAAAATCTCCCATTACTGCCAAATTTTCACAATCCATATGTTCTTCCAAGTAGGACAGGAAGACTTCTTTTGATTCATTTGAACATCCTGATTGTGGAGCATAGACCTGGATTATATGATATTTGTCTCCATTCCAATTTACTGACACATTAATTATTCTATCACCGACAAATTCAATCTGGCTACACACATCAATATCTTTATGCAGTATAAAGCCCACTCCATTTCTTGACTTCAAGTTATTTCCAGACCAGTATAGTTTATGGTCTAGACGGAGGTGTCATTCCTGTTGACTTCGATTTGGTTTCACTCATCCCCATGATAAGAATTTTCCTCCTTTCCATCATATCAAATATTTCTTCAGTTTTATTTGTCAGTGTCAGAATATTCAAAGTTCCAATTCGGCAACTGGGTCTTGTTTAGGTTTCGTAGCTGGTGAAGCTTCAGGCTGTAAGCTGTCACGTCAGGTATATCCTGCGACCGTATGCGACATTAGACGGTACTACCTGCGACTGTCTGGCCGAGGGTTGGGCGGCCGTTTCCAAACCTGACAAACTAAGGGAGAACTAATGGCTATAGGCAGAGGAGTTCACACTTAGGGGGCTTGTTGCAGCCTTTGTGTAGGAAGTGACACATACATTCAATAGTAAGTTGCAACCTTTTAGATGTGGCAGGGGACTGGTAAAAGCTAAGGGAGATAACCGTGAAGAAAATCTACTCTAACGTTAGGCCTAGCAAGTCAGTTGGAGAGCAATTGCAATCGCTTTCAAGACAAATACGAGTATCGGAATAATACAGTGCTGCTCCAAAATATTACGAAACTTTGTAAAGGTGTGGTTCAGAATGCCTAAGATTGATAAATATTAAAACTATTCTGTAACTAGATAATAGAATGACAATCATAGCAATGCTAATAAGCCACTATAACGAAAACAATGTAGGTTCCTTAAAGTTGTTCTTGATAATTTTTGGTTAAACATCTACCAAGTTTCATGACTTCCACATGTATTATTATTTGTGACTTAAGTATTGACTAGAAGGATAAAATTATTCAGCGATACTTCAAAGAAAATGGTTACAGATGTCTGGGTATACTCTATTAATCAGTCTAATATTCAAGTCTATCGAAACTCAAGTTTGATACCATTAAATATTACATATACTTTTGAGAAATATTCTTGTAAAAAAGGAAATACGGACCTTAAACGTTCCACGAATACCCCAAACAGTACTAATTGACTGACCTTATATTTGGGCCAGTCGGATTGTCGCCATATATCACATGAAATTAAAGCATGAAACGGAAGTAATCGCAATGTTATTCGTCTATATGCTCTTGAAAATGATGTTGAAATTAAAACAAAAAATATACAAATATGCAGAATCTTGTTTGCATAACTTTCAACCATTTCTGGAAATTTGCATGTAATATGCATCACGTTGGTGTTGATCGATCTTAGTAGTAACCTGCAGCATATATATAGAACATACATATAGAGTGGGTTATAACCATTATTAACTGACAGACAAGACATTACACATATGTTATGTGCATATGTTTAAAAGTACCTTTGGTCAACTGAATCTACGTTTATAACTTAAGAAAGGATGTGTTAAATTTTATTTTTGTTGCAAGGAAGAAGACAAAGTTGGCATCGTAGAAACTCAGCAGAAATTAAAAGGAACATGCACGGACATTACGCTAGACGCAAGGGCGAATTGATTGAAAGGTTTTCAAAATGAAAAATTCTTCATCAGACATTAACATTATTGAAGGTCATCCATTAGAATAGCATACGAAGGTTGAACACGTACAAGCTTAACTATTTGCCAATTAAGAAAATATGTATTACGAAATAATCCAAGTTTGAGCTGTATGGCATAAAACGCGGCCAGTTTGCACGACGTTTGGGGGAAAACACAGTGAAATGAAGATGGTTGGAGATTACTTGGAGGAAATAGTACTGGCAATCTTGTCAGTACAGAGTGAACCATAGAGGAATATCATCACACATTTCAAAACACCGTGTAAAGCCCAATGCGAGATATGTAATTAGCAAGGCATTCACACTACAAGATAATGATCCAAAACATGTACCTACGCTATACTAAACCTATTTTGAATGTTTCTCGGATGAAGTAGGATGGCATAAAATCCATAATGCATTTCATTCCTAACGACGCAAAACATTTTTATTTAAAGCTTGAGGATGATATAGATGACTTTGACGTGGTATTAGACTTTACTTTGGAGGAACAGTGATATTAAAGTGTTAGTTTGAAAATAAAGCAACTTTCAACCAAATGACTCAAGTATCGGTCTGAAGCGTTTTTTAATATAAGTGTGTTACATCATGTACAACAAAATTAAGTGTGGAAAATTAGTGGAAAAATATTTGAAATTATACGAGAGAAATGCCAAATAAATCTATAATAAAGTCTGAATATTATTTATTTAGTGCGACATATCATACGTGAATGACCGAGTGAGTTGACCGTGCGGTTAGGGGCACGCAGCTGTGAGCTTGCATCCGGGAGATAGTGGGTTCGAATCCCACTATCGGCAGCCCTGAAGATGTTTCCCCGTGGTTTCCCATTTTTACACCAGGCAAATGCTGCGGCTGTACCTTAAGTAAAGCCACGGCCACTTCCCTCCAACTCTTAGCCCCTTCCTATCCCATCGCCGCCATAAGACCTATCTGTGTCGGTGCGACATAAAGTCACTAGCAAAAATGAATTGCATACATGAATGAACCACTAATGTCATTTTTCGAGATATTCTAAACGGAATCTTATCCATTTTTGCCTATTTGGGCAGAGAAGGAATTTAAATAGCAACGCATAAGTTACGGTTCTGAAAGAGATTATCAAATGACTTACAACACTACAATAAAATTTAATGTAACTCTGATACTCAATTCTATATTTAATGATTTCTTAAAATGTATCTATCTCAAAACTTGCATTTTGGAGTAGGTTCCTTCTTGCATAACAACACCCTGTTGTATGTAGGCCTGAAGGAGTGGGGGAATCATGCCATTTCCAAAATAGCGAAAATCAGCTGAAGATTTTTCAGAATTAATTAACTTTATGCATTCTTCACTTTGAGCACTACACATTGAACCCAGATATCCGGGGTGGAGAGAGTAGGCAATTTGGGTGCAAAACTATGGTGCATCTGGTTGAGTTCCTAGGCGAAGTTCACTTCTGTATCTTCGGATATATTTTATGCTTACTAATTCGCGTTCAAATCGGAGATAGTGATCACCTGCTGCACTTTTAGAACATGGATGGCTTTGGTAGTCATCGAGACTACCTATTGTTTTAAAACTATTTCTTTTCTGCATCATATTTCTGAAAATTACAGGCCAGTAGGTTGACATGCGTAGCATGTATGCTTTGGGAAGGCATTCTTTCTGGTTATATTAGACATGTTTGCGAAATTAATAACTGGTTCGATAGAAGGCAGTCCGGGTTTAGGGAAGGTTATTCCACTGTAGCGCAACTTGTAGGATTACAGCAAGATATAGCAGATATCATGGATTCAGGAGGTCAAATGGACTGTATCGCGAATGACCTGTCTAAGTCATTTGATAGGGTAAATCATTGGAGACTACGGGCTAAAATGTGTACAATTGGACTAGACAAAAGACTGACTGAATGGGTTGCTACATTTCTAGAAAAGAGATCCCAGAGAATTAGAGAAAGCGAAACTTTATCTGATCCTGTAATAATTACGAGGGGAATTCCTCAAGGCAGTATTATTGGATCTTCATATTTTTATATTTATATCTTGCCAGGAAGGCATAGGCCCTGGCACATATGTGTTGTAAAATCTTTATTCATGAGAGAACGGCTAAGTTATGATGTACGAACAGCTGTACGAGAGGGCGTTCTCGTCTATAATGCTCTGCGTGATGAAGACAGCAAGAGAGGGGCAACGTCGAGTGACGTCAGCACCCATGCATCTCACCTCCCAGCAGAAACGTCTCGAAACAACTTTTATACTTCTCAACGACTTGACCAATAAATATGGGACTAACACCAAATTGTAGGTTATATTTTAAAAGTACCATGTTTCAAATTTGAGATTAATCCGCCCAGTGGTTTCAAAGATATAACGAGTTGAAGTTTGGGAAGTATAACCACCCCTCCGTCACCCGACTCAGCAGCTTCCTGCCGGTTATAAATAGATCGACGACCCGAGGGTATAGTCAGTGTCAGTGTATCTTAAAATCCACGACTCGATCATGACTAGACGTCACTATGCTCCGTCGCGCTTCGCGAGAGATATGAAAGTTACACTCTAGAACTTCGATTCAATCATCGTGCTACATTCGTCAAAAGAATAGTGCTTCGTGTAGATTCTAATCCTACTGTTCCTAATAATTGTAGGAGGTTATTCAGGTCTTATTTTGAACTATAAATTTTTCTTTAAAATTTGTGCAAATTGAAGTCATTTCACATAGATGAACTATAGGGCTTGCCATAAAACAAGTGCACAATATTATTTTCTTATAAAATTGGTTTAGATGAACTGTAGGAGTTTACAGCAAGTGATTGAAAACATTTATTTGAACTATCAGATTATTAATGGAAGTGTGTGTTAATATTACGTTTAAAAATCTTAGAAAATTTGTAGGTTTGCATCACAAGTGATGGACTTAATTTTTACGCAATTTAGAAATTTGGTTACATGAAGTTCTATGTACAATGTGTTATTTTGGAATTTAAATCTATATAAGAGATCCTAGATGAACTGTAGGGTGTTTAAGATCTCGGAAAATTTGTATTCATTTTCGTATACATTTCAACGTAAAGTGGATGTCTTTGAATATAACAGCGCCTATCTTTCATTTTTGCATTCTGGAGAGACTGACTGAAAATTTAATCTTGATCAATCAACCGCAGGGTGATTTACGTGAAAATATCAATAAATATTATCAAAAGAACTTTAGTTGCCATCTATTATTCGCCCTGCGAAACTATCCTTCTCTGTACCTGCTACAATAAGTAACCGCACACTACCTGAGATCCTTCCCATGCTCTGGCCCCATAATCTTTTCCTGGTACAATATATATATGTATATAAATGATGTGAGTAAAGAAGTGGAATCAGAGATTAGTCTTTTTGCAGATAATGTTATTCTGTATAGAGCAATAAATAAGTTACAAGATTGTGAGCAACTGCAAAATGACCTCAATAATGTTGTGAGATGGACAGCAGGCAATGGTATGATGATAAACGCGGTTAAAAGTCAGGTTGCGAGTTTCACACACAGGAAAAGTCCTCTCAGTTTTCATTACTGTGTTGATGGGGTGAAAGTTTCGTATGGGGATCACTGTAAGTACCTAGGTGTTAATACAAGGAAATATTTTCTTTGGGGTAATAACATAAATGACATTGTAAATAAAGGGTACAGATCTCTGCACATGGTTTAGGGGTTGTAGTAAAGATGTAAATGAGAGGGCCTGTAAGTCCCTGGTAAGACCCCAACTAGAGAATGGTTCCAGTGTCTTGGACGCTTACCAGAATTACTTGATTCAAGAACTGGAAAAAAAAGCCAAAGAAAATCAGCTCGATTTGTTCGGAGTGATTTCCGACAAAAAGTATTGTTACAAAAGTGTTGCAAAGTTTGGGCTGGGAAGACTTGGGAGAAAGAAGACAATCTGCTCGACTAAGTGGTATGTTCCGAGCAGTCAGCGGAGAGGTGGCGTTGAATTACATTAGTAGACGAATAGGTTTGAGTGGTATCTTTGATAGCAGGAAACATCACAATATGAAGATAAAGTTGGAATACAAGTGGACAAATTAGGGCAAATATTCGTTTATAAGGAGGGGAGTTGGGGATTGGAATAACTTACCGAGGGAAATGTTCAATGAAATTCTATTTTATTTGAAATCATTTAAGAAAAGTCTAGGAAAATTTCGGTTAGGGAATCTCTCCCCTTGGCGACTGCCCTAAATTCAGATCAGTATTGATTCATTACTTTGATTAACTCGCAGAAATCGAGCAAATTCCGTTCTGATGATTCAGACCTGATCAAAATCCGCATTATACATCTTGTCATTACGAATTTTCAGTATTCTCTTCAAAAAACAACACCAGTGCTTCCTTACTTGTGTTAAGTCTTCAACAGAAATTTTGTCTACTGATGAGTTTGACGAGTTAGGGCTGTATCTACTTATGGTTGCGTTTACAAACGACATAGTAGTATGCTTTCCAGTCTATACATGAACATTCAAGAGAGCAGCGCATTGATGCTACTTACTTGGTTGATGCAAAATGCTTTCTTTTGAGTGTACGTAATAGGTAAATACATGAACTACTCGAGCAGAAACCATTAGTCGACAAAATGCAAGCAAGCTAACGGCTTCTTTTTCTTTCTCCCTTTATCTTGAATAAACATGCGTAACTTTCCGAGGAATTTTCAACCAGTAAAACGTGTGCGATAATCTGAGCAGAAAATATCTTGTTTAAGTTGTAACAGAAACATAAAAACTAATCCTTTTCACTTCTATCCTTCATGTGAATATTGCGCAATTTAGGAACAGCACAACTTCCCTATCGTGAAATTAGTGGGGATGCACCTACGTATGAAAATACAATCATAATATTTTAATTCTAGATTGAATAAAATGTCATTACAAGCCGTTCAGCTACCAAGAGGTTTGGTAAGACATGGAGAAATATTCGCTCCACACAGTGACTACAGAGACAGACGTATATCTCCGTTGTAACGGTTCGAATTCCGTTACAAGCATTCATCTGTATTATTATTTTATGTATATTACTAGCAAGATACCTATGCTTCGCTACGGTATTATACTGAAATTTTTAATTGAATGCTTATTGTTTTAGATATATAATCCGCCGAAATTCGCGATCTGATTCCTTTTCTGCGAGAATCCGCCAAAATTCGCGATCTGTCTCGTTTTCTAATAGGTTACGGCAAGTTTCCTCCCATTCTTCAATCTTTCTTTCCAGCAATCGATTTCGTACTTCCCGGGCTAGGTCCAGGTATTCCACCCAGTTAGTTGGGTCCCTAAATCTTTGCCATCTTTTCCTATAAGCATTTTTAATATGTATCAAATCCTTCAGGGGATCTGTCGTGGCGTCGTCTTGAGTGCCTTGGCGGTAGCCTACTGAACCCGCGGCCGGACTGCATTCTTAGTCATTAGCCATCCAGGACCCGTTTCCAGCGTGGGCGGCACATGTGACGACGGTCCAGAATATTATTATTATTATTATTATTATTATTATTATTATTATTATTATTATTATTATTATTATTATTATTATATGTTCTGGACCCCACAGCAATATGCAAGACCGCTACTTGGCGGTAAATTACATCTGCTGCACTTGTCATTCTTGACAATGTGACCAGCACCATTGTCGCGCGTACGCAAATGTGCGGGATTTCTGGCGATACGAATGACATACCTCCGTGTATTATTGACCTTATTATAGAGGTGAACAATTTGGCGGCCAATCTCATTCCTACCGTTTATTTCAAATGTGTTTAAATGTTTATTTATATGCCAGGAGAATCTACTGTAATCTAAGAACGTTCTCCAAAGGAAAAGATGGCTGTTGAGAAAGAACCCAGGAAAGATAAAATATGATCTGTTTATGATCAGAATAAGTACATCGAAAGTCTACAGCCTGTTTCCTATCATTCGACAGGATCGGAGATGGAATGAATAAAGCCCAATCTAGCGGCGACAATAGGAATTGTGCCGGCTGCCGAAGCTCCCCTCTGGGGCAATGATCGATGAGTAACAAATTAAATGAAATATTGTACAGTGTTGCTGGAATGAATTATGACAGGGAAAGCCGGAGTATCCGGAGAAAAACCTGTCCCGCCTCCATTTTGTCCAGCACGAATGTCACATGAAGTGACCGGGATTTGAAACACGGAACCCAGCTGTGAGAGGCTGGCGCGCTGCCGCCTGAGCAACGGAGGCTCCTTATAAGTACATTATGAACAGTAAAATCAATTGGTCTCACCTTCTTTTACACCATACCGCCGTTAAGTTTATTTACCCCCCCAACCAAAAAAAAAAAAACTAAAGGAAGGCGTGTTTCTTTATGTTTAATGGAGATTCCAAACACCAATGTTCACGTTTATTACCTTCAGTTTTGAGATATAAGTATCCCCTTAAAAATAATTCACTTTTTTAAACTTCCTTTCACACTACCCCCCCCCCTCACAAAGTGATATTAAGGCAAAAAAATACTTGTTCCTTTAATATGATAGGATCTTCTAAATACCAGTTATCACCACTCTAACCTCTTCAGTTTTTGATTTATGTTTCCTCATGAAAGGAATTCAACTCCTTTTCACTCCCGCCCCCCCCCCAAAGATTGTTTCCCCCCCAAAACGCGCTTTTCTTTGCTTTTAAAGGAGATCAAAATACCAATTTTCACGCCTGTAACAACTTTAGTTTTTATTAGATTTATGTATTCTCATACAATTAAGTCAATTAATTTTTTCAATCCTTTAACCCCCCAAACCCCCTTCATTGGATTTTCCGAGAATACGTGTTTGTTTACTTTTAAAGCATATTCCAGAAATAAAATTTCACGTGTGTAACATCTTCATTTTTGAGATATCAGTAGCCAAATTAAAATAATTCGACACCATTTTCAGTCACTTTTACCCCCCCCCCAAACTACCCAAGTCGTATTTCCGAAAACTAAAAATACACGTTTCTTTATTTTAATAGAATAAAAAAATACCATTTTTCACTTGTGTAACATGTTAAGTTTTTTAAGATATACTGTAGAAATTCTCATTTTAAAATTTCACCCCTTTTTACTTCCCCTTAAGTGGAGTTTCCAAAGACAAATCACCTATGTTTCTTTACACTTACAGGAGATTCCAAATACTCACTTTTTACGTCTGTAACATTTTACGCCTCTCAGATATTCTGTAGATATAGTCTTTCAAAAAAATTCACCGCAATTTGCCACTCCTGTTTAACCGCCATTAATTGAATTTTCCAAAAGCAAAAATATACGTGTTTCTTTATTTTTAAAGGAGATCCCATTAACAAAATTTCAGTTCTGTAATATCTTCAGTTTCTGAGATATATGTATCCTCATTAAAGGCATTCAACCCATTATTCACCCTTTTACACCCCTCCTATTGGGATTTAGAGAAAACAAAGAAATACGTGTTCCTTTATTTTTAAGGGAGATTCTAAACACCAATTTATACATCTGTAAACGTTTAAAGTTTTATTTCACCCCCCTTTTCACCCCCCATTATTTGGATTCTACAAAAACGAAAAAATACCTGTTTCTTTATTTTTAAAGTAGATCCCAAATACCAATTTTCAGGTCTGTAATATCTTCAGGTTCTGAAATATAAGTAGCCTCATTAAAGGCATTCAACCTCTTTTTCACCCTTTTCCACCCTTCCTATTAGGATTTTCCGAAAACAAAAAAATACGTTTCTTTATTTTTAAAGGAGATTCTAAATACCAAATTTTACATCTATAAACTTTAAAAGTTTTGAGATATAGATACACTCATTTTAAAAATTTCATCCCCCCTTTTCACCCCCCATTATTTGGATTTTTCCAAAACGAAAAATACCTGTTTCTTTATTTTTAAAGTAGATCCCAAATACCAATTTTCAGGTCTGTAATATATTCAGTTCCTAAGATATAAGTATTCTCTTTAAAGGTATTCAACCCATTTTTCACCCCTTTTCACCCCTCCTATTGGGATTTTCAGAAAACAAAAAATACGTGTTCCTTTATTTTTAATGAAGATTCTAAATACCAATTTTTACATCTCTGAACTTTAAAACTTTTGAGATATAGATGCACTTATTTTAAAAATTCACCCCCCTTTTCGCCCTCGCATTAATTGGATTTTCCAAAAACACAAAAAAATGTGTTTCTTTATTTTTGAAAGCGATCAAAAGTACCAATTATGAGGTCTATAATATCTTCGGTTTCTGATATATAAGTATTCTCTTTAAAGGCATTCAACCCACTTTTCACCCCTTTTTATCCCTCCTATTGGGATTTTCCGAAAACAAAAAATACGTGTTCCTTTATTTTTAATGAAGATTCTAAATACCAATTTTTACATCTCTAAACTTTGAAACTTTTGAGATATAGATGCACTCATTTTAAAAATTCACCCCCCTTTCACCCTCGCATGAATTGGATTCTCCAAAAACAAAAAAAAAGTGTTTCTTTATTTTTGACAGCGATCAAAAGTACCAATTTTGAGGTCTGTAATATCTTCATTTTCTGAGATATAAGTAGCGGTATCCTGATTAAAGGCATTCAACCCCTTTTTCACCCTTTTTCACCCCTCCTATTGGGATTGTCTGAAAACAAAAAAATACGTGTTTCCTTATTTTTAAAGAAGATTCTAAATACTAATTTTCATATCTGTAAACTTTTAAAGTTTCGAGATATAGACACACTAATTTTAATATTTCACCCCTCTTTTCACCCCCTTAGCGAAGGAATATCCAAAAATCCTCTCTTAGCGAGCACGTACATCTTAATATGAATATATCCCCAAAATTTCATTTCTTTACGTCCAGTAGTTTTGGCTCTGCGATGATGAATCAGTCAGTCAGTCAGACAGTCAGTCAGGACAAGTTATTTTATGTATATAGATTATTTGATCCTATTCTATAATCTCATTTCGCTCTGTATTAATTAATTACCGCTTTCATCATTGTAGTTAATTTATTATATATATATATACATGCAGTATATAGCCTACATATGTGTGTGTATATTAGCGTCAAAATTATGTAGAGTGAGACTTAATGCCTATTATCAGATATGGGTTTATTATTTATGATACAACCTTTTAAAACATTATAACACATGGTGCAATACTGTTACAGTAACTGTCGAGTCATCGCTCTGTCATTGTATGCAATTTGCGATGAGATCATATTTGGGGAGTTCCAAAGTTCGCCTGAGGCAATTTCAACACAATATGTAACATTTGTAGCTGGGTGGGAGTTGCATCATATCAGTTTTTGAGTTCTGACGTGGGTGTTATACCATGTGACAACTTATGTTTATATATATGGGCTGTATCCTATAGCAACTAGTCAGTTGGATAGTTCAGTTGGTTGGAAGCAGTTGGTTGGAAGGAGATGAATGAAAGGACTTGCCATGAAGTCAATTGGAGTCTATTGGAAAGAGACGAATGGGGAGTAGTAATATGGATACGTAATCTTCAGTGACCAAATGGATAATATGTTCGGAGTCTGTTTCGTGCACCTGTTCGGTCGAGTTCTTGTGTCAGTTCGGTGACAGCCGAATATTGAGTCGTCGTAATGCGGACAAACAGTTATCAGTGAATTACTTGTAAAGTTGATTATTAAGTGTGAATATAATTTCAAGCCATGCTATACCTCGTTTGTGAAACTAAAAGGACATATCACCGAATTAGTTTCGTGATACTTACAGCTGATACCAATTCAAAGAAATACGTCGTAATAACACTCAAAGTGTTCAAGGTACAATTAAGTGATCCAGTGGGGGATAGATTTCTTATACAACTTTTAAATGTCCGGTCAAGAGGATTTCAAATTTAATGCCTACAGTTTCCTTCAGTTATAATGTCAGAGTTTTATATTATCTTTTGAATTATCGCAGTAAATCTCACTCGTTAAAGTCATTTTTAGAGAATATATATTTTGTTTAGCGTCAAATGTAATTGATTGTTTCATTTCTATAGTAGCTCAGATAACCTCAAATTTTAATGGGGAAACCGAACGCCAATCTCCTTTTTCCAGAACCTGTATGTTATGCTGTCAAAGTAAGTTTATTACCTCACCCGCTTGAGATATTCAAAACTCTCATTACATTATCGTTACATCTAATTGTAGCTGGTGCCCATCAGCAATTGTATGTGTAAGTAATCAGGTAAGTACTAAGTGTGAGTACATAGTCCGTCGATTGAATATTTTATTTCGTGAATATTTTAATATTGAATATTTTAATTCAGTTTCATATTTCTAAATAAATGAGTGATCACACCATGTATAATAAGGAAGTCTCATTCTGTAACCAAAGCAGTATTGGTAAATCTTAACGTTAAGAGCATTTCTTGTTTAAGGAGCTTATACCTTGTACGCTCGGACCGTGATCACAGGAGACCGACCGGATTATTAGCGGGCCGATGACCTTCGATGTTAGGCCCCTTAAAACAACAAGCATCAAGCAAGCAAGCAGGATTATTAGCGGTACCCGGAAAACGAGACGAGAACTGGTATGTTATGAAAAACTATAAGCTGTGCTGCTGGAGTTTCAGAAAGAAAAGAGTTGCTCACTTTTATGAAACCCCCTTGATGCCAGTTTTCCATATGTTGGTAGAATATACATGACGCCATTTCATCTGGGACTAAGAAGTAACTTTTCCCCCAAATGGAAGTTTATAAAATAACAAGGTGTAAGCGGATTACCTCCTCGCAGAATTTTGTATCGCTCTTGTTACTTCAGAGATATAAAAAATGGAGTACTTTCTCTGCTGTATGGAGAATTGGTGTTAAGTGTAAAACTTAATGCATTTGTAAATTTGCTGGAAGTAAACAACACATTATGAAACGATATTCTTCTTTAAAGTAGAAGTCAATGAAAGTACTGCCAGTAGGTTACCATAATGAGAACAGAACCACGAAATGTGTATCATGAGACGCAATTGCAAGATAATTTCTTCGTGTTTGTGCTGCTAAAAAGTGCGAAAAATCTACTGTATATGGGGATAATAGAGTGAATGACTGGAAAAATTATTCGATAATTTCGTTTTAAAGTACGAAATGCTATAAAATACAACACCTGAAAATAATGATTATGTATGAAATTCAAAACTTGACGCTGCACGTACCGTTCTTGATTTAACCATACCGGAATTTAACTAGTGACCTATTCCAGTGAAGAGTATATGAATTTTTCACACATACCAGTTGAAATGTTGCGAAATTAATTGACAGAATTATTCCTTTACGCATCCATACACCTCAGTGTCCTGTTACTTTTACTAAATAGCCACTTTGTTCTTGTTTCTGACACTGGTAGCTTTACTTTGTTTTCTGTACTGGTATGGATAGTAGCGAAGTATTGGTATGTTAGAGAAAACACTATTTTATTATTTCCCATTATCAAATAGGAATATCCATAAATATAATTTGAAGGATGTCTGACAGAAGGATTAGCAACTATCTGCCTGATAACCTATGGGTATTGTCTTATGTAAACGACCATTGAACACAATGGTGTAGGCTATCCTTTTCGACGTGAGTAGGCGAATGAGGAGAGCATTATTTCGATCAACCTGGATTTTCAGCCTCAATCCTTTGGGTCGAAAATCAACAACAAGGCAAGTGAGCTACTCACAGTCCCCTCCCCTCCAACATATACGAGATGCGACAACAACCAGATTTCTTACAGGTCACCCCAGAAAACAAATTTATTTTAAGTAATAGCTATTGGACAAGGTGACTAAGAATTTTCGTAGAATAATACTTTATAAACTGGAATATCTATACATGGAATGAATACTTGTACTTCTCAGCCTGTTTGTTAAATGTCAAATGTAATTAAAAGTGAAAATATTATAGTTGTCGTGGAGCCCATCGATGAAGGTTTATGCGGCCCTAAGCTGGATGTGGTCCTCAGCCTTGTGGGCTACCTGCTCGACCCCGACGGCGAATTCCTGGAGCCTCTCTTTGGCGTGCTGAGTCCTCTTCGTAGCTGGGAAACGTTAGGCGGCTGCCAGCGGGTGCTCACAGCAGCGCCCGTCGAGAGATCCCACAATCTGCCCATAGATGGTACCTAGTTGGAGTCTATGTAATTTCTTCGCACGTCCTACTGTCTGCCGCACTGATACTCGATCGACTTGCAAACATGCATGTTTATTTGGCTTTCGAGTCACAAGGGACAGAATTTCTGAAACAGTGCAGTTCGGCAACTGTTTGTCTGCTTTTGTGTTGAGTGCGTGTCCTGTGTGGACAAATGGTACCACTGTGAAAAGTCAACATGCAAACTGCGAAGCATCATGTACTACTGATATGGGAGTCTGCTGAGAAGTTGCGAGGGGCAACCTTCTCATTACAGCGGAGCAGATCGCCGTTAAATTGAACCGGGGCTCTACGAGACGTGTTTATAAAATGACGGTTTATCGAATCCTGGTGTGTACAGGGCTGAAAATCAATCGGGTGTTAACTGCATTTATCCTAATTAAGATACCTTGGTGGGAAAGGATTCAATTCGCAAGACAATATCGGAACTGGACCTCCCATGGTTTGCGAAAGGTTGCCTTGTGGGATGAGTCGTTTTCTGTTGCATCGAATGGATGAAAATATGAGTGTCAAGGAAGAAAGACGGCGAGAACAAATATTCTGCAACCACTGTTGCAAAAATTAAACTGCTGGCGGCAACGTTTTGGGCTTAGGAATATTCTCGAAGCATTCTCTGGCGCTATTCGTTCATGAGGAGAGTACTTTCAGTCGATTTGGGTGCCATAAGTCATTACATATCATGTGCAGTAAATCATCACATGCTGATTCTCCTTTCTGTGCTGGATGTGATCTTCTAACAACAAAGAGGCGTGAAATTTTACAAGGTTATATATGTCCGACAATTATTGTTGTTAGAGTACGATTACGACTTCCAAGTACTTGCTTTGTCCTCTAATTCTCCGAATAGTAACATAGAAGCACCGTACGGGGCCATTCCCAGGTCGTCAAGCAGCTGTCTGAACCGCACACAGTGGTTACTCTGGATGTCAGCAAGTGGTATACAGTATGTATAATATTGACCTGTCAAGTCCTTCAGCATCCTGTCGGCAATTATAAGGTAATCATAATAATAATAATAATAATAATAATAATAATAATAATAATAATCATAATAATAACAATAATAATAATTGTGGTATTGCTGGTTTGGACGCCTGAGCCGGTCAGGTAATTGCGGCTACCCGTATATATAGCAGTCACGCTACGGGGTAGTGCAGAGGAGCAGCTCGACTGTTGAAGTGAAAGGACGTACGTGCTTCTCACTCCGCTCTCTCTCTCCTCTCTCCGAGAACTTCGAAAAGCTACACTTCCCGTTCCAGCCCGCTACCGCTTCTCGGTGCCTAGGGTACTTTGTGGTCCAGGGCCCCGTTTGTGTCGGATAAGCTCGCCCCCACTAGGTCGATTTTAGATGTCCCCACACAAACTCACACGGAACCAGGCTCGCAATTCCCGAAAGAGCAGTCAGACGCTTCGGAAAGAGCAATTCGTCGGCGATCCTTGGACCAACACTCACACAAATGTCAAACTTTATGAACGTCCAGAGGCAGCCAATAGGGAAGAGCCGCTGTTATTACAGCGCTGTGACCAATCGGCGGTCGCCGCTACTACAGAGGAGATTGAGGACCCCTCAGCTCTCTATTCGACTGTGGCGACGCTGTTTTCACAGAGTCTTACCCTCAGCAGCACATTTCCGTGGACGCAGTTTGAGGGCAGCCCCACAGCCATGACCGCGGGCAGGCACACTAAGTCAGCGTTTCATAAGGCTGACACGAGTAGCCCTGCCACGCGCGGTCCCAACAGGTCACAAACAAACCTCGCTCCGGACATTGACCACGTAGAGCAGGGAATAAATGTGACAGGTGGTGTTACTCTCACGAAACACTAAATATTACACATAGCAGGTATACCTGCCCCTAACACAAACGCAAACACGGACTCGAAAGCTAACCGGAGCTTGGGCTCGCATCTTCTGGTCCAGCCAATGCCAGAACGCTGTATAGCTGAGCCAGCGGCCAGCTTGGCGAAGTTCGGGGACGGCGTGCCGTCCGACCCGGTGGTTCAAGAGGTCAAACACAAAACGGAGAGAACCTCTCCGTCCAACACAATCCACCCCCTCCTACCCAACCTAGTGGTTGACCTGCTGGACGATGGGAAAAAGGGACCTAGGCCTACCGACCCGAGCGAAGTGGCGGTGCCCCGGGGAATGAAAGAGGGCAAAAAGAACCGGACTCGGTGGATGGCGTCAACTAAAGTGCAAGCCCCCGCTGAGCAAGCTGGCAAATCCGACTTTGACTCGGACGGGGTGAAATTGGTGATGGAGCTGTCAAGCACGTCCCAGGAACCCGACTCTGAAAGTTCAGAGGGAGAGGAGCTGCGCGAGCACGGGGTGACCGAAACCTTAAACCCAGCCACCCAGCCGGAAAACCAGGGTGACGGTTACAGGGTGGCCAAAGGGAGAAAGAGGAGGAAGGGGAAAGTGAAAGAACCGAAGCCCCTGAGCCGCAAGGCTCAGAAAGGTGGGGTTCATGGACCGAGTACCCGAGCCGATAGCTCTACCGACACATCTAACGGCTCCATTCAGCCAGTACCCACCAAGCCACAGAACACAGCATACACGAGGCAGACACAGCAGAAAATACCTCAACCACCACAACTAAAAAACCACTCGTAAAGTGTCAACCCCACCCCTTACGGTATACACTAACAATACTAAGTTAATCGAAATGGAGCTTGTCAAAAAGCTGACACATGAACAGAAAAATGATTACTTCTCCAGACTGAGAGTAAATGCACACGAATCAGTCCAGTTTTGACAGCTATGAATCGCTATCAGGGTGCTGAACGGCCTATATGACATTTGTAAGGATATTGCCCAAAAGCATAGTGAAGCGATTTGCAGTGAGAACGCCCATCAACACATATGAGTCGAAGGATATTAGGATAGCGTTGCAATTCCAGGGTGTCCCAGCTCTATCAGTGTCGCGGATGCGAACAGGAAATAAGCCAGCCAAAGGCTGCCTCTTCCTGGTTGCCGTGGCGGACAACCCGGGAGTGGACAACTTGCGGAGAATGCGGATGCTCTCGAATATGCTGGTGACGGTCGAGCCGTACCGCCCCCCAGCCACTGGCCCCCAATGTGGTGTGTGGTGTGTTTCACGGGCGGCCTGCCGACTGGATCCTAGATGCGGCAGATGCGCCGCCCCCCACTTTTCTCGTGACTGCCCCCACGGCAGCGACTAAGCGTACTCTTAGTGCGCTAACTGCGGGGGGAAACACGCGGCTAACTATAAGGAATGCCCTAGCCCCAGGGAATTAGAAGTCGCTTTTGAAGGCAAAGGGCCAAAGGATGACAAGCGTGGCGACCCTAATGTCCAAGGAGGCCATTCAGACACAGGCCCCTCAGGGAAAATGGACCGTTCAGGTCTCTCAGGCCCCTCAGGCGAAAATGGCCACAAACAAGGCCCATCAGGAGGCGGCAAACTAAATTTGCAACCCCCCATGGATAGAGGGTGAACCCAACCCTGGGCACTCAGCACAAATACCCACCACCGCCGTCCAAAGCAAGACCTCCATGAACAACAGAAATACGAAGGACCAGCCCCCTACAACAAACAAAAGGCAGGCCAAGCCCACGCAAACTGCTCCCGAGCTGCCGCAGGTGTCCCCATTTTCCAGATCCACCTTTCGCAGGAAATCTGCCACTAGACAACCGGCATCCGTGACACCGCCCCCAACGCCCGCCCCCAGCACCACACCAGCCTCACCCATCTCACTACCTACACCTGACACAAAAAAACAGGTATAGCAGCCAGCAGGAAACATGGCAGGAAGGGCGTTCAAGGAGAGAGACGAAATTCTGAAGAACGTGTTCCCGAACATGAACCTCACCGCAATCATAACCACTGGAGTTATGATGGTCAACATGCTGGCCGCAACACTGTCATTGCCCTGGCTAAGGGACCTGGCAAATGCGATCTGCGACCTCCTGACCGAAGATGCCTGAACAACCCAGCGATAATAATAATAATAATAATAATAATAATAATAATAATAATAATAATAATAATAATAACACGTAGGGGCTTCGAGTATTAATGTGGAACTGCCAGGGCGTCAGGTCCAGTAAATACGAACTTGAAGCCTTCCTAGCCGCGAACACCATACATGTAGCACTCCTAACAGAAACATTCCTCCCACCTGGGAAGAAATTCACCATCAGAGGCTACAAAGTACATAGACGCGACAAGGCTAATCGAGTCGGAGGGGTGGCAGCTCTGGTAAGGAAAGACATCAAACATATGGAGCTAGACTTACCAGAGCTGGTCGAACTGGAGGCATGCGGAATTACCATGCCAGTGCGAGGAACACTCATTAATGTCATATCGGCATACGCCAGGCCGAGAAGCCTAAATACACAAGACATAGAAACAGTATTAAGGCTAAATCGAAATAGAATACTAGAAGGAAACCTAAATTCAAAAAACGGCAGTTGGGGCTGCCCGAGATATACTTCAGAAGGCACAAAGCTGTACAACCACATGATATACCAGGACTACGTGGTAGTAGCCACCAGCGAGCCCGCGTTTCTAGCACAAAAGGGACAGGTCTCCGACATAATAGATATAGCCCTACTGCGACATATTCCTCAAAGGCATAGCACAACACCAATAAATGACCTAGGGTCTAGACACCACCCAGTGCTACTTGCACTGAATACGAACCCAGAGGAATATGAGAATAACTCAAAGCGCTGGCTCAACTGTAAAGCAGCCAAATGGGGTAAATTCGAAAGAAAACTAGGCTGAATTCTACAGGGGACTGAGGAGACACAAATAGAAAACCCACCCAAAATTGACGAAGCAGTCAAACACTGGTAGACGCGATCTAGACAGCCACAACAGCGAGCATCACGGTACACAAGCGTAAACATAACACCAACATCGAGATATCGGCCCACATTAAAGACCTAATCCACAAGCGCATCCAACAGAGAAGCAACTAGGTCCGATACCACCACGATGAACACCGGGAAATTAAAAACCACTTGAAAGCTGAAATCGAAACCCAACTACTTGAACATAGTTCGCGGGTCTGGAACAACAAACTGAGTACGTTTGACACCAACACCAGACCGGTGTGGACTTTAGCGAGATATTTCACGCGAGAACCGCACGTGATCCCAAATTTTAAGCGAAGAAATGGACCAGTATACGAGAACCGAGATAAAGCTGAGGTCATAGCAGACTCACTGGAAGCCGCTTTTACACCCAACGAGGAACCGTCCGACCTTGCTTCCACTAGGCAAACAGAGGCTAAGGTAGCAGAATTCCTCGCAAACGCACCTAAGCCCGAGGTTAAGAAGATTAATACACACGAAATTAAGTGGACAATAGATCACCTTAACCTGAAGAAAGCATCCGGCCCAGACGAGATACAAAACATAATAATCAAGAAATTAATTCAGATAGCCCTCACACTACTCACCAAGATATATAATGCAATGTTCCAATTGTAATATTATCTAGAGCAGTGGAAAAAGGCGAGGACCCTTGTGTTCGGGAAACCAGGCAAAGGCAAATCTGACCCAAATAACTACAGACCCATCTGCCTCCTGAACGCCCTCAGAAAAATATTCGAGAAAATACTGCTGAAAAGGCTAGTAGGACATATTTAGGATAAGGGATTCATCCGAAACGAACAATTCGGTTTTAGATATGGCCACTCCGCCCTGCAACTGCTTACCCCGGTCATCGAACAAGCGACCATCGGACTAAACAAGCGGAGCGATACGGGCACGGTAATCCTTGCTATACAGAAGGCATTTGATAAAGTGTGCCACGAAGGCCTATTAGCGAAACTGACCATGAATTCCACCCAGGGTAGATAAGATTAATTAAATCGTACCTGGAATGCCGAGAGTTCCAATTAGACGTTCACAACACACTGTCAAGCACGCGAACGATTAGGGCGGGCTTAGCCCAAGGATCACTAATAAGGCCAATTCTGTTCGTCCTATTTACGAGCGACATGCCAACAGCGGAACTCACTACCACGCACCACTACGCTAACGACACTGCCATCCCAGTACAACACCATAAGCTAGCGTGCACCCGAAAGGGGCTACAAGTAGCACTCCAAACTCTCGAGCTAACTAAATGGCGTATCACGGTCAGTGTTGACAAATACCAAGTTGAGCTGTTCACTAGAAAGAACAGACACACACACAGGCTAGCCAATATTAAACCGCTCAAGCTATTTAATCAAGATATAGCATGGCACGACAAAGCCAAATACCTGGGAGTAGTCCTAGATAGGAAACTTACCATGCTACATCACATTAAAGCCATCCAGCGAAAAACACATACGACTAATATAGCTCTATCCTATACTGAATAAGAAATCCAGTATTAACACGACAGTAGCAACTAACATGTACAAGGCTTTCATTAGGACAATAATCACATACGCACACCCCGCATGAGGCCACATTGCTAGGACAAACCTGGATAAGCTGGAACTAATACAAAATAAATGCTTTCGAACAGCGGCTTGATTCCCAACTAACACTCCAATCCGCCATCTACACGAAATTCCGAAAGTCAGCTCGTTAAGGTTCCACATACTGCACGTAAACAAACACTACGAATATACACGAAGTCACGGGGTAACAAGATAAACCCACTAGTCAGTGGAAGAGGACGCTACGACGTCGATCTGTACACTAAATACCCCACTCAGAAACACATTCTGTTGAGCCACAGGTTTGATGATGATGATGATCATGATCATGCTTGTTGTTTAAAGGGGCCTAACATCTAAGGTCATCAGCCCCTAGGCCACAGGTTTAAGATGTCGGAGGTCCTAAAACACACACCCCCTCCTAAGCTGACACCAACTCACTATATCGCACCACTCAATATTTCGCACACATCCTACAATGCAAACACTTGTATATATGTACATGTCTATAATGTCTAGTATGTTTCAGCCCTAACCACCACAGGGATGCAAGCGAGGAAGGATGGAGAGAAGAAACACAAATGACGAAGACAACACAGCTGTGTAACAAGATACGACTCAATCCACTTCTGGCCCCACCAGAGATAAGAGAGCGGACAGAAAGCCCACCTTTAGAAGTTAAATACTAACCATTCTATCGTGCAATTATTTAATTAATTCCATTGTTTTCAGTTATAGGACATTCAAGACACGAGAGTGGAAGAGCAGCCCGCACTCTAAGATGTATATCTATATATATAAAAGAACAAGTTCTGACTGACTGACTGACTGACTGACTGACTGACTGATTCATCATCGCCGAGCCAAAACTACTGGACATAATGAAATGAAATTTTGGGGATACATTCATATTAATATTTAGATGCTCGCTAAGGGAGGATTTTTGGATATTCCCTCGCTAAGGGGGTTAAAAGAGGGGTGAATTTTTAAAATGAATGTATCTATATCCCAAAACATTTTAAGTTTACAGATGTAAAAATTGGCATTTAGAATCTTCTTTAAAAATAAAGAAACACGTTTTTTTTTGTTCTTGGAAAATCCAAATAATTGGGCGTGAAAAGGGGGGTTAATTGTTTAAATGAGTGTATCTATATCTCAAAACTTTAAAAACTTACAAATGTAAAAATGAGATTTTAGAATATCCTTTAAAAATAAAGAAACATGTATATTTTTGTTTTCGGAAAATCCCAATAGGACGGGTAAAAAGGGATGAAAAAGTGGTATAGTTCCTTTAATGACATTACTTATTTCTCAGAAACTGAAGATATTACAGACCTGAAAATTGGTATAGCGGATCTCCTTTAAAAATAACGAAATACGTATATTTTTGTTTTTGGAAAATTCAATTAATTGGGGTTAAGCAGCAATGACAAATTGGGTTAATTTTTAGAAAGACTGTATTTACAGTATATCTCAGAAATGTAAAATGTTACAGACGTAAAATTGGTATTTGGAATCTCCTGTAAAAGTAAAGAAACATAGGTCATTTGTTTTAGGAAACTCCACTCAAGGGGAACTAAAAAGAGGGTGAAATTTTAAAATGAGAATTTGTACAGTATGTCTCAAAAACTTAACATGTTACAGAAGCGAAAATTGGTATATTTATCTCTATTAAAAATAAAGAAAGGTGTATTTTTAGTTTTCGGAAAATCTGCATGGTTGGTGGGTCGCGGGTGGGGTAAGAGTAACTGAAAATGGGTTGAATTCTTTTAATTAGGATACTGATATCTCAAAACTGAAGATGTTACAGACTTGAAATTTGGTATTTGGAATCTGCTTTAAAAGTAAATAAAAACGTATACTCGGAAAATCCAATGAAGGGGGAGGATTTGAAAGAATAGAAAAATTAATAGAATTAATTGTATGATGATACTTACATCTAATAAAAACTAACATTGTTTCAGACGTGAAAATTGGTGTTTGGATCTCCTCTAAAAACAAAGGAAAACGCGTTTTGGGGGATGGGAGGAAATCATCTTGGGAGGTGGGATTGAAAAGGAGTTGAATTCCATTCATGAGGGGACATATCTCAAAAAATGAAGATATTAGAGTCGTGATAATTGGTACTTAGAAGATCCTTTACTATTAAAGAAGCAGGAATTTTTTTGCCGGAAAATTCACTTCACGGGGAGGGGTGCGTGTGAAAAGAAGTGAAAAAAGTGAATTATGTTCATGGGGATACTTACATATCATAACTAAAGGTAACAGACGCGAGCACTGGTATTTGGAATCTCCTTTAAACATAAAGGAACACACCTTCTTCTCTTTTTTGGGGGAGGGGGGATCAACTTAACGGCGGTGGGGTGAAAAAGGAGGTGAGACAGGTTTTTCTCCGTGTACTCCGGTTTTCCATGTCATCATTAATTCCAGCAACACTCCCCAATATCATTTCATTTCATTTCATTTGTCATTCATTAATCATTGCCCCAGAGGAGTGCGACAGGCTTCGGCAGCCGGCACAATTCCTGTCCTCACCTCTAGATGGGGGCTTTATTCATTCCATTCCTGACCCGGTCGAATGACTGGAAACAGACTGTGGATTTTCAATGTACTTATTCTGTTCATACAGCTATCATTTTTAATCTTTCCTGGGTTCGTTTCCAAGAGCCATCTTTTCCTTTGAAGAACGTTCTTAGACAACAGTAGGTTCTCCTGGCATATAAATAAAAATGTAAACACATATGAAATAAACGATAGGAATGACATTTACCGTGCAGTTGTTCACCTCTATAGTAAGGTCAATAATGCACGGAAGTATGTCATTCGTATCGCCAGAAATCCCGCGCACTTGCCTACGCGCGACAATGGTGGTGGTCACATTGCCGGCAATGACAATAGCATCAGATGTAATTTACCACCAAGTAGCGGTCTTGCATCTTGCTGTGGGGTCCAGATCATCTATAATAATAATAATAATAATAATAATAATAATAATAATAATAATAATAATAATAATAATAATAATAATAATAATAGGCCTAATCATGTTTCGGAGCGTCATGAAAATGTGCGGACCGCGCTGGAAACGTGTCCTGGACGGGTATTGACTACGAATGTAGTCCAGTCGCGGGTTCAGCACCGTCAAGGCACCCAAGAAGACACCACGCCGGATCTCCTCAAGGATTTGATCCACATTAAAAATGCTTATAGGAAAAGATGGCAAAGATTTAGGGACCCAACTGACCGGGTTAAATACCTGCACCTAGCCCTGGAAATACGAATTCGATTGCTGGAAGGAAATATTGAAAAATGGGAGGAACTTTGCCGTAATATCTCAGAAAACGAGTCAGATCGCGAATATTGGCGAATTATACATAAAACGTTAAGCATTCAATTATAAATTTCAGTATAATACCGTAGCGAAGCACGGGTATCTTGCTAGTCTCTCTCTATGTATAAAATAAGAGTTTTGTCTGTACATTGCTCAGAATTTGAAAAGAATTTTATTTCTGTATCGGTCATGTCCACAGTAACCAGGAAATTCACTTTTTACTTTTCCGTAATTGCTGTCTGTCTGTCTGTATATATGTATGTATGTACACGCATCACTAGAAAAGGGCCAAAGATAATTTAATGAAGATGGGTATGCAAAGTCGGGGGATAAGTCGCTACAATTTAGGCCATAAATAATTTTATTCACTCTGATAGAAATGGTAGTTTAGGGGAAGGCCTAAAATTTAATTTTCAAATATTTATGTTTTTAATAACCTATCTTCATAAAAATTGGTACGCAAAGTCGAAGAATATGTCGCTACAATTTAGCCTATGAATAATTTTATTCTCGCTGAGTGAAACTGTAGTTTAGGGGAAGGCCTAAAAATTAATTTTTAAATATTTACGTTATTAGTGGTCATATTTCATTGAAAATTAGTATGCGAAGTTAGAGAAGGAGCCACTACAATTTGAGCTATAAGTCATTTTATTAACGCTGAGTAAAATGGTAGTTTAGGGGAAGGCCTAAATGTAATTCTCAAATTTATATATTATTAGTTGTCGTATCGATAAATACTACATAACCAATATTATAGAGAATTAAATTTACGACCATTTATGTCTTATACAGTTTTACCGTACCGGCTATGATAACACAGATATTCATGAATTTGTATTTTTGTTGCTAAGTCCATATCAACGCCGAGCCACGAGAAAATGGTTTAACAGAATTTAATGAAAATCGGTATATAGTATCGGGGAGTAGGAAACTACAGTCTAAGCTATAAACAATTTTATTCAATCTGGATTAATATGTAGTTTATGGGAGGTGCCTAAAATGTAATTTTTAAATACCAATGTTATTGGTCCTATGTCCGACTCGTTGGCTGAATGGTCACCGTACTGGCCTTCGGTTCAGAGGGTCCCGGGTTCGATTCCCGGCCGGGTCGGGGATTTTAACCTTAACTGGTTAATTCCATTGGCCAGGGGGCTGGGTGTTTGTGCTGTCCCCAACATCCCTGCAACTCACACACAACACATAACACTATCATCCACCACAATAACACGCAGTTACCTACACATGGCAGATGCCGCCCACCCTCATCGGAGGGTCTGCCTACACAAGGGCTGCACTCGGCTAGTAATAGCCACACGAAATTATAAATTAGTATTGGTCCTATCGAAAAGTACTAGCCTATATAACAAGTTATAGAGAATACAATTTCCGATCTTTTATTCAGTTTTACCGTACCGACTATGATATGAGTGGTATTTCGGAGTCGGAAGAAAACGAAATGTGAAGGCCTATCATTTCGAAAGTGCATAACATTTATCAACAATAACAATAAATTTACCATTGTTTATTGTGATGTTCTTTGTCTTTTATGCTGCCTCTCAACTCTGATAGATGGGATTACTGCTGCGTAGTGAGTATAACAGCCTGACTGAATATTGGCGGGAAATAGCCGGGGAGTTAGAAAACTTTCTTCTTTAGCATGCCATTCCTCTGGTTCATACATTTTCTGATTCTGCTGGTACGTAACACACTGGATCATCATAGTATTTCAGCTATTCGATCCCTACTCTGACGCGCTGTTTTGAATGAGCAGTGTGCATACTTAAGGCAGAGCCTCACTTAGTGGTGGTAGTAGTAGTAGTAGTAGTAGTAGTAGTAGTAGTAGTAGTATGGCCTGGTCTAGAATAACAATTTAGGCCTTTTCCAAATTATAGCACCACGATATTCTCTAAATAACTCAAAATTCACCTCTGAAGAGAGTCGTTTCTTAAGAAAAAAGCTTCTTTCTCTTCACTTTTATTAAATTCTACATTCAATTTATTCCAAACTAGCAGTGAAGAGGGGATTTCTCTTCTGGCTTCCAGGAAAAATTTGCCTTCAAGTCAGATAGATTTTTCCGCCGCCAGTGTAGTGAATTTATATTTTCCGACTCATCGGGTACTTCTAGAAAACAGAGTAGTAATTGGGGATAGTTTTTGCCCTGGGTGTCTCGGCTATTCAAACCTCTCCCTGCCGAAGAAAGCCGAAGAGTGTTCACGGATCACGGCTGTCTGCGGTTTGGTCATTCGAGGTCTGGAACTTTGGACTCTTACATAGGCAGCGCAGTCCTGTTCGTTAAAAGTGAGAAAATGTGTTGTGTTTCATTGAACAAGTATTTCGTAATATGAAAGGATTGCTTTTATTCGCGCCATTCCTATTGATGTCATTGTATGTTCATTTCAGTTGGGAAAACTACTAAGACAGTCTTTCTGAGGATGTAAAAAGGCATTATAATGGAAACATCCCAACCTGATTGTGACTGATGGTATGAAATTGGGTCTACCGTTAGAGTGAAACTTCCCTCAGTCTTCTATGAGAAAAGATGTTTTGTGACCTCCCGTCGCGTTTCAAGGGTAACTTTAAGAGCTATACAATTTAAGACAATCTTGCTCACAACGTGTACACTACCTAACCTAGAATTCTATATACAGTGTAGAATTCCGTAGCGAAGCACGGGTACGTCAGCTAGTAAATGTATAATATACACTGACTGACAGTGACAATGCAACACCAAGGAGGAGTGGTTCGAAAGGGATGAAAGTTGGGGAAAAAACAGAGACGGCACGGACAAATAATTGATGTTTATTTCAAACCGATATGCAGGTTACACAATGCGCACGGCATCGACTCAGTAGGATGTAGGACCACCGCGAGCGGCGATGCACGCAGAAACACGTCGAGGTACAGAGTCAATAAGAGTGCGGATGGTGTCCTGAGGGATGGTTCTCCATTCTCTGTCAACCATTTGCCACAGTTGGTCGTCCGTACGAGGCTGGGGCAGAGTTTGCAAACGGCGTCCAATGAGATCCCACACGTGTTCGATTGGTGAGAGATCCGGAGAGTACGCTGGCCATGGAAGCATCTGTACACCTCGTAGAGCCTGTTTGGAGATTCGAGCAGTGTGTGGGCGGGCATTATCCTGCTGAAACAGAGCATTGGGCAGCCCCTGAAGGTACGGGAGTGCCACCGGCCGCAGCACATGCTGCACGTAGCGGTGGGCATTTAACGTGCCTTGAATACGCACTAGAGGTGACGTGGAAACATACGCAATAGCGCCCGAAACCATGATGCCGCGTTGTCTAGCGGTAGGGCGCTCCACAGTTACTGCCGGATTTGACCTTTCTCCACGCCGACGCCACACTCGTCTGCGGTGACTATCACTGACAGAACAGAAGCGTGACTCATCGGAGAACACGACGTTCCGCCATTCCCTCATCCAAGTCGCTCTAGCCCGGCACCATGCCAGGCGTGCACGTCTATGCTGTGGAGTCAATGGTAGTCTTCTGAGCGGACGCCGGGAGTGCAGGCCTCCTTCAACCAATCGACGGGAAATTGTTCTGGTCGATATTGGAACAGCCAGGGTGTCTTGCACATGCTGAAGAATGGCGGTTGACGTGGCGTGCGGGGCTGCCACCGCTTGGCGGCGGATGCGCCGATCCTCGCGTGCTGACGTCACTCGGGCTGCGCCTGGACCCCTCGCACGTGCCACATGTCCCTGCGCCAACCATCTTCGCCACAGGCGCTGCACCGTGGACACATCCCTATGGGTATCGGCTGCGATTTGACGAAGCGACCAACCTGCCCTTCTCAGCCCGATCACCATACCCCTCGTAAAGTCGTCTGTCTGCTGGAAATGCCTCCGTTGACGGCGGCCTGGCATTCTTAGCTATACACGTGTCCTGTGGCACACGACAACACGTTCTACAATGACTGTCGGCTGAGAAATCACGGTACGAAGTGGGCCATTCGCCAACGCCGTGTCCCATTTATCGTTCGCTACGTGCGCAGCACTGCGGCGCATTTCACATCATGAGCATACCTCAGTGACGTCGGTCTACCCTGCAATTGGCATAAAGTTCTGACCACTCCTTCTTGGTGTTGCATTTGCTCTGTCAGTCAGTGTATATTGCTACAGATTGCAGTGACAAGTGTGTGATACCAACACCCAAAGAACGGGACATCATCAGGCGAAAAAGAAGAAGCCTCTTACCTTAAGTAAGGCTTGGCTCTATTTCCATTCTCCTTAAGGAGACTCGGCACCAGGGACCGCTGGCTGCTGGGCCAAGGGACTAATCTGTGGCCCAAATCCCAGACGCTAGTGGACCCGAGCCGCACCCGGCAGTGACAAGGAGGACTGATTCCCATAATAACTGACAAACGCAAGAAAAATGGTTATGACTGCATGACACATATTCCTAACTAACAAACCTCTGGACTTCTCCAGCTCACATCCTTGCATGCGCTATCAAAAGATGTCAGGTTTTTACATGTAGGCTCTTTCTCTTTCCGCCTATGTGTTTTTTCCCTGAGCTTTAATACCACGCCTTAACACCACTTTACCAACACAAACCTTGCCTGGTAACGCGTCTGACGTGTAAACAGGCAGGTACTACTCTAGTACCTTTCTCACTCTTCCCTGTTATCTCTTTTCTTCTTAGAAATAGCATGTCGGAGGCAATGTAGATTGAGGTGATTGCCACGCGGAGGAGCGGAATTCACACCCCCCCCCCCTCCTCGAAAGGAGGGTAGTGCAGAAGGTCGGTAGATGCAGAGTGTGTCTCGGCCCAGAAGCGGCCACGGCTGGTCCATGGTCCAACAGCTATGCACTCTAACCGACCCAGCAGAGGATGGGTGGGCACGGCTGTACCGTGGCTCCATTCGGTTTTCCGTGGTCTTCCTTTCTCCTGGGCTAAGGTGAATCCCGGGACAGTTCCTAGTATAGGCCACGGCCGCCAACCCCGTCACCTTCTCCGAGCATCTCCTTCACCGTAACAAATCTCCCGACCTGAATGACGGTGTCACCGTCTAAGAGGCTCACCTCCTCCCTTCAGTGGAGGAATGAAAACATTTTAGTAGTAGTAACAGCAGAATGCCCCGTCGAGGCAGTCCAGACAGGCTTGCTCTGTCCAACGACTCACTAACACCGCAATCCGGGCACGGAGACTTCTTGTCGCTTAATAAGGTGGCGGACAGGTGGGCTGTGTTGCAGTCTTATGGAGTTTCACTCCAGGACTTAACGCCTTCGAGCTCTGGCCTTGGCAGTATTTGTGGGAGTATCGTCCTCAGGACTATGTACATATGTTCAGAATATTGACTGATTTTCCTGTTTGTTCAACGTTGGTGATACCGAGACAGCTGTTAGTTATTCTACATTGTAAAAGTTGTGGTAAATGCAGCTCACCGAAAAATCTAGAAAACAAGTACCTTAGCCATTGTCATTCAAGAGGATATCTTTAGTTTCTTCTGTTAACTTTGTTTCAGTGAAAGTAACCTTAGATGGATTTCAGAATGAAGACTATTATATGTTATGTTCAGTTAGTTTTTCCATTCGAAGGATTGTGTGTATTTGTAATTTAATTAAAAATCAGTTAATAAACGTGTTGCATTGGCACTTAAGTAGCCTAAATAATAATAATAATAATAATAATAATAATAATAATAATAATAATAATAATAATAATAATAATAATCATTTCACGGTCTTTCAATTAGTACACCGATTTTCAAGAGACGCTGGAGTGTCACAGTTTTGTCCCACGAGAGTATTTTAACACGCTGAATGTCAGTTACCCGGAGTTTATACATTTACAGACGTCTATAGAGGGTTATGATTGGCTTATTTCGTTTATGGAGGCGTAACTTTCTGTCCGTCTGTGTGTATGTTTATTTATTTATGTGTGTGTGTACATAAGTATGTATGGATTATTGACAAAATTAACGCTGTAGTCGAATCGAGAGTATTGTATTCATTTCAGGTAAATCAGTACTCAATTTTCTGACATATTTAGAATATAAGAATTCAGAACATTGTTATTAAAAAGTGCCTGATATATGCACCAACAACCTGCATAATCACAGTGTGAGCATAACTAGAAGAGGACGGTTACAGATAGAAAATAAAGTTTTGAAGAGATGGTGTAGAATATTGTTTGTAAAACTGCGAGTATTCTCTATTGCGAACAGCTGAGCAATTGAGGGGAGATTCAAGTATCACGTGAGTCCGGCTCTATCTTGGATACAAGATGTGATACGGGCGGGAAAGTACACATACTAAACCCCTGAAATTACCGTTCTATCGTTTGTCGTCTGCCTCCTACTTCGATAGAGCAATGTCGATTCTAGGATCTTGGGGTCGTTACGTTTTTTTTCTGTCACTTCATTCACCAATCGATGGGGTTCAGAGGTGAGCATAACTACACCAAATGAGGAGCAAAAATGTGCTTACACAGATGTTATTCAATGAAATCACGATAATTAATTTTACTTAATAGGCAAGAAGGGAATTTTGTAACATGTTATAACGCAGTTACAATGCATAACTTGAGTGGTAAAACTCTCTTGAAGTTGTTTATATCATTCTCTTTCATTGAATGAAAACGCAATGTCAGATTTGTGGGCAGAAAAACCAGGAAAATAATAGAAGACCTGAAAATCGAGCAACATTGATCTAGACGATAACTGAGAGTTTCGTAAATATTCTGCGGTGAAGTTCGCTAAATAAAAGTAAACACAAATTTCGTTTGATATTACGTAATATCACTGAAAACAATAATCACAATCCCCACGATATTCACGGTATAGCTCGAGTGTGAGGCTCCAAATGACCTGCAATGTCAACAATCCAAGCAGTTATAATCGCGAACTGTCCAGTGAAGTAACTTCTCATCAACATTCGCAGGCTAAACTCTCAATCTAATAAAATCCATTCTCTCAACCGCAATGTTTCCAATTCGCTACTTTTTCGTCTCGTAAAGATATGGAATAAAATTCAGTTTACAATAAGTAAATATTATCTTGACAGTGTGTAAGAATGTATTTTGTTCGTGAATTCGGCTATCACCAAATGCACTTCGCTGGTATCAAATAGAATTGTCACACTGACTTAACTGCCGTTACCTACGGTCTTATATGAAATAATAATAATGGGAGAACATCAACTTGTACTTAAAATGTGCTTTACAATGCACTCACTTGTATTTGACAACCCTTACATTTTTCATTCTTTCTAGATCGCTACAGGACATCGCACTTCTTATACAACCTGTCTCAGAAATATTACACATCAGCATATACACCATGTCACAAAGATTCTTCTCAATCGAACTCTTATCCTCGGAATCCTGCTTATTGCATATGACTCATAAAATACAGATTTAATCTGCCTTTAACTTCTTCCTAATTATTCTCATAATATTTCATTTCCATTACAATCCACTTTCTTCTTGCTTGAAAACTTGTACAAGCGATCCCATAACCAAACAACTTTGGAATGATCTCACAATTAATTTCTCGAAATTCATCAAGACCTCAGGAGCAAAATAGCATGCAGTGATTTTCTATACCATAAATATACGGTGTCACAAAATTTAGATTGCCAGAAATTCCAAACGTTATCATGCTTCATTGGATTTCGATATAAACTGCTAATCTCGCTTACCTAACTGCTGAACGCATTATTATTATTATTATTATTATTATTATTATTATTATTATTATTATTATTATTATTATTATTAATATGTTGTTATTTGACTTTATCACACTTATAATGGTTATTTTTATCGTTATCATTATTATAACTTTTACTAGCCCGAACATTATTTCACAGATTTTCATTGTAATGTTTAACTTCACATTTTCTAAAAGAAATTTAAACAAAGTTTAACGTTTCACGCGCTGATATAAATATCAGATAATTCTCCTCTACAATGGAATACCGCCCAGACACATCATCGTCATCTCAACATACTTCATTTTACACACGCCACGTATGCAGCGCGGCCTTATGATTTATTAATTTAAAGGGACACGCATTTACATCTCTAACTACAGAAACATAATATTTGAATTAGACAAACCTGTAATCGTGCCTCTTGACGTGGCGTTATGCTGTCTATATCTTGATAGCCATCAACCTCTGAAATTAGCCCCTCTTCGCTTAAATACTACCTTTTCTATACCTTATCTATACACTGATTCTGCACTCGTCTTGAGGCAAAACGCATTAAATTTCTTGAAGTAATTAAGCAAATAAGAAATTTTATTACACACATATACACAAAAATTAAACCACACAGCCTCGTGTCGAGTATTCAATTGATGCATGCATGTATGTATGTTGGGTATTCAGCCCGAAGGCTGGTTTGATCCTATGCAACTCCGCCAACAGCTGTCATAAATAGCCTATGCGTCACTGAAGAGGCGTACTCGGGAAATGAGGAGTGAGGTAGTTTCCCGTTGCTTTCCTCACCGAGCCAGCCGCTGCTATTACGTATCAGTCTGCCAAGCCCACTGAAATGCATGCACCAACCGACCCTATGAGCGATATTTTCACACCATTCATAACAGGGACTGTCTGCATAAGGAATGGTATTACTAGCATCACTCATACCTCAGTCACTTTCATATTGTCAAAACCGAGCTCGATAGCTGCAGTCACTTAAGTGCGGCCAGTATCCAGAATTCGGAAGATAGTAGGTTCGGACCCCACTGTCGGCAACCCTGAAAATGATTTTCCGTGGTTTCCCATTTTCACACCAGGCAAATGCTGGGGCTGTACCTTAAGCAAGGCCATGGCCGCTTTCTTCCCACTCCTAGCCCTTCCCTGTCCCATCGTCGCCATAACACCTATCTGTGTCGGCGCGACGTAAAGCAACTAGCATATTGTCAAAGCAAGGATGAGACTGAGACAGGTCAATTAAAATAACAAATTTGATATAGCCCATACCAGAAAACATAGTGCACTGTAAACACTACATCTCGCCAGCAAAGGCATAACTGATGCATATTGTGGAAAATGTCCACCTCCTCTTCACCAGCTGTTTCGCAGATTAGAATGGCCGTGAGACAAATAATGCTATCCCTGCCAGACCCCAATAATCCTCCCTTAGAGATTATATAAATAACCTTTTCCGCAATAATTTCAAAGAGCTATCTGTGACGTTGCTGTCTTTCTACGCAGAAGACTATGAATCCTGCAAATAAATTCCTATGATATGCCCACCTACCATGGATGGATGTCGCAAATACGATGTTTAAATATCTAAGTTGTCTTCACTCCTCATTATAATTTTTTCGTCTCTCAAGCCAACAGGCTTTTGAGACTTCCCAGTCTATTCCCCCCACTTTAACTTCGGAAGTCCTCTTCTTGATATCATTTGACGTAGCTTCGCCCTCTCGGACAACTGAATGATGACTGTCTTGCTGGTAGGAAGGGTGTTTATGTATTCTTTAGAGACGCGGTACATTGCATTATCGATCATTGTGCAATCATTCCATTCGATGACCGCTGGACCGATTTCTTTGAGACTCACCCCAGAGATTCCGCTAACCCCAGAGATTCCGCCTACTTTTCCATTTACAAGGGTGTTGTTCGCTGATTTCTCCTGCTTCTTTCACGGATGTAATTAATTAATTCTGTGTATTATGTTTCCCGCGTATTTTTTAGCGTATGCCCTTCACACGCGTAATTTCATTCTGCCTTCGCGCATGCTAATTCTCTGTGAGCATAATTAAGTACATTTCCACCCTGTGAAGTTAGCTTCATCAAATATTTCCCAAATTTCTTAATTCATTATATCTTCGCTAATGACAGTGCCGAAATCTCTCACAATGAGGGTTATTAGCCAGAAATCCATTATTAATTTCCCGAGGTCTTCCGAAATGTTCCGACCTCGTTTGGGGATCGCCCCCCGCTGTGAGTTGACAAGCCACGTAACACGAGCTGAGCTTGCAATAAAAATATGTATGCGCGTTTTTTCTACAACTCGCACTTGGCGCTACATAGCCGTGCGGCGGTGCTTTCAGTAAAGTAGAATTATGCTCTCAATACAGTTTCATTTGGTATCCTGTGGCACATCTGGCCTTATTTGTTACAGCTAGTCATTTAAATCGTGTAATCTTCTAAGCCGCTAATGTAGGCACCCCAGGTAGTCCCAGGCCTATTCGATGGGCCACAGAAGAGTCGGATTGTCTCGGAGGCATCCCGTTGATACTTCTGCTGTGTGCAGACGAGCATTATCCTGCTTGTGTTCACCATTAGGCCTCCAGGCAGGAACTTAGCTGTCGTCAGTGCACAAAGAGAAAGCGGATTCCTCAGTAAAGACAAGTTGATTCCAGTTTTGTCTTGTGAATGGCAGGACATGGGTTGGGGGTCATGGGATTAAATATCCTTCAATGTAAATGGTTCGGACAGACGCAGATGTCAGTAACGATGGTACTACGTGTGCTTGGATGCTGGACGATTTTCTCTCCTGGTGGTCATTGGAGGGTGTTCTGTGCCCAGATGCAGTGTGTGCGTGCCATCACGCATCCACTGGTCCCAATGTGCCCTAACAGTCTGGCCGGAACAGTCTAGGTGATAGGTGATTCGTCGATACGACCATGTAGCCCAAGGTCTCTCAAAGTGTATACACCAGTGCATTGCGCGGCGTAAGGTGCATGAGACGACTTCGCTAGGTTGAGTAGAGTGCAGATTCCCCACTCCTCGATTTTGAAAAATAGCTCTGTCTTTCTCTTTCCCTACGACTCTCTCTCTCGCTCCGCCTGTTTTCCCTTTCCTCACTCGCTCTGAAGCATTCCACCATCCGAGCCGAGTTGAGCCGAGTTTAACCGAAAAGCCCCGAGACAAAACACTGGTCCGAACCGAGCCGAGTCGGACCGATGCACGCTGCACAGAGCCTCTGTGCTTCGTTTCACACGCGTGAGATTTTGGGCGTTTGAGGGGCCCTGATCTAGCCTCACACATTCAATTAATGCGACCCCTCTCAAACTCTGATAGAAGGCGAAATATCTTCAATTGCGTCATACAGGTAAGTTAAGTTGTCTACGAGATTTCCACAATCGGAAGCAGCGTTCCATTATGTACGAGTAGCCTCTCCGAGCCTTTTCGTACGGCACGGATGGGAGCACAGTTCGGCATCTCCTGGCAAGGCCGTTTAAGTAATCACGTCACAACACTAACCATTTGACTATCTGCTTCACATATAACTTCATGGCTAGTTCTACAGAAAGATTGTATCTCTGTCTTGGTGTATGATATTTTCTTTTCCTCGAGTGTATATTGACTAAAACTAGGCAACATTTAAAGTTATTGCTTCTAAACAAACCGAGGTAGTTAATATCACTTATGATTCTCTGACGCAAAACAGAAGCACGAAATATGTTTATTCTTGCTGTGTGCGATGGTTGAATTCTAATCACTGATCAGGGGAAGGAGATATGTAGATCTCTCTGAGGACAGTTATGAAATGATTTTCAAACATAATACTGGAGTTATCTCACTTACTTACTTACTTACTTACTTACTTACTTACTTACTTACTTACTTACTTACTTACTTACTTACTTAGGTCTACTTACTTACTTAATAGAAATAATCTCAAATTCCCAGTCTTGTTGGATAACAACCGAGGTTGGGATTACTCAGTGCCAAACATTCATCCTAGTTAACATACAGTATTTAACAATGAAATGTTATTAGTTGTCCGACTCGTTGGCTGAATGGTCAGCGTACTGGCCTTCAGTTCAGAGGGTCCAGGGTTCTATTCCCGGCCGGTTTGGGAATTTTAACCTTCATTGGTTAATTCCAATGGCTCGGGGGCTGGGTGTTTGTGCTGTCCCCAACATCCCTGCAACCCACACACCACACATAACACTATTCTCCACCACAATAACACGCAGTTACCTACACATGGCAGATGCCGCCCACCCTCATCGAAGGGTCTGCCTTACAAGGGCTGCACCCAGCTAGAAATAGCCACACGAAATTATTATTATTATTATTATTATTATTATTATTATTATTATTATTATTATTATTTAAGTTGAATAAGTTAAATAATTGGTTATTGGTATTTTAAAATTCATGAAGATCTGATGATATATGACGAGTGTCTGTTCAAAAGGTGCTATTTACACTTCGAAAACACTATTAGTATTTCATCCATATGCTTTGCAGTAGTTGAATACTATCAATTGCTATGAGCAATACAGACTAGGAAGATGTAATTTCTTAAAAGCAGTTACACACCCGATCATGGGTACGTTCCATGTGCCTTTTATTTTACGTTTCCTTCCGTTTTTCCACAACTTCCTGGGGGTGGGGGGGGGAGGGTGATAGCGTCTTCTGAATAGACACCCCCTCATATGAGCATGATGGTATTAATTTCGCTGGACGTTCTGTTTTATTCCACCTATTTCAAGGAAATCATGTTAAATTAGTTATAATAGATTTGAAGTAAATACACAGTATTTATAATGTTACATACTTCTCCATGATATCGATGATGAAGCTTGAGATGCTGCGATAACTAAGATTCCCGACTCGCACCAGCATGTGAAACTCGTCGTCACAGCTCGTCTTGTTGTTTGTATAGTCGAAGGTCAGACCTCCGGCAGAGAGGAGAGGTATTCCCCAGTACTTCGTCATTCTGGCAACGGCAGCTGAAAATGAACGAACATATGAGTTTTAAAAATATAATTTTATATTTAAGATTATTATGAAGAATGCCACTTGAATAAAAACATTTCATATAAATCAGTCACTATCCGAAAATGAGAGCTAAAAAGCAAAACAATAAAAATAGATTTAATTTACAGTCTGTAAGATACGGATACTTCAATTGTTACTGGTTGTTAAGAATCTAGGGCGAATATGGCTCTCGTCCCTATGTACCCCGTGAGTGTATTTTATGTGATGCCAAGTGCTCTTGTGGCACATGTGGCAGTAAGAGCCTTAGTAATTACCACAAATTCGTAAATACTCATGTGTTATTGGATTAGAAATAAGGTAAGTTATTATCCTAGGAGTTTGCTGGAGTGAATGTAAGACAATTTCAATAATAATGGTATTGGCTTTACGTTCCATTAACTAATTTTGCGGTTTTCGGAGACCCCGAGGTCCCGCAATTTTGTCCCGCAGGAGTTGTCTTAATTGCCAGTAAATCTATCGACACGAGGCTGTCGTATTTGAGCATTTTCAAATACCACTGAACTGAGCCAGGGTCGACCCCTCCAAGTTGGTGTCAGAAGTCCAGCGCCTCAACCATCTGAGCCACTCAGTCCGTCTAAGACAATGTTTGGGGAACTGTTACTAGGAATGTGTGCTGAATAGCCGTAGTATTCAAATATTGGATATTCAAATGGAACATAATCCTGGTTTGTCAATTCAGCAACCTGAGGTACGTTATTGCGTGAAGAATTAATTATATTTATATTAGTAGTCCAAAACATTAACAACAAAGAATCCATGTCAAGGCATACAAAAATTCGGCACTACAACAGAGTCATAAAAACAACAGTCCTTTACGCAAGTGAAACTCTACAGAAAGCAAGAACTTGAAGAAATCAAATAACAAGAGAGGAAGATCATTAGAATAATCTTAGGAGCAGGACACACCCAAGGAGGTTACAGGTTACAATCAATCAAAACAACAGACAAGTTCTCAAACATCGAAATTGACATTAGGAAACGACGAATGAAATTCTTCGGCCATCTGACTAGATTATCAGAAAACCGATTGACAAAAAGGATAATAGATTATGTAACCTCACTTAAGAACTCAACACCCTGGCTTAACGAACTTTGAAAGGACCTCAAAAACGCAAAAATATGTTCAACAGACATCCTAGAAAGAGACATCTTTAAACACAAAGTAAACAACTGGGAAGTTACATAAGAGCAACCACAACAAAACCAGTACAGACCAAAGTGGTCGGCAGAACGTAAACAAGCCTTCTCGGAAATAATGAAAACCTGTTGGAAAAACAAGAAGAACCCATTAACGTCTTCAAATATTGGGAAAATTCGCTACTACTAATAATAATAATAATAATAATAATAATAATAATAACAGTATGGTTCTTGGTGTGGGTTACTATAGTCACGGCCTAGTTCGTGAACAATGGACAACGGCTGAGTGCCCTAGAAAGTGGTTCTGAGAGTCGGAAAATAACTTGCCATGAAATAGAAGTGCGCACCTCGGACATATTCTGAGTCATGGCCCTCCTTGTGCTCAGGCGGCTAGGACTATACATTTAACCAGTGATCCCTAACCCGTTAGAGGAGAAATCCTCACTATGTGTAAGTTGGGTAGTATACTGCTTCACAGAATGTCCGAGCTCAGAACATTTCAAGCAAGGTTCGGATTTATGAGAGTTATGATCCTTTCCTCACATACAACACATTACACTTCCTCCATTTTCATAATACACGTGGGTTCCTCATACATGGTACAAGTAGGGGAAAGGATCTTCATAGGTCGACGCCCCGAACAAATAGCATTAAAAATGAGAGTAATGATGTGGATAGCCTCGGATTTATGGGAGTAATAACGTGGGTAGGTTTAGCTGTTGGAGGAATTAGGACGAGGATTGTCTCCGTGTATTCACCATATGACGGTGCAGATGAAGATGAAGTCGACAAATTTTATGAAGAACTGAAATGCATCATAGTGCCAACAGCAAGGATAGGATTGTGTTAATGGGCGATGTTAGTGTGAGAGTTGGAAATACAACTGAAGGATAGAAAAAGGTGGTTGTTAATATGGGGTAGATATGGAGGCAAATAGGAATGGGAAGCGTTTACTGGACTTCTGTTCTACTATGGGATTAGCAGTTACGAATACAATCTTCAAGCAAAAGCATATTCACCGCTACACATGGACACCATATCCATAAAAGTGTATTCCATAATCGATTCTGAATTCAGAAAATCTATTAGGAGTGTGTGGGTATTCCGAGTTCTTTTGATGATAAAGATCTCTCTCTGATGTGTAGTGAACTAAGTATCTGTAGGCCAAGACTAGAGAAAGTTAAATATGTCTGCAGGCGAATGAAAAATAGAAACCTACAACGTGTTTTGCAGTCTCTGACCGAGTCAGGGTTGTAATGAATGAACCATATATAGGCTATTAGTACTATGGGGTCGCCACTCACAAAGTGATCTATTAATGACTGATAAATGCTATGAAGTGATAATGGAGAGTGTTGCTGGAATGAAAGATGACAGGGTAAACTAGAGTACCCAGAGAAAAACCTGTCCCGCCTCCACTTTTTCCAGCACAAATCTCAGATGCAGTAACCGGGATTTGAACCACGGTATCCAGCGGTGAGAGGTCGATGTGCTGCCGGCTGAGCCACGGAATCTCTCTGCGGGCGAATAAGGATAGAAAATCTCCAAGGCGAGGAAATTAGACAGACGTACATGGATATGATTATGGAAAAGTTCCAAACAACAGACAGTAAGCGGGTTCAGGATAAAGAAGGAGGGGTGGCATACAAGGTTGCAGAAATAGAAACATCAAGGAATTAGATTATTATTTCTATCTTCGTAGTTATCTGTGTAGTTGAATTAAAGCACTGTATGCATGCGATATCTGAGGTTAAACAAGCGATTGACAGGAGACCAAGTGTTTTTGGCAGGTGAAGGAGAGGGGGAGGAAGGAACTTGTTATTGTACCGTAGTGTTCAGTGATACTTTTAATTAGCTGGTGCCAACATCCAGAACTGAATAAAATGCTAGGCAGTGTATTTTCATACTGTGAACAACTTACACATTCTTTCCGCTATTACAAAGGTACATAATGTTATGTACTCGTTTGGATCAATTTGACATCATCCCGCTGTTCTCGGTGCGCGTATCTGTGACAGAGTACTGTAAGCACTTTTGACTGTCAGCATGTGGGATAACGAAGGCAAATTATTGTGGTGTTGGCGAACTGCATTTTGGTACAGCAAAATCACCACTACTTTAAGAGGTCATGTACACTGACTGACAGAGCAAATGCAACACCAAGAAGGAGTGGTCAGAACTTTATGCCAATTGCAGGGTAGACTGACGTCACTGAGGTATGCTCATGATGTGAAATGCGCCGCTGTGCTGCGCACGTAGCGAACGATAAATGGGACACGGCGTTGGCGAATGGCCCACTTCGTACCGTGATTTCTCAGCCGACAGTCATTGTAGAACGTGTTGTCGTGTGCCACAGGACACGTGTATAGCTAAGAATGCCAGGCCGCCGTCAACGGAGGCATTTCCAGCAGACAGACGACTTTACGAGGGGTATGGTGATCGGGCTGAGAGGGGCAGGTTGGTCGCTTCGTCAAATCGCAGCCGATACCCATAGGGATGTGTCCACGGTGCAGCGCCTGTGGCGAAGATGGTTGGCGCAGGGACATGTGGCACGTGCGAGGGGTCCAGGCGCAGCCCGAGTGACGTCAGCACGCGAGGATCGGCGCATCCGCCGCCAAGCGGTGGCAGCCCCGCACGCCACGTCAACCGCCATTCTTCAGCATGTGCAAGACACCCTGGCTGTTCCAATATCGACCAGAAAAATTTCCCGTCCCGTCGATTGGTTGAAGGAGGCCTGCACTCCCGGCGTTCGCTCAGAAGACTACCATTGACTCCACAGCATAGACGTGCACGCCTGGCATGGTGCCGGGCTAGAGCGACTTGGATGAGGGAATGGCGGAACGTCGTGTTCTCCGATGAGTCACGCTTCTGTTGTGTCAGTGATAGTCACCGCAGACGAGTGTGGCGTCGGCGTGGAGAAAGGTCAAATCCGGCAGTAACTAGTAACTGTGGAGCGCCCTACCGCTAGACAACGCGGCATCATGGTTTGGGGCGCTATTGCGTATGATTCCACGTCACCTCTAGTGCGTATTCAAGGCACGTTAAATGCCCACCGCTACGTGCAGCATGTGCTGCGGCCGGTGGCACTCCCGTACCTTCAGGGGCTGCCCAATGCTCTGTTTCAGCAGGATAATGCCCGCCCACACACTGCTCGCATCTCCCAACAGGCTCTACGAGGTGTACAGATGCTTCCGTGGCCAGCGTACTCTCCGGATCTCTCACCAATCGAACACGTGTGGGATCTCATTGGACGCCGTTTGCAAACTCTGCCCCAGCCTCGTACGGACGACCAACTGTGGCAAATGATTGACAGAGAATGGAGAACCATCCCTCAGGACACCATCCGCACTCTTATTGACTCTGTACCTCGACGTGTTTCTGCGTGCATCGCCGCTCGCGGTGGTCCTACATCCTACTGAGTCGATGCCGTGCGCATTGTGTAACCTGCATATCGCTTTGAAATAAACATCAATTATTCGTCCGTGCCGTCTCTGTTTTTTCCCCAACTTTCATCCCTTTCGAACCACTCTTCCTTGGTGTTGCATTGTCACTGTCAGTCAGTGTAATTATGATTGACATGGAGAAATAATTTTTGTTTTCAGTGTAATTCATTCTATTATTAGAAAAGCTGCTTTATCTTTTTACTAACACGTTCTTTGAGCCTTTCGTGTTTTTCTTTACAATTAAAGCATTCTTTGTCCCGTTTTTGCTATTTTACTTGCGATTAAGAGGCATTTCACCCCACCGTTCCCCCCTCCCTTTCTTTCCAATCGAACTTCCATTACTAACTTTAAAGTAATCTGATCACTTGCGATCAAAGCAGAGTTGCTGTGGAGGTGAATGGCCACGTAAATCTCCAGAGGTCTTACGATATAAGTATTCCATACGTAGAGTTAGTTTCTTGATAATATAGTAGACTATGATCATCCTGGTCAACCAGAACGTATTCATAACGTGCTCGGTGGGTTTATCGAGAAAAATCTCACAATTGACTAATGGCGACCTTTATTTTCAGATTAGTAGCCCGAACTGAAAGTAAGCACATCTCTTACATTTGTAGAGCAAATTGTGTATGATCTTAGAAATAGGGAAGTTATACTTGGACAACAGTGGAAGAAGATCCTGGCCGCAATAGTCGGAATGCGGAATGAAGACGTTTTGGAGGAAACTACGAGAAGAAGTAAAAACGTCCATTCATATTCAGGATTCCACTATCTGTAAAAACGTGATTACTCACATAAAATATATTTATATCACTTCTTAATGGATCAAGCACGGGATCAAAACA
The DNA here is from genome assembly GCF_040414725.1 of Anabrus simplex. Classification (NCBI taxonomy): domain Eukaryota; kingdom Metazoa; phylum Arthropoda; class Insecta; order Orthoptera; family Tettigoniidae; genus Anabrus; species Anabrus simplex. The sequence goes on along the minus strand of NC_090266.1, from coordinate 432,669,923 downwards.
TGTTACTTTAGTGAGGGATGAAACTATCTCCACAATACTCATATTCATGGACAGTAGATCGTTACCATGCACCAACATCTACAGAGTGCGCACAAAGTCCGTATACCCCTGCTCACTGTATATTTATTTCCATTGTCAGATACCCATCGTTATCGACCTCGATTTTTAACAGAAGTTTGTACCAAGATATTGAAAGAATGGCTTATATAAGTGATTATAAGATTGAACGCAGTCTTTGGGAATCGCTGGATCGAACAATGATCCAACTCCTCTTCCATGGCCATCGAGGAGCCCTGATCTAGCAACACCAGATAACGTACTCTTGGGGTTACATCAAGGAACCGGTGAGGGAGCAGCGGTATGTTGGAATTGATTATCTAAAAAATGCGGTGCGCGGAGCTTACCAGACAGCGACCCCAAGGATGTTGCTTAATATGAGCATCAGAACATGGCGGCGTATTCAACTATACAGAGACCATGGAGGGACACACACGGATGTTTTAGAATCCTAAGATGTAAGTAGGAATAAATAATGAGTTTTATTGCTATTTGTTTTACGTCGCACCGACAGATAGGTCTAATGGCGACGATGGGAGAGGAAAGGACCGGGAATGGGAAGGAAGCGGTCATGGCTTTAATTAAGGTACAGCCCCAGCATTTGCCTGCTGTAAAAATGGGAGACCACGGAAAACTATCTTCAGGGCTGCCGACAGTGGGCAGCTGCGTGCCCCTAACCGCACGACCACCTCGCCCGGTAAATAATGAGTATATATACTTTTATATCATGTCACTTTGAGTTTAATTTAATATAGGGGTATGCGGACTTTGTGTGTACTGTTACAATTTGATAGCTCGATCATAATAACAGTAAGTGACTGAAGTGTACTGGTCATTTTTCAGCAGGGTTGATCAAGTCGCTTAGTGAAAACACCTCAAAGAATGTGTTAGACGATTTTCTAGGAAACATAAACCTTGAGAATGAAGGATAATGCACATTCTTGTGTAAAATTGTTAATGGCTCATGATTTAGCATGTGTAATGTGTGTAAAGGTCAGAGTACCACATTAGGATGTGGACTCGTATCTGTGATATCAGTATTCATATTCAAGGGTTACGACACTCCAAACATCCGGACTCTATTTATGTTAAACCAGCCATATTCAATGATCGATTACAAATGTTTCGGAAGTTAAACTGCTATGAGTTTTTTTTCAAAGGCTGCCAAAGACAAAGAATACACAAACAATTCATTCGAAAATAAAATGAGTAATGTCTCAACCTGGAGAGTCTCAGTCTGGCGAGTATATGTGGTGTCTGAGTATCAACAGAGAACCCCTGAGCGCTTTCAACCCCCAGTCAATCAACTCCTTGGTATTGATGTTAAAGGTCTTCATCAGTTCTGTCGTCTTCTTAGGGACTGTCCCTCTTGCACCGATCATGAGACCCCTCACTTCTATGTCGTTCAGTTCGTATTTGTTCTTATAGTACGGCACTGTAGGCTGGTAGATAGACTTCTTTTCTTGGTCCACTTCATCTGGTTGGTTGGAGTGTGTTTCGAATCTTACTGTGGGGTCTAATATATATCCTTTCTTCCCTTTGATTGCGATCATAACAATCCTTCTTGTACTGCCATTTACTCCGATGCCATGGACCTCCTCATGCACTTGATATCCTTTCTCACGGAGCGTCTGTGCTATGGATGACCTGATGTTATGATGTCTCGTGTTTCGAAGGGCTTCACCGAAGGCACAGGAACCCAAGACGTGAGGTAATGTTTCAGTCTCACTACATCTTCTGCAGCGGTTACCATCAAGGGACCTTCCTGGTACAGCTCTTACAGGTGCAACGTTACACGCCATTTTCAGCGCATCTCTCCACTCCGTGCTAGAAAGGCCATCATGGTTTCTAACCAAGCGGTTTGCAGGAGGGAACTCCTTGTACAGACACACTCCCTGACCTTTACTTCTCAACTGGCACCATTTTTCAAATTCAGATTCTCGTAATTTGTTTCTGAGTTTCTTGGTGTCGTACTCCCCGTGTCTGTTCTTCATATCCTCAGTTTTACCATTTACGTTTAACTCAGTTAAACATCTGTTAATTTCTTCATCTAGGTTTCTGGTGGCTTCGATATATCGGTTCTCCTCCCGTTTCAGAATGTTGCAGCTGTTTATGTTGTGAATCAAGGCTTCCCAGCTCGCTCTAAAAACACCTAACCCTCTGTACCGTTTTTCTGAGTAAATCATAGAATCCGGAGTGTCAATAGGAAGGGATAAGATCTCCTTTAGTGTACTCTTAACGAGTTTATCGGCATCTTCCAGAAATCGCCGTGGTATTTTACCTGCAGGAACGCAGAGGAACTGGTAAGTCAACGTAGGGCAGACTGAAGTATTTAGAATTGAAAATTTCTGATCCGGATGAAGCCAGGGACAGGATGATAACGAGCTGAGTTTCTGCTGAATGAGTGTCATTGATTCCTTGGGATCAAATAACATGGTATCTGCATAATTTACCCCTAAGTATTTGACACATTCGTTCCTCGAAATACTTTTAATCTCCATACCTTCTTCGACTGTAATGAGCCCCTCTTTTATTTCTCCCCCACTGATATTAATAACTTTTGATTTTTCAGGGTTTATTGTGAGACCTAGTTCACGAAACCTTTGTAGAGCTAGTTTCGTCAGTTCTATTGCAGAGTGACGGTTTTTTCCTACAATAACCGTATCATCTGCGAAGCCTAATATTGTTAAAGGTTGCAGTCCGTTGGCAAGTGTATAACCATGCATGTCACATAGTTCTTTTTCGCCAATTTCTCGAAAAATGTGATCTGTTGTGAGATTATATAAAACTGGCGACAATGGGGATCCTTGCATTATGCCACGGAGTAATTTAATGGGATTAGTTTTCTTGAAGTTGGCCTGGATCTGAGTTGTATTATTCTCCTGAAGCTTACAAATTATATTGCTCAGCTTGCTTGGCGCAGTTGACTAAGCTAACGTTTTTCTTAAGTGTAAATGGCCCACGTTGTCGAAAGCCTTGCTTATGTCTAGGAAGACCAGAGTAGCATCTTGTTTGTTGTGTTTGGCTGAGTTTAACACAGATATGAGTAAAGCGGTGTTTATGATGGTGCCAGGTGTTTTGGTGAATCCTCTTTGGTGTTCGCTAAATTGGATGTAACTCCTTAATCTTGCGTCGAAGACCTTCTCGATGACACGGCGAAGGACTGAACATATAGTGATTGGCCTCCAGTCTGACAGTCTGTATGTATTCATCTGACCTGCATCGGCAAACATTTTGGGATAATTATGTAAAACTCAGGACAATGTAAATTCACACACATATACTGTACTCATTAATACAATCAATCAATCAATCAATCAATCAATCAATCAATCAATCAATCAATCAATCAATCAATCAATCAATCAATCAATCAATCAATCAATCAATCAATCAATCAATCAATCAATCAATCGTACGTCGTATACTCACTAAACGTAAACATGTGGGCTATTCAGCAGCCAGATTAACAGAAACGACAGCAAAGGGGAAAAATAACATTCCTCAGTGACCAAAGTCGAACAATTTCCCGCATGCTTTAGTGCATATCACTGCTGCTTAATGCAAGGCTCTTACAATTAGTCTGCCTCGGCAACAAACTTGGAACGTTGTTTTAGAAACCCGCAGCTTTACTATCGACGGCACTCAGTCCCATTAGTCCTAAGACGCTTTTACCATCTGAGATAATTATGCACGTGCGTAAGAGAGGTGACGTAAATACTTTTGCCTCTGTGTGTGAAAGGAAGTATAGCACCTTGTCAGTACCTTCTACTAACTTAGTACTCTGGTAGATGAAAACGCACACGTCTAATATAATTTCTGACTGCTTGAAAAATGTCTGGTACTGATGGAGATCAGGTTTGTTGGTTGATGTCAATTTACCGCAGTGTTAATGGAATAGCAATATTTGATATTACAAACATCACTACCTGAAATTTAAGATACTTGATCCAATAAATTTAACGTGGACTAGAGCACCAACATAGGAACACGCTCACTTGAATTAGTGAGAAAATAAGCAGCTTATAAACGATGGTATCCAGGTTAGTGGACATAACTAATGAATTGAAAACAAGATTATTCTCGTGAGACACTGAACAGACCCGGGGATATTACATGTAAGATGAGGCAGAAATGTTTCAGTATATTGATTAGACTCTCGGACTTGAATTGAAGTAAATGATCTACCGTTTTCTGAATGCCCCTCAGTCTGAATTGTGTGTGGTGTACATGAATAGCCATATATTACACCCTTACATTCCTTCAGGAGACGTAATACTTAAAATGGGTTTAGAGGATAGCTTCTCATAAAGCGATCATGATTCTATGACTAAAGATATTTGAAAATTACAACCTCACTTTCCATCTTATGTTCTATTATAGCATTGTGTGCTGTACATTTTACAGCATTGTAGAGGTCATTTCGCAATTGCTCACAATCTGAATGGTGTAAGTACAATAGTTTTGGTTCAATCAATCGATCGATCGATCAATCGATCAATCGATCAATCGATCAATCGATCAATCAAAACTATGTTTAGGGGTTGTAGTAAGGATGTTAATGAGAGGGCGTATAAGTCTCTGGAAAGACCGCAGTTAGAATTTGACTCCAGTGTATGGGACCTTCCCTAGAACTACTCTTGCGAGAACTGGAAATAATTCAAAGGAAAGCAGCATGATTTGCTCTGGGTGATTTCCGACAAAGGAGTAGTGTTACGAAAATGTTGCAAACTTTAAGGCTGGGAAGACTTCGGAGTAAGGAGACGAGATGCTCGACTATGTGGTATGTTTCGAGCTGTCAGTGGTGAGTTGGCATGGAATGACATAAGAATAAGCTTGAGTGGAGCTTTTAAAAATAGGAGATATCATAGTATGAAGATAAAGTCAGAATTCAAGGGGACAGATTGGGTCAAATATTCATTTATAGGACGAGGAGAAAGGGATTGGAATACATTGTTAAGGGAAATGTTCGGTAAAGTTCCAAGTTCGTTGAAAATATTTAAGAAAAAGGTAGGTAAACCTTAGCGACAGCACTTAATGCAGATCATTGATTGATTGATTGATTGATTGATTCATTCATTCATTCATTCATTCATTCATTCATTCTTATCGAGAGTGTTCAGAAGGTCTTTCTACGATATAATGAGTTATAACAACACAGGTGCCGGGCTGAGTGGCTCAGACGGTTAAGGCGCTGGCCTTCTAACCCCAACTTGGCAGGTTCGATCCTGGCTCAGTCCGGTGCTATTTGAAGGTGCTCAAATACGACAGCCCCGTGTCGGTAGATTTACTGGCACGTAAAAAGAACTCACGAGGGACTAAATTCCGGCACCTCGGCGTCTCCGAAGACCGTAAAAGTAGTTAGTGGGACGTAAACAAAATAACATTAACATAACAACACAGGTAATTACCCAACATTAATAAATTATTAAAAATGCTCAAGGAATGTGGTCTGAATAGGATTTTGAAATGTTAAAGTGACTTGGATAAGGTAGACAAGAAACACTGGACGTTACACTTGATTAAGAATTATAAGATCTGTTCAGATCATTTCCAAGTCATCGACTTTAGAAATCCGCAACTATACAGCCTTACTCAAATTGTAAGTAAATATTCCACAAAACATATATATCGATTACATTTTCATGCTTTTCATTCACTTATCCCTCTCCTCAGCTTAAAGCCGGAATCAGTACCAACGCAGAATCTCCCAAATAATGAAACGTAAAAATGTTACCGCCCCTTCCAAGAGGTTAGTACATCCAGAAGAAAAGACAGGACTGTGAATTATCAACACCGACGGACATATTCGTGTAGGATCACCAGATATCCTTCGAGATGCAAGAGCCCTAGAGAGAATAGTGTCCAAAGAAAATTATTTAAAGAAACATTGTGTAAAGCCCAAAAAGTTATCTACAAATGGAATGTTCTGGTTACTAAATTAAATGAATTATGTATGTAAGGAATGTGCCAATCTGTTTATTGACAAGTGTCTTAATGTGATGATACAATCCTTTCTTAAACGAGGAAAAAGAAACACGTAACCGTAATAGTAATGCACGAATGAGAGGGCAATCCTTTTCAAAGCGGTGCATTTCATGTCTTGAAAATATGTCTAATTTCAGTCTTTAAATAATAAACTGCTAAATAATTCTTCTTTCATTTTTCCACAATTGCTTCAACAACTTTGAAGTTACATCTTAATAATACATTATTTCTAGACATATCTTATATATATCCATTTCCATACATGAACTTTTACTGATATTTGAATTTGGCGTGAGTTTCCACGTCACGCCTCAACGAGCACCACTTGCGAATTGTCTCCCATTTTAACAAGGTTAAATCGGGAAATATCCTCTATTGTCTATACTCTATTTAGCATTATTTACTAACGGGAAGGCCAACCAAAGCAGCATGGCGCAGTTGTCAGCGGCACGCTATTCTGGCCAGTTTACTGCACTCGGGTTGTGAGTGGTTTGAATGCCGCTGTCTTCAAGATAGTGTTTCATGGTTTTCCATTTTCACTTTCAGGGTACAAATAATGGGCAGGAATCATCACTGGAATAGTCCAAGTTAAGTTTAATATCATATTAATGAATAGTTACTGAACGTTCATTACGTTTGTTAAGTTTAAAGTGTGTAGTTACACCCTGTACTGTCATACAACTCGGTCAATAAATTAATGCTGGTCATTCGTCTGGAGAGAGGATACGCATTTTTTTTCTTTTTTCGCTGAGAGCGGACGCCGGAACTTGAAGATAGAAGAGCAAGCCGCAACCGGTTTTTGGACACTTGCGCACGTACCCCGGCAGCCTCTTCAGTAGCTACCACCAGTCGCTGCGTCACAATTCTTGCAGTTTCCCAAAAATGACCTTCCACGAGAACGGTGAAAGCTATAGACCTGAAACTTGCTGTATTTTCATCCTCTTACCAAGATGTATTACTTGTGTTAATTTGGTTCATCAGTTAGCTTCCGCCCTGTGTAATAAAATATAAAGGCGCAATAATCATGTTTAAATAATCCTGAAGTAACTACTAGAAATCCTGCTCGTCCTGCCAATGCACGATACTTATGCATACTACACATCACTCCCATCTCTTTTTAGTCTTGCGGTATGTCAGCATTCTTCTTCCCGAAAGTGACCCCTTCTCGTGTAGTCCCTACTCGGAACTCTGAATGGCCAACTATTCTACTTCCGGGAGGAAACCACACTCAGTAAATATCGTGGAGAGTTGTAACTGTAGTTTCCTGTTACTTTCAGCCACGCAATCCTACCAAAATGATTACCTTTATTGGCTACCATTTTTTTGAGCTCGGCACTTGATGTGAATCTGCCACGGTTTTAAAGGTCGAATGTCTTTCCTGAGCCAATAAAGTGTGTAAGTAAGTTTCAACTGTTGTGTGTTCCCATAGTGGTTGGTACTGTGATGTATCATGTTTAATATGGAGATGTGTATTATGACGAACACAAATACTTACTTTCCAAGCTAGAGGAATTAACGATATGCCGTAAAAAATGATATGGTCGCGTGGCTTTTAGTGCCGGGAGTGTCCGAGAAAAAGTTCGGCTCACCAGATGCAGGTCTTTTGATTTGACGCTCGTAGATGACTTTCGCGTCGTGATGAAGATGAAATGGTGATGAAGACGACACATACACCCAGCCCCCATGCCAGCGAAATTAACCAATTATGGTTAAAACTCCCAACCCTGCCGGGAATCGAATGCGGGACCCCTATGAACAAAGGCCAGCACGCTAACCATTTAGCCATGTGGCCGGACACCATATGCTGTTAAAATACCCGACGCGGGTGGTAGTCGAACCCAGGGGCCTCGGAACCTAAGGCCAATACTCTGACCTCTCAGCCTTGGAGTCGGCCATATTGGGTGATAATACAAAGCAACTATAGTCAATCACCCAGAACTTCCCTCTTGCAACAGTCGAAAGGTTTCTACCCTCCTTGGGGCCGATGACCTCGATGTTAATTCCTGGAAACAACCATCAACAACTGTGACGATAACGACAAGAACACTTAACGTCTTCCACCAAACCATTTGCTAGTCGACAGATTCTCATCCTATGTGGTATCACCTACGGCTCGGGTGCCTGCTTCATGGGGACGTGCAATCCCTCCCACTTCAGGAAAGTCACATGATCGAGAATAGGGACCTAGTTTCGAAAGTGAGTGTAATATACAGTACAAGAGCTTAAGATTGTGGAAAAGTATACCATTTCTACCGTGCTCGATAGCTGCAGCCGCTTAAGTGCGGTCAGTATCCAGTATTCGGGAGATAATGGGCTCGAAACCCACTGTCGGCAGCCCTGAAGACGGTCTTCCGTGTGGTTTCCCATTTTCACACCAGGCAAATGCTTGGGCTGTACCTTAATTAAGGCCACGGCTTCTTCCTCCCTATTCCTAGCCCTTTCCTATCCCATCGTCACCATAAGACCTCTTCTGTGTGGTGCGACTTAAAGCAACTTGAAAAAGAAAATACCATTTCTATCTCATTAACTTCTTAGTGCTGTGTATAGAGTTGTAAACATTTTATTTCCCATTACAGCCAATTTTAATAAGGGTTGTTGTTAGTAAATCCATATTGACAATTATTCTGTAGCTTCTGGAGAGTCCTATTGAGATCAGTAAGACCAGAGAGCTCTTCAATGCTGTTTAATGAGCTAGTCTATCTGCGAAATTATTTAAAGTGCATAGGTACATGTTGGATTAGTACATAATGGTTTCTTTTCACGCAAATAAAGTCTTAAACTTCAGTCACAGCGCTTTATAAGCAATAACAATTGGTCCTTCTTTACATCATGTAAGTAGTGAAGAAATACGCAGAATTCTCCGTTTGGAAATAATTATCATTTATTAATTTACAAAGACTACAAGTGGGAGGTCATGGGAGATTTTAATATGATATCGTTTCTCATGGGTTTGCAGGAAGGCAATACGAAGCATCCGTGCTATCTTTGTTTATGGGATAGTCGGGCCAACCACGACCATTACAAGAAGAAGATCTGGTCTCGGAGACTTGAGTCTACTGTTGGCAAGAAGAAGTTATCCTATGTGGCAGTCATATTTCGATCCAACCAAAATTTTAATGCCGCCAATGCATATTAAGCTCGGCCTTATGAAACAATTTTTAAAAGGACTGGACCATAAATTCGAGCCATTTCATAGAATGTACTTCTAAATAAATTCCCTAAGTCGTCGGAGGATAAAGTTTTCAAGGAAAAGCAGGAATTCAACATCTTCCGAATGATCTAATTGTTTCGCTCCTTTTATTCTATCTACCATTTTTGGAATAATTCCTTACTTTATATATTAAATAACCAAACCCCATGGCGGAACATCCCCGAAAGGCCTTGGCCTACCAAGCAATCGCTGCTCAGCCCGAAGACCTGCAGATTATGAAGTGTCGTGTGGTCAGCACGACAAATCTTCTCGGCCGTTATTATTGGCTTTCTAGACCGGGAACTTTTGTATATATATGCAAACATTTTGAGTGCATATAAGTAGAATTTTACACCGTACAGTGTGGGGACTTTCTTTGTCAATACGACATCCTGCAGCTTTTATCTCTTATCTTGACATTTATTTTCGTAACTTGCAGCAATATTACCTACCGAAACAGTTATACTCCCCTATTGTGAATGTCACTACTGGTAAATTTGGAAGTGTAATTAGTTACTATTTCATTTAAATAATAATAATTTTACTCTGTGTTATTTAGAGTCATGAAAATAAACAAAAACTTCGTATTGTCATGAAAAGGGTAAGTCTGGTCCGTTAATTGAAATGTCCAATATCCTCTAGTTACAACACTTTAGTAGTTGCCAATTAAAATGTATCTTACCCATCCGTTCGCATTTTAAGATAGCGTAAAAGTCCTTGTTTAATGCAAAAATTAGCAACATTCACAACAAAGAAACATTAAAAAATATGTAATAAAATATACTGTCACATCGCAACGATTCTACCATGTCTTTTTGCTAGTTCAAGGGGATTCCATCTGGCATCCTAGAACGCAGAGAACTCTTACTGATCACCCGGGGCAAAATTATGGTAAACAATCGAGAAAAACGCATAAAGTTATAAACTATCAATGCCCTGACCGTAAAAACAAATCAGGAATATTGTATCATTGATTGTTCTAAATTGTAGGGCAAAAGGAACCAGTTACGCATAGAGAGAACCGAGTCACCAAGAAAAAGTAAAACCTTGATGACCAATATTTGAAACAATTCTCGCTCTTACGATATGTGTGCCGCGGGCCAGTATTTCTCCCACAATATTATCACATATCGCATTTCGCACGCGCAACGACGGTCTCTACACCGCCCTACTACACAGAAGTGAAATTTGTTCTCAAGATGCTTATGGGGAGACATAATACTTGAGTGAAAGATGAAAGAGAGGTGAGCCGTTGGGGGGGTGTTAAGAACCTTGAAACGCAGAGATACGAGAAACGAGACAAGGTAGAGCTCTAGCTTGAAAGCACGACGTGATATCACGATATGAGGCCTGAATAAATCTACCGCAGAGTTAAGTGGGAAACTATATTAAATCGAAGTGTCGCTATGAATGATTTAACGTTTGTGTACATTTAATTTCAATGAAATGAGATCTCACTCGTGAAGAAAATGTATGTTCTTAATGTACAGACTGCAAAAATGTAATTACTGGCTTTGCCACGTAACTTTGTTCCATACGTTACAACCTATTTCACCGCCATTACTATTGAGGGTAGCGATTTATTATTATTTTCTGACTGTTGGTTTGGATTCTGCGTCGCCGACCATACAGTGTGGGGACTCTCTTTGTCAATACGACATCCTGCAGCTTTTATCTCTTATCTTGACATTGTAAGGTAATTTATTTTCGTAACATGCAGCAATATTACCTACTGAAACAGTTATACTCCCGTATTGTGAATGTCACTACTGGTAAATTTGGAAGTGTAATTAGTTACTATTTTATGTAAATAATACGAGGTAAGGAAAATAGTTGCATGTTCGAATAATATACGAGGTTTGGGGCATAAGTCACGGCAGGTACATTTATTACGCATGAATGTAGGATCTACCACACCATTGGAAATACTCAGAAGGGAGTGGATTGCGTAAGGTGCTGTGTAATGTATGGATAGTGCCGAGCAGGTTCACAGGTGTGGGATATATAGCGAGTAATCTGTCAGTAATGAAATCCTTGTGCTACATAATGTTTATTCTCAGAGTACAGTAACCTTTACCGTAAACCCTCAAAGTAGACTCCTAGATTGTCCACAACACGTTGCAAAGGATGCGGGAGACGTCGAATAGCAACCGCCTCATCATCTATGAATTTTATATTCTCATGTTTCACCTCGCTGGCAATGTATATTGTGCCCGAAACCAACTACCTCGCAAAGGTTCTTTCATTTTGAGGGTGAGACCAAAATCGCACGGAGATAGATCCCCATAGCTTTTTATTCATTGATGTTGTAATTATATAAAATCACTGTTTTAAATTAGACAACGACAGCTGAAATTAGTGTGTATGGTGCTGTAAAGCGAATAATTGTTATTGTTCTTGAAACTTGTACGATAAATATATAATATTCCTTGACAGAAAGTGTATTGAATGAATGAATGAATTTATTGAACTGAACATAACAGGCTTTCGCCCAGTTACAATGTTCCAATAAAATAAACACTCACAGACTGTTTATAGCTAGATACTAACTACTTACTACTTAACTACTTCTAAATCTACTTTGTAGCATCCTGCACATGGGCGGATCGCCAGCTCCACATGCAGCACACCACCTAACTAAACTAACTACTTTACTACATGAATATACTACTTAACTACTTCTAAATCTACTTTGTAGCATCTTGCGCATGGGCGGATCGCCAGCTCCACATGCAACACACCACCTAACTAAACTAACTACTTTACTACATGAATATATACTAAATCTATCCTAAATCTGTCTGGCCGCGACATCACCCCTGGTGAGGAACTGCTACCACCCTTCCCTGGGATGTCACGACCAGACATGTCTCATGAGGCTCGGAAACCGATACCTCATAGACCCTTTAAGCTGTCAATGTTATTTCCTCACCACTCCTTCCTGTAACAACCCACATGTGTGCGGATTGCCTAGCTCTACATGTAGGCTGTCACACCTATATTTCACTGCCGAGACGGATTCCATAACTCGGCTCATCTTTCACTGTCTCATTGACAACTTACTTCCTCTACCCTAACACTATTCACTACTTTACTCTACTTTACATGTGCAGACGTACCGAATCAACACTTTAGCTTGAGATAGGTCAGGCCTATCCCCGCCTCTTCCAACTCCACTGTACGTCATCAGCCAAAAGCAAATAAACTAACAAAACCAAACTAAAATAAAACCAAAATAAAATAAAATAAAACGGGCAGACAAACAACCAACAATCTCATTAGAAGGTAGCCAAAACAAACTAACTAACAAAACCAAAGAAAATAAAACAGGCAGACAAACAACAATACCTAAGGAACAAGGGAACACAACTGAACAGATATGAAAAACGAAAATAATACTAAACTTATAATTATTGTCGCCCTTAGTTATTAGTGAGTTAAACTCTATAATGTTCCATATCTGTGAATCAAACTTGTTTTATGTACATACATGATTACAAAACTTCGTTATTATTAACCCATACAGAGATGATACTTCAGAGATAACTACTCTCCGTATGTTTTCTTCTACTGACTATAATCAATTTTAAACTTCTTATTCAGTGTACGGGTAACTGGTCGATTTGGAGTCTCCCTCTTCCAACTTCGGTCGTCCGAAGTAGGAGAGCCGAGACTTGGTTCATCCTGAAATACTAGCATGCATTCCTGTATGTGTAGCTTAAGTGTCCCATAATATCCTTTTAACCATGTGTACTCGTGCTAATTACGCTGTTTCATCATTTTTTTTTCAGCAGCATGTGCCCCTTCCCTCATGCACTAATTTCATTGTTTTCTCCCACAAGCCTTTTATAATTGTGAATAATTTTAATAGTTTCCCTGGCCTTCTCCATTCCCTGTTTATTAATTTGACAAGAGTATAGTACTCAGATTCTCTTTCCATTTTATTTATCTCTTCCGCTTCCAAGTATTTAACCCGTAATGCTCTTGTACTTTCACACTGTCTCAAGAAATGTGCATTTCCTAACTCCTTTTCACACAATAAACATGTATTTGCGACTTCTGTAAATGCCTTATTTTTATAAACTCCCATCAACCACCATATCATTCCCCTGTATTCCCTTTTGGTTAATTTATCATGTATTATTTTCATACCTGGGTATATATTCTTGAATGCCTCCAGAGTTCTTCTATTATTACCCTCAGCTCTTAGCCTTTGTATTTCTATATCTGCTACCCTCTGTGCCACTCTCCCACAGACTTTTCTTTCTTCTAAATCGTTGTCCCAATAGTTCCCCATCCCAATTCCTTCTAATATTTTCTTTAAGTTGCCCGCCCAGTACCCATCCTCATACCTCATTTGGTGTCGGTAAGCTATATCTAGAATTTCTCCCCCTCCTCTCCTTTTTAACCTAAACCAATATTTTATTAATCTCTTAATTATATCCACTTTTATATTAATGTCAGTACACATTAATCTTGCTCCACTATTCGCTGTACATATTGGTAAGCCTGTAATTATTTTAATAAATCTACTAGTGACTGAATCGAGCATTACTATTTCCTTTTCTGTGCCCCATACTTCTGAACCGTATATCATTTTAGATTTAATCACAGCGTTGTATACATTTCTTTGTACCCTAAAATCAATATTAGGCATCCTGTTATCTAATATTCTTATACTAGCTAGGGCTGCTGTACCAATCAGTTTTGCTCTCTTGACGTGTTCAAACCAATTTCCATTTCCTGATATGATAATTCCTAAATATTCTAACTTATTAACTACTTCCAGATTTACTCCTTCAAGATACCATTTTTCCTTTTTTGCTAATTTGTTCCCGTTTTGGCACACCATTACTCTAGTTTTCTGTGCGTTAATTTTCATATTCCACTCTTTACAGTACTTCTCGATACCATCAATACTTTTTTGCATTGCAACTGGCGTTAGTGTGAACAGGAGTATGTCGTCAGCAAAGACAAGACCAGGAATATCCTGATTTTCTAAACATGGCAGTGCTAATCTCTCCTCAACTTCAAATTCTAGTATATCGTTAATGAACAATAAAAATAAAATCGGTGACAATTTACATCCCTGTTTCAAACCCATTTTAGAAATAATATCTCCTACTACTACTCCTTCTTTGACTCTCACAGTACACTTTACTTCAGCATATATCTTTTCTATAGCCCTTATCATTTTACATGACACTCCTACTTGTCTCAATCTAGTAACGACTGCCCCCCTGTTCACAGTATCGAATGCTTTTTCTAAATCTATTGATGTAATATACAGCTTTTCACGTTTTTTCTTTACATATTTGTCAATAAGAGTTCTCACAATAAAAACATTATCTGGTGTTGTTCTCCCTCTTCTGAAGCCACTTTGAAATTTCGAGAGGATTGAATGTCTCTCTGCCCAGTTCCTTAGCCTATTTGCTAGTATACCCGTATATACTTTCCCCAATGTGTCTAATAAGGTAATTCCCCTATAGTTTCCTGGATTTAATCTATCCCCTTTATTTTTGTATATAGGGCATATAATCCCCTCTTTCCAAGCTTTTGGAAATATACCTTTCTCGAATATTTTATTGAATATCTTTGTCAAAATTTCCAACATGCCGCTTCGTTCTCCCACCTCTTTCCAAAATTCATATGTGATACCTGAAATTGCTCCTGATTTTCCCTTTTTGGCTCGTTGTAACAGATTCCTTATTTCATGAGTCGAAATAGCCTCATCTAATTCAGGCAGAGTGACACTCAAACCCCTCGAAACAGTAATCCCCTCATGCTGAGCTCTCCATGTGTCTTCTTTATTCAATAATTTCTCGAAATACTGGACCCATGTACTGTAACTTATATTGGTCCCCCCAGAGCCCGACTTCTTCTTGGTTATTTGATTTATTTTATCCCATACTTTCCTACTGTCATTGTCCTTGCACTTTTTATTTATATCTGCAGCCAACTTTTGTTGCCATTCCAACTTCGTCTTTCTTAACAATTCTCTGTATTCTTTCCTTTTTTTACAAAATTCGTTTCTAGCTACTTGACCACCATCCACCCTGTATATCCTAAGTGCCTTCATAACTTGTGACTTTTTCTTTACACATTCTGTATTATACCATCCACCTCTTATCAGCGTTTTACTTAGATTTTGCCTCATACCTTTTCCTGCCATTCCTATTAAATTTTCTATCCTGGTTAGG
Source organism: Anabrus simplex (assembly GCF_040414725.1). Lineage (NCBI taxonomy): Eukaryota > Metazoa > Arthropoda > Insecta > Orthoptera > Tettigoniidae > Anabrus > Anabrus simplex. The sequence goes on along the minus strand of NC_090266.1, from coordinate 432,654,488 downwards.
GCTTCCTCCACTCTATTCTCTTCTATCAATTTTACAATACCTATTTTCCAAATCTCAAAATTTTCTCCATTGAAGTACTCTCTGAATTCATTTCCTAATTCTTCTCTCCAACGATACCTAGCTATTTTCCTCTCCTGTACGCTATCGTAAACGATCTCTTGCGCTCCTATCTCTTGAATAATTAATTTTATAGATACTGGCATATGATTTGCCTCTGCCCAATCCTTAATGCTTATCTCTTTGATAATTTGCAAACTATCCCTACAGCATACAACTAGGTCAATTGTACTGCCCCCATTTTCTACTATATAGGTTAGTTTTCCACTCTCATCTCCAAACCACCACCCATTCAATATATAAAGCTCCTCTACCGCGCATAACTCTAGTAGTTTTTCTCCATTTCTGTTACATTCTTTATCCTGGCTAGTTCTATTAACTAGTAATACCCCGTCCTCAAGTCGACTATAAACTGGTTTCTTGTCCCCTATCCTCGCGTTAAGATCGCCCATAATAATAATGCTTGCCTGATCATACGTACTTCTCATTCGTCTAATTTCTGTCGCTAAATTCTAAAAAAAATCATTCTGCGCAAATGGAGAGCTCAAAGGTGGATTATATATAAAAGCTATACATATTTCATTCCTCCAATTAACCCTATCTAATATTCTTATCCAGATTAATTCCTTAAACTCAGATTCTAACCGCTGTATTCTATCTTTTAAGTTGTTTTTGATAACCACTGAAATTCCGCCCGATATCCTTCCTCTATTGGATCTCCTCGATCCATATTGACTCCATACGATACACCCTTCTATCTTTAAGTCTTTCTTGTAATCAGCCCAAGTTTCTACAAGCCCAAGGATGTCCATTTCTTCCAGTAGCTCTTTAAAGTCTTCGTTACCTATTTTGCTCCATACTCCTTCAATGTTAACACATGATACCTTTAAGTCTAGTTATTTTTTACCTCTATGTTCTAAACTCCCTGACTTACTTCTAGTTATTCTAGATCTTTCCACTTCCATTATACTTCCCTCCGGAGAGCAAATAACGTCCTTCTCAGACAGTTCTTCTGTGAGTTTTAATCTACTACCTGAACCCATCCCCTTCTTCTGAAAAAAAGTCTTTTAGGCTCACTGACCTACGCCTGGAAGTATCCTCAGCTCCTCCACGCGGCGCCGCTGTTGACATCCGGCTCGCCTCGTCGTTCCTCCCACTGTTATTTAACTCCGCTGGAAGATCTTTCCCAGCCAGAGTCTTGGTTCTGTCATCAGGTGTGGCGCTACTTCCTGGATTCGTGTCGACTCGACAGTCAGCTGTTTGTCCATCCTCCTCCACTAGGTGTTCGTCCCTCTGCCGTCTTCTGTTCCTCTGTAGAGTATGCAGATCGCTGTTGTCATCAGATTGTACGTTATCAGCCACTGTGCAGGCAGCTGACTGCCACATTCCTTCCTCTACAGGCCGTTGCACTTCCTGGTGTGATGAACTCAACTGTCTATCCATTTCTCGTAGCTGTGCAATTGACCAGATACGCGACCAGTTACTGTCACCTACTATAAGACGTTTGCCTCTTATGTATGCTTTTAGTCCATAGTTCCTAGCTTTTACTAGGTGAAATCGCAAGACTCTCTGTTCCATAATTCTCTCTTTATCCATATCTCTTCTTACCCAAATCCTTTCTCCTTTCAAGTTCTTCCCATTGAGGATAATTTTGTTCGCCTTCAAAGCAGAAATCAACTTAACCTTAATAGGTCTTTTCCCTTTGATTCTCCCCAGCCTATATATTTCATCAATATCTTCTTCTTTACAATTTATCTTGATATGGTTATTTATAATATCCAACACTTTATTCGTTAGATCATTCGAATCCTCCTTTTCCTTCTCTGGAATGCCGTATATGAAAATATTTTTCCTCTTTGCGTCCTGGATAGTCATTTTCAGTTGCCACTTTAATTTATCAGTTTCTCCTTCAATCTCCTTCATATTCGACTTCAATAATTCTATTTCCCTAGAGTTTTCCACCACCTTTTCTGTCATAATTCTTCTCTCTTCTTTTATGCAGTCTTTCATTTCTGTCATGTCATTTCTCAGCTCGCAAATTAACTCCCTCGTTTGCTCAAACTGGCAAGCATCTCTGACTATTTCCCTAATCTTATCTATGTCCTCCCAGCTCAATGAACCCGTTGGTCCAGGGTTCATTTCTATGCCTCCTATTATCAGAAGAATTGCCACCACTGCTGCTACCATCATAGTTCCCTCAAGCCCAGATTTTCTTAAATGCACCTTATCACTTGGCGTACACACACACTTCACTCGCCCGTGCCATCGACCTATGGCCGCGCGATATTGCTCTAAAGCAATATTCATACTTCTCACTCAGCACTCACTGCACAATACAACCTCTCGCTTCGCTAGCTCGATTACAACTGAGAAAGTGTATTGACAAGGCGGATTTAACCTTAATAATTTTTTAAATAGTTTTTAATGAGAATAATTATTTTGCTAGTTGCTTTACGTCGCACCGACACAGATAGGTCTTATGGCGACGATGGGAAAAGGAAGGGCTAGGAGTGGAAAGGAAGCGGCCGTGGCCTTAATTAAGGTACAGCCCCAGCATTTGCCTGGTGTGAAAATGGGAAACCACGGAAAACCATTTTCAGGGCTGCCGACAGTGGGGTTCGAACCTACTATCTCCCGAATACTGGATACTGGCCGCACTTCAGTGACTGCAGCTGTCGAGCTCGGTAAATGAGAATAAAATCTTACTCACAACGTGTGTAGTATTTTACGTAGAATTACGTATACAGTGTAGAATTCCGGGTACATGAGCTAGTGTTACATACTTGTGATAACAATTCAATACTGCAGCTAAGGAAAAGCAGGATCTAAACTGTACTTACACAGTTTATGGAATCGTCTTCATTGTTGGTGATCTGAATATCTAGTCAGCCTTATATTATGGAAAAACAAAGTGAATGGACAGTTTATTAAAACAAAGATATGACTGAAATTGTTACTTTATCGCAGTTTCTCTGATGTTTGCTCGTTCGAAACATTTACTGTAGCGATTTGAGATGAGATCGAGAATGAGAATAAAACACATTACACGACAACCTTCGTAGTTTATCGCAGTTAGAGTGATTATGTCTGATATGCCATTTTCAGGTTAAAATACAACATTTGAAACGTATAGGAACAATGTTGTGCATGTTCTGTAATCATTCCCCAAGACTTCGGACCCTTTTCAGGTTCTCTTTTTAATATGCAGTGAGATTTTCTCATCGGTTGGCCGGGAGGTCCGTCCAGCTTATCTGTCTCCCGTTGACTCATCACTTCCCGTTACACAGCGCAGCGACAGCACAGGAATGTCCGCATTTCGCAGTTCGGGTCCGTGCTTAGAACGTGTATTAAGTGTTCATCTGTCGTTCTAACTATTCTCGAGTTGTGAAGTGTTACTTCGGGGAATACTTTTCATAATGTCTCCACATGTGTACACGGTAGAGGAAAGGGTATTTATGTGAAAGCAGAGTAGTGCAGGGAAGTCGTTAGGCTATTTGTGACACAATTTCCAGGTGTACGCCCTTCACATACACAGACCATGTGGAAACTCGTAAACAAATTGAGAGGGATTAGTTCTTTACTTGATAAGAAGCGAAGTAATACCAATATAATGGTCCATTATTGGACATTATAAATTTTCCAGCTAACTCATTCTTGGTTGCCTGCATTTCGCCCTCGTATGCTAAGTTAGGCTCGTCAGTTGGGACTTAGCACACCACCCAAGATGCAAGGCTAGTGCATACTGTGGAGGCCACTGCATAGGCTATGTGAAGGCACCAGCAGTGCCAATGCACTATGAGAGCTATGTCTCATTTCCAAAAAATAGATGCCTGCCTGGCCATCAAATGATGTAGATGTTGATTCCCATAGGGAACCTAAAATATTTGTCCTGAATGAGTAAATTTATAATACCAATATAATGGTCCATTATTGGACATTATAAATTTTCCAGCTAACTCGTTCTTGGTTGCCTGCATTTCGCCCTCGTGTGCTAAGTTAGGCTCGTCAGTTGGGACTTAGCACACCACCCAAGATGCAAGGCTAGTGCATACTGTGGAGGCCACTGCATAGGCTATTTGAAGCCACCAGCAGTGCCAATGCACTATGAGAGCTATGTCTCATATTGGTATTATAAATTTACTCATTCAGGACAAATATTTTAGGTTCCCTATGGGAATCAACATCTACAGCAAGAAGCGAAGTGTTAAAAAAACGTGCACATAACGAGGAAAAAGTAAATTAAATCGCAGAAAGATTAGAACAGAGGCCTTCAAAATCCTAAGACGACTTTTACAAGAAGACGGGGTTTTGAAGAGCTCAGCATGGTGGGCTACGACAACGTTGAAAATAACATTTTCTGCCATAACGTACGAGATTATTTCCTTAATACTTAATTACTAATTATTAATTAGTAATTTTCTTAATTCTAATTGTTATCTCATGTCATGCACGGATAAAGTGAGCGAAGTGCTGTCCTTGTTACTATGGCGCGGAGTGGGGAGTGATGAGTCAAGGGGGACGGATAAGCTGGGCGCGCCTGCCGGCCAACCGATGAGAGGAACTCACTGTATAAATGAAAATGGAAATACAATTCAAACCTGTCTTGCTAAATGAAAGACGTAAGGTCTGAGTGGTTTATTAATGAATAAAACATATTAGTTTATTGTTGTTATGTTCACAACCGTGAAATTAATCAATATTGGTCGATACTACTCTGTTCGATTGCTAATATACAACACACTCTAATATCCGATAGACAAGTCACGTGATAGAGCAATTATGAAAGCTGTTAACAAGGTAAGGAGATTGAATGCCCTCAAGTCTAGCGAGCGAAATACTAAATGTATGTTGAATCTGTACCAAACTGGTCTCCTGATGCGGATCTGCCCTGCAGATGGGTAGGAATTAAAAACGTTTCTGTACAGTCCATTAAATGTTATTACTACTTTGAACATTACGAAGGTCTTCACGAAATGCACAACAAATAACAAGGTGAATGATTAATCTGGTGTTTGCGCAATTGTCTTCTAAGATCATTTGTCTGGGCTACGTGTGGAATTCACTTTCCTGTTGAGGAATCGCCATTTCTGCTGATTGAGGAAGTTGCTAGGGACCATTCTGGGGAGTTTCATATCTTAATTTAGACAATCGAGCAACCGTTTCCTTGATTGCCATAGGGCCTGCATCCATTTGTAGCGTGATGAATGTCATTCTTGGGTACCGACTACTCATGACGTGTCCATACCAACGATCTTCCTGAATTTTCTCATTAATACGGCCACTCCCGTGACTGCTTATCTACCCAAGTTCATGATATGTTCATAGTCATAAAAGCACCCATAGAATATCTCTATAACATGGAGGGGTTGTTCGCCCAGGTGGATGCCAGCAAATATTAAGAACAATGTTCAGTGGTTTGGTTCACAGCACTCTTGTACACCTTCAGCAACGAGTGAATGGGCATCCTGCAGACGAATAGGACTTCAGTGACCTGTCTACAATTCATTCATGATGCTTGGACCGAACCACGAGCGTCTGGAAGGATATCACCATCCCCACAGATCAGAGAGCTGAGGTATTTAGATTTGACAGTTTGGCAGTTTGGCACAGGACCTCGCTGTCGACATAAATTTTTCTGTCCGTCCGCTGTACACACTCCATGCTGTGAATTTTCTTCTTCCTCAGCCTCTACACATTCATTTTTTTTTTGCAAGTTGCTTTACGTCGCACCGACACAGATATGTTTTATGGCGACGATGGGACAGGGAAGGGCTGGGCGTGGGAAGGAAGCGGCCGTGGCCTTAATTAAGGTACAGCCCTAGCATTTGCCGGATGTGAAAATGGGAAACCACGGAAAACCATCTTCAGGGCTGCCGACAGTGGGGTTCGAACCTACTATCTCCCGAATACTCGATACTGGTCGCACTTAAGCGACTGCAGCTATCGAGCTCGGTCTACACATTCTCTGACAAATTATAATGACAATTGTATAATTATATTGAATAGGTGGACACAATATTTTTATTCAAGAAATAATTTTACTTATTGTGACGCCATTACCAATTAATGAGCAATGTGTCTACGTTTTCTTTACCAGAAAGTAATTTATGCTTTGTCCTTTCCTATACTAGAAGTAAGCTGGAGGGTAAGCAGATTAAGAATAGTTCTGATACACACTGTATAAGTTACAGCGCTTTTGTCTCGGACCAATAAAATAGGGGCTAACGTCCTGAGCTGTCACACGTAACTTAATGAGAAGGAAGCTCATGGATACACGAGTTTGGGTATTGTGACATTCTATTCAGTTTATTTTTAAAAAGAAGTTCAAGGATTATATTAGATTTAATTTTTGATTTTTTTCAAACAAACAATGTACATTAAAATGCACTTTTCCGTGGCGTTAGGTTCTAGCGATTACGATTGTATTTCTAGTTCTGTTCTCCAACATGCTGTTCATTTGCTTTGATACTAGGATGTTTTTACTGAAATAATTTTACATATGCTCTGGGTTGTGAGCAACTCGTATTTGACTTAATGATATTGGCTTGAAAAGCTCGTTCCTTCGCCGAACTATCCCATCTTTCAATATCATGGTTAATGGAAAACACAACGAACAGCAAACACATTCTTATCTATCACGTTGTCATTTCACGAGGCTAGCACGTAGCGTTGAATGACTGATGAACAACGCAAGGGCTGACATTAAAGAAGAACTCTCGTTACACAAGATATTACATTTTATTCATGAACAAAAGTAATTCTCATTTATTTAGCTTTGTACCCTGAAACGCAAATACGTAGTATGAAGGTGGATAGATTGTCAAAATAGTTGGTGTATTATGAGAATTACTTTTACTTATTCGGTAAGATCTAGTTTGTTTCTTGAACGACTCTGCTTTCATTTGAGTGAATAATAATGGGCAAAGTAATGAGCTGAAGGAAGAAACGAGAGCAACCAGATGAAACGCTACTTTCCTTCTCCCATCATCAAATTAAAGTACGTACTTGGGATTTCAACTCAGAGCAATCATTAACGTAATCCTAAGGCCTTAGAGAAACAACAGCTGTGCTACGGGGCATTACATTTATTTCACAAATGTCTGTTCATTAACAATGCGTCGTTTAAGAGCCGCATTTACTTTCTTAAATATGTTGCAAAATATTAATTATAAGGCATCTAATTCCAATTCAACATTCCCTAATTATTGCAGAACTTACTATGACCAAAAATTCTCATTCCTTTATATGTTGTACGCAAAAAACGCGTTGTCACAATTCATGACATGTTTCGAAACACAACTTCATCCTATGCCCCGAATTGTCCATTCAAACCCTGGCACGAACAACAACATTCCAGCACACTCCAGCAGATATCCAAATAATAGGGTTCATCAGAGAACTTACAGACGTATAAATACGGTCTCGTTAGCAAAGGAGCAGTGAGAAACATGCTCATGCTGACGACGACGACGACGATGATGATGATGATGACGATGATGATCAACGTGCCCAACGTCGATATCTCCGGCCCAGCGGAAGGCAAAGGGAAACAGGAACAACAAACATTACACTGATATCTTCAGGGAGCAAAGTGGACGAATGTAAGATAACAAAATGGAAGTTATCTACCTCAAGGCACCTTAGGAGCAGATATGAGTTGGCTGCGAGGTTCGGGTCGTGTGGCTACAAGCCTGCATTCTGGAAGTGATGGGTTCGAATTCCACCGACGGCAGTCCTGAAGAAGGATTTCCGTGCTTTTCAATTTGAATACCAGACAAATTCTAGGACAGTACCTCCATCGAAACTATGTCCACTGCCTTCCCAGTCCAAGCCCTTTCATATTCATGCGTCGCGGAAAATCCTCGATGTGTTAGAGCGACGTTAAACCACTAGCAAGAAAGTAGCAGCTTGGGAATACCTCTAAGTTCTTTTTGTCCTTTAGTGACTTTCAGTCCTTACTTTGTGTAGTTCTAAATCTTTGAATAGTGTAAACACCTAGTTGAGGCTGCACATGAAAGAAGAGGGTTGAAGTAAACGATCAGTTGTCCAAATGTGTGTTTTCACTTTTCATTATCATGAGAGAAATATGAGGCAGCTAATCACAATTAGTTCTTGTTGTTTGAGTATCAGTCGATAGACTGGTTTGATGCAGCCTTCCATGTCACCCTATCCTGTGCTAACGTTTTCATTTCTACTTAACTGCTGCATGCTACATCTACTCTAATCTGTTTGTCATATCCATACCTTGGTCTACCCCTAGCGTTCTTACCCCCTTCACTTCCTTGAAAAACCATTTGAGCAAGTCCTGAGTGTCTTGAGATGTGTCCTGTCATTCTATATCGCCTTCCAATCAAATTAAGCCAAATTGATCTCCTCTCACCAATTCGATTCAGTATTTCTTCATTCGTAATTCGATCTATCCATCGTCTAGCATTCGTCTGTAGCACCACATTTCTATTCACTTTCTTTCTGAACTAGTTATCGTCCATGTTTCACTTCCATACTGTACCCGCTCAAAGCCTGAGTTCCAACCAGCATTTATCTCAGGGAGTGTTACGGTCCGAATCCATCGCAACTAATACTGAATAAAAAAAATATTTTGAGATATAAGATCTCAAACTAAATGTAAGGGCGCCATCCAATCAGTACTACAGGGACACTCTAATCTTTATCTTTAAGGCTCATCATAAAACACACAAATTATATATATTCAGATCAAAGGGAAATTATGAAGGCTCCGTCCTAGGAATGGGGACGGATATTTAAACGGTCACCAAGGGTTTACTATTCTACAAGAACAAGAACCTGGAACTGTTTCCTTGCAAATGCTAAAGGAGCATTTTATTTAAGTAAACAAAATAATTTTTACACACAACAAAATCTGTTGACCCTTGATTTGCCGGTAATTTGGCAAATTATTCCTGAAAAATGATTACATAATATTTGTCACCTTTGACCACCCTTCCATTTGGGTGGTGGAACCGTTGATGTCTGAAGGTATCAGATTTACCTTCGTTAACACCATGACCATATTTGATCATGGACCAATTACCTGTTGGCTAAGTAGGCGCGATCACATGGACCATGTTATCGCCTCCACTTTGATTGAGATGAGACCAACCCGGGAAACTACAAACTCTCCCCGGGTTCCTAACCAAGATATGCTAATCGTTAGTTGAAGGAATACGACAAAGGGACTCTAACCTAATGGTCCAGATGTAGGGATTTGCCTTCATTGTACACATATTAACTTAACTTATTATTTACAACCAATTGACATTATAACGTTAATTCGCCACCTGGCTTCCCTAATATCATCCATCATCATCATCCGAAATAATAAGAAAAATAAATAAAATAAAAAATATTTTATTAAATATTATTATTATTATTATTATTATTATTATTATTATTATTATTTGTGGAGATCATGATTATTGTAACCCGTAATCATCCTCGGAATAATATTTCAACTTTTCGCGATTTTTATTTTCATCTGAAATAAATAAAAGTAGCTTCTTTGATTATTCTTCTTCTCCTTCTTCAAATATTCTCATTATTATTATTATTATTATTATTATTATTATTATTATTATTAGTTAAAAATCTCAAATTTTTCATTTCAACTCCCAACATCATTATTATGTCCAAAATATAAAAAAAGTAAATTCTTCTTCAAAAAACAAGTAGTTTTTTATATATATTTATTATTATTATTAATTTAAAAAAATTAATTTCGCCTGTTACACGGTAGTCCACTCTTAATATGTTTAACGCATAACCCCTTTTACAATTCCGATTTATTTTGGCACTAATCAATCCAGATATGATTTACTTGGAATATTATTATTATTATTATTATTATTATTATTATTATTATTATTATTATTATTATTATTATTAATAGTATTATTATTCTTTCGAGATTCTTTATTTTTATTCCCCATCTTTATAATTTAGTCACATACGTTCTCTCCCAAACAGAAATCACCAAGATCCGAATTCACATCGGTCGGGACATAATAGTGTTCGAACCCGCAACCTCATTTTCGTACTGTCGTTAATTCATGGAGACCATATGCTCCTAAGACAATTCTCAAATCCCATAACACCTCAGAGTTGGGCAAATACCTCCAATCTCTGCAAGTGTTAAATTATTCCTTCCTTTTCCATTTTGAAGTCCATTTGTCCATTGGAACTCTTCAAAACATTTTCGCTAATTAACCCTCGGTGTGTGGACTCTATTCTGCCACTCAATACACCGGTATATAAATACAACCTCTATGCAGGCCTTAAGATCCATCTATTTCTTCATCAACATCAGTACAATTCACTTTCATTTCGGGCCGGATTTCTGTCCCACAAAACTCCAAATCTCCACCTTTTGGCTCAAATCACTCTGGGCTTCAAACATAGCGTGGCCATATTATCAAAATGCCTATCTCGTTTCTACCACAATTTATTTATGATTATTATGGAGTCCAAAACGTTAAATCAAAAATTAGTGTTAAAACCGGATTCACTGCACAAATTATAATTATTCACGGGACATGTGATCTCCACATTTAAATTACTTTAATTTGCAATCATTCTATCCAACTAGGCCCGTGCCTTTATTCTCAAAGATTATTATTAAACACGCCTTTACACATTACCAAATTTTTATGTACTACTTCGACACTTGTACAGATTATTATTTTGTCCACTGGCGAACTTCGCGATATTTACAAACAAATCACTGGACTTCATTCCGTCCCACAACAATTTAAATCACTTGGCAATCCTATCTCTGGATTATCTTAACAACATGCCTTAATATCTATAAAAGTTCCGATAACGGAAAAACACTTTGGAAGCACTTCTAAATGAATATTAACATTATCTTTACGTGAAACGTGCTCCATATCATATCAAACAACTCAAGCACTTGAATGAACAACCCAACCCTACTATACTCTATTTAATAATCAAAATTATGATGAGTGCTCGATCTAATCATGTACATATTAATTTGTCCCTTTGTCTATCTATCTTTGAATTTATACTAGCCGGAAACGGCTCGTTTCACAATCAAGTTACCATGATAAAATAATATGATTTCCTCCCCCTAACGATAGCAATCTACAAATATGTTAAAAAGTTACTCATCTCTGCCATTGTAGTCTGCTAAAACCGGACGAGAAGCCATAGCCCCTCCGGTTTTTAGCAATGCATTCCACTGGTATTCATGCCAGCTTGAAGAATTAATCCTTGACCCTTTTCAACTTTACACATTTTGAATAAAACAAATAAATTAACTGTTGCACTTTGGAATAATTTCCACCCTAAATTCTACTCACAAATTTTACACTCTCGGCCTTGTATCTAGCCCACTTAATGTAGATATACATTCTTCATTCCTTTCCCGGACACTAGGAACATGGGATACCTCGGGATTCCCTTTACAACGGCCCGTGCGCGCACTTGAATTTCCCGTCTCACGTTCGTGTAGCTGACCAGGTATCAGTTTAGAATCGACTGTTTACTAGGTGACATAAACACTCGTGACCGTTCTCATGTAACGCACTTCCTAATCTGTTGGTAGAATCTCACACTCCGTAAGTTATGCTTTACTGAGTCCTGTCTATTTGAAACACTTCATACTAGTATACTGCTCAAGACTGTAATATGAGCTACATCACGTCATGAATCACTGTACTATGTAACAATATAATACTTCGAACCCTACTCCACGAGTAAGTACACACTCGCACCCCTGTCGTAATCACGGCTCGAACAAAATATCAGAAGTTGTCACGCACCCCTGGCGTGGTGACCGCTCGAACACTTTATCAGAAGTAGTTACGCACCACTGGCGTGGTGACCGCCCCAACAATTTGTCAGAAGTAGCTGTCAGTCCTTGTCCACGACCTCATATTTATACTTGTATCCCCTCTCTTCCGAGTTCACCGGAGTTCATCTTGGGACGCGCAGTCCCGATATCTTCATACGACATTTTGCGGTTTGGCCCGTGGCTTTAATATATGATCCAATGGTGTAATTATGTTCTCAATTGCTCTATACGAATTCTCAACTATTATCGTTCGCTGGTAATGGATATATTCGCGAATTTAGCTGCCGTATCCCGGCTCGGGATTTCGCGCTCTTTTGTGGCTTCCTTTGCCTTCAGCCAATCAACGAATAGCGTCCATGAATTCTCAGAATTACACCATGCAATCTCCCGCAATTATTAACTTTTTATAAGTTTTATGGTATAGTAAGGCTCCTAAATTCCACTTTATTCTGAATTGATAATTCACTTCCTTCTATCAGTTTAATCCACGGAGTTAGCCTCGCTAGTGCTTCTTCCAATATGAAGTTGTCGCCTGGCTTTGGTCAAGTGAATTTTTCCATTGGTCCACCTAAACCACGTGACCGGGAAGGCTCATATTTTTTTCTTCCAGTGCCAACCCCGCGTTCAACTCCCGCTAGTGACATGGAGATACCCGGCCATCATTTCTCAGAAATTTGCACCCGGCTCTCTGCGCTCTTGTCACTACCTATTCGGCCCGAGGCTATGAAAACCTTCCGCAACTATTCAACAACTCGTGCCTTTCTCTTTCCCCCTCGTCACAATTTCTGAGAATTCTAATTCTGTCACTCATTGTGTTGGTTAATCTCAGTGGAGACAATATTCTGTGCATGTTTCACCATACCATCACGGCCTGGCCTGTTCTTACTGAATGTACAGTACGATCTTCTTGCTTCTGAAAATGAAATATATATTCCTCCATAACTAATTATAATTGCATGACGCTTATCACACCCCCACCAGGGCGCAATACAACGCCACACTCCAGACGAAAGTCTTCAAAAACAACTTTCTAATTCCTATATCAATGTTCTAATTGAACAAATTGATCTTCTTAACAAAGGCCTTCCTTGCTTGCTTGTGCTAGTCTGCATTTTATGTCGTACTTACTTCTGTCATCATTAGTTATTTTACTACCCAAGTAACAATATTCATCTACTTCCCTTAAGACTTCATTTTCTAATCTAATATTACCTGCATCACCTGACTTCACTTGACCGCACTCCATTACTTTTGTTTTGGACTTATTTATTTTCGTCTCGTACTCCTTGTCCAAACATCCACCCATACCCCTCAGCAATTTCTCCAGATCTGCTGCAGACTCAGATAAAATAACAATATCATCGACAAACCTCAGGGTTTTGATTTCCTCTCACTGGATTGTGATTCCTTTTCCAAATTCTTTTTTGCTTTCTTTTATTGCCTTTTCTATATAAACATTGAAATGGGGGGCTGACTAACTGCAGCCTTGTCTCTCTCCATTCTGGATTTGCTGCTTCTTTTCTACAGCCCTCGATTCTTATCGCTGCCGACTGATTTGTATACAGACTGTAGATAGTTCTTCGTTCTTGGTATCTGATCCCGATCCCCTTCTGGCTTGGTCCAATTAACATTATCGAATGCCCTTTCTATATGTACGAACGCCGTGTACGTGGTTTTGTCCTTCTTAATTCGATCCTCTAAGATCAGACGTAAAGTCAGGATTGCCTCACGTGTTCCTACATTTCCTCTCAAGCCAAACCGATCTTCCCCCCAACTCAGTTTCAACTTGTCTTTCCATTCTTCTGTAAATAATACCTGTTTACAGTTTGCAAGCGAGGGATACTAAACTAATGGTGCGGAAGTTTTCACAATTGTCAGCACCAGCTTTCTTAGAGAGTAAATATCCTTATATCATATGTCTCCGAATTCATTCGGCTGAAGTTCATAATTAAAATGTTGTCTGTAACAAATCCCATTGCCCACTTTAAACACAAATTTTGGTCGTTAATTTTTGAACCATCCAGCATTGAGAATTAATGTTTCTCTTACAATGTTTATGCTTAAACAATGTTACGGTGTTTTTTACACTGATATTATTAGGACCTAATCTAAATAATGTCGACCAAATCTGGTTTCTGAAACATCTGTAATTCGAGTTTACTACATCCATGCGTAATCAATGGTTGAACTTTCAAGCCTTATAACAAGCAAATGATGTACGATTCGTCCACCATAATGATTTCTAGCTTCATTTCTTCATAAATTTTACCTTCGTACTATTGTTCCCGTAAGTTACTACGGTAAGTCTTTCGTTTCAAACCTCCAGATTATGAATCATAAATCTAATGTCGACTCAAATTTCACTACATTTCAAAATTATTGAGAAATGAATTACGGGGAACAGGTTAGATCAGCCAATTATCCTGGAAGATATTTTCATGAGCCGTGCAAGAACATGACTGATTGTGCTTTGGGAAAATATGAGAATATTAGAAACTTTAGATTGAAATTACCGTGTTCAGTTCTTGGATAAGTGGCCTTAATGAGAAGTGAATTATCCCCTCATCAATTTCTTAATCAAGTATTTAAATGAATATTATATTTACAAATTCCTTAAATTTTCCGTAAGAATATCACGAAGACTTTGTGAATGATAATTTAATAATGTGTCTCGTCACGAACACAATGTAAGGTTCAAGTACGTAAACCCTAAACTCAAGCAGAAGGAGCTTATAAAAATGTCTGATGTATGGTAAAATGAACAACTTTCACATCAAATACATACTTGGGAACAAACATTTTAATTCTATTTTCTTGGATGCAAGGTGCTTACACTGTTCACTCCAGGAAGGGTGAAATAATTATCTATCGATCTATATGACTTTACGAGTGCCTTAGAGAGAATACTCGAATAGTCTACTTTAAGAATTAAATGTACTCTTCAGTCTCTGAGCTATGGACCAGGACTTATGTATCTATCGTTCAAGAAAGCTACTAATGGTCAGTCTGAGGTAGATTTTAGAACTTTCCTTACGGATCTTATCATGAATGAGGTATGTGTCGTTAATTGCACCAGTAAGATTGAATAAAATGATGGAAAAGTCTCCATCTCACAAGTTTTCTTTCTTACACTGAATTTATCTCCGTTTATCAGAGTGGTCTTGCGGTATATTATAATTCCATCGCGTGAATCTAGAAATGACTTAATTTCAATCCTAATAATAATTCGTATCACAAGCTTAACTCATATTAACACAGTAGTGAATTCCATTTGTGATATCCGTTAAATATCATTGATCAATGAACCTTTCATACAAAATATTGAAATAAAATTTTATTTATGATTCATTAAGGACATCGATTATAATGTTACTTTAGTGTCTGCAATTGATTATGTGAAAATATATTTTCAATGATATAGTTTCAAACTAATATGAAGGGAACAACAATATAGTATTTTTATCACGTGCACTGCGTGTAAACGAACGTGACTAATTTCTTTCAACTACTTACCCGCCCCAGCTTCGCACGGGATGAATTATGAATATAATGCAGTAGGCTCCTTTTAAACGAGGACATAAACAGATTTCCTTGTATGCGTGTTTCATATTTCACGTAAAACTGACCTATGATTACAATATCTATAGTCACATAAATCCACAAGCCGGCATACTAACTTAAATAATAAGAGAGAGCATTTGGCGTAGACAACATCCTGTATTCTGAAGAGATAATTCATATCAATATTTCATGAAAGTGTACTTCTTTTGGAACTTTGTGTGAAAATTCCTAACTTAAACAGTATCAAGTCATCCTAGTGACAAATTAATTTATTTAATAAGAAGTGTGTAAGTTATTTCCTATTTAGTGTTTACGTATAAACATATTTCATTGTCACATGTTTTGATTACTAACCAGTTTATCATATCCTCAAAGAAAAGATGTTTTCAGTTATTACTGAACCATCGGAAACGATTCTAGATGATTGTTTTGATGTCAGTGCATAAAATTTAATTTTGGAATTAATAGTTAATTTGAAATTCAGTTTTACTGGTGCTCAAAAATGTCAAGTTTTGTATGCTCATTACTGACATCGGAAAGAGGAGCTACCATAAAATTATTTACATGTATTTTGTGTTCGCATTAGAAGGCGTAATTGCTTCGAATGGAAGTAAGTTAATATAAAGTATTTTATATAATTTGTTTATTTTTATGCATTTGCCCATGAAAACTGACCGTTTCAAGGAAATCAGGCAGCTGGTGCCCATCGTACGATAGTGGTGCTATTAACTTATGTAAAACATTTTGTAGACAAAATGGAAGTTCAGGACGATTCCCCATAATTAAGTGAAAGTGATAATGCATGGATTCACATCCTCATGAATTTAGATAATTACCTAGCGCGATGATACTTTCTTCAAACGGCTACCACTAATATGTTGACCCCACGTGACAACTGAAAGGCCTTCAGTTCCATTCCTCGATTTCAAGATTCCACTCGTGGAGGTATGTATACCAACAAGAATGTTTATAAGATTTCTGAGACCGTGTGAAAAGATAATGATAACAAATATGTTATAAAAATGTATGTCACCAGTAGAGGGCTAGTTACTTACGTTTTATTATGTTTGTCGGGTCCTCAACCCGAAGGCTAGTTGGATCCTACACAGATCCACCATCAGCTGTCATAGATAGACCAGGTTAATTAAAGAGGCGTACGTGGTAAGTGTGGAGTTAGGTACTTTCCGTTAGACAGATACATTTAAGTAACACACTCTATCTACCCTACCAGGAGATATCTTCCGTAATTGCAAGTGTATCCTGTTGTTAATAAATACATCTTCTATATCAGAACGATTATTCTAACATATTTGTATTAGTTTAAAACTGCTCCTTCATATTTCGACAGTTGCTCCAACCTTTCGTGACAGCCAGTTTGAAGAATAGTGTGACCGGTGTTGTCCAGTAAACCGAAGGTCTTCCGAAATCCATGCCACTTCCCTTGCCTGTGGAACAATTCAAAGCATTCTTCCACGATATTGGAACTCCTGTCATTGTCACATTAGTCACTTTAAGACATACTACTATATTTTTATATGATTTGATGATTTCGAGTCTGGCAACATTAAGGGACACTGCGACTGAAATTTTGGCAAAATATATGAAAAATATTGATTTTCGGTTTTTTTAAATATTAATACACCCCCAACCCCTGCGGATCAGATAGCAGTGTTTTTATCCGAATTCCGCCATTTTTAAAGCTCTAGCATAGCTTTTAAATGCCTGGTGTGCAGTCTTTTAAACGCCCACTTTCGTTCGACTCACGATCAGCGCACATCAGTGGTGTATTCAAGCAGATTTCTTTATTTCATTTCATAGGAATCATTCAAAAAGCCCTCCTACATCTGTCAGTCTGCATTGTGCTGCTTTCTAGTGGAGGAATGTGTCAACCATGTAGCAAAGAGAATGGGAACAGGCTTGCGACAGGTGGTACAGACTTCGAAGCTGAAAGGTGTACAACTTGGTGGTCGTACAGGTGGTCCTACTAATGCCACAATAACAAAACTTACAAATTATTATAGGAAGGCAATAGTACAAAACATAACTAATATTGCAGATATGAAGAAAGCAGTGTATGCCACTCTATACCACTACATGTCAACTGACAGTAAAACCAAGCACAGGAAGTGTCCTGAAGGTTCTGAGTCTTAGTGCTTTTGCAATCAAGTATCACAGCAGGTAAAACCCTACAGAGCCATGACAAAATGGCTATGAAGCTTTCAGAACCTTTAGTTGTAAGGATTATGCCTGTTTATGAAAGGCTGGCATCAGATGAGCTACTATCCAGATGCATCCGGGGTGCTACTCAAAATCAGAATGAGTCCCTGCATTCTGTTATCTGGAGGAAGTGCTCAAAAGAGATTTTTATTTCACGGAGGAGACTTGAAATTGCTGTTTGTAACGCTGTAGCAGAATTCAACATGGGGTGTAGTGCAACAAGAGAGTTGAAATCAGAAATATCACAAACTTCAGTATCTCATGTCACAGCACAAGCACTTAAAAGTTGCGACAGTCGCAGGAAGTATGATAGTCTGCGGTCATCAAAGGAGAAGCGAAAGGCATGTCGACGGAAGGTGAAACTGACCAAAATGAAGGAGGCTGTAAAAGGGAAGAAGGAGGGTATCACCTATTCTGCAGGACAGTTCTAATGTCTTTGGTAACCTGAAACCTTGTAAATTGTCCATTATTTTGGAAAATTACTTTTTTCTCTGATTCACTTTTTCAGGCATTCGAAATGTTACATGCATCATAAATCTTATGATATTGCTTTCATAATCTGCATGTATTATCTTCATTACAATGATTATAAACCTGCTGATCGATTATAGGATTGCACTTTTGATCTGGCTGCAAAAAATTTTCTAACTTAAAAAATTGAAGATTTTTTATAGAATAAAAATTGGATATGAAAAAATGTATTTCTTCATACCCATTAATGCAATTCAAAAACGAATCCGTATGTTTCTTCCAGTTGTTTTAGTGTAATAGAATATTACCTAAAAGTTACACTATCTTGATTGGTTTAATGCGGCATACCTTTATAATTATTGAATAATTTGCACATGAAAATGTACAAAATAATTAATATCTCAAGAACTAATCAACTTGCAATCCTCAAATTTCTACAATGGTTTATATTATGACTATTCATCTATATATATAAAAGACCTTGTCCTGACTGACTGACTGACTGACTGACTGATTCATCTTCGCCGAGCCAAAACTACTGGACATAATGAAATGAAATTTTGGGGATATATTCATGTTAAGATGTAGGTGCACGCTAAGAGAGGATTTTTGGATATTCCGCACTCTAAGGGGGTGAAATGGGGGGGGGTGAAATTTTAAAATGAGTGTATCTATATCTCAAAATTTTTAAAGTTTAGAGATGTGAAAATCGGTACTTAGAACCTTTTATTAAAATAAGGAAAAAAGTATTTTTTGTTTCCAGAAAATCCCAAATGGAGGGGTGAAAAGGTGTGAAAAAGCGGTTGAATGCTTATAATCAGGATACCGTTACTCATATATGAGAAACTGAAGATAATACAGAACTGAAAATTGGTACTTTTGATCGCTTTTAAAAATAAAGAAACATATTTTTTTAAGGAAAATCCAATTCATGGGAGGGTGAAAAAGTGGGTGAATGTTTAAAATGAGTGCATCTATACCTCAAAACTTTTAAAGTTTACAGATGTTAAAATTGGTATTTAGAATCTTCATTAAGAATAAAGAAACACGTATTTTTTGTTTTCGGAAAATACAAATAGGAGGGGTGAAAAGGGGTGCAAAATTGGTTGAATGCCGTTCAAGAGAATACTTATATCTCAGAAACTGAAGATATTACAGACCTGAAAATTGGTATTAGGGATCTACCTTAAAAATAAACAAACGGGTATTTTTTCGTTTTTGGAAAATCAAAATAATGGGGGTTAAAAGGGGGTGAATTTTTAAAATGAGTGTGTCTACAACTTAAAACATTAAAAGTTTACAGATATAAAAGTTGGTATTTAGAATTTCCGTTAAAAATAAAGAAACACGTATTTTTTGTTTTCGGAAAATCCCAGTTGGAAGGGTGAAAAAAGGTGAAAAATGTGTTGAATGTATTTAATGTGGCAACTTACATTTCAGAACCTGAAGATATTACAGACCTGAAAATTGGTGTTTGGGATCTCCTTTAAAAATAAAATTACAAGCATTTTTTTGTTTTTTGAGAATCCATCTAACCGGGGGGGGTGATAAGGGGGCGAATTTTTAAAATGAGTGTATCTATATCTCAAAACTATTAAAGTTTATAGATGTTAATATTTGTACTTATAATCTTCTTTAAAAATAAAGAAACACGAATTTTTGTTTTTGGAAAATCCCAGTAGGAAGGGTGGAAAAGGGTGAAAAAGGGGTTGAATGCCTTTAATGTGGCTACTTATATTTCAGAACCTGAAGATATTACAGACTTGAAAATTGGTATTTGGGATCTACTTTAAAAATAAAGAAGCAGGTCCTTTTTTGGTTTTTAGAAAATCCAAATAATTGGGGGGTGATAAGGGGGGTGAATTTTTAAAATGAGTGTGCCTACGTCTTAAAATTTAAAAGTTTACCGATGTAAAAATTGGTATTTATTATCTCCCTTAATATAAAGGAACATGTATACTTTGGTTTCCTGTAAATCCCAATAGGAGGGCTGTAAGAGGGTGAATAATGGGTTGAGTGCCTTTAATGAGGATACATATATCTCAGAAACTGAAGATATTACAGAACTGACAATTTGTATATGGGATCTCCTTTAAAAATAAAGAAACACACATTTTTTTCTTTTGGAAAATCCAATTAATGGCGGTTAAACTGGAGTGACAATTTGGGGTGAATTTTTTGAAAGACAATATCTACAGAATATCTGAGAAACGTAAAATGTTACAGACGTAAAAAATGGGTATTTTGAATCTTCTGCATATGTAAAGAAACATAGGTAATTTGTTTTTGGAAACTACACTTAAGTAGATCTAAAAGGGGGTGAGATTTTGAAATGAAAATTTCTACAGTATATCTCAAAAACATAACATGTTACAGAAGTGAAAAATGGTATTTTTTATCTTTATTAAAAATAAAGAAACGTGTATTTTTAATTTTCGGAAATACCACTTGGGTGGAAGGGGGGTTAATGTGAATGAAAATGGTGTTGAATTCTTTTAATTAGGCTACTGATATCTCAAAAATGAAGATGTTACAGACGTGAAATTTGATATTTGGAATCTGCTTTAAAATTAAAGAAACACGTATTCTCGGAAAATTCAAATAAGTGGCGTGGGTGAAAGAATTGAAAAATTAATTGACTTAATTGTATGATAATACATACATCTTAAAACCTAAAGTTGTTACAGACGTGTAAATTGGTATTTGGATCTCCTTTAAAACAAAGAAAAACGCGTTTTGGGGGGTTAACCATCTTGGGGGGCGGGAGTGAAAAGGAGTTGAAGTCCTTTCATGAGGACACATAAATAAAAAAACTGAAGAAGTTAGAGTCGTGATAACTGGTATTTAGAAGATCCTTTACTGTTAAAGAATGAAGAATTTCTTTGCCGGAAAATTCACGGGGGGTGGGGGTAGTGTGAAAAAAGATAATTATGTTTATGGGGATACTTATGTCTCAAAACTGAAGGTTATAGACGTGAACATTGGTGTTTGGAATCTCCTTTAAACTTAAAGAAACACGCCATCTTTTAATTTGTTTTTTTTGGGGGGGGGGTTGTAAATAAAATTAACGGTGGTGGTGTGTAAAAGGAGGTGAGACCAATTGATTTGACTGTTCATAATGTACTTATAAGGAGCCTCCGTTGCTCGCGGGACAGATTTTCCTCCGGATGCTCCGGTTTTTCCCTGTCATCACTCATTCCAGCAACACTGTCCAGTATTTCACTTCATTTGTCATTCATCGATCATTGCCCCAGAGGAGTGCTTCGTCAGACGGCACAATTCCTATTGTCGCCGCTGGATGGGGCTTTATTCATTCCATTCCTAACCAGGTCGAATGACTTGAAACAGGCTCTGGATTTTCAATGTACTAATTCTGATCATAAACCGATCATTTTTAATCTTTCCTGGGTTTGTTTTCAACAGCCACTTTTCCTTCGGAGAACGTTCTTAGATTACAGTACATTCTCCTGGCATATAAATAAAAATGTAAACACATTTGAATTAACGGTAGGAAGGAGACTGACCGTCAAATTGTTCCCTTCAATAATAAAGTCAATAATGCACGGAAGTATGTCATTCGTATCGCCAGAAATCCCGCACACGGCAAGCAGGGGTCTTGCATCTTGCTGTGGGGGTGCAGGATATCTAATAATAATAATAATAATAATAATAATAATAATAATAATAATAATAATAATAATAATAATGTTCTGGACCGTCGTCAAATGTGTGGAGCGCGCTGGAAACTGTCCTGGACGGGTAATGAGTAAGAATGCAGTCCGGCCGCGGGTTCAGTACCGCCAAGGCTCCCAAGACGACACCTCGCCGGATCTCCTGAGGGATTTGATCCATATTAGAAATGCTTATAGGAAAAGATGGCATAGACTTAGGGACCCAACTAACCGGGTGGAATACCTGGACCTAGCCCGGGAAGTACGAAATCGATTGCTGGAAAGAAAGATTGAAAAATGGGAGGAAACTTGCAGTAATCTATTAGAAAACGAGTCAGATCGCGAATTTTGGCGGATTCTCTCAGGAAAACAGTCAGATCACGAATTTCGGCGGATTATATATACAACAATAAGCATTCAATTATAAATTTCAGTATAATACCATAGCGAAGCACGGGTATCTTGCTAGTAAGCATATACAATTTCAAAGCTGTACCTCAGTTTATGTAGAATTTGGAAATTTCAGTCCCAGTGTCCCTTAATTCGATATCTTACTCATGTAAACATGTTCAATTAACTTTGGCATAGTTTGTTAATATTACGAGGTATTGTTTTTACTTCAAATAACTGATCAGAGAAATCTTGGTCAAAAACAACGTATACTTGCTGTATGATTGTTGGACGACCATCTCCTTCTCTGTATCTCTGTCTCCCTAGCTATTATCCCACATAGAGCTGGGGTCAGCTCTCCTTATTCTCTTCCTCCACTTCATTCTGTCGATGACATCATCCTCACGGCGTCTGGATTGCCGCATTTCCCTGGCGTACACATTCCTTCCTCTCATTTTGTGTCTACCTGGGATCTCCTTCCAGGCACGAACAGGCTCAATGCGGTCTTCTCCAACTAATCATAGGGTTTTATTCGAACAGGCCCAAACCAGCAAGGTTTATTTTCTTGCAGCTTATCGGCGACGTCACGTACGCCAAGCTGCCTCACACATACTCGTTCCGTATTCTGTCGCTCGTTGTAACGCCGCACATTCGCCTCAGCATCTACATTCAACTGGAATGCTCGAACGTTGCTCTGTATCATGGTACAGGTCTGACTGCTATAGGTCAAGACTAGCCTAATGATAGTCTTGTACACCGGTCATTTCAACGTGGCAGGCATTCGTTTGTCACGAATGACACCATCGCGTCGTTTGAGCCACGTGGTCATGATGTGGTGTTGAATGTTGTATCCAACTCTTCCTTACTAATGAACTATGTTCCCGAGCTACATGTATTGATCGCACTTGCTAATTCATTGCCTGTCGATGATAACTAGGATCTTCCTGGGCATCCAAGATATTACAACCTTGGTGTGCTCCTTGCTTTAACTTGCCTCTATTAGTCAACTATGTTATGTATATTTCTTTTTTACGAAGGGTACTCGAGATCACGTCTCTTGGATCGTGATCAAATGTTTTTTCCGTGGCCAAACAAGGCAGTGTAAAGGGGCTATTTTTATCACGGTACTCTTCAGCAATCATGTTAAGTTAAAACATTGGATCAATTGTGGATATCCTGGGCCTGAAAACTTATCCACTCATTATCCAAATGTGAATCACTAGCTCGTATAGCTTCATAGCATTGCTCATCGTTTTAATTCCATGATAGTTGTTACATTTAGCAGCCTTTCCCTTTATATAGCTGGACTTTCGTGCTCAACCTTCGGATTTTCTCATTTTGGCTGTTTCCATTTTGAAATTGAAAAAGTTCGCTAATTCACTTCCTGTTCTAGGATCCACCAGACTTCAATTTGTATGCCATCCGGGCTGACATGTTTTCCATTTGGCCTTCCTTTCAACACTATTCTGAATTTTCCTGGATCAGTCGGTCCAATCAGGCTTACAGCGCTGCACATATCGGAGAGTTCTGAATTACTCGTGTTGGTATTGAGAAGGTGGTCGTAGTAACCAAACCATTCTGTAAGTATGTCATCAGTTTTATATAAAAGCTTTCCGTCTGATCCATTCCTGACCCTACACAGTATTGAATATTATGAAAACTGACTGCAAGGTTTGAGAAGCTGTTAAGTAAGCTTTTGATCCTTCTTACGTTCTAGCGTCTCGTCTAATATCCGGGTAGCATTCGACTGCTCTACAGTGACTGTTTGCTTGTCTTTCTTCTTTGCTCTCTTATACGCCTCTTTACTTTCATCAGCTTTTGTAGACTCACAGACTTTAACGTCGCTTTTCTTCTACGCGGTGCCTTTTGAACGGTTTCGCTCCACCACCACGTCTCTCTGTGCATCATCTTGCCACCCTTCGTACGACCTAGAAATACAGTTTTAATTATAATGATTAAACGACATTTAGGTCAATGTACTGTATACAAGTTGTGGCGGTGGTAAGTCACCAACATCTGACTCCTCATTATCTGTTATATCTTTCATGGCTTGTCGAAATTCTTCAGCTCTGTCATCCTGGGGTAATCACCACTTAATAAATTCCGGGCTTCTTGGGATACTGGATCTACAATTGGCTTAAACGTCATGTCCATAACAACAATGCGACGTTGAAGAGCAAAACATTCACCAGGTATTACTTTGCAATTTTTAATTCTGCCAATATTTGACAGGTTTATAAGGAGAAAGTGCAGGTGTGATATTGATTTACCACTTCTGTTGGTGAAGAGATGCGTATAGGCTTTTCCTTAAAGAATGAATTTACGATGGCAAGATCGAAAGCCATTGCTGTTGAAATTATAATATTTCCGGCTTTATTTTCTGAGCTGTATCCGTATCCTCCATTAACTGTATCATACAGCGGATTTGTTTTTCAATGAGACCATTTTAAGTCACCGCCAACGACTGAAGTTTCTTTTGTGAGAATTTTTTGTAACTTTGCATCAAGAATCGTGCAGAACATAACTTCCTCTGCCTCGTTAAAAACAGTTTGAGGAGCATATGCTGACTCTCTCGTATACGCCTCTCTACTTTCATCATATTTTGTAGACTGCCAGATTTAGGAGTCTGTTTTTTTCATAGACAGAGCTTTTTGCACGTTTTTGCTCCAGCGCGACATCTCTCTTTGTACCATCTTACCATTCTTCGTTCGTCTAAGACATTTATTTATAATTATCATGATTCATTTGTGAAGGTGGTCCCCAGTGTCATCCACGTCTGCCTTCACATCATCTGTCATATCAGTCATAGCTTGACGAAATCCTTGAGCCATTTCATACTCCATCAGTGATGCTGAGTTACCACTTTTGTTGGATATGAGATGAGCACGGTTTCTCTGAAAATTAATTTACAATGGCAAGACTGAAAGCCATTGCTGCGGAAATAATTATTTTTCTGGCTTCATTTTCTGATCCGTGTCCATACTCTTTTATAACTCTGTTATATTTGTTGTTCCATTGTGGCCTTTAAGTTTAATAGTCCTTCAGAACATATCTTTCTCTATCTCACTATACTTGGCAACAACTCAGTCGCCTTTAACACGAGATCTGACGATGATAGTAGCCGCTCTTCTGGTGTTCAGACGGTACTTGTACTGTAGATAGCTCCACCTATCTACCGTCCAGTCTTCAACTTTTTCTGCCTTCGATTTGTCGGCTGTCTAATGCGGATTTCAGAGGTGCTTCCTCCTCTGAGAATCCATGGATCCTCCTGAGCTAACTCTTCCAACCATATCCGTTGGTTTCCCCAAGGTACCGGGATAGTTTCTACAGCCTGACACTCTCTAAGCTTCAGTGGGTGAAAAATGGAAAAATATCCACTCAATTTCCAAGGTAAACACTGATAGAACTGGAGCGAATAGTATGATAATAGCAATAAAAGTTATTTTTGTCACGTAAAAATCATGTCAAAATTTCGTCACACCTGAATACTTTAATAGGTTATAATATCATAGAATGCAGGAAATGGCTCAACTAACGAGAAGAATCAGTTGGTTTAATGTTTCATACTAGAATAAATCATGGTTCGTAATGATATCTGCCTGTAAGGCTACGAATTAAGAAATCTAGGACCTACTTACCAGTGAGCTTCAAGCCTGTAATTTCAACAAAGGGGCAATCTAACAGGGAGGAACATTTAATCGGTTACTACAAATAAGAGGAGACTATGTTATGTGCAAAAGATGAAAGGTTTTAAATTGCATTGTAAGCATAATGAATTTGAAGCTATGGAAGTTAAAATATATATAATGCCCAAGGTAAACAAAATGTCTATCTCAGTTGTTAATTGAAAGGACACTTCTGTTTAGTAGATAATGTAGTGATCACAAATTCATATATACTGGTAACAGATCACATCAATTATCAATGTAATCTATGAAGACATTAATGCATTCTCATTAAATACATTTGAGCATTACACTTGACGAAAATATAGGAAGTTATTTAGAAAGAGGTAGAATAGCTATGTACTGAATAACTCAAAGAGTGTCTTCTTCTTTTCCTCCTTCATTTTCATCATCATCGTCTTCTCCTGCTTTTTGCGCATTTCCCACTTGCTGGTGGGGTCGCGGGTGCGAACTGTTTTGCACAAATGGACTTGACCTGTTTTACGGCGGTATGCCATTCCTGGCGTCAACCCTTTGTGTACGGATGTACTCAGTACTGTGTGTTCCTCTGGTGGTTTGATAGTGGGATGTGTTATGTTGATATGAAGAGGTATATGCTCGGAAAAGCACGAACACCATGTCTCCGAATCAGGGGAATTAACCTAACGCGATTAAATCCTCAACCCGGCTGGGAATGGAACCAGAGACCGTCTCAAGTTAGGAAATCAACTCAGAACATTCAGCCCAGGTACCGGAGAATATCTTAAATACTGTGAATTTAATTATCTACATAAGTTCAGAAACAGATAGAGCATTTTACTTTTACAATTCGTATTTATCAATTAATTTCATTTACTGTATGTGAAAGAAGAATGTTAAGTTTGATATGAAAAGGTATATGTTCGGAAAAGCCACGAACACCATGTCCCCGAATCAGGGGAATTAACCTAACGCGATTGGAATCTTCAACCCGGCTAGGAATGGAACCCGGTACTCCTGTGACCAAAGGCCAGCACGCTAACCATTTAGCCATGGAGCCGGACCGTATTATTGTTATTATTAATATATTTTATGTGTGGCTGTTTTAGCCTCCCTTAAACTTTCGAGGAGAATAGTTCTCATAAAATATGAAAACTTTAAAGTAGGGAAGGAGAGTGCAAATTGACTTCGTGAGAACCAGAGTTCGTTTTGAACACGGCACTAGTAGATCAGATAATGTACGAGACCTTCCCCTTCATTCCGTACATGATCCTTCAGTTTGTCCACCTGGATTATATGAGAGCTACGTTACTTCTAAACTATTAAATATTACTTTCTTCATAACTTCAATCGCTTGAAAGATAAGCTATGCCGTATGTCTGCTTTTGTGAAAATATATTACGTTTTGCAATTTGGCACGATGTTTCTTCGTTGTGAAATTTGTGATCATGATATTGCTATACGTATGAGTAAATGTGACGTTTTAGACCTATTTCTCTATTACTTACCCGTATAGGTACTATATCTGTTGAAACTTGTCCCAACGAATCTCTGTAATAGTAAGCTGTAGCCTATAAGTCGCAACAACCTCTCATATCGATTTTAACTGAGTCGGAGTAGTGTGTGTTACTTCATTAATAAGAAGTACTAGCAGAATGGATTACTCAGAGGAGTTCAGTGAGTTCCACCATAGTCTAGTTATTGGGGTCACATAAATAATAAAGCTGCAAGGGGCTATTCGACCCTACTCAACTTGCCCAAGCTGAACGTTCTGGACTTAGATGTGAAGTAGAAACTTGAAGGCATAACTGAAACAGAAGAGCATCCGCCCAAGCACTTCCTCTGTGATCGCTCAGTGCCTTCCAAATCGGTGAAATGACCATCACCACTGTTGTAGATAGCGAAAATCTTATGATAAATCACGTTAAACGCTGCAAAATTTTGATACAATGGTTTCGATTTTGTGAATTCCTGTATAAATATTATTGTCAGGATGTGCACTGCAAGCAGGATAATTTGTAAGGATGGTCGCAGTGACGAAGACGGTTAGTTGTTGTCCTGCTGTTCTCAAGGCAATGAGCTTTACTCCTGTCGAAATCACTAGCACTCGAGGTCGACACTCTGCGTCCTTGGTTTACAATATTTTGACTTACGTCGGGCAAACTTCAACAGATTATCATCTCCTGAAATAACAAATTAACGGAAGTTAAATAAAGGACCTTGTTTTGAAAATTAGGTGAGATGATTTGGCATTAGAAAGCAGAGTGCTGCTAATGGAATGGACTTAGTGCTTTCTCGTAACACTAAACGGAAATCAAAATGCAGAAACTGAACAGTTTACAGGCTACATACTGTCAACGATGGAAGACCAGTCCGGTGATGATAACTGGAATTTCTCCTTATCTTAAAGTACAATCTATGTGACCTTTCTTAGTGGATAACAGCGTTCCGGAAATCCCTGGCTATTCCGAGATGTGACCAGGACCCCACAGAACACTTTGAGGAGATTTAGAATAACGACTTCGCTCCAGACGCCGTCGGCCGACATCATGAGCAACACTGGCCAACACCTTCTAGATAATAAGGCCTCTCAACAGCGCGGTGACGTCACACTAAGTAGCCGACCGCAATGCAAGAAATGCGGAAAATTGCCAAACACAAACATTATTTTAATACATTTTGCCTACCAAATAATTAATTTAACAAGAAATAACGGTTACATTTTACAGAATATTGAATTATATTGTCGTTATTACCATATTTTTGTGACTGTTTCGTTAAGAATAAACAGCACAGGTTTTAAATCACGACAACATTTTACAATATTAACTTTCTCTATGCCGAATTGCTAACAAACACAATAGAAATTCACAAACATATTTCAGTTTAAATATTGGTAACTGTCTACATATATATTAAAAAATTAATGCTGTAATTAAAAACCCTTTAGAATAAAGTTATGAGGTCATGTCCTCTTCAGTGATTGC
Source organism: Anabrus simplex (assembly GCF_040414725.1). Taxonomy (NCBI): domain Eukaryota; kingdom Metazoa; phylum Arthropoda; class Insecta; order Orthoptera; family Tettigoniidae; genus Anabrus; species Anabrus simplex. Next base: position 432,625,657 of record NC_090266.1, on the reverse strand, counting down.
ATATACTATGCAGTGTGGTTTCTTTGATGTATCCATGTATAGAAAAAATACTTGCATTTCTTTCGTCACAGTACACCAACCATCAGGTGACATCAACATGTTTATTTTAATTACAAGTTGTATAACACTGTGGACTGAATTTTTTCTGTCTGAAGCATGCTTGCTGATACTATCTCCAGTTGGTCTCATTACTGGTTTTCTCTCTATTCTACTGTTTTGTCTTGTTCAGCCAGAATTTGACGATAAATATAATGGACGATTGGGTAACATACAGGGCACTGCATTTTCTAACAGTCGTTGTCAAGGAAGAGGAGCAGTTAAAGATTTTCTTATCTTTGAATTAGTACCAGTTACTTACTACAAAATATCACCGACTTTTAAATGTCTGTGGCATACCTATAAAATAATACACCATAAATTCGCAGAGTAAATAGAACTACATATATTACGTCTAATAATAATAATAATAATAATAATCATAATACTAATAATAATATTAATAATAATAATAATAATAATAATAATAATAATAATAATAATAATAATAATAATAATGATAATAATTCATTTCACACAAATGTGTATAAAAACGTTCTCACGAACAGTCCACACAGAATTTCGTTATGGATTCAACTCGTAAGGTTCACGTAAATATGATAACGTTAACAAAATTCATAGCACCGTTTACATCTACAGTCCGTACTTGGCTCGTGAAAGTTCAGCCTTTACACAATCGATGATGGAACCCATGCACCGCAAGTCTTACCAAAACGTGCCTCATCTCATATCCTCCTTGTGTCTCTGCTTCGCATAGGTAAAAATCTTTCCACATATTTTCCATGCTGTACTGATTCTCATGTAGAAGTTCTTTATATGCTGAAGTTACTGGAAGTAGTAGGTTCAACAGCAACTTTCCTATGAATAATAGTTACTCACCACTGAGTCATTGGCAACTCGGTAGACTTGTCGTGGAATTGCACGTACACATCTTTGCTGCATAATCCCATATTTTGGAACCTTAAATACATGCACTTCTTTATCACTGTCGTAATTCCCCTTACAGTTGGGTACACAACACTTCAGCACTATTGTACACAATGTTATCAACAGTTGACACAATTAAACGAATTGAAACACTTTTAATTACACCATCACATGGCCAAAATCATTGCTTTATTCTTACTGAGAAACTTCAAGCTTGCCTCCCGGTGCTGACGTCACAGTACATTTCCGGAACGGTTGTGAGGCCTTATATCTAGGAGGTGTTGCTCTGGCTAGTGCTTTTCAGGAAAAGGGCTTCCCCAGAGACATTCAGATACCTCACAGAAAACCTCCGGTGGTTATATATATACTGCCATAAAGTTAAAGGGCAGATCCATTCGTCATTAATGTCCACTAGTGGCAAGTGTGTGACGAGAAAAGTCTAATAACTGTTTCAAGTGCATGGGTGAATAACTTTTGACCGGATACTACATTAAATTTGTTCCTTAGTGTTTACAGTGGGTTTTCTAATTTCGGTACAAGGTGAGGACTGGGATGTAGTGTAGCTCTTGGACAAAATTGTCTTGAAAAAGAACTTCAATAATAATATGATTTACTTCAACTTCTTCATAGGGCCTATAATAAAGACAACATTGGAGTCTTAATGAAAGTTAATCGATCGATTTCACAGAGGTTTTTATACAATTGAATCAAAATATGAGTACATGGTATGATCACAAGTTTGGAGTTTTCACGTGGATTTTAGTCTTGCGTCATAAACTACAGAACCTGCTGTTTTATGTGATATCAGAATCCTCGGGAAGTGATTTGTTGTTTCGGAAACCTAATTTCTATTAATTGATCATGATTTCAGGAACGATCACTTTGGTGTCATGTCATTCTTACCAACGAAACTTCTACATTGGGCATATAGCATGCCTAGAAGACGTCAGTAAGTCATCGAACACAAATTTAAGCGCACTAAAAATGATCATTGAGTCAACCTTATGATTATGTGATATCAGATAAATACTACCACATAAATGTGGTGAAGTGGCATCGAGTTCAGTAAGAAGTCATGGCCTACCTTTCTTATTTTTTGAACATTCGAAACTTAGAATATTCCATACTTACTGGCCAATTTTTACGATCATTTACTTACACAATTACGTTCATATAGTAACAAGTCGTATTGAAATCAAACCTAATTTGGATCTGCTGGGCTAATCATGTGTTCAATAATTTCTTATAATATTGGTAAATTAAGAGAGAATCCATATGCAAGAAAAATCATGCTTAAAATTCTCATTTAAGACCGTTGGCACTATGAAATATTCCATTACACAGCAAACGTGGGCTCCCAGGCAATGCCTTTCAGAGAGTTCCGCCTTTTCTTTCATTTAGGATTTATTCGCTTTAAGATCTAGCGATGTTCGCGCTGCGCTATGATGAAATTATGAATTCTCTCCGTATTTCTCCACCAGGATTAATCCTTTCAAAGAAGATGTGTAATTATAGCACACCTATTACTGAAAAAGACGACTCTTCGCAGAAAAAACAGGTGTGAATATGATTTTTCTGCCGGTAAAAGTGATGAGAAACGTCCAAGGTACTTTTAAGTTATAGCTGCCGACGAACATACTCCGGATTAGAATTTTTCATTTACCCCATTTAATGAATATAGTAATGCGATTTTATATGATATATAATGATTACGTACAGCGGCAACTTTAACTTTGCTACTGTCACCTTAATAACGACCGCACATTAGTAATTATTATTTTAGCAGGGATACAACTTTCCCGGCTATTTAAAATGCGCACCTTCTCTAAGGCCATCTATGTAACCAACTAGACATTAACAAATTAAACGATACCGGGCGAGTTCGTCGTACGGTTAGAGGCGCACGGCTGTGAGCTTGCATCCGAGTTCGAGCCCCAACGTCGGCAGCCCTGAAGATAGTTTCCGTGGTTTCCCATTTTCACAGCAGGCAAATGCCGGGGCTGGTCCTTAATTAAGGCCACGGCCGATTCCTTCCCCCTCCTAGACCTTTCCCATCCCATTGTCCCCATAAGACCTATTTGTGTTGGTGCGACGTAAAGCAAGTTGTAAAAAAAAAAAAAAAAACGATGACCTGGACTGGACTAAAAATAACTCTCAGGTCAATCCATTGAAATCGCAAGCAGTCATAATACAATCCAAAAGTAATCATACTAAACTGAAAAGTGTTAAAATTCCTTCAATCCTATTCCACGCAACATAAATACAAATAAACGAAACTGAAAGAACCATGGCACCATTTTTTATAAACTGGACGGAGCCCACGACTCCCTTAATAGTTTACGGGATCTCTTTCCGCTAAATATGAGAAAGTTACTTGTTCAAAGCTTAATTCTACCCATCTTCGATTATGGTGACGTAATATAAAACAACCTAAACACCACACTTAACGCTAAACTTCAGCGGGCTTATAATGCATGCGTCCGTTTTGAATTAAATATGCCCAGGTATTGTCGTATACACGTCTTGAACAGCTGTCGTGGTTATATTTGGCGGAGAGAAGAAACCTTCACTCTGTTTCGCTTGTCCACAACGTCCTTGGTACAATCACACCATGTTATCTGAGAACAGATCTTAAATACTTGTCATCCCCAAACAGCATACCTAAAAGGTCAGAAACTTCTTCCCTGCTGAGCTTCCCAATTTACCGCACGACCGGTTACGGCAACTCATTCATACCTGTAACAATGCGCTCCTGGATTTCCCTTCCAGCTGTAATTAGAGACATACATAGTAGAAATGTATTTCAAAAAAATATGTTATAAATGGTATATAGACTTAAGAAATTAGTATTGAATGGTTTTTATAGTAACTCTCAGAAATTTACCTTCAGTTTATAAATATTATTTAAATTTAATTTCATAATTAATGGCATGTAATTGGGAATCTTAATACTCTGTAGTTTGTACAATGCAGCACATATAAGATGGTTTGGCATAACAGCAGGCTTCATAGCCTGAGCCACGCCATATTAAATAAGACAATAAATAAATAAATAAATAAATAAATAAATAAATAAATAAATAAATAAATAAATAAATAAACTTGAACTTTTGAACTCCCAGAAACTTTTGTCTTCTACAGTTAGATGTCTCTACCATCGGTTTTTATGCCCTCTCTCACTGGCTAAACCCTAATTATTTCATAGAGTAATGTTTATTTTTGAAGTTTGTAAACCTGTCTCTGAGGATTCATTTTTAATGTACCGAAGTTGTCAACACTTCAGCTGGTTCTTCGTCGATTGTAATCAACCTATCAAAAACTGGGAAATATTGTCTCTAGCCAATTAAATTCGGGTTTGTGTATGGGAATCCAGACTATCTCTAAAGAGTTCTGGAAGCTTCCCCTTGTGGTACTATAAAAACAGGGCACTTTAGGACCCTTTGGTCTGAATTGCTCCAGTTTTTGGGAAGTGCGACGTAACATAGGGAGTAGGGGCGAGACCTGCGTGAGGAAAATATAGCGGGTAAAGGTAATGCAGATTTTACCTAGACATGTGATAGCTCCTGCGGGTAGTTTGGGGAGAAGGTTTTAACTTCTCTTCTTCTAACGTAATTTGTAAAACTGGTGGTTTAAATCATAATCTCCTTTCACTAAATAAGAGAAAGTTACTTGTTTTCAAAACCTCTACATTTCGTAAATCTTGTTTCAGCATTAACGTTTCTCTTTTCGTCACCCCGGTGTAATATAGGATAAGCCTCTGTATCATTGGGCCACAAGCCCACCTATGGTTTTAACCATTTCTACGAGTGCAGATGTTTCACCTCCTTGCATTTTGTTTATGGCCGTAATGTGTAACCATTTTCGTTTGTGTAAAGGCCATTTAGTATGGGCAATTATGCCCCTGTTTATTCGGTAACTGTTTCTGCGTCTCGGTTCCCTTTAGGAACAGTGCTTAGTATCATTGTAATTGTGGAGTAATTGATGAACACTCTGAAGTGAGGTCACCCGATGTGTTTCCTAGTGTAATTTCTGTGTAGCAAAGGAAAGTGATTGCCTCTGCGAGGTTAGACTATGGTATTTGGAGATCCGACTCCTTAGTAATGTAACTTCTTGGAGAAAATCCTGCTCTTATGATATATTTTTACTTGTCAAGGGCAACAATGCTCGGTTATATGTAAATTAACATACTGATAATTACCTTAAGTTTTGTTTCTGATTTTCGGACAACCGAACTCGATAGCTGCAGTCGCTTAAGTGCGGCCAGTAGCCAGTATTCTGTAGATAGTGGGTTCGAACCCCACTGTCGGCAGCCCTGAAGATGGTTTTCCGTTGTTTCCCATTTTCACACCAGGCAAATGCTGGGTCTGTACCTTAATTAAGGCCACGGCCGCTTCCTTCCCACTCCTAGCACTTTCCCATCCCATCGTAACCATAAGACCTATCTCTGTCAGTGCGACGTAAAGCAACTTGCAAAAGGAACGAAAGATTTTCGGACTTCTAAGTCCCTGTTATCGTGAGAGCTGTTGAGCTCATTAATAATCTGTTATATTGACTTGTTATTCATTCAGATGTTATATATTTCAATTTTAAACTAGAAAAAAGGAAACGAAAGAAATAAAATTTCGAAAATTGTTATATTAAAAATTGCTCTAAGTAATCCCTTGTCCAGCCATTCACCCCAGGCGCTGCCTATTCCTCTGTGAAACACGGAAATCCCGTATTAATTATATTCCGAATGTTTATGTCAATGAGCGCAAGTAGTCATCAAAGAATTCCGCAAGTTTCAAATGATGATAAGAAGAAGAAAAAGAAGAAGAAGAAGAAGCTGAAACCAGTTGAAACATGTCGGTCAGTGAGGTAAATACAGTATTTAGTGAAGGATTTCCTTTTATACGACATTCCATGTCCAATTATATTTTTCACTAACGCAACTGTAACAGAGTCAAAATATCACGGTGTTGACATTGCATCATATAACTGGCCATGGCTGAAAACTGGCTGAGGTAAATAGATACCTACACGTTCTAGTTTTTCCTCTTGAGCGTTATAGATCGTGATACAAACTGTCAAGCGTATTGGAAATTGTCCCCTCTTAAAATAAATTAGAAGTCTTTTATTGAATGGTGTTAAATCAGCTCGAGGGATTAGATCTCTTGGTGATAATCTCCCGTATTATTTTCTAATCAATTCAATTTTCGTACAAATTCCTTACAATTAATCTTCTTGCGTTTAGAAGCCCTTGGTAAACGTTCTGACTTCTAAAGAGCATTACTATGGCTCCAGTTCTTAGAGTAAGAATATGTGAAGGCAAATCAATTAATTCCAAGGAATTGGAAAATCCTGCAAGAAATCGAAGTAGTCGGATTTTATTTTGGGTAATTAAAATATTGACGATACTATATATTTCAAACTACCAGGTATAACCTAAAATACTTTCATATTTATTTCATTACAGCGTTCGTTTTCTGGTGAAAGAATAGCAACAATCGAGAAAATGATGGCATCTTTTAAAAAAGTGAATGTTGTATCATACATTTCAGTCACGATGTAATCATATGCTACAATTATGGATGGTAATTTGCTAAAATTGGATCCCTCACCATCCATAGAGAGATAGTCACCGTTGCCAGTTTCTTGCAAAAAATCTGCAAATTCCATTTCTTTTGGTTTCCCCGCATGTTTTTATTTGAATTGGCGACAAAAATTTTAGAGGGGTTTATAGTCTTAGTATATGTGTGTAATTAACTCAAAACGTATTAAGAATTTCATTTGAACAAAGACCAAAGAGGGGAATGTTATATTAATACAATCATGAATACTTGTTCGGTGGGAAACGTATGGCACAATAGGTAAAACCTGTCTGAAATCTTGCCCAGGAACATTGATTTTCCCTCCAAAAGGAATGTCGTAATCCATAATAGCTTTTATAATACGATTCACGCACACTAATGAATGGCTAATTGCTATTCGTACTTCATCCCACACTATTGGCCGTTCTAATCGAATGTCAGTTGCTTTGGAATATAATTTCAATCCAGACACCGAACTCCCATTTAAATTTAGAGGAATTTTAAATGTACTGTGCACTGTTCGATCGTTGGGCAGCAAAAAAGTAGCTATTCCTGTCCATGTCATTGATATAAAATGAAAGCCCAAATTGAAGCACTTTTGTATTAAGCATCGGTATATAAATGTATTTTTAGTGCCCCCGGTGCTATCGATGAAAAATACTTTCTTGACTATTGTGTTGTTTCTTGGAGCACATCAGTGATTTCTTTTATAATTGAAAATTATTTCTGGTTTTCTATAAGCACCATTTCGACCAAATCAAAATGGAAAATAGGCTTATTACTAGAGTGCTCGTTAATGTATTGTTGCTTAGGTCATCAGTCACACACTGATTTGATGTTCCTCTCCATGCCTCTCTATCCTGTGTTATCATTTTCATTTCTACGCAAGTACTACATCCTACATCTACTCTAGTCTGTTTGTCATATTCATCCCTCAAACACTAACTTAACAAGACATGGGTGTCTTATGGTCAAATTTAACCATATTGCTCTCTTTTCACCAATGACACGCTTCGGTTGGTTAGGTAGGACTCTTTATCATGAGACACTATTGGTGATTGGTTGGTAACAAAATTGTTAGGAAGTTTAATAGTATTAGTTATATGAAAGTAGTTAAGTCAGTTGGGTAGAAGTATACAAATCAACAACTTTGTCACAAAACTAAATCGGGACGTTAAATACAGACATTCGGGAATTGAAGTCCCACGTCCCTCTCAAAATTTTACTACGTGCCACGCAATTTAAATGAAATAATGGACAGCACAGTGGAAGTAATTTCAGTATTAACGTATTTGGGATAACGTAGGGGAATCCGCGGATGGTACAAGGAATACGAACTACAATATTTAGAGACGAAGTTTCTATCATAATTCCCTTCGAAAGGAAAGAAGAGAGGTAATATCAAAATACATCACGGGCAACAATTGGTATATTAAAATTTAGCATTCGAAGTTACAAAGGTTTAGTCTGTGAGACGAACGAGGAGAATGTGATTCCGGACCATCTTAGAAATAGTTCTTCGACCCATTTACAATACAGTACCATAAAGAACAAAGTTGATTAATAATATGTTCAGCCTAGACTAAAATACGATATCACATTATTTAACACCAATGCCAAAAATTATTTGGCCGTTTTGAGACCATTCGATAGAGCTAGAAAGTTATATGCGAGTAATTACTGTCACAAAAGAGGAACATGAATATTTAATACAAAGGACCGCGTAAAGTCCATAAAAGAAATAATGTGAATTATTAGGACATTAGAAGAGGAATATTTGTCTTTACCCAAAATCCTTTCACGGTCTCCATCAAGGTAGGTTAATTATCCCGGGAATTTTGACGGATAATACAAATACGAAAATCTACAGGTGATTACAATAATTAAGTAATAACTTTAAAGCACAAAGCGAGTTGGCCGTGCGGTTAGAGGCGCACAGCTGTGAGCTTGCACATCCGGGGGATAGATGGATCGAACCCCACTGTCGGCAGCCCTGAATATGGTCTTCCGTGGTTTCCCATTTTCACACCAGGCAAATGCTGGGGCTGTACGTTAAATAAGGCCACAGCCATTTGCTTCCCACTCTCAGGCCTTTCGTATCCCATCGTCGCCATAAAAACAACGTAAAGCCAATTGTAAAAAAATGAAACTTTAAAGAACAATAAATTATCAGAAATGCTGAACATCCCAATTGGTAACTTAATATGCCTGACAATGGTGATGGATAATACAAATATGATAAACCTCACGTAATTACAATAATGGGGTAATAGTATAAGGGGGGATCAAAATGTTTCCGTTCGACGGCCGTACAGTCCTGAATCGGAATGCCAATCAGGCAAAATCGCCGTGAGCATTGAGGCACTCATCCCACTAGATTGAAGAACCCCGTGTAGTAAAACACCGTGTCCTATGCGTGGAGAAGTCCATAACCGCCAGCTGCACATCCTCGTCCGACAGCAAGCGTCGACACTTCAAGGCCTTTTTGAGGGACCGAAGGTGTGATAATCGCATGGGGAGAGATCAGGACTATAAGGCGTGTGCTCGTGTGTCTCCCACTTTAGTGGGCGTATTGTCTGCGTGACGACCTTTGTGGTTTGGGGCGGGCGTTATCAAGAAGCAGCAGGACACCTTGACGAAGTTCTCGTAGACGTTTTGCCTTTATTCCCGGTGTAATTTCTCATTTGTGCGCAATAAATTTCCCCAGTGATGGAGACATGAGGTTCCTTGAAATCAATCATCAATGGGCCCGATAATAAAAAAAAAGTGTGAGCATCACCTTTACCGCCGACGCGATGGTTAACTCTTGAACATCTTGGGACAAGGGGACGAGGGATGACACCACTGCAACGTCGACGCTTTGGAATTCGGTTCCCAATGGTGGCACCAGCTTTCGTCGCCTGCAACAATGCGCTCCAGGAACGTGTTGCCTTCCACATTGAAACGCATCAGGTGCTGCAGGTAAACGGCCATCTGGTGTGCTGTATGTTCGGCATTTAACGCCTGGGATATCCACTGCCTGCAGAACTTCCGGGAGCCTAACTCATGCCGGATAACGTGTTGCAGGCTACCGAAGCTGATGCCGAGATCCATAGCTAGCTCACGAATGGTTATACGCCGGTCCATCCAAATCGCGTCGTCCACCGCCTCTCGTGAAGAATGAGGCTGGCCTCGCAGATCGACCGGCATATTGTGTCAAAATGCGACCTACACGGAGCTAGATACACACTTCCACAACGGTGGTTTTCGACACATACACATTTTTCATTCTCCGATGGATGTCCACTGGTGTTTGTCCTTCAGCAGCCGAGGACGGAATAACAGCACGTTGGTCCCGTTTGGACGCATTTGGTAATAACGTCCCCATAATTATTGTGGCGGCATTTAACGCACGTACCTCGACACGACTGCCACACTAATCTCTTTGCCTACATGGTCCGTGCTTATATACCGGCATCAGAGTTGCTCTGCGTTGCATGTTCTCTGCAGCAACGCCCTGAAACATAAACATTTTGATCACGCCTTATAATTCGAATTTAAAATATAGTTAGTTACTAGAAATACTCAAGAGCCTATTTGTTCCCATGGCACAGTGGGTAATTTCTAGCATCCAGCCGGCCAAAAATAATATTTTCAACCCTTATCTTTGGTGCGCATTTTCTGTGAGTCGTGTCTATAAAACTCTTGGGTACAGTAATTAAGTATTGAAAAGTCGCGCTGTCTGATTATCTAATCTCACCGAAGGCCTGAAGTGGCTCTCCTTCATCAGGGCAACAAATTCTGGCGAGGCGAGCGCGCAGTTATTATTATGTGAGGGCTCAGTAAAGACGTCAGAACTAAATATTTATTTAGCTTGCAATGTGATTATATTAGTTGAAGGTATGTATTTTTATATAGTATGTAGCATTTTCTGAAAATTACTATATTGCTGTCCGAAATATGCACTTAAAATTCAGGTACACGGTGTCCAAGCGCTATCTAATTATACAAATGTGAGCTGACTTTCAAAATGGGTTGCCTTTGATTTCCGCAATGAAAGTTTTTGGATGAGTTATCTATACTTTAATGAATAGAATACTGTGACTTTTTACTGCGACCAGGTGCGACCACGGGAGTAATTAATTTTTTTCAGAAGCCATGTACTCTGTAACCCGGAGGTCGGTTTTCGAGCTGTTGAGGAACAGCAGGGAATGTAAGCGGAACGATGATATTGCGAATGTTGTAATTGAACATTTAGGCTTTTAGGATTGTTCTGAGGATATATCCGAGTCAATAAGGAGATCTGTCATTATTTTTTGTGCTGAAATTCGATCACGCTGGACAAAATATAGTAGAAAAAGGGACAAATTGCTGAAGTACAATAAAAGTTGGTTCGAGCAGAGAATGAGCCTTGCAGAAGGACGTGCATCACAACAATGTCAGGATGAGCCTGCCAGTTCTATAGCTCATTCCATGTTAAGAAAACAGTATTGCTCTTATGACAACAATGTTGCCATATCGAACGGCTCCGCTCAGCGCCATCACGGGAAAACGGCGGCACATAAATTTGTGAAATTCAGTATGTAAGTTCAAGACAAAAGGCTGAAGAAACTAAGCTACAAATTACTTTTAAGAACTGAAGGGGACGTGGGGTTTACAGGGGCCACGGGCCACTTTTGGCTTGTACAGAATCAGGGGTAAACTACGGCACATAAGAAACCTCAGCAGTGAAATATAAGGCAAACTGCGGGAGAAAATAGACAATATTATGGGCTCGAGGGGCAGGGGATGTTTCTAATTGCATATAATAAATTTATCCAGACAATAAAATCTAGAAAACAGACGCAGTAAATAAATACTGCAGATGACTAAAAAAGATCACCGTATTAATGTTAAAGAAATAAATCACACACGTAGGCTTGTCGCATATTTCTCATTCAACACAATACATTTACGCACTGATTTAAAGTCTAAAATACACACGCAATAAATAAATACTGTAGATGACTTCACTACAGATGTTCAGGGAGAAAACGCGTCTATTGGTTGATATCCGATGCAAAGTGCTGGCAATACCAGTGATGGAAACCGCTAGAAGATTCTTCAGAGAGGCTTCCACTTCTGTGGATATTACTGGAGTAGATATAAATTTAATAAACCATCTACGTGCCATCGTAGGAACTCTTTCGTGTGGGTATGCGGTTTATAAAGTGAAATTTGGCATGTACGCAAAGGAAACTATACAATTGTACTTACAAAAATATAAATCGTACTACATGCCTGTAACTTTGCGCAAACTCTTGGGTCATGGAGAGGAGGTCATTAGGTACTGTATTATACCTGTTGGACAACTCTCCGAGGAAGCTCAGGAGACCAGGAATAAAGATAATAGGAAATCTTCCACAAAAGGCACAACTACTGACCTTTTCCATAGGCTGCTTATATCATCGGACCCTTATATTACCAGCTTAGGGAAATCAAGGAGAAGGAAGTTGATTCCGCTTTAACGAGAAGTGCTCAACTTACTGCCTGTGCCTCCTGTATCTGGTTCTGCCGAAGGCGATAATGACAGTGACGATTGCGATTCTGATGTAACTGTATCTAATGAATAAATTGTTTGGCAAGTACACGTATTCCTGTATCTATTTTAAACATTCTAAACCGCATGTCCCACTATCAATATCTGTTTAATTTCTTAAAGCTATAACGAAAAATGAATAAAATTACAAAGACTAATAATTCTATTCCTGGCGTAATAATTTGTTCTTTGTACTTGATTGACCACACACTTAATTATCTCCAATAATAGCAGTTACATACTAAGTTTTATGTAAATCGGTCCATTAGTTTCCGAGATACGATTTTTGGCCGGCTAGATTCCTGAAATTACGCACTGTGCATGGTCAACTAGAAAAGGGAAGACAAATTTTAAATTATTTAGTTACTTAGAGAAAGAAAGCAGGTTGCCGTAAGCACAAAGAAAAGAGTGGTTGGAATTTTAAAGGAACGACCAATTCCCAGTCCAGCTTGCATTATCACATAATCAATCACCAGAAACGTTTCACTGGATCCGAAAACGTCTTTGAGAAAGGGACTTGAAAATATTTAGTTTCAAAGAGATGATAATATTTTAATCACTTCGGTCTTTCCGCTACCTTGGCGGAAATACAAGTTGTTAAAATCGCGACGGCGCGGAGAATGTCAAATGGCGAGTCCAGCTCCACCGTGAATTACTCCGCTCGTTGCTTAGCGATGTTTCATCACCACTGAATTTTAATGTCCATTATTTATACAGCGCCAAGGCAGGGCGCAGGGGAAACTTTATGTTTCGAGAACCGCTGGATGTAGGTTGAGTCAGTCAGGTGACATCATGGTTTCGGTGTTACAAGGCACGCATTCAGATGAACTGTGAGTGAGGTACGGTGTAGAGTGCTAAGATAGCAGCCAGAGAGTAGGCAATGTCCAGTATAACGTTTATAAGATGCCGTACAATATTAACGGAGCAGCAGACTGGAAATGGAGAATACGCACGTTGAAAACAAATGGAATAGCCTGCGACTAAATGTACCCTGATGATGTTACATCAATTCGATTCAGAATCTCTTCATTCGTAACTCAATGTACCCAGAATGCTGAAGCTGTTGCGCCATAGGGTGTGGTTGTTTCCTTTCTTTCTTACTTTTTTAAAATTCCTCCTACACTTCTACCTTTACTTCCATCTTTCCTCGATACCGCTGTGCTGACCTAGTTACTAGGCCTCATGGATAGCCTCCCTTGTGTATCGCCCACCACGAGGAACAAATGCACCAGTTATGAGGGACGTACAAGACTTTGTTAGAAACAGGTGGTGATGAATTTTGACAGGCGGAGCCAGCGAGGGGTAGAGAAGACACTGATACAATCTTTCCACCAGAGTCAAGGAGAGCTAGACGCGAGAAAAGCATTGCAATAGTACATTTCTTCTTCTTCCTTGTTTACAAATGCCAAAAATCGATCCAAAAGCAGTTTTCTTTCTCTTCGCAAAGAACTTTTCCGTAGAATACAATGGGGATCCGAATAAGAAGGAATGTGAGGTGGTCAAGAACGTCCGAGATATGCCAGTTGTAGACAATGTAATAGATAAAATGAGGACACTCGACGTCGAAGACTGCTATATTCATGAAGAGTACGAGTCCAATATGTCTGGAGATGCGCCTGTTGAAGAGGAGAGTCCTGGCGACAGAATAAGCTCGCAGTCGGAATACGCGCCACCGCCACCGAAGAGATAAAACCAGAGGTATGATGAGGATTGTCTTCAGGGGAATGCTAGCACTGGAAAGGTACAAAATAACAGAAACTACGGTAACGGAAAAGCGTGAAAATACCTAGTTAGGAAACTCGTCAACAAATGGGCGAGCAAACAGCATAATTAATAGTAGAACTATTAAACAGATAGTGTTCCGATATATGAGTGAAGTTGCACCTGCCGTCAATTCCTGTCGATGGGTGCAATTATTTAAACAGAGAAACCGAAATGTACCTCGTGCGATTACACATCGTGTGACTAGATTACATGACACAAAAGACCTATTTACAAGTATTATCAGATTACTTTGTTCGCAGAATCAGTGATCTGATCATCAGAGACAACGTTCCACTTTCAGTGGTGCTGAAATGTGATCAAAACTGTTTCGATACACAAGCCAATATTATGACAGGACTTGCCGGCTGGCAGCAAACAGATCATTGCCGTCAGCGGTTCGAATGTAGCCACCAGAAAATTGTAGTGAACAAAGACTCTTGAAGGACTTCCTGAAGGAAATATACTTCCCATTGTTACAGGTAAAGGCAATATACGGATCGTTGATTAATGTAGTGCATACTAAGATAAGAACACTCCATGTATTAGAATCGGAATTCGGAATCCCTTAAAATTCGGAATTCCCTACAATGCTAAATTATCATTGTTTGGTGTACCTTTCCTGAAACAATTTCCATCACACACATATGAAATTATTGTATGTTTAGGTTACTTATTTCAACTACATGCTCAAGCATATATAATTCAAATTTTCCCTCACGTTTAATAAATATAACATTTTTCAAAGTTCCCCAAAACGCACACTTGGCAGAAATAATTTTCATTAAGGTGACTAGAAATTTGAAATCTTGCATTTAGAATGCTTTAGTATATGTAGAATGAATGAATGAATGAATGAATGAATGAACAAACTGTGAAGATTTCAAGATACTACATGCAGTAGAAGCAGAGAAAAGGCACATGAATTAATTAAAAAGTAAACTTACGGGGAAACAGCCTCCAAAGATAGAATGTAAAAATAAGCCTGCTTCTCGTCATGGGTTATCCTCCTCCTTTTCAGACTGGTCCATCAGTTTTCTTTTATCAGCTCTGTTGGCTTTTTATGGCTTCTTTAGTTAAATTCTGGAACTTTTGGTTTGCATTTCGGAGTCTTTCCTTGTACATAGTAGCATGGTTGCAACAGTTCTACACCTGACATCCAATCCCAGCTTTTCCAAAACCTTACATCTTGTTACATTTCCTTTATTGATAGTTGTCACTGTATCAAATACTCCGAAGCGTAGGGTATAGACACCCACAAACACAGTTCCGGAATCCGAATCCAGATGGCATTCTTTACACTCTCGTTCTGATTTTGAGACCTGCCGTGCAGACATATTTTCAGCACAACAGTCGCTAAGTCGCTAAAGCTGGCTTTATTATTTCCATCACCGCAAGAGGTAGACTATTTATGGGTCGTAGAAATTCTCAGAAATCAAACCACCGACTTCATTACAGAAGTACTTACACTGAAACCTTAGAGATAACTCCTTCGGCCGTGATGACCAGCATGTGATTACTTTTAATTAATGAGCTATTTCAAATATTGTTTTAAGAATACTTCCACGTACGATACAAAAGTTATTTACATGTAATTTTAAAGCCATAATTCAGAAGTAAATTTCAGATTAACAATAAGAAAATTGATTTTGTGAACCTAAATCTCCATTCCGGATAAACTTAACAAGTTATATCTGATAAGCCCATTGTGCTCTGGCGTTGATATTTGTACTTAATGCCTATCCTGACGTGTACTTTTAGTGTGCTACGTTTGGTCATGATCGGTGCTAGACACGAATGTATGAGACCTCTTGAACCTCCCTTGTGAGAGCAATACTTCCCTAGGTACTCAGGCATTGGTACCAAAGGATGAGTGGCTAAGACGGATGAGGCTCTGGTCTTCTGACCGAAACTTGGCAGGTCCGATCCTGGCTCAGTCCGGTGGTATTTGAATATGCTCAAATACGACAGCCTCGTGTCGGTTGATTTACTGGCAGGTAAGAGAACTCCCATGGGACTAAATTCCGGCACCTCAGCGTCTCAGAAAATCGTAAAAGTAGTTAGTGGGACTTAAAGGCAATATTATTATTATTATTATTATTATTATTATTATTATTATTATTATTATTATTATTATTATAACCAAATTTCACTGTAGCTACATCCGAGTTGTCATTTACTCTTACGCCAGCGAGCGTAAGAATGAAGTTCTCTCCTCCTGATGTATATTGCGAGCTATATCTAACCTGTTAGCTCGTAGCGAGTGGATCGTCCTGTTGATTTACCTTGTTGTACCCAGTTATTAAGCACACCTACACTGCATGTATCCCATTAAGTTGACTTCTCTTTGACTAACAACTCGTAAAAATGAGTTCTGAATGACCGGATGAATGAATGAACACCGTGTATTCGTCCACCAATCTCGATGAATTTACTGTGCATTGAACCACCACTTCCAACGTACTAACTTGAATAAGAGTTTGATCTCAATCACATGCTGCGAACCGAACCGCCACCTCCGGTTGACCCATGGATATTATTATAGATATCAATCTCAGTTCACCCGCCTTTATACACTCTTCTGCTCGATTCACATTCTCTTCTGGCGCCAGCCAGCCAAGCCTCCACTCAGCAACAGTTAAAAAGCTGACTCACGTGGATACATCCATCGCTGACATCTTTTTAGTACACTGCGTCCACTACACAATCTTAAAACTATATTCACAAGATATATATGCATTCTTACATTTAATTAACCTAGCTTATGGAAAATTCGCCACTTTAAATTAAATACCTATATAACATACCATATAAGTACATGTGGCTATTTACGTACATTTGGAGGATGTAATATGATGCATGTTGCACTACGTGGACTAGAACTTATTTATTCTCAACTTTGTCCTGATGGATTACTTAAGTAATGAGTATCGTATTATCCGTTAGTCACGAACTTGCAATTTCGCTCAGTACGTTGAGGTAAGTGACGAAGTTAATGCCGCTTGTTCTAAATTCAAAAATAACGAGGCAATGAAAGAAGGCAACGTTGAGACAGTGTACTACCTCATCCATGTGATGGTTTACCAAAATGGTAAATAGCTGACGATACAGTCATTAATTTTATTTCAAGTTTTACAATTTTTAAATGAATTTAAAACCGGCTTCCCACCGCTCTATTTGCTTGGGAGTTCCTTGAGTGCTTTCTTAACATTACCAAAGGCCATAGCACTCATTAATTTTTCAACCTTGCCGCTTCGTCCCTACCTCAGCAGTACTCAAACTTATCCTTCATAAACTATCTATCATTCCTGCTTTGAAAATAAATCATGAATGTGTTAAGAGCCATTATGAGATCATAATCAAAGATTTGAAATCATGATATTTTCAAATTAAAAACCGCTCCGTTAAGATCGCAAGGTACCGTGGTCGCGAAGTTAGTATGACCTTGAAATATATCAACGCTATTTGAAATAAAGTTAATTACTCTTATAAATCATTTGTAGAACTGAGTGTCATCTGGATTGTAAGGGCTTTAGTCAAAATAGTAGTGTAGCATATCACATACAGTATATATACTGGCGGAAACAAAATAACGAAACACCATGAAGAAAGGATTTTAGAATACGGAAATTTTGGCAATATATTTGTCGAGTTAACATATTTAATGGATTAAGACCACAGGATAATACCCGCGCGAGAAAAGCCATCGCAAATGTGCCATGCTGGTCCATTAATAACCGGTGTAGTCGCCTGACCGTTGAATACAGGCATGCAAACGTACATGCATTATATCGTACACGTGCAAGATGTCAGCTTGTGGGATGGAGTTCCATTGCCTGTTGCACTTGGTCGGTCAATAAAGGGACGGTTAATGCGGTTCTGGATAATGCTGGAGTTGTCGTTCAATGATGCCCCATATGTGCTAGGTTTGGGACAGATGGGGGGATGGAGCAGGCCAAGGCAACATGTCGACACTCTGTAGAGCACGCTGAGTTACAACAGCGCCATGGGGAATGCATTATCCTGTTGGGAAGGTCCCCCGGGAATACTCTTTATGAATGGCAGTACAATAGGTCGAATCACCAGACGGACGTACACATCTGTAGTTACGGTGCATGGGATAACCAAGAGAGTGCTCCTGCTGTCTTAGGAAAGTGCTCCCCAGACCAGAACTCCCGGTGTAGGTCCAGTGTGTCGACGCCGCAGACAGGTGGAATGCAGGCGCTCATCTGCCCTCCTCCTCACCAACATCACTGGCATCAAGGCAGAACCGGCTTTCATCGGAAAGCACAACGGACCTCCACTCCATCCTCCAATGAACTCTCGCTTGACGCCACTGAAGCCGCAGACGGCGGTGGTTTGGGTTATGTGGAATGCACACTGCAGGGCGCCTGGCTCGGAGCTGTCCTGCAAGTAACCGATTTCGAACAGTTAACTGCGTCACTGTGGTGCCAACTGCCGCTCGAATTGCTGCTGCAGACGCAGTCCGCTACACCACAGCCATACGCAGAATACGGCGGTCCTTCCTCTCGTTGGTGCTACGGAGACGTCCGGAGCTCGGTCTTTTCGCAAGCTTACCTTCTCGTGACAACTTCTGTCAGCACGCATGCACAGTGGAGACATACCTGCCAAGTGGTTCTGCAATAATGCGGAAGGAAAATCCACCTTCACGAGCCCTATTATACGGCCTCGTTCAACCGCACTGAGCTGTTGATACTTGCCTCTTCGTCGTCATAAATGCATTTGTGACCATTCACAGTCACCCCGTCCAATCTCACAGATAACTAACGCTCTCGCACAGTATAGCCCGTATTTAAATCAAACCTACTGTGCAACGTCATGGGGCCGATGCTAGCGCCACACTAATGCGATTTGAGAGAAATTTGAATCAACGTCACCTTTGAGATGTATAAACCCGCCTACCAACGTTTCTTAATCTAGCACAACCCCTTCTTGGTGTTTGGATATTTTTTCCGCCGGTGTATATACCGGGTGGCTCACCAGCCCCTTATGTGTTTCGGAGGTAGGCAATACAGTCATCATACTATCATGTATCATAGTCATCCGAAAAAAATTAGTATCTGCAATTTTTGTCCTTAGTATAACTATACCGTTTATATAATGTTCGTGAGTATGTGAGAAATCATTAGCGGCAGTGTTATTTCCATTACTTAAATTATAATGAATGTGTAAAACGATCACAGCTGCGAATAACACTACGGCTCGCAGTAGCTAATGTGGCTAAATCGCTAATCACGGCTGTTGCATCAGCATCGACTCATAGGGTGGTACAGTAATGTTTTGTCGTTGTCTGGTAACGCCGTTAACACTGACTGTAATATGGCCGCATATCATTCTGTTCCACAGAATGAATTTTAATTTGGTCCTGAAAAGGACCGTTTATATCCGATGTTACGTAGCCAGGTTGGACAAGGACATGATGGTCTGTAGGTAGGAAGTAGCGTACCGTGCATATTCAGTGTAGGCCCTAACAAGTGTTCGAAATTTTGGCCACCTTGGTTTATGCAGATTTCAGCATAACGCTGTAAAGACATTCTTACACGTTGTAACATGTCAGGTGTAACAGCTTGGCATGCCTGGATGATTATTTGCCGAATGTGACCAGGTTTTTTAGGCTCCTGTGTATGCACTACCTGCTTTAAGTGACTATCTCATCAGACCATATTTCTCGAAGGACACCTAACGGGAGCACGCTACCTTCATTTTCTTCAAATGAACTCCCACAGTTGCTGGAGAACGAGGCGCTTCGCGAGCAATTACGAATGTGGTTTCAACAGGACAGGGCCCCATCTCGCAGTTCATTAGTCGTCAGGAACCATTTTCATATCCGCCTCTGTGGTGTAGTGGTTAGTGTGATTAGCTGGCACCCCCGGGGGCACGGGTTCGATTTCCGACTCTGCCACGGAATTTGAAAAGTGGTACGAGAGCTGGAACGGGGTCCACTCAGCCTCGGGAGGTGGGTTCGATTTCCACCTCAGCCATCCTGGAAGTGGGTTTCCGTGGTTTCCCACTTCTCCTCCAGCAAATGCCGGCATGGTACCTAACTTAAGGCCACGGCGGCTTCCTTCCCTTTCCTTTCCCATCCAATCTTCCCATTCCTACACAAGGCCCCTGTTCAGCATAGCAGGTGAGGCCGCCTGGGCGAGGTACTGGTCATCCTCCCCAATTGTATCCCTCGACCCAGAGTCTGAAGCTCCAGGACACTGCCCTTGAGGCGGTAGAGGTGGGATCCCTCGCTGAGTCCGAGGGAAAAACCGACCCTGGAGGGTAAGCAGAAGAAGAAGAAGAAGAAGAAGAAGAAGAAGAAGAAGAAGAAGAAGGTTTACCTATAATAATAATAATAATAATAATAATAATAATAATAATAATAATAATAATAATAAACGGGCAACGTCTGCCGAATAACGTAATGAGTGACTTGCTTACATGTGGAGGTGTTGTAAATTAGGCAAGAATTCAGATCCTTAGCATCAAGTTACAGTGCTAGTGTGTTCGCGATACTTCAATAACATTTTGTGTGTTAATAACTATATATGCAAATGAGAGGATCAGGGTAACGGAACAGCAGGACATTATCGCTACCGGATGGCATATTTGAGTATATGAGTATTTCTAACCTTATCCGATTATAGTGCGTATCACATAATTAACGCAGCTATAGTCCGGCTCCATGGCTAAATGGTTAGCGTGCTGGCCTTTGGTCACAGGGATCTCGGATTCGGTTCCCAGCCGGGTCGGGAATTTTAATCAAAATTGGTTAATCTCGCTGGCATGGGGGCTGGGTGTATGTGTTGTCTTCATCATCATCATATCCTCATCATGACGCGCAGGTCATCTACGGGAGTCAAGTCAAGAGACCTGCACCTGGCGAGCCGAACATGTCCTCGGACACTCCCGGCACTAAAAGCCATACGCCATTTCATTTTTTTCATTTCAACGCAGCTATAATCACATTGTTTCTACATTGCATATGTGAACGGGTGATCGTCGATCTTGATGGAAGAATCTACCAGTTGTCTACCTATTATTCGTCCTAGTGCTTCAGGTGTTTTCGAGACCATCCAGCACCTGGTCAAAATCTACAACATGGAGGATTTCATCATAGAGACGAACCCAAGACTCCACATCATCGAAGACGTCGTGATGACAGTTTAAGTCCATATGGATGTGCCCATCCCGAAGAAGAATGATCAAAATAGATAAGTACATTTAAAAAATTCTTATGTTTGAAAGTCATTAGTTCGCACCTGTAAATAAGTTAATTTTGCATGCCAGTTAGATAAAATGTGAATGATGATCGCAAGCTATTTCAAAGGGATTATAGTTTCACAGTTTAATATTGTAGGGATTTCTTTATTGGTGGGGAAATCAGCATTTTGTTTACCCCCTGGGGAAGATTAATGAATGTAATTATATGATCTTAGTATTGATTTTTTTCGTGTGAAGTATTATAAAGGATGGGAGTAAATTTCAATTATCATCATGTGATGAGTCGTTATGTATCATCAGAAGGTTTTTAGACTACTTCATGCTTCACACGTAACACCAGGGTATTTTAGAAGTTAAAGATACAACATCGGGTGCAAATATGATTTTTAGATCGCGAATATAATATGTAAATTTTTAAAAATATCCTAAGAATAGTTTCTTCTGCAAATATGTGTGTGTTTGGAATGTCGAAGTGAGAACGATGGTCAGATAATACGTCACCATTTGATAGTTCGAAGCGAAATGGAAATGTGAATGTTCAGAGACAATTTATGTAAAGTATGAGGAATTATGCCACACTAATGACGATGAAATGAGGTTGAATAAAACCATATGGGAATAAAGTATGTTAGAGACGTACTATAAGGGGCTGCATTAAGCCGAATTTTATGTCGAGGCGGCCGAGGGAAGAGAGATATACATCCTTAAGAGAGTTGAAAAGGGACAGTATGGATTACCGTTATATTTATTGAAAGTGCCACCTGAATACGCCTCGAATATTTACGGTAGTGTGTCTGAGGAGAACGACCGCACCGCAAGACTTCACAATTCTTGGGACGTTGACTGACTGTTTATTTCTGGTAAAATACGATATAACACTCACGCACAAAATAATAAATCATCATCGTTGTAATAGAATCAACATGTTAGGAGGTGGAAGAATTCCTCCCAACCTTTCTTTCATGTATTTAATTCGATTTAGGGATTTAAACATGCGTACAGTCGTAAGAAGACTACGGGTTCGAACCCATCCGAGGGCGACGAACACCGCCACCGTCATTTTGATAATGTAGGGACCATACCTTCCATATACATGTGTATATATTAAAAGTGTTATTATATGGGTTTATTTTCAGATGAGTGTGTTATTATGTGATATCGTGTGTTATTGTCAATGTGTTTTCCATAGGTACAACGTTGTATTTGTATTGTATTATTATATGGTATTAGTCATAATCCCGGCGAAATACGCTCGTCTGATTATTTATATTATTGTAAATAATATTCTTTTCTTTTCTTTCTTAATCTGCTTACCCTCCAGGTTTGGTTTTTCCCTTGGACTCAGCGAGGGATCCCACCTCTACCGCCTCAAGGGCAGTGTCCTGGATCGTGAGATATTGGGTCGGGGGATATAACTGGGGAGTATGACCAGGCGGCCTCACCTGCTATGCTGAACAGTGGCCTTGCGGGGGGATGGGAAGATTGGAAGGGATAGGCAAGGAAGAGGGAAGGAAGCGGTCGTGGCCTTAAGTTAGGTACCATCCCGGCATTTGCCTGGAGGAGAAGTGGGAAACCACGGTAAACCACTTCCAGGATGGCTGAGCTGGGAATCGTACCCACCTCTACTCACTTGACCTCCCGAGGCTGAGTGGACCCCGTTCCAGCCCTCGTACCACTTTTCAAATTTCGTGGCAGAGCCGGGAATCGAAACCGAGCCTCCGGGTGTGGCAGCTAATCACACTAACCACTACACCACTGAGGCGGACAAATCATTTTCTCTCTCTTTCTTCATTTAATCGGTTTATCCTCCAGGGTTGGCTTTTCCCTCGGACTCAGCGAGGGATCCCGCCTCTACCGCCTAAAGGGCAGTGTCCTGGAGACCAAAATAATATTCTACTAAGTTTAATTAGTAGGAATTATAATATGACTTTCAAATATTATGGGATGTGCTTGTCATAAATAAAACATTGCTTCAATCACGTGATTACATAATTACATGATCAAAGAAGATCGTGATACAACGAACTTCAACTCATCAATACGAAGTCACGATAATTACACAACGTGTAATTACAAACGTGCCTTTTATTGAGTATAATTAATTAATCAATTAATTAATGCGCGCTTTTAACAATGTGTGTGAACAGTTGAAATGATAATGAGGGGAATGTCTCTAAAATATTATGGGATTATTTGGTGCAGAATGCAAATTCTGAAAAGACAGATGAACATTAATTTTACCGATTTAAATCCCTCATATCTTTGATTAATGTTAAATTTCATGGCACATTCTATATTAGTATTTGTGTGTGCTCTTTTCTCAGTTCAATAAAATTTATATTTGTAAAAACTTAGGATATAATTCTTCTAATTTAGTAGTGACGTTGTATTCCCCTTATATTTGAAACCCCTACTTGTAAATGTTTCATTTAATGCCCATTGATAAGGACGGTCCATCGGTCCACTTGCTCTAAAGTCTAGTCGCGGTTACTATGATGTAGGGGTGGTGGGACTTCCATTCTAGGGTTGTTCTTCGAAGATCTCATCATGTACATTCCATTCAGCTAACGCACTTCATCATCATCATCATCATCATCATCATCATCATCATCATCATCATCATCATCATCTGTTTACCCTCCAGGGTCGGCTTTTCCCTCGGACACAGCGAGGGATCCCACCTCTACCGCCTCAAGGGCAGTGTCCTGGAGCTTCAGACTCTTGGTCGGGGATACAACTGGGATAATGACCAGTACCTCGCCCAGGCGGCCTCAACTGCTATGCTGAACAGGGGCCTTGTGGAGGGATGGGAAGACTGGAAGGGATAGGCAAGGAAGAGGGAAGGAAGCGGCCCTGGCCTTATGTTAGGTACCATCCCGGCATTCGCCTGGAGGAGAAGTGGGAAACCACGGAAAACCACTTCGAGGATGGCTGAGGTGGGAATCGAACCCACCTCTATTCAGTTGACCTCCCGAGGCTGAGTGGACCCCGTTCCAGCCCTCATACCACTTTTCAAATTTCGTGGCAGAGCCGGGAATCGAACCCGGGCCTCCGGGGGTGGCAGCTAATCACGCTAACCTCTACATCACAGAGGCGGACAGCTAACGCACTTACATATTATTATTATTGTTATTATGCACTGAAGCCCTGGACAGGTGCTATACCAAGGCCGATTTCCTTCCCAATCCTCCCCCCGCTCATCCTTAGGGGAAAGACGCCAAATAAGAGCGAACCCCTTGAAACCAATAGCAAAAATTTTTGATTATTATTGTATCTCCGCTGAAATGGAGACCTCTGTCGTTCAAAAACTTCGCTTCATGCTGGACTCGAACCACTAGGCTGACGATATATACACACCTCGTGTTCCAGCCTTTAATCGCTTTAGCCACGAAGTCAACATTCGCAGTGCTGGCGGCCGTTCCACCTCGAAAGTTAATAACCGTGTCAAAGTCTTCAATTATGTTTTACAGTGTTCATTTAACTTCTTCATATTACAGAGCACGTGGCATAACCTATTCATTCGATCGTATTACGGGTATCTGTGTCCGCCTCTGTGGTGTAATGGTTAGCGTGATTAGCTGCCACCCCCGAAGGCCTGGGTTCGATTCCCGGCTCTGCCACGAAATTTGAAAAGTGGTACGAGGGCTGGAACGGGGTCCGCTCAGCCTCGGGAGGTCAACTGAGTAGAGGTGGGTTCGATTTCCGCCTCAGCCATCCTGGAAGTGGTTTTCCGTGGTTTCCCACTTCTCCTCCAGTCGAATTCCGGGATGGTACCTAAATTAAGTCCACAGATTCTTCCTTCCCTCTTCCTTGCCTATCCCTTCCAATCTTCCCATCCCTCCACAAGGCCCTTGTTCAGCATAGCAGGTGAGGCCGCCTGGGCGAGGTACTGGTCATACTCCCCAGTTGTATCCCCCGACCAAGAGTCTGAAGCTCCAGGACACTGCCCTGGAGGGTAAACAGATGATGATGATGATGATGATGATGATGATGATGATGATGATTACGGGTATCTGTGTTATTTCAAGGCGCAATAAATCACATGTTTGCAGAATGATCCTTAGTATTCGGCGCCGAATTGTGAATAGTAGTTTTTCCTTTTGCTAGATCCATGGATCGATATGCAGTGATGACACGCAGATAGGGGAGAGCCTTATCGACCATAAGTAGAGCCCAGCACAGATGCGGATATCCGCGAAGTTAGTGTCTTGGCGGTTAAAAGCTGTATGCCAGTGCGGTTAATTTTGCTGGTAATTTCTAAATAATGATCTTAATTGATTTTCACTCGGATATACTCTTACTTTTGCTTGTATGTAGACGACCCTTGGCATTGGTACAAGAGAATGGTGATACACGGAGCATTGAGATCATAAAGCCACAAAACTGACCTAAGCCTAACTGGCTTCTGCCCGCAGTTAGTGGAAGAAAGGAGCAAAGGTCAATACGTCGGTTTTTGTCGCAAGAGAAAATCCCTCATAAGCCTGTGATTGTACGGATTGTGGTGCCAGGTGTCAGGCCCATTGTGTTATGTTAACAGATCTATACGTTTCAATATCTCGGGTGTAATGTAATGTAGGTAAATATCTATAATATCCGCGGATAATCATTTGCGGATGCGGATAAACATTCGCGGATGCGGGTGCGGATGTTATTTTGTATATCCGCGCAGGGCTCTAACCATAACGAGAAACTTCAAATTATTTGGTGTTCATAAAGCTAAATTATAAGTATATATAGGGTATACGCGTCATTTGTGTTACCTTTCTTCGATAGAACAAAGGACTGGTGGACCACCCGGTATATGGCGAGAAAACGTAACAGTTTCTGTTTCACCTCATACTACGTTATTTGAGATTTTTTACTTTACATTACTTTACTCACGTTGCATTAAAAGAAAATGCATCCACCGGGCGAGTTGGCGGTGCGCGTAGAAGCGCGCGGCTGTGAGCTTGCATCCGGGAGATAGTAGGTTCGAATCCCACTATCGGCAGCCCTGAAGATGGTTTTCCGTGGTTTCCCATTTTCACACCAGGCAAATGCTGGGGCTGTACCTTAATTAAGGCCACGGCCGCTTCCTTCCAACTCCTAGGCCTTTCCTATCCCATCGTCGCCATAAGACCTATATGTGTCGGTGCGACTTAAAGCCCCTAGCAAAAAAACCTAGAAAATGCATCCATTTCACAAACATCCTTATCGATGGTCGTGAACTGCCAAGATCCTGTTATCTAGCCTATTGGCCTGGTGATCTTGAAGTGTCATGCAGTCAGTGTTATGACTTCTTGCGGTGTATTGCTTGGTATTCTTGACCTTGTGTGCTGCCTCACTTATCAAACAGTTCCCCGGTTGAAGTCAAAATGCTAAATGAACCCCATTCCAGCCAATCATCCACGAATGAATTCCTCGTTAGCACTATGTTCGGCCACCTTTGCTCCAAGGAATTAACCTGGTACTCAATTTTGGTGCAGGCTGACAATGAGTAAATCTCAGATAAAAGGATAAAGATAAATGTTGGTCTGCCTCTGTGGTGTAGTGGTTAGCTGCTACCCCCAGAGGCCCGGGTGAGATTCCCGGCTCTGCCACGAAATTTGAAAAGTGGTACGAGGGCTGAAACGGGGTCCACTTAGCCTCGGGAGGTCAACTGAGTAGAGTTGGGTTCGATTCCCACCTCAGCCATCCTAAAAGTGGTTTTCTGTGGTATCTCACTTCTCCTCCAGGCAAATGCCGGGATGGTACCTAACTTAAGGCCACGGCCGCTTCCTTCCCTCTTCCTTATCTATCCCTTCCAATCTTCCCATCCCCACGCAGGGCCCCTGTTTAGCATAGCAGGTGAGGCCACCTGGGCGAGGTACTGGTCATCCATCCTTCCCAGTTGTATCCTCGACCCAGAGTCTGAAGCTCCAGGACACTACACTTGAGGCGGTATAGATGGGATCGCTCGCTGGGTTCGAGGGAAAAACCGATCCTGGATTGTAAACAAATAAAGAAGAAGAGAAGAAGAAGATAAATGCTGGTGGTAAAATACTAGGAATACGGGACGAACCGAGAATCGAATGTGGTGTCCCCGGGTAAGAGGCAGAGATGATACTGACATTTCTTAGATACTACAGGACACATAGATGAAAAACGTAACATAAAGTCAGAAAGGTGGTGAAAATCTACTTCATTACACATTATAAAATTTGTAAGGACATTTTTTGGAAAATGAAGTGAAAACCAACAGGTTTTCATAACATGTGTTAGGTCCACGACTGTGGTAGTATATTTTATAAGAATCTAAGAATGTAGTAGGTATTTTGGAACTTGAATAATGTTGTACGGTAAATGTGAGTGAAACACGTCAAAGATCGAATTATCTCCAGGACATTACATTTCACTATGTTAGTAAAACTATGTAAGATGTCGGCCTCGCGTTGAAGGGATTAAGGCTGCTAGAACTAAGAGTGCTCAGATTCTATTTTCTTCATGATTACCAGCAGCCATAGCTGCGCCAACACCTGTATCGGCCTTGGTTCATTCGTCAACGTTGGTTACAACAGGGGTGTATATATTAACTCGATTTAATAGAGCCTTTGTGGATACTTGGTAATCTAAATTTTTATTACTTATAGCTGGTCTTACTATATTTATGGCTGGTTTAGGGGCCAATTTTGAATTTGATTTGAGAAAGGTTATTGCCCTATCAAGTTTAAGACAATTAGGTTTAATAATAAGAATTTTAGCTATAGGGTTTCTTCCTCTTACCCGGAGGCCCCAGGTTTTATTCCCTGTCAGGTCTGGATTAAGGGTTGGCCTGAGGTCCATTCAGCCTACCTTATTACAATTGAGAAGTTATCTGACAGAGAAATAGCGGCCCTGGTCTAGAAAGCCAAAAATAACGGCCAAGAGGATTTGTCGTGCTGACCACACGACAGCTCGTAATCTGTAGGTCTTCGGGCTGAGTAGCGATCGCTTGGTAGGTCATGGACCTTCGTGACTGTTTCGCTGTGGGTTTTTTAAGATAAAATTAAATTATAATTATTAAACTGAGAATCCTGAAAGAACAAATTAGTTACGATGATATTGGTATAGTACTGCTTTCGAGAGGGTAGAAATTATATATAAACTTTCCTTTTACAGTATAATAAGATCAGTGAATCTTCAAGAACGCTGAATGTTGGAAACATCTTTTGTAAAACATACAGTTTTGCTTCATGCAGTGAAACTCAACGATGATACAAAAGGGATGTGGATGTTGAGATTCTGGTCTGATGAACTGCATTATATTCTAGTTAAGATTTCAAGCGGAAGGAACGAAATGATTAATCTTCGTAATACACGTCAGGGACTCAGTTCAAAAGAAGAAGAGCACTCAGAATTGTGAAGAGCACTCTACAACAGAGTTTCGTTTGATTGAATCAAAGAATAACGGAGACGAACGAATGTAAATTAAATGAAAATGGAAACCTCAAAATTACATTGTAAAAATAAAGAACAAGTAGATATACAAAGAGTAATTCCCTCACGGCAATGGCATGTAAATATTAAAAGCTGAAATGACTTCCATGATAGTAATCTGTTTAACATTTCAGTTCCTTTAACATTGTCCTCCTACGAAGACATTTTGCCATTATACATCGTATGGCTGAACTAACGGTAGAGATAATTTATCCAGAGTCATCATAAAATGACAACGTTGTAATAAGGAAGCAGTGCTGATGATCTACGATACGACAAAAGAGGAGAAACTCAGTCTGTATCAGCACAAATTAAATTACTTCATTGAACCAGTTTTCGGAAATTAAATTCCCTCATAAGCAACATACATAATAATTAAACTTAAAAATTCTATACATTTGTAAAATATCCATGATATATACATCAGCAAACTTGATTATATAATTGTAAATAAGAAGTTAGAATCTGCGCACGATATCCTGACAACGGTGTAGTGCTATTCAGTAGAGACCTCACTATCGTAGATACATTTTTGGATCGCATAAATTCATCATCATCATCATCATCTGTTTGCCCTCCAGGTTCGGTTTTTCCCTCGGACTCAGCGAGGGATCCTACCTCTACCGCCTCAAGGGCAGTGTCCTGGAGCTTCAGACTCTTGGTCGTGGGATACAACTGGGGAGAATGACCAGTACCTCGCCCAGGCGGCCTCACCTGCTATGCTGAACAGGGGCCTTGTGGAGGGATGGGAAGATCGGATGGGATAGGCAAGGAAGAGGAAAGGAACCGGCCGTGGCCTTAAGTTAGGTACCATCCCGGCATTCGCCTGGAGGAGAAGTGGGAAACCACGGAAAACCACTTCGAGAATGGCTGAGGTGGGAATCTTTTTTTTTTTTTTGCTAGTTGCTTTACGTCGCAGAGGTGGGAATCGAACCCACCTCTACTCAGTTGACCTCCCGAGGCGGAGTGGACCCCGTTCCAGCCCACGTACCACTTTTCAAATTTCGTGGCAGAGCCGGGAATCGAACCCGGACCCCCGGGGGTGGCAGCTAATCACGCTAACCACTACACCACAGAGGCGGACGGATCGCATAAATTCGCTGAACAAATATAGGCTATTTTAGTTTGCCACGAAAAAACGAAAGCAATAACAAATTACATTTCTTGGAACTTACTTTATCAAAAGATAAATAATAAATGCGATCACCCTGCAGCTCACAAGCGAGATGCATGCAATGGTTTTGTCAACAGATTGTTAAATATCCTAATGGATGAGGGGAAAATAAACAAAGAAAAACAACTAAATAAGGCAATAGCAAAATCGAAAGATAACGATTCAAAATGATTGACAAAGTTATACACAGACAAGAAATAAATAAATAACAAATCAATAAACAATTTGTAACATTTACATATTTTGGAAACAAAATGCACAGAATTTCGAATATCTTGAAGTATCAGTAAACCAGCATAGTTATTTCATTCCCAAAGTCCGACTCATTGGCTGAATGTTCAGCGTTGAGGCCTTCGGTTCAGAGGGTCCCGGGTTCAATTCCCGGTCGGGCCGGGGATTTTAATCGCCTCGAATTAATTCTTCTGACCCGGGGACTAGGTGTTTGTCTTTGTCCCAACACTTTCCTCCTCATATTCACACAACACACTACACTACCAACCACTACAGAAACACGCAATAGTGATTACATCCCTCATACAGGGTTGGCGTCAGGAAGGGCATCCGACCGTAAAACAGGGCCAAATTCACATGTGCGACACAGTTCGCACCCGCGACCCTACGGATGTGTGAAAAGCGGTAGAAATAGAAGAAAAGTTATTTCATTCCCACACCAAGGATGGGAGTGGATGGGCCATTCTCTAAACTAGTTAGCTCCCGGACCTTAGAGTGTATGAAATTTCATTTTGAGGTATGAATTTGGTACGAAGTATGTCTTCTCCGTGCCGGCCCTGTGGTGTATGGGTAGCGTGCCTGCCTCTTACCCACAGGCCCCGGGTTCGACTCCCGGTCAGGTCAGGGATCTGAGTGCTGGTTCGAGATCCACTGAGTCTACGTGATTACTATTGAGGAGCTATCTGACGGTGAGATAGCGGTCCCGGTCTAGATAGGCAAGAATAACTGCCGAGAGGATTCGTCGTGCTGACCATATGGCACCTCATAATCTGCAGGCCTTCGGACTGATCAGCGGTCGCTTGGTAGGCCAAGGCCGTTAAGGGATATAGTTCCATGTCTTCTACATACATGTTGAGATTATCGTATTTTCTTTCAAAGCAAAGCAAAGCAAAGTCACCTCTATACAGGCCATGACTCCCTTGGAGGAGTGGAAGGTAAAGGCTTCCACCATTTTTAACCTCGGCACGTGATGGAGTTGATGGGGTCGAGTGGTTATCTCTACAACCGGCCGCCTTTGCCCCCAGGAATTAACCTGGTACTCATTTTTGGTGTAGGCTGAGTGAACCTCAGGGCCATATGCACCTCCGGAAGTGGAAATCTCGTTTCTTAAATTTTACGACTTCCTGACGGGGATTCGAACCCACGTCCTTCCGGGCGAACCGAGCACGCCTTTACCGCCTCGGCCAGGCAGCCCCTCGTATTTTCTTTCACCGGTTCAAAATTCACCGCACGCACGATTAGTCCCAGGGTGCGTTCACACAAAACTCACCAGAGAAAAACCCTAGCCGGCACCCTACTTACTGATCATTAATACATGTTACATAGTTATATATACAGATTGACAGTGGGTAATATTACACACAATTTTACAAGGCGATGCATTGCCTTGATGCCGTTGAAGTATGCAATGTTATACAAGTGAGTCATCTGTTTCCTTGCCACTGAGAAATTATAAGCCGATATTCACAAAATTTAAGTAGATAATACAGTGAATCTAGCAGGATATTGCACTTCGTTTGAAAATATTTCTTTGATAATTACTGTATAGTATGGGGAATTACGTGACTTAAATGATATATTAAACACGTCCAGCACTTCATGAAATTATCGCAACACTGTTATTGTTCGATGATAACAGTGAACAGTGCCTGTGTGTTTGTTGCTCTTGTTTAAATAACAAAATTAAAATATTAGCACCGTCACGATCCAAAATTGTACCAAAGACACAAATTAATAGTAATGATCCATTATAATGTTATTAGTAGTAATAATGATAAATAATAATAATAATACGAACAGTAGTAATATAGTGATAATTATAGTCAAGGGACTGTAACAGTAATATCAATCACGGGAAAAGGACAATAACAATAGTCAGAAATTTAAGTAAAATAATAAAATATATTAACATACGATAGGTAAGGATATTAGTAATGAACCCTCCGTATACTGCAGTATTTTTAGTGTTGCTCCACTGTGCCCAGCAACATCTTAAAACTGTGAAGGTTTTATTTATAGTACAAAGTGATAATGGTGCCTGGAAGGTGGAAGCTATCTTATGCCAGGGGGAAACAGATGAGGAGTCATGGATGTGCGGGAATGATTAAGGATTGTCTTAGCTAAGAACTTCAGTGAAATTTCGATTATTGCAGTGGGTACCATTATTTAGGTATTTAGGTCGAAGACAGTGCATTGTGGGACAGGAGTATATTAGTTGATAGTTTACAGAAGGATCAGGCTATCTAAGGGAAGACGAAGGGCTACCGATGGCATATCTGTCGAGCCTCACTAGAATAACCTTTCCTAAACCCGAACTGCCTTATGATAAACCGGTTAGTAATTTCGCAAACATGTCTAATATAATCAGAGAGAGGTCAAGCTGACTTGTCTGTAATTATCCTCTTTAGTTCCAGGTGAGCTCTATAAAGACTGTTTTTAAAGTTACAGGAGATCATAAAGTTTATTTTGTCACAGTTAAGAAGAACTGTGAAAAAAAGGAAGGTTCATGTTTGTGGGTTACTGTAGTCACGTTCTAGTTCGTGAACCATGGGCAACGGCTGAGTGGCCTAGAAAGTGGTCCTGAGAGTCGGGATACCAGTTGCTATGGAATGGGAGCGGGCATCTCGGACATATTCTGAGTCCTGGCCCTCCTTGTGCTCAGGCGGCTAGGACTATACAATCCACCGGTGGTCCATAACCCGTTAGAGGAGAGATCCTCACTTGGACTATGTGCAAGTAGGGTAGCATCCTGCTTCATGAATCGACCGAGCTCAGAACATTTTAAGCAAGCATCGGACCTATGGGAGTAACGGAGTCCCACTCCCATTTGACAGGCGAGGGACTCCTTGGAAACAACTTGGCGAACGAAATGGAATTCGATGGGTAGCTATCAATATTAATGGGGCTTATGGAAGAAAGAAAGTAGAACTGGCTGAGTCAGCAAAGAGGATGCATCTGGATGTGCTAGGAGTAAGTGAAATTCGGGTAAGGGGAGATAACGAGGAAGAGATAGGAGATTATAAAGTGTACTTGACGGGTGTTAGAAAGGGAAGGGCAGAGTCTGGGGTAGGGCTCTTTATCAGGAATACCATTGCACGGAACATAGTTTCTGTTAGGCACGTAAATGAGCGAATGATGTGGGTAGATTTGTCAGTTGGAGGAATTAGGACTAGAATTGTGTCCGTGTATTCACCATGTGAGGGTGCAGATGAGGATGAAGTTGACAAGTTTTATGAAGCATTGAGTGACATCGTGGTCAGGGTCAACAGCAAGGATAGAATAGTGCTAATGGGCGATTTCAATGCGAGAGTTGGGAATAGAACTGAAGGATACGAAAGGGTGATTGGTAAATGTGGGGAAGATATGGAAGCTAATGGGAATGGGAAGCGTTTGCTGGACTTCTGTGCTAGTATGGGTTTAGCTCTTACGAATACATTCTTCAAGCATAAGGCTATTCACCGCTACACATGGGAGGCTAGGGGTACCAGATCCATAATAGACTATATCTTAACAGACTTCGAATTCAGGAAATCTGTTAGGAATGTACGAGTTTTCCGGGGATTTTTCGATGATACAGACCACTATCTGATCTGTAGTGAACTAAGTATCTGTAGGCCTAGGGTAGAGAAAGTGAAATCTGTCTGCAAACGAATAAGGGTAGAAAATCGCCAGGACGAGGAAATTAGACGGAAGTACATGGATATGATTAGTGAGAAGTTTCGAACAGTAGACAGTAAGCAGGTTCAGGATATAGAAAATGAATGGGTGGCATACAGGGATGCTGTAGTAGAAACAGCAAGGGAATGCCTAGGAACAACTGTGTGTAAAGATGGGAAAAGGCGAACATCTTGGTGGAATGATGAAGTGAGAGCAGCTTGTAAACGTAAAAAGAAGGCTTATCAGAAATGGCTCCAAACAAGGGCCGAGGCAGACAGGGAGTTGTATGTAGATGAAAGAAACAGAGCGAAACAAATAGCTGTTGAATCCAAAAAGAAGTCATGGGAAGATTTTGGTAACAACCTGGAAAGGCTAGGTCAAGCAGCAGGGAAAACTTTCTGGACAGTAATAAAGAATCTCAGGAAGGGAG
Source organism: Anabrus simplex (assembly GCF_040414725.1). Lineage (NCBI taxonomy): Eukaryota > Metazoa > Arthropoda > Insecta > Orthoptera > Tettigoniidae > Anabrus > Anabrus simplex. The sequence goes on along the minus strand of NC_090266.1, from coordinate 432,591,629 downwards.
GGAAAAAGGAAATGAACAGTGTTTTGAGTAATTCAGGTGAACTCATAATAGATCCCAGGGAATCACTGGAGAGGTGGAGGGAATATTTTGAACATCTTCTCAATGTAAAAGGAAATCATCCTGGTGGTGGTGTGAACAGCCAAGCTCATGGGGAGGAGGAAAATGATGTTGGTGAAATTATGCTTGAGGAAGTGGAAAGGATGGTAAATAAACTCCATTGTCATAAGGCAGCAGGAATAGATGAAATTAGAGCTGAAATGGTGAAGTATAGTGGGAAGGCAGGGATGAAATGGCTTCATAGAGTAGTAAAATTAGCGTGGAGTGTTGGTAAGGTACCTTCAGATTGGGCAAAAGCTGTAATTGCCCCTATCTATAAGCAAGGGAACAGGAAGGATTGCAACAACTATCGAGGTATCTCACTGATTAGTATTCCAGGCAAAGTACTCACTGGCATCTTGGAAGGGAGGGTGCGATCAGTCGTTGAAGGGAAGTTGGATGAAAACCAGTGTGGTTTCAGACCACAGAGAGGCTGTCAGGGTCAGATTTTCACTATGCGCCAGGTAATTGAAAAATGCTACGAGAGGAATAGGCAGTTGTGTTTATGTTTCGTAGATCTAGAGAAAGCATATGACAGGGTACCGAGGGAAAAGATGTTCGCCATACTGGGGGACTATGGAATTAAACGTAGATTATTAAAAGCAATCAAAGGCATTCATGTTGACAATTGGGCGTCAGTGAGAATTGATGGTAGAATGAGTTCTTGGTTCAGGGTACTTACAGGGGTTAGACAAGGCTGTAATCTTTCACCTTTGCTGTTCGTAGTTTACATGGATCATCTGCTGAAAGGTTTAAAATTGCAGGGAGGGATTCAATTAGGTGGAAATGTAGTAAGCAGTCTCGCCTATGCTGACGACTTAGTCTTAATGGCAGATTGTGCGGAAAGCCTACAGTCTAATATCGTGGAACTTGAAAATAGGTGCAATGAGTATGGTATGAAAATTAGCCTCTCGAAGACTAAATTGATGTCAGTAGGTAAGAAATTCAACAGAATTGAATGTCAGATTGGTGATACAATGCTAGAACAGGTCGATAATTTCAAGTATTTAGGTTGTGTGTTTTCCCAGGATGGTAATATAGTAAGTGAGATTGAATCGAGGTGTCGTAAAGCTAATGCAGTGAGCTCGCAGTTGCGATCAACAGTATTCTGTAAGAAGGAAGTCAGCTCCCAGACGAAACTATCTTTACATCGGTCCGTTTTCAGACCAACTTTGCTTTACGGGAGCGAAAGCTGGGTGGACTCAGGATATCTTATTCATAAGTTAGAAGTAACAGACATGAAAATAGCAAGAATGATTGCTGGTACAAACAGGTGGGAACAATGGCAGGAGGGTACTCGGAAAGAGGAGATAAAGGCTAATTTAGGAATGAACTCGATGGATGAAGCTGTACGCATAAACCGGCTTCGGTGGTGGGGTCATGTGAGGCGAATGGAGGAGGATAGGTTACCTAGGAGAATAATGGAGTCTATTATGGAGGGTAAGAGAAGTAGAGGTAGACCAAGACGACGATGGTTAGACTCGGTTTCTAACGATTTAAAGATAAGAGGTATAGAATTAAATGAGGCCACAACACTAGTTGCAAATCGAGGATTGTGGCGACGGTTAGTAAATTCACAGAGGCTTGCAGACTGAACGCTGAAAGGCATAACAGTCTATAATTAAAATGTATGTATGTATGTATGTATGTATGTATGTATGTATGTATGTATGTATTTTAAAAGGAGGACTATTAGGTAATACCATTTGCTTGACACGAAAGGCAGAGGGGAATTGAAAAAAATAGCAAATATGGTAAGTGGAAAATGGTTAATCAACCTATGGGATGGGTTTAAAGCAACTGATGAGGAGTGTGGAAACAGGTATGTACACGTGTGGTGGTAAGGAATGGTAAGGACCCGTTATATTACAACCCGGAAATAAATAGGTTAAGATCAAACAATACCGCCCTGTGAGATCCTCTTTTTAATTAATCATTACAGAATCAGATAACGCTTCACTAAATCTAATTTTCTCAGTTCTATTTTCTATAAAATTATCCATCTATTCAACCGCTCTTTCATCTGGTAAAATAACCCTCATTTTCGTCAGTAGTCTCCCGCGATCTATCCTATCAAAAGCCTCAATCATTGAATCACTACTGATCTGCATTTAGGGCAGTCGCCCAGGTGGCAGATTCCTTATCTGTTGTTTTCCTAGCTCTTTTCTTAACTGATTGCAAAGAAATTGTGAATTTATTAAACATCTCCCTTGGTAAGTTATTCCAATCCCTAACTCCTTTTTCTATAAACGAATATTTGCCCCAATTTGTCCTCTTGAATTTCAACTTTATCTTCATACTTTTGTTTGATCTTTCCTACTTTTAAAGACACCACTCAAACAGGGACAGGTCAATAGCGATACAGTCCATTTGACCTCCTTAACCTGAAGTACATGCTATATCTTGTTGGAATCCCACAATTTGTGCCTCACTAGAATACACTTTCCCAAATCCGAACTGTCTTCGATCAAACCAATTAGTAATTTCGCAAATGTGTCTAACATAATCAGAAGGAATACTCTCCCAGAGTCTACAAACGACACTTGTCAAGCTGACTGGCCTGTAATTATACGCTTTATGTTCATCGAACTTTCTCTTGTACAGTGGGACTACTATTGCAACTCTCTATTCATTTTGTATAGCTCCTAAATGCAAAAGATATAATCAAATAAATATTTCAGATATTGCACTATATCCCAACCTATTGTCCTTAGTAGGCCTATATACCCGGAAATCGTATCAGTCCCAGCCGCTTTTCTAGATTTCAAACATTTTATTTGTTGTAAATGTCATTGTTATCATTGGTAAATTTCATTAATCTACCAGTATCAGTTGCCTCCTCTACCTGAACATTATCTTGATACCAACTACCTTCACATGCATCCGGGAGATAGTAGGTTCGAATCCCACTATCGACAGCCCTGAAAATGGTTTTCCGTGGTTTCCCATTTTCACACCAGGCAAATGCTGGGACTGTACCTTAATTAAGGCCACGGCCGCTTCCTTCCAACTCCTAGGCCTTTCCTATCCCATCGTCGCCATAAGACCTATCTGTGTCGGTGCGACGTAAAGCCCCTAGCAAAAAAAAAAAAGAAAACCTTCACATAATGCTGACTGAATAGTTCTGCCTTCTATAAGTCCTCACATATTCACCCTCCTTGATCCTGGAATGTCATTCCTAGAACCTGTTCCTCTCTTCAAGTACCTATATATTGTTCCCGAAAATTTGCATGGCTGCCGATTATGCTCGCATCATGTTATCCTTAGCTGACGTTTTTGCTAAACCCAATTTCCTGTTATTTTCCTTCAATCTGTCCTTACTCCTGCAACCATTCCTAACTCTATTTCTTTCTAGCCTCCACAATCTCACTATTGCCCTATTATAATACAATGGTTCCTTACCATTCCCAACCACCACAGGTGTACACACCTGTTTTCACACTTCTCATCATTTTATTTAAACCCACCCCAATGGGCAATTTACCATTTTCCACTTATATAATCTTTTTTTAAGTTCTGCCTTGCCTCTCTTATCAACCACATCGTATTTCCTAATAGTCCTACATTTAAACTTTCCTTTTTATTACACTTGTTTTAACTACAAAAAATCAGCTTCATGATCACTTACACAATGTATCATATCAGTTTATCTATAGAGCTCATCTGGTTTTACCAGATCCACGTCTAGAATATTTTTCCTTATACTTAGTTCCATCATTTTCTGATTCAGCTATCCTTCCTAGATTAATTTATTCACCATTTGCTTGTCATGCTTTCAGTCGTTCGCATACCCTTGTCAGTTAACATTTGGGATCACAGGCTACAATAACTTTCCTTTCTGTGTCGTTCCTCACTTTGCTGATTACCTTATCAAATAATTTCGCATCAGTGTCAGTGTCAGCGCTAGTCTTGCCAGGTCTGCACACCCCAAAAATTGTAAGTTGCCTATTATCTCTAAAGTTTTACGCCTAGAATTTCAAATTTCTCATCTGAAACTTTTTCGTAGCTTGAAAATTCTTCTTTCACCAGCATGAATATTCCCCCGTCCTATTTTTCTTATTTTTTCTCTACCTATACATACTGAATATTATAGTTTGTCTTGCCATATTGAGTGATTCGATGTATCTCAACTGGCAATTAATTAAGAACTAGGTTAAACAGTGTTTAAAAAAATCGTCTCTTCAATTAGTTCGTTGTATAGAGTAACGAATTCTACGTCACCTACTCTATTCTCCAGTGCTTCATGTTCCCATTTTCCATTTTCTCATCTGGTGGTATTTATCTTCATTTTCATCCAGAATTACACTAACCATTATCAATTCCATGTATGTAAAAGAAGCCATTTCGAAAATCACTGACTCTCAGCCACTGAAATAATGCTTACATGTGTGCAGGTCTATAGGCGTCACTGTGATGTCGGGAATGTCACTGAAACTGAACTGACCGGGCGAGTTGACCGTGCGGTTAGAGGCGTGCGGCTGTGAGCCTGCATCCGGGGGATAGTGGGTTCGAATACCACTGTCGGCACCCCTGAAGATGGTTTCCGTGGTTTACCATTTTCACACCAGGCAAATGCTGCTGCTGTACCTTATATAAGGCCACGGCCGCTTCCTTCCAACTCCTAGCCCTTTCCCATCCCATCGTCGCCATAAAACCTATCTGTGTCGGTGCGACGTAAAACAACTAGCAAAAAAAAAGGAACTGAACTGACATGTCACGAATAGGCGTTAAGAAAATTGAAACACACTCTACTTTTGTTTCGCTCATTCCAGACAGGCTTGGAGAGAGTAAGATAGTGCCATTGTGGGAAGGAAAGATAGAGAAGAGAAGCGAGAGTGACAGGGAAAGAAAGTGTAGGAGCCATAAATTTCTGTGACGATCTCTGCATTCATTTCAAAGCACGTTTTCCCTATAGGTCACAACACTTGTTCCCCGTCCCCGGCTACTTTAGAAGGTTTCGCTGGTTCACTCAGCAGATAGAACCCCCCGGCTAGGCCGGCTAGAACTCCCGTATGCTATAAATAAAGAAAGCCAAATAACCACCAATACCCTCCATGATTTTACCCTTCGAAAAACAATAATCAGAAAAAAAGTGTCCTCTTGGTGACAGTGGTTCAGTGAACCACCGTCGCCTTCGCCGTACCCTCCAAGGCCGAGTCCGTTATTCTGTAAGATAACATATCTTCCTCCATCTGACTCACTGTATCCCACCAACGATGTCAGTTTATACATATCTTTATCCACTGAGTTCATTCCTAAATTAGCCATTATCTCCTCTTGGTGCGTATTCTCCTGGCATTATTCTTACCTCTCTGAGAACAGAACGATACACAGATAATTCCGTTAGAGAGCTGATTTCTTTCTTACTGTGAACATAGCGCATTCGTTTTGCTACACCCCGATTCATTTGCACTTAGTACACTACCATTCCAGGAGAATTCGCACCCAAATTCCTTGAAATGATTCATCTGTTCAAGAAAATCTATGTCCTACGTGACACTCGATTTTCTTAGGTTTGTTCCGATCTGACATCACTTTACTCTCGGAAGTACTAATTCGTAAATGATTTTTAACTTCACCACCTTTCAAGTTTCAAGATATGAGTTTGCAGGCTTTCAGCACAGTGTGATGATGACCAAGCCGTCGGCATTGGCCAAACATCTTACCACGTATCCATCAAAAGTGATTTATTTCCTACAAGATTTTATAACCTTGAACCAAGAATTCAATCCGTCAACAATTCTCACTGCGTTGAGCTACTAATCAAGTTGAACATGTTTCTGGAATCATCACGAAATATTGGTCTAGGGAGTATTTCTGTAGATCATACACATAACAGCGCAAATCTTTGACTGAGTGTTTTTACTTGGTGGCAAGTGGCGCTACGTTTTGTTGTGAAGAATTAACATTTTTTCCATTATTTAATTATTTTGAACAATGCTGGAATGATGCTTTTCATAACTCATGGTCGCTTTCTTCGTTATATGGCACCAGGACTCCACTTCAATCATATTTTATGAGATTGCCTTAGCAAAAGCCTATTCAGCTTCCACCGTTGGATCCTGGACTGGAAGGTAAAGGTGTTAGAGCAAGACTTCTTTATACAATCCAGACAAACGTACCGGCATAGCGATGGAGATAACGGCGTTTAAATTTCTAATGAAAAATAGGCCGAAAATAACAAATGTCCTTTTGGATTCATACCCGATTTCTTCCCCTTTCTCGAGTGGTCACTACATAAGTATTCTATATTTTCCATTCATTAGCAATTGATACATTTGGAAAGACAGCGTTGATGGCTCCACTCAGCATTGAATTTTATTACAACGAGTATTCGAATATGCATGAACTGATGTCTGTAAAAATGTTACTTATCACTGCTCATAAAGCTCAAGAGAGGACTTTGAGAGAAAAGCTATAAACACGACTGTGATGGTTTTGGGAGAACTGGCATCATATCTTGAGACTCAATAGAAGAAGTGGAATGGTGAGAATAATACTCCAGCTTTTACAAGAGGCAAATTATTAAGAAGATAATGATTACTTGTAAGATACCTCTAATCGAGGTGTTTGATTTCTGGAAAGGCAAGGGACGCTCTCAAGGTTGGGGTTTGGATGCATTGCGTCATTATCGGTGGAAGGCTGCAGATGGCGTTCAGTTACCCTTGTTGGATGTAGAGAAATTTCTCCTTCTTCTTCTTCCTTTTACTGGCCTTTTTCGCAACATATTGTTGTCGCCACTTGATGTCCTTCTTCACGCCTACCCCAAGCGGAAGGACGTATTCATAATTACGTGTTTCTACTGTGGTTGGTTGTGTGGTATGCTATATGTATATAAAGAGGAATGTATTCAGACGAAGACAAACACAAAGTTCTCGAGCCACAGGAAAGAATCATACGAAGTAAAAATTCGTGGCACGGTCGGGTATTTAGCTCGGGGCCCTGTGAATCGAAGATAACTACGCTGATCATTCAACCAGGTAGCCGATCGGGAAAGAGCGCACAGAAAATGCAGAAACATTCCAGAAATGGAACCTGTTCTTACCACGGCAGTGCATTACTTGGTTATTGACTTTTGTATTAAGCTTCTACAAATGTTAACACACTAAATATTCTTACGAATTTTGCTGAGTAAACGACCTTGCGTAATGAAATCAGAGATGCAGTTCAGAAAATACTTTTATTATTAGGTAGCAACATTTAAATATCATCTGAATAGATATAAATATTTTTAAAGCAGATAAAACCCTCGAAGGGCTCTAGAAACAAAAACGAATACATTTCATACATACATTATCATTATAGACTGTTATGCCTTTCAGCGTTAAGTCTGCAAGCCTCTGTGAATTTACTATACGTCGCCACAATCTATTTGCAACTAGTGCTGTGGCCTCACTTAGTTCTATACTTCTTATCTTTAAATCGTTATAAACTGAGTCTACCTATCGTCGTCTTGGCCTACCGTTACCTCTCTTACCCTTCATAACAGAGTCCATTATTTTCCTAGGTGAAAGATTACAGCCTTGTCTAACCCCTGTAACTACCCTGAACCAAGAACTCATTCTACCATCAATTCTCACTGAACCCCAATTGTCAACAGAAATGCCTTTGATTGATTTTAATAATCTACCTTTGATTCCATAGTCCCCCAGTATGGCAAACACCTTTTACCTGGGCACTCTGTCATATGCTTTCTCTAGATCTACGAAACACAAACACAACTGCCTGTTCCTTCCGTAGCATTTTTCAATTACCTGGCGCATACTGAAAATCTGATCCTGACAGCCTCTCTGTGGTCTGAAACCACACTGGTTTTCATCCAATTTCCTCTCAACCACCGATCGTACCCTCCCTTCCAAGATGCCAGTGAATACTTTGCCTTGTATACTAATCAATGAGATACCCCGATAGTTGTTGCAATCCTTCCTGTTCCCTTGCTTATAGATAGGTGTAAATGGCTATGTTAAAATAAAAGCGTATTCTTAGTCCAGTTAACGATAAAATATTCACTTACAGAAATAATTAATGTGACAAATAATAGTTAAAAGTACACCCACAAACGCGATTAATATTCAGATAAAACTTGAATATCAGTGAGGAACTAACAGACTTACTTCCTTAGAACGTTTCAATTTATGGTAGATTGACTGAAGAAGAAGCCCTTATTGAGAGAGTAGCAGGATGAATTCAAAATGGCATTGAAAACCTACAACCTGTTTTCCAGTCTTTGACGGGGTCAAAGATGTAATGAATGAACCATATCAGTACGATAGGGTCGTCACTCCCAAAGTGATTTATTAATGACTGGTAGATGCTATGAAATGATAACGGAGAGTGTTGCTGGCATGAATGATGACAGGGAAAACTTGAGTACCCGGAGAAAACCTGTCCCGCCTCCTCTTTGTCCAGCACAAACCTCACATGGAGTGACCGGGATTTGAACCACGGTATCCAGCGGTGAGAGGCCGATGCCCTGCCGTCTGAGCCACGGAGGCTACTCAAAATGGCATTGTGAAGGCAAATTAATGTAATGGAGATGAATTCTAAATTCCAATTTTTGTGTCGCTGTGAAGCTTCTGTTATACTGATTCTTCCTCTTATTTGGACATTTTCCAAAACACGGTGGACATCACCTGTTAAGGTTTCACAAAGTTACTGTTTAAAAGTAATATTTATTGCAGTGGATTAACCTGAAATATTGAACTAGAAATAATAGTATAAGCACTCCTTTATTCAACATTTTAAGATGGACCGTTTAGAAAATACATATACGTAGACATACAATTATTAGTCTTCTGTTACATTTAGATTTTAAGTAAAAATGTTGCCAAGTGTGTTGTTCAGTTATACGTACTCGCCTCCTTTATCTATTGCTTCTGATCAAAATTCAGTACAGGTTGTTGACAGACATTACTACATAATTACGAGAGACTCTAACTGTTGTATTTACTGGGTGTGAATAGACCTCTTCTCATGAGAAAATTCTGACACTCCAGCGTCTGCGAAGACCAGCTGAAGGGACGTCAATCACATATTATTTTTTTTTTTTTGTTATGGGCTTTACGTCGCACCGACACAGATAGGTCTTATGGCGACGATGGGATAGGAAAGGCCTAGGAGTTGGAAGGAAGCGGCCGTGGCCTTAATTAAGGTACAGCCCCAGCATTTGCCTGGTGTGAAAATGGGAAACCACGGAAAACCATTTTCAGGGCTGCCGATAATGGGATTCGAACCTACTATCTCCCGGATGCAAGCTCACAGATGCGCGCCTCTACGCGCACGGCCAACTCGCCCGGTATTATTATTATTATTATTATTATTAATGATTAAAAATATTGATAATTTTGATGTACTATACTCTGAAATGTGACTTTGGAAATTAGAGCATTTTATTTTAAATAATTGTAAGGTGTACCCTTGTCCCTGCCCCATGGCATAGGGGTTGCATATCTACTTCGTATCCAGAGGCCCTGAGACTTCAGCGTAGTGCTAAGGAAACCGTTACCCCGGTCACGTGACACTCTGACATCAATATGAATAAGGGTTTAAAATCTAGCTCTCAAGTTATGAAAAGTGTTTCAATATCAATTGATAGAAATTACAAATTCAGATTTGTAACAAAATTATTTTATTAACTGGTATAAATTTAGAACCATTACTTGTCGATCATAAGGTCTTTGAAATAATTTAAGAAAACATTAAGTAAAAATTGCTGCAGAATCAGCCACCTCAGTGACAGCCTTAAATGCAGATCAACGATGACTGATTTATTTTGTATTGATTGATTGCTTGATTGATTGATTGATTGATTGATTGATGTTAAAATGAGTCCCAGTAAGTAGTACTACCATTGTAATGAGAAGTTATCCAGTAAGGTAAGCCTTTCTGTCGTTACAGACAGTGCTAATGGGAAATAACGGCACATTGGTGCGAACTTCAGATGTGTGGATCAAATATGTTTCATGAAAATCAGAGCATCTATTAAGAAGCAAGTATGTGGAGGAAAATATACGTAGGTACATACACACATACATACTTAGATACATACAAGAAGTACTAATCAAAAATTGTGTACAATATTGACTGTAACTGCTATTCCTGCACATGTTTTGTATCTTCTACGGTGTGAAACTTCAAAGTGGATCACCAGGCAGGCATCCGGCTCGATGGCTAAAAGGTTAGCGTGCTGGCCTTTGGTCACAGGTGTCCCGGGTTCGATTCCCGGCAAGGTCAGGAATTTTAACCATAAGTGGTTAATTTCGTTGACACGGGGGCTGGGTGTCTTCTTCAACATTTCATCCTCATCACGACGCACAGATCGTGTACGGGCGTCAAATCAAAAGACCTGCATCTGGCGGGCCGAACTTGTCCTCTGACACTCCCAGCACTAAAAGCCATGCGCCATTTCATTTTTACCAGACAGGCTCTGAACTATCGAGATGAAGAGTTAAGCTAAATAGGTTGGGTTACGTCAAAATATAACAGGAAAACCACTTCCAAATGGTTGGTTAGGAAACAGACAGCCAAATATTCCGAGGCTTCAACAGGTTTTTTTATTTTCCAACTCATTGAGAAAGACCATTAGGATATGTAGTGTTCAGTCCATTCAATATCTTCACAATTTCTTCTCCTGCAACAGCACCCCAGTATTGTGGTGAATCTGCATGACACCGATGCCAACGACGGAAAATTGCCTCAATCTGGCTCCAGGCACAGCGTCTAAACCATCATTTCCAAACTTTTCGTGGTTGTCCTCAGGGCTAAATCAATAACTGTACTGAAGAACGTAAACTTCTCAGAAATACTGTAGTAAGTGTTCCATCTGGAGTAAAACTACGGCATTACTAATGAGGTCCTTACCAACAGTGTCAATGTATTCAAAGTAACAGAGTTCTCTCACCAACAAGTGCACTATTTGAATGTATATTATTGTGGTCAGTTAAGATAGGTTTACAGTACTATTAGCCATCTATTGTATTCATATGACGAATAAACGTCTAAAATGTACCGAAAATGTGTAGAATAAACTGCATATTCAAACAATAGAGAATTGAAATAAATATTGCCTATTAATTGTGCCTTACCTAAAATCCTCATAAGATATTTATCGCATAATATTGACGAATTCATTCTTGTAAATGTAACGCTGTCTTGGTGGCGAAGATATCGGTCACATGAATTAGATTTGATCAAATAAAAGAATAACGTTACAGGTACCTCACTACTGTTCCGGTAGGTTTTACGTAAATACTGTAAGTGATTTATTATCCATAAAGATAACTCCCTACGCTGATAGATGTTGGTTAATTACAAAGAACCTCGCCTATCTACATTATTCGCGTGTTCGAATAAATTCGTTCGACTTAAAATCTCCGCCACGTCTCTTCTTCAAGAAACGAAGTCGTTTCCTTCTGCTGGGAAACAAAACAAAATAAAAATAAATATTATTTGTGAAGAAAATATCTTACGTAATAATTACATGATTTGGGAATGAGTTTCATGATATTGCTTATGCGTCTCTACAGGTCACGTTGCACACTTTTTATTGCAAAAGTGGCATATTGTCACTCATGAGTACATTATATGGTAAGAAATGCTTAGCATCAGCTGTGAAGATCAGTATTAGTACTTAACCATTGTTATCGTAATACGGTGGCATGTTTATCGATAATTTCTCTGAGACTTCAGAATGCCCTTGTCACAGATGCTCGTAGTTCAGATGTTGTTCGATAGTACTACTGAATGAATTTGTTCTTAATGGAACTCCACAAACCATGTTGTTAAGGGGATAGGTCAGTCCTCCTTACAGGTCAGCCCAGGGAATTGGGCCAAGGGCATGCTGCGTCCGACGCAAATACCACATTTATGGAAGGCAATCCTTCAAGACATTCTCGGATACTGATAGTAAGATATGCCGAAGGCGTCATATTTTTTTCAGAATAATGATAATTGCTGTTCTAGTGTGGATAGAACCCTTCTGATTTTCGGAGAATGCCTTAATGTGACAAACCATTGACTGGGCCATAAGAAATTTGGTCGAAAATGTGGTGCACGGTCATGCCGGCCAAGACTCTTCCCCAAATTCCGTAAGAAATGGGAATTGTCCTTGGTCGGAAACTCAGCCTAGCGGTTTGAGAAATATATTAGTCATTCATTTACAAATGCTGTACAAAGTTATTTGTGGTCACGTTTGAAATGGAATATTTGAACATGTGCAGTATTAGCATTGCCCGAGAGGCCACTCAGTTTGTTAACAGATAGCGGCTGGAATGTTCTTTCTGGACTAAATCCTTTTAATACGACATCATATTATTCTTCGGAGAATGCCAAATTCTGTTCTCATGTTGAATTCATAGACAAATTCTCCTCCGATGCTTACACTTCGGCACATATTTCCATTCTGGTCATGGGTCTTCCACTTTGCGTCCTATCATTCGCACTATTCGTTTGAAATGGACGCGTTCCACATCGAAATATGAGGACACCGTACAAGATTAGTGGGAATTGACAGCTACTACGAGCACTCGGAAACAGCAGCGATAGGATACTTAATTTCGAAAAAGAAAGGCCATGTTTGGAATTCATATGTTAGATGTGTTTGTGTGCATAAGTTGACTAACTGTTGGAACATACAGTAAATAGGTACAAACTTTCATCTGTCTAATGGACTCAATTGTTAAAGGTATGAGAAGAAAACGTGGACATTAGCCTCTTTGTTTAATAACGCTACCTATAAGTAACCTTTCTGTTATGAAACGTGAAACTCATTGCCACATTATCTCCTTGAATTACTGTTATGCTCTTGATTCTACTCTGACGAGGATCCATTGCCACTGAAGAAGCTCCCATTGTCAGGTTGTCAATGCCCGGCGTCCCAAAGGACACTGATAATGGGATTGTGCTTCGGTGAGACATCCCAAAAGATTCAATATGGTAGAGAAAAATGTGGGAGTGTTAACAGTCATATGAAGCCCTCAATTAATGGAATTTTATGGCGTATGAGTAAATCCTGAAGTAAGCTCGCGCGTGGGTGTATATGTGTGAATTTCTTCTTATATCAACAACTATTAAAACTATCTTACCTTCTGTTTTACTCATTCATGAACGCGATTCAGGAAAGTAAGTCCTAATGTCATGCATGGCACTTGAAACATTATTCCAAAGTTAAAAGATTGCGTAAGTGATAACCGAAACTGTATACTTTTGGGAATGGTAAGTATACTATAACATTTAAAGTGCAATGTGTGTTATTAAAATTTATTATCCATAGTCGCTGCAGTTCATATGGAAATTCAGAGTGACATGTACATGTCTTAAAAACGAAGGTACTATCTAATTACTCAAAAGAACAAGAATTTGAATCGTTGTGACTGTAATTTTCATGTAGCGAAGGACTGCACAGTGAGCCGTGGATGAATATTGGTCATTTGAAGGCGAAAAGTAGAACACGGAGAATGTGCACCAGGAACGAGTTCCGAGATAATAGATTTTATATGCCATAATCAATACCTATTTATGTCCTTCTATTGTACCACATTTATATCTTCTTTAGTATCTTCAATCAATGAATGTGATAACACTGGGAGCATGAATACTTCGGTATATAAAGAAATCCCTTCACCGTATTACTTTCTTCTCTCTATAGAGAATGTTTCTAAACATTTGTAACAAACTTCGGGGTTTTTTCCTGGGATCGAAACAAGAATGTTCGTATGAGCCTGTGTCATACAAAGTGCTGGTACTGAGATACAAGCGTTGCACAACGCCGCTATCAAATTGAAGTTCTTGTCGTCCATTTTCCTTTCTGTTCACTGACGAGGCCACATTTCGAAGAGATGGGATTACAAACCTACAAAACACACACATACACGTACGAATCCCAATAGTACGTTTGTCAGTAATAATGAACAGCTCCTTGGACGCAATGGGCAGTGTGGTACTATCCATGATCAAATAATCGGCCCATACATACTAACCAGACAAGTGAAGCTAATCTTATTGAGGGGCGCTCTTCCTGTACTACTACATCTAGCAGTTCACGTGTAATTTGATTAATGCATGATGGACCTCCAGTTTACGTGTACGCCGGTTTTTGGACAGCACCTTCCTATGTTTGTGGATCGGGCATTGATGTCCAGTGCATTGGCCCGCCCGTTCTTTCAACCTTACTCCACCGGACTCTTACCTGTGGGGACAAGTAAACATTGTAGTGTACGCTACCTCTGTTAACGACGTCAACGACCCGAAACAGCGTGTCAGTTATACCTATGCAGCTATACGAGAGGACCCAGCTACCTTCGAGTGGCTGCACCAGTCCATGTTGAGGCCGCTCATGGCAGATACGCTGACCATTTCCTGACGTGGCCAATATACGTAGTGTAAATCCGTCGCATGAACCTCAGTAATAACGCATTGTAGGAAACATGTTCACAGGGATATTTTTTCTGGTCTTGATCCCTTGTACTACCCTCATCTCCGTAGTTCGTTAAAAATATTTAGCTACACACTGTCTTCTTTCAGGCCTTACCCTATTTGTTGGGGAAGGTGGTTGATATAGATTTGGCACAGTTTTACGACCGGATACCCTTCCCTACGCCAATCCTATGTGGAGGGATGTATTCGCTATAGCATGTTTCTGTGGTTATTAGTAGTGTAGTGTGTTAGGGGTGTATAAAGAGGAGTATATTGAGACTAACGCGCACACCCAGTCCCCGAACGAGACCATTCATCTAAGGAATTGACCATTTCTTGATGTGGCCAATATACGTCATGTAAATCCGTCGCATGAACCTCAGTAATAAGGCAATGTAGGAAACATGCTCACAATATTTATCTCACATCATCTGGGAATGATAAAAACCATGCTTCTAGCACCTCAGTTACGCTGTGTCATTTGTAACTTTCCTATTGTTCATATTCATTGTATTTGCTCTCCATTTTTCTGGTTTGATCCCATTCAAGTTGTGGACTGAATTGTTTTAACGCATTTAGAAATAAATTTATTGTCTTATAAAGCATAATTCAATAAATTTATTCAGTTGAAAGAACCCAAAATGATGACAATGTTCCAAAATCAGTTTACTTGTATTGATGCTTGTGATACGTAACGTTCATGTGTATGTTGTACAAAATAATATTATACCTGACTTACCAAGCTATGTTTGTATCTTGTGCAAGAGTTCAAATATCCAGCATGAAGCATATTTCTCTAAAATTATAATACATCTTCGATTTACTCTTCAAATTGCTAAGATATGGATTGCTGTACATTGCTCATTGTGTTTGGATCATCAATCTATATACTGCCTTGATATAGCTCTCAATGCCACCCTATTCTGTGCTAACATTTCCATCTGTACGTTAGTGCCCCATCCTACATCTACTCTGAGCTGTTTATTATATTCATGCCTTGATTTACCTCTACAGTTCCTATCGCGTACACTGTCTGGCTCTATGGCTAAATGGTTAGCGTGCTGGCCTTTGGTCCTGTGGGTCTCACGTTCGATGTCCGGGTGGGTCGGGAATTTTAACCTTCATTGGTTAATTTCCATGGCTCGGGGGCTGAGTGTATGCGCGGTCTTCATCATAAGAATTCACCATAGGTAGGGCCCTATACCCATATATGCGCAGGTCGCCTATTCGGCGTTACATCGAGAAATCTGCACCAGGCCTTTTCGGAGGCCTCACGTCATTTATTTTATCGCGTACACTTTCTTCAAAAACCAACTGAAAAAGTTCTGTATGTCTCAAGATGTGTCATGTCATTCTCCTCTTCTTTTGCTGGATTTCTCCCAACCATTCTCCTGTCACCAGTTCGATTCAACATATCTCCATTCGTCATTCGTTCTACTTCTCACCTTCAGCATTTGCTCACCTCCACTGGGGGTGTGCCTGAAAAAAGCTGCACCACCTCAGGACGAGGACTTTTACTTTCAGCATTTTTCCGTAACACCATATCTCAAGAACTTATATTCTCTTTCTCTCGGAGTTAGTTATTTTCCATCATTTACTTCCAGATAATGTTACGAGCCAGAGGAAAAGTATTTAAAACGTCATTCTAATTTGTATGTCCATGTTCGAGGTGATTAAATTTTCTATTCCTAAGGAAGACCTTCCTTGCTTATGCTAGTCTGCATTTTATTTCCTCCTTATTTCCGCCATCGCTATTTATTATTCTACCCAAGTAACAATTTAGAGCTACATCCTTTAAGACTGCATTTCCTAACGTAATATTTTATGCAAAACGTATTTCACTCCACTTTATTTTTGTGAAAATGAAAACCTACAACCTGTTTTCCAGCCAGTGGCCGGGTCAGGGATGGAATGAATGAAACCCCATCTTGCGGCGAGGATGGGAATTGTGCCGGCTGCCGAAGCCTGTCGCACTCCTCTGGGGCAATGATTAATTACTGACAGATGGAATCAAATGATAGTAGAGAGTGTTGCTGGAGTGAAATATGACAGGGAAAACCGGAGTACCCGGAGAAAAACCTGTCCCGCTTCCGCTTTCTCCAGCACAAATCGCACATGGAGCGACCGGGATTTGAACCACGGAACTCAGCGGTGAGAGGCCGGCGCGCTGCCGCATGAGCCACGGAATCACACCTACTTTAGTTTTGTGTTTATTTATTTCCATCTGGTACTCCTCCAAGACTGTGTCTAAACCATTCAGCAATTTCTCCTGATCTTCCACAGATTCAAATAAAGTAACAATATCAACGGCAAATCTCAGAGTTTAGTATTTCTTATACTTGGATTGTGACTCCTTTCTTAATTTCCTCTATGATTTACTTTTTCATATTGGGCCATTTTTACACAGTGTCGGTCAGTTGGAAACTTGTTTCCTTCCTTTCACTAAATGCTTTTATATCCGAATCATGGACAAGGAAGTGCATACAAATGCTGAGGGCATTGTAAAAGTTGTAAAATGAGATGAAGTACTAAAGAAGAGATATAAATATTTTCGTGCCTGAGAAATTATTGCATTTTGCAAGAAAGTAACGTATTTAGGAGTGAAACGACGTAAGTAACTAAAACTATGGGCTCCATGTTAGGTGAGTGGTAGATACCACTAATATAAATCGGTAAATTCAAGGCAAACGAGAATCGCAGTTATTTAGAATTCCGAGTGGTAAATCGAAATAGAATAATTGAGATTGATATTTCTGTGAGTTTCTACATATTCTCGACTGTATTAAAATGATAATGTCATGCCCAGAGGACGTGGAAGTTCATACTCCTCCAACTCGAACGATTCCTTAAGGGGGGACGTATGCGATATTTCAGTATAATGGTATTTTCATCATCTCAGGACGTTTTACATTTAGCTTTACCAAACTTTGATCAAACATAAGTAGGTGTCAGAGGAATGTTCTCTATAAATGTAAAACGATAATATTTCATTTTCTTCAAATTATGAAAAGTCAAATTTTGGAAATTCTCTCATGATATAAGAAGCATTTACTAAAAAACTGCTTTTGCTATCAACTTGAAATTTTGTATACATACTTTAGGAAAGCATTTCAAACATTATGTCGAACAGAATTTGTCTAAATACTTTTGTTTTTAAGAAATTAAATTTTCAATTTTTGAAACTATTTTTGACCTTTTTATAAGTATATATAAATACATAATTGGTTTCCAAATTTATTTAGGAGAAAACTGTCGGAGGCCACTATAGACATAGTTATTTAAAACAACTGTGCCGAATTTCAATATAATAGCCCTTGTAGTTTAGGAGAAAACGTTCCGTATATGTTGAAATATGTCATTTATGGGCGATGAAGAAAGAAAATTTGAAATGTGATTTACCAAAAACATACAAATGCTGGCAACAACCATATTCCTCTTCTTTTTGTGACTCTTCTAAAACTCTCTTTTTCAGCTGTTTCTTTTGCCTGGACACTTTGATGAGCATTTCTCCTGATAGGTCTATTCTATAGTTCTATAGGACTATAGTCCTAGAGTTCTATCTGATAGGTCTATCTTTCTCAGGACTGTCCGCGTGTAAGCACCAGCATCAAAACAAAGCCTTTCAAGGACCTTGATTATTCTGTTATTTTCATCATTGGACAACAAACATGCATCATATGCAGCAATTTTAACAACATCAGAAGCAGCAAATGTCGCTTTGGACACCTTTTCCATAGGTTATTAATTGGTTGTAACTCTCATTCGCGTTTTGAATTTTGTCATGAGTGCATTTTTTAACAGGTCGGGGTGTGCTAGAATCCGGAATATGGGATTGATAGCATTCATCACAGCTTCGGGAAGACTATGGTTACGTTTATATGATCTTCCTTCTGCCTGTGCTTGTTTATATTTACATCAGTTTATGCTGCAAAGAGTATGCATTGCATGCTCATCACTAGAGAGCTTGTGGGAAAAAATTGTCCACAATGATTTTTGCATAGCTTTGGCATCTCCAACATTCTCTCTTATGGCCTTGCCGTAGAAAACCTGCAGACTATGTATTTTTTATCTGTGAGCCTGTGTAACCCACCATGTGGTTTACCATCTTTAAGCTTGTTGCCTTTCAGTTCACTCACGTCACTTCAGAAATGTGTTTATAATAACCCAGCAACAACACCAATTTGCACCTTTGATTACAGCGGAAGTTGTCACAGCCTTCTTGATCGTGCAGCAAGACTTATCTCAACTTTCGCCCGTCCAAATGGACAAAATAGTTCAGTTTATGTCCGGATGACTGCCACGAAGGGGGCGTGGTCTTATGCACGTCGAAACAAAATATTATTTTTAAAGTACTTATAGACTGAGTACCATCACGAAAATTTGGGAATATATTGTCAATATATCTAACTCAATAATAACACTGTTTTCAAAAAATCGAATTTTCGACCCAAAATCGCCTAGTCCCCACTTAAATAGATGAGACAATTAAAACAATTCGAATGTTTATATAGCGTCAGATCAACATTGCAGCCACAGAACTAGACTCCCTACAAGTTAGTGTAAAAGTCTATGGTTTAAATATTTCCTTACGCCTGTCTTATCCATACCTTTCACATGAAATTATTGTTTACATATCGTTGGCTTACTAAGAAAACCTCGTAACTTCCAATGCTCTTCCTGTCCATTACTTCCCTTAAAACAGGTCGCGCCTCCCAGCCACATATGGATATGTAGTCCATCAAAACAATTTTCGTTTGCGAATGTGCAAAGGAAAATGAACATTAAATACATTACACTGTAGGAGTGCGTAAATACGTCCCTAAACATACAGCACATTCCTATAGTACTGTATGGCAAGGTTCATTTTCCTTTACCCATAAACATAGCAAAATAAGCCCAACGAAAATTGTTCTGATGGACTGCATATCCATATGTAGCCAGGAGGCGTGACAAGTCTTAAGGGAAATAATGGCTAGGAAGAGCATTGGGAGATACGAGATTTTCTTAGTAAACAACTATATTTTGTGTTTAGGCTGTAGAAATTAGTATTTAAATTACCGTGAGTCACAGTTCGAAGCCGTAGTAAAAATATTACCAGCGGATTTTCTTCTAATTGTAACACGAGTGTTTTGAATAATACAAACAATAATGAAAGTAAAACTTTCATTTGTCCCTGAAAATAATTACTGGTGGTGCAGACGCAAAGGAACTAATTTCATTCCTTTCCTTTCTGGAACAGGTTAATTAGGTAAGTGCGAATTATGGACGTGGTGGTTTCATTATTGCTTATTTCGTTTAAGTTTGTTGAGTGGAGATTTTTCAGAAGTCCGAAGACAGTCCTCTTTCATACTTCCTTCCTTGCACAGACTGTCCATTTCAAAGAAACTTACAGCAACCACAGATTGATGCAAGAGAAAATGATTGTAAACAGCACTGACGATACTTCGAGATCAATAATTAATTTCCGAGCTTGTCAGCATTCATGACGCCTCATATAGTAGAGCACGGCCTATGTGCAAGGTGACCGAAGTACAAATGTTGTGCAGCAAATATACTGTCTGAGCAACCCGCTTCGAGAGAGAAAGTTCCATTGCTTCCCCACCTAATTGACTTTCGTCTTACAAAATAGCACCTATCCAGCGATGAAAGCAATGTACATCCATACCTAAAGTGATAAGTGAACATTCAGGAGGTACAATACTTATTTCTTAAAATTATTTCTTGACGGATAAATTAATGAAATTACAATGTTTGTTTCGTCTAATGAATAATAAAGTACTCAAATAACATCGTTTCCTTTTATTCTACTTTAACTTTGCTGTAATTTTATTACATGTGTACAGAAAGCATTGGAATATATTATGATTCATTTTATAGCAAAATCGTTAAAATAAAATTGTTTATAATGTAATTTGTTATAAACTCCAACATTTTAAAACTGAAAACTTGGATACGATCCGTAAACGTTGTCTACTCTTAAAATACAAGAGCATAAAGTAAGTTACTTACGGTGAAGAAAGTGAATGTATGTGCAATCATGCAATCATTTGGAATGTTTTCTAATTTTATAAAACAGACTTAATATCACTTCATCAATTGTATTGTAATGAAATAAATACTATAATACACATCTCAGAACTATTAAATACAACCTGACAAACATTCAACAACTTTGGACATTGATAGATCAGTGCTTGACTGGCGATGTGACACTGAGGGTTCTAATAATAAGACGGATACGGAATTTCCTTAAGCTAGTCACGATAATACGATCAGTTTCCATCAATCACAATAACTATACGGAAATTGTGTCAGATCGGTGTTAAATCAACAGATAGAACAACTATTATCAGCAATATTTAGTCCAGTCATCAACAAGCCATTAATCATTTCTGAGAGTTCGCTCTAATACTCTGTAACTTCATCAAATATTTGCATGTCTTTAACTAACGGCCTCGTAACTGGACGCATTAAAACCTCGTTACTCAACTGGGAAATGTTCACAAAATCAAGATGCTGGCACCTCATCAATGAAGTGCAACAGGTTTATTTTAGTGTGAAATATGCAAAAGCATCCACACTTCACCACACTTAACATCAGTACGTTTTTAAAGAACCAACCATACCCTGATCAACAGCTCATTGCAGGAATTTGCATCCTTCGTTAAAAAAACCTAGATAGTTATTTCTTATTCACCTCCTGAAGTGAGTTTTAAAATATCATATATACGGATTGAAAATTTACCCTTTGGAATTTGTAAAGGGAATCACAATCCAAGGAGAGAAAATCAAAACCCTGAGATTTTTCTGATGATACTGTCATTTTATCTGAATATGCAGAAATTGTTGAAACCAAACCGAAACCTCTTCCGGGAGGAGTACAAGATGAAAATGAATGACCCCAAAACAAAAGTAATGCAGTGCAGTCGAACGAATCAGGTGATGCTCGAAATGCAACATGCTTAACATTCGAGTACTCTCATGATACATGCGTCACGGTTCATCATTCCATTTTTACACTTCTCCTTTTTTCACTAACATACAGAAAATTAGTTGATGGTAGTTTACGTTTTAGGGATTGCGACCGTTTAAAAGAAATAGTTTGCGACATGTATACGCAAATTTAATAGTTAAATATACTACTGTATATTGCCGGCTCCATGGCTAAATGGTTAGCGTGCTGGCCTTTGGTCGTAGGGGCCCGGGTTCGATTCCCGACAGGGTCGGGAATTTAAAAATAATAGGTTAATATCGCTGGCACAGGGGCTGGGTGTATGCGTCGTCTTCACCATAATTTCATCCTCATCACTACGCGCAGGTCACCTACGGAAGTCAAACCAGAAGACGAGGCGAACTTGTCCTCGGACACTCTCGGCACTAAAAGCCATACGCCATTTCATTTTTTCTACTGTATATTTGATATAGTGTGCAGGTATTATTATCATCGTAATGCGTTGCAGTTCGGAGATATCCCTGTGGCATTCATTACTTACAGTAGTATGTCAGTGAAGTAGAATTAAAACATAAACTGCATGACAAAAACAACAACAAAAGAACAACAAACGATTTCATGAAAACGAAATAGAAACAAGAAATTTCACGATTACAAAAGAAGAATAAAAAGGTAGTACTGCACGTTTAAACAAGAAACTAAAGAATGATTTGACAATAAATGAATAATGCTGTGGGGCCTCCGGAGAGGCCTGGTGCAGGTCTTCCGACTTGACGCCGTATAATTTGACAATTACACACGATATACGAGTAGCAATAATAACGAGTAGTAATTAAAAAGCAATCGCAAAGAAATTAACACGAATTTTGCGGAAGATAACTTAAAACATTGCCTTACATACAGCGCAACATTATTACGACGTAAACACTTAGAAATCTACCAAAAAAATGTACAAAATATTCCATTACAAGCAATGTACCGCAACAATGGTTAAAACGCAATCGCATATAAAACCACACACAACTTAAATATTTCCAATGCCTTAACATTACGACTGAGCGGTCGATAACTTCAGTCGCTTAAGTGCGGCCAGTATCCAGTATTCGGGGGATAGTCGGTTCGAGCCCCACTGTTGGCAGCCATGAAGATGATTTTCCTTGGTTATCCATTTTCACACCAAGCAAATGCTGGGGTTATGCATTAATTAAGGCCACGGCCACTTTCTCATGACTCCTAGCCCTTTCCTATCCCATCGTCGCCATAAGACCTATCTGTGTCGGGGCGACGTGAAACACCTTGTAAGAAAAGACTGACTGGTACAGTGACTTAGTGCGGTACAAACTTAACAGTGTAAAGAGAAATATGTGCAATGAATTAATATCATTCACTGTGCCTTATCAAAATTTAGTGGTGAATATCATATTGCGTATTATTTAAAATCAGAACATGCGTAGAAGATAAGACGCACCTGTAAAACGAATCCTTACATTTCAGTGAAGAAATTGACTAGAATTTTAAGAAAGTTGTCACCAACTCTAAAGCATGTCTATTAATCTATGAAGTCCTTTGTGCAAAAAAAGTGGAAACGAAGAGTGGCAGAGTCTGTAAAGTCGGAAAATAACAAGCTTTGACTCTCAATAAACGGTCCATTTACCTATTACATCTAAATACCCAAACATTTGTGAGGTCTCATTAAATTGTTTCAGTTATGGCAATTATATTACGAGTACGTTAGTGTTATACAGCACATAATTGCAATTTTCGGATGATTATGACGCAGCCTGAAGTATATAAATTGCAAATCAGCTATCTTTGGAGGGTTTGGAAATATTACTTTTCCATGAAAGTAATTTGGTCGAGATAATGGCACCAGTGTAGCGTGAAGAATGGCAAGAGTGCTACGAAATTTTTCTACCGTAAGAAGATTAATTATTTATTTAGTATTAATAATTACATACATTGGTTCAAATCCCGGTCGCTACATGTGAGATTTGTGCTGGACAAAGCGGAGGCGGGACAGGTTTTTCTCCGGGTACTCCGGTTTTCCCTGTCATCTTTCATTCCAGCAACACTCTCCATTCTCATTTCATAGCATCTATCAGTCATTAATAAATCACTTTGGGAGTGGCGACCCAATTGTACTACTAGCCTATATCTGCTTCATTCATTCCATCCCTGACCCGGTCAATGACTGGAAAACAGGTTGTAGGTTTTCATTTTCAATTACATAGAGTTTTATTTATCCACCTGAAGAAACTTGAAGAAAATTACTGGTTACTTAGGTCAACAGTATTTTAACCTTTCCTCGGTTGAGGAGGGAGCTTCTTAATTTTATTCTGTGTTAAACTAACTTAAACTTGATAGTCTAATCTTGGTACAGCTGCTTGGTGGGATTTTAGGAGTGGGGTAAGTTTGTGGAGTGGGTAAATGTGGCCTTCGCAGTCATAACTTCTTTCTGTGAAATCTGCCGTTAGTGCGAGTGCTACGCTCAAAGAACGTAATCTTTAACTATGCAAATGCAACAGCGGGGAATATTTGGTAGTTACTGTATGTATTAACCTTAGGTAGGGAAATGGAGACATGTTTTCTTTTTATTGCAACATGTAGAATGACTTACCTTTAAATGTATCGTGCGAGTTTTAACTTTATAGGATTTCGCTTGAGGAGTTGTGTACTTAAAATCAGCATTCTAGAGTTCGAGTTCAGACTAGATTTTCAGCTTATCTCCATTATTCGGAGTAATATATTTGATTTTTTTCACTTCGTGGTTAAGTAATGAAATGTCGTATGGCTTTTAGTGCCGGGATATCTCAGAACGGGTTCGGCTCACCAGGTGCAGGTCTTTCATTTGACTCCCGTAGGCGACCTGCGCGTCATGATGAGGATGAAATGATGATGAAGAAAACACATACACCCAGCCCCCGTGCCATTGGAATTAACCAATTAAGGTTAAAAACCCCGACCCCGAAGGCCAGTACGCTGACCTTGTAGCACTCTAGGTCCTAGAATCCTGCATTGAGAATTTCCTTTTATATCGTACTAGCAAGATACCCGTGCTTCGCTACGGTATTATACTGAAATTTATAATTGAATGCTTACTGTCTTAGATATATAATCCGCCGAAATTCGCGATCTGACTCTTTTTCTGCGAGAATCCACCAAAATTCCCGATCTGACTCGTTTTCTATTAGATTACGGCACGTTTCCTCCCATTTTTCAATCTTCCTTTCCAGCAATCGATTTTGTACTTCCCGGGCTAGGCTCAGGAATTCCTCCCGGTCAGTTGGGTCCGTAAATCTTTGCCATCTTTTCCTATAACTTTTTTAATATGGATAAAATCCTTCAGGAGATCTGGCGTGGTGTCATATTGGGTGCCTTGGCGGCACTGAACACGCGGCCGGACTGCATTCTTAGTCATTACCCGTCCAGGAGCCGTTTCCAGCGCGGTCCGCACATTTGACGACGGTCCGGAATATTATTATTATTATTATTATTATTATTATGTGTTGCTGGAATGGCTGATGACAGGGAAAACCGGAGTATCCGGAGAAAAACCTGTCCCGCCTCCGTTTTGTCCAGCACGAATGTCACATGGAGTGACCGGGATTTGAACCACGGAACCCAGCTGTGAGAGGCCGGCGCGCTGCCGCCTGAGCAACGGAGGATGCTTATAAGTACATTAATAACAGTAAAATCAATAGGTCTCACATCCTTCTACACCCCACCGCCGTTAAGTTTATTTACCGCCACCCGCCCCCACCAAAAAAATTAAAAGAATGCTTGTTTCTTTATGTTTAAGGGAGATTCCAAACACCAATGTTCACGTCTATTACCTTCAGTTTTGAGATATAAGTATCCCCATAAAAATAATTCACTTTTTTCACTTCATTTCACAATAATCCCCCCCTCCTTAAGTGAATTTTCCCGCAAATAATACTTGTTTCTTTAATAGTAAAGGATCTTCTAAATACCAATTATCACGACTCTAACTTCTTCAGTTTTCGATTTATGTGTCCTCATGAAAGGAATTCAACTCCTTTACACTCCCGCCCTCCAAGGTGGTTTCCCCACCAAAACGCGTTCTTCTTTGTTTTAAAGGAGGTCCAAATAAGAATTTTCACGTCTGTAACAACTTAAGTTTTTATTAGATGTATGTATTCTCAAACAATTCAGTCAATTAATTTTTCAATTCTTTCACCCCTCCCCCCCCCCCCCTTTCATTGGATTTTCCGAGAATACGTGTTTCTTTACTTTTAAAGCAGATTGCAAATATCAAATTTCACGTTTGTAACATATTCATTTTTGAGATAGCAGTAGCCTAATTAAAAGAATTCAACACCATTTTCAGTCACTTTTACCCCTCCCCTCCACCCAAGTGGTATTTACGAAAACTAAAAGTACACGTTTCTTTACGTTTAATAGAGATAAAGAAAACCATTTTTCACTTCTGTAACATATTAAGTTTTTTTTAGATATACTGTAAACATTCTCATTTTAAAATTTTACCCCTTTTGAGTTCCCCTTAAGTGGAGTTTCCAAAAACAAATCACCTATATTTCTTTACATTTACAGGAGATTTACACCCACTCTTTACGTCTGTAACATTTTACGTTTCCAAGATATTCTGTAGATATAGTCTTTCAAAAAATTCACCCCAATTTGTCACTCCTGTTTAACCGCCATTAATTGGCTTTTCCAAAAACTAAAAAATACGTGTTTCTTTATTTTTAAAGGAGATCCCATATGCAAATTATCAGTTCTGTAGTATCTTTCGTTCCTGAGATATGTGTATCCTCAATTAAGGCATTCAACCCATTTTTCACCCTTTTACACCTCTCCTATTAGGATTTACAGAAAACAAAAAAATACGTGTTCCTTTATTTTTAGAGGAGATTCTAACTACCAATTTTTACATCTGTAAATTTTAAAGTTTTAAGATGTAGACACACTCATTTTAAAATATTCACCCCCCCCTTTTTCACCCCCCCCAATGTTTGGATTTTCCAAAAACGAAAAAATACGTGTTTCTTTACTTTTAAAGTAGATCCAAAATACCAATTTTCAGGTCTGTAATATCCTCAGGTTCTGAAATATAAGTAGCCTCATGAAAGGCATTCAACCCATTATTCACCCTTTTACACTCTTCCTATTGGGATTTTCCGAAAACAAATAATACGTGTTTCTTTATTTTTAAAGGAGATTCTAAATACCAATTTTTACATCTATAAACTTTAAAAGTTTTGAGATATAGATACACTCATTTTAAAAAATCACCCCCTTTTCACCCCCCCCCACCCATTAATTGGATTTTCCACAAAAAGAAAAATACGTGTTTCTTTATTTTTAAAGGAGATCCCAAACACCAATTTTCAGGTCTGTAATATCTTCAGGTTCTGAAATATAAGTAGACTCATGAAATGCATTCGACCCCTTTTTCAACCTTTACCACCCTTCCTATTATGATTTTCCGATTCAAAATATACGTGTTCCTTTATTTTTAATGGAGATTCTAAATACCAATTTTTACATCTATAACCTTTAAAAGTGTTGAGATATAGATACAGTCATTTTAAAATATTACCCCCTTTTCACCCCCCTTAATTGGGTTTTCCAGAAAAACAAAAAATACGTGTTTCTTTATTTCTAAAAGAGATCCCAAACACCAATTTTCAGGTCTATAATATCTTCAGTTTCTGAGATTTAAGTAGCCTCATTAAAGGCATTCAACCCATGTTTAACCCCTTTTCACTCCTCCTATTGCGATTTTCCGAAAACAAAGAAATACGTTTTTCTTTATTTTTAATGAAGATTCTAAATACCAATTTTTACATCTGCAAACTTAAAAATTTTGGTGATATAGATTCACTCATTTTAAAAATTCACCCCCTTTTCACCCTCGTATTAATTGGATTTTCCAAAAACAAAAAAATACATGTTTCTTTATTTTTAAAAGAGAACAAAAGCACCAATTTTCAGGTCTGTAATATCTTCAGTTTCTGAGATATAAGTACTGGTGTCCTGATTAAAGGCATTCAACCCATTTCCCCCCATTTTTCACCCTTTTTCACCCCTCCTATTGGTATTTTCTGAAAACAAAAAAATACGTATTTCCTTATTTTTAAAGAAGATTCTAAATACTAATTTTTACATCTGTAAACTTTTAAAGTTTTGAGATATAGATACACTCATTTTAAAATTTCACCCCCCTTTTCAACCCCTTAGCGAAGGAATATCCAAAAATCCTCTCTTAGCGAGCACCTACATCATAATATGAATATATCCCCAAAATTTCATTTCTTTATGTCAAGTAGTTTTGGCTCGGCGATGATGAATCAGTCAGTCAGTCAGGACAAGTTACTTTATATATATACTAGCAAGATACCCGTGCTTCGCTACGGTAATATACTGAAATTTATAATTGAATGCTTATCGTTTTATATACAACCCGCCGATATTCGTGATCTGACTCGTTTACTGAGGGATTACGGCAACGTACCTCCCATTTTTCAATCTTTCTTTCCAGCAATCGATTTCGTATTTCCCGGGCTAGGTCCAGGTATTCCACCCGGGCAGTTGGGTTCCTAAATCTTAGCCATGCTTTCCTATAAGCATTTTTAATGTGGATCAAATCCCTGAGGAGATCCGGCGTGGTGTCCTCTTAGGTGCCTTGGCGGTACTAGGACCCGTTTCCAGCACGGTCCGCACATGTTGACGACGGTCCAGGATATTATTATTATTATTATTATTATTATTATTATTATTATTATTATTATTATTATTATTATTATTAGGGTGGTTGAAATTAATTGAATTTAGGTATTATTATTATTATTATTATTATTATAATTATTATTATTATTATTAATGATGTTCTGGACCCCACAGCAATATGCAAGACCGCTACTTGGCGGTAAAATACATCTGCTGCCATTGTCATTGCTAACAATGTGACCAGCACCATTGTTGCGCGTAGGCAAGTGTGCGGAATTTCTGGCGATACGAATGACATACCTCCGTGTATTATTGACCTTATTATAGAGGTGAACAATTTGACGGCCAATCTCATTCCTATCGTTTATTTCAAATGTGTTTAAATTTTTTTTATATGCCAGGAGAATCTACTCTAATCTAAGAACGTTCTCCGAAGGAAAATATGTCTGTTGAAAAAGAACCCAGGAAAGATTAAACATGATCGGTTTATGATCAGAATAAGTACATCGCAAGTCTACAGCCTGTTTCCTATCATTCGACAGGATCAGTGATGGAATGAATAAAGCCCCATCTAGCGGCGACAATAGGAATTGTGCCGGCTGCCGAAGCTCCCCTCTGGGGCAATGATCGATGAGTGACAAATGAAATGAAATATTGGTCAGTGTTGCTGGAATGAATGATGACAATGAAAGCCGGAGTATCCGGAGAAAAACCTGTCCCGCCTCCATTTTGTCCAGCACGAATGTCACATGGAGTGACCGGGATTTGAAACACGGAACCCAGCTGTGAGAGGCCGGCGCGCTGCCGACTGAGCAACGGAGGCTCCTTATAAGTACATTACGAACAGTAAAATCAATTGGTCTCACCTCCTTTTACACCCCACCGCCGTTAAGTTTATTTACCCCCACCCTCCAAAAAATTAAAAGAAGGCGTGTTTCTTTATGTTTAAAGGAGATTTCAAATACCAATGTTCACGTTTATTACCTTCAGTTTTGAGATATAAGTATCCCCTTAAAAATAATTCACGTTTTTAAATTCCTTCCACACTCCCCCCCCCCCCCTCCCTCACAAAGTGATATTAAAGCAAAAAATACTTGTTCCTTTAATAGTAAAGGATCTTCTAAATACCAATTATCACCACTCTAACCTCTTCAGTTTTTGATTTATGTGTCCTCATGAAAGGAATTCAACTCCTTTTCACTCCCCCCACCCCCAAGATTGTTTCCCCCCCAAAACGCGCTTTTCTTTGTTTTTAAAGGAGATCAAAATACCAATTCTCACGTCTGTAACAACTTTAGTTTTTATTAGATGTATGTATTCTCATACAATTAAGTCAATTAATTTTTTCTATCCTTTAACACTCCAAATCACCTTCATTGGATTTTCCGAGAATACGTGTTTGTTTACTTTTAAAGCAGATTCCAAAAATAAAATTTCACGTGTGTAACATCTTCATTTTTGAGATATCAGTAGCCTAATTAAAAGAATTCAACACCATTTTCAGTCACATTTACCCCCCCACCCCCCACTAACCAAGTTGTATTTCCGAAAACTAAAAATACACTTTTCTTTATTTTTAATAGGATAAAAAATGACCATTTTTCACTTCTGTACATTTTAAGTTTTTTGAGATATACTGTAGAAATTCTCATTTTAAAATTTCACCCCATTTTAGTTCCCCTTAAGTGGAGTTTCCAAAGACAAATCACCTATGTTTCTTTACACTTACAGGAGATTCCAAATACCCACTATTTACGTCTGTAACATTTTACGCTTCTCAGATATTCTGTAGATATAGTCTTTCAAAAAATTCACCCCAATTTGCCACTCCTGTTTAACCGCCATTAATTGAATTTTCCAAAAGCAAAAATATACGTGTTTCTATATTTTTAAAGGAGATCCCATTTACAAATTTTCAGTTCTGTAATATCTTCAGTTTCTGGGATATATGTATCCTCATTAAAGGCATTCAACCCATTATTCACCCTTTTACACCACTCCTATTGGGATTTAGAGAAAACAAAGGAATACGTGTTCCTTTATTTTTAAGGGAGATTCTAAACACCAATTTTTACATCTATAAACGTTTAAAGTTTTAAGATGTAGACACACTCATTTTAAAAATTCGCCACCCTTTTCAACCCCCATTATTTGGATTTTCCAAAAACGAAAAAAAAAATGTTTCTTTATTTTTAGAGTAGATCCCAAATACCAATTTTCAGGTCTGTAATATCTTCAGGTTCTGAAATATAAGTAGCCTCATTAAAGGCATTCAACCTATTTTTCACCCTTTTTCACCCTTCCTATTAGGATTTTCCGAAAACAAAAAAGTACGTGTTTCTTTATTTTTTAAAGGAGATTTCTAAATACCAAATTTTACATCTATAAACTTTAAAAGTTTTGATATATAGATACACTCATTTTAAAAATTTCATCCCCCTTTTCACCCCCCCATTATTTGGATTTTCCCAAAACGAAAAAAATACCTGTTTCTTTATTTTTAAAGTAGATCCCAAATACCAATTTTCATGTCTGTAATATATTCAGTTTCTAAGATATAAGTATTCTCTTTAAAGGCATTCAACCCATTTTTCACCCCTTTTCACCCCTCCTATTGGGATTTTCCGAAAACAAAAATATACGTGTTCCTTTATTTTTAATGAAGATTCTAAATACCAATTTTTACATCTCTAAACTTTAAAACTTTTTAGATACAGATGCACTCATTTTAAAAATTCACCCCCCTTTTCACCCTCGCATTTATTGGATTTTCCAAAAACAAAAAAAAAGTGTTTCTTTATTTTTGAAAGCGATCAAAAGTACCAATTTCGAGGTCTGTAATATCTTCAGTTTCTGAGATAAATGTAGTCTCTTTAAAGGCATTCAACACATTTTTCACCCCTTTTCACCCCTCCTATTGGAACTTTCCGAAAACAAAAAAATACGTGTTCCTTTATTTTTAATGAAGATTCTAAATACTAATTTTTACATCTCTAAACTTTAAAACTTTTGAGATATAGATACACTCATTTTAAAAATTCACCCCCCTTTCACCCTCGCATTAATTGGATTTTCCAAAAACAAAAAAATATGTGTTTCTTTATTTTTCACAGCGATCAAAAGTACCAATTTTGAGGTCTGTAATATCTTCAGTCTCTGAGATATAAGTAGCGTATCCGGATTAAAGGCATTCAACCCCTTTCTCACCCTTTTTCACCCCTCCTATTGGGATTGTCTGAAAACAAAAAAATACTGTTTCCTTATTTTTAAAGAAGATTCTAAATACCAATTTTCACATCTGTAAACTTTTAAAGTTTTGAGATATAGACACACTCATTTTAAAATTTCACTCCCCTTTTCACCCCCTTAGCGACGGAATATCCAAAAATCCTCTCTTAGCGAGCACCTACATCTTAATATGAATATATCCCCAAAATTTCATTTCTTTATGTCCAGTAGTTTTGGCTCGGCGATGATGAATCAGTCAGTCAGTCAGGACAAGCTATTTTATATATATATAGATAGACTAGCATGATACCCGTGCTTCGCTACGGTATTATACTGAAATTTATAATTAAATGCTTAACGTTTTATATATAATCCTCCGAAATTCGCGATCTGACTCGTTTTCTGAGAGATTACGGCAAAGTTCCTCACATGTTTCAATCTTTCTTTCCAGCAATCGATTTCGTACTTCGCGAGGTAGGTCCAGGTATTCCACGCGGTCAGTTCGGTCCCTAAATCTTTGCCATCTTTTCCTATAAGCATTTTTAGTATGGATCAAATCCTGAAGGAGATCCGGCGTGGTGTCGTCTTGGGTGCCTTGGCGGTACTGAACCCGCGGCTTGACTGTATTCGTAGTCATTACCAGGCCAGGACCCGTTTCCAGCGCGGTCCGCACAATTTGACGACGGTCCAGAACATTATTATTATTATTATTATTATTATTATTATTATTATTATTATTATTATTATTATTATTATTATTATTATTATTATTATTAGATGTTCTGGACCCCACAGCAAGATGCAAGACCGCTACTTGGCGGTAAATTACATCTGCTGCCATTGTCATTGCTAACAATGTGACCAGCACCATTGTTGCGCGTAGGCAAGTGTGCAGAATTTCTGGCGATACGAACGACATACCTCCGTGTATTATTGACCTTATTATAGAGGTGAACAATTTGACGGCCAATCTCATTCCTATCGTTTATTTCAAATGTGTTTAAATTTTTATTTATATGCCAGGAGAATCTACTCTAATCTAAGAACGTTCTCCGAAGGAAAATATGGCTGTTGAAAAAGAACCCAGGAAAGATTAAAAATGATCGGTTTATGATCAGAATAAGTATATCGCAAGTCTACAGCCTGTTTCCTATCATTCGACAGGATCAGTGATGGAATGAATAAAGCCCCATCTAGCGGCTACAATAGGAATTCTGCCGGCTGCCGAAGCTCCCCTCTGGGGCAATGATCGATGAGTGACAAATGAAATGAAATATTGGACAGTGTTGCTGGAATGAATGATGACAGGAAAAGCCGGAGTATCCGGAGAAAAACCTGTCCCGCCTCCATTTTGTCCAGCACGAATGTCACATTGAGTGACCGGGATTTGAAACACGGAACCCAGCTGTGAGAGGCCGGCGCGCTGCCGACTGAGCAACAGAGGCTCCTTATAAGTACATTACGAACAGTAAAATCAATTGGTCTCACCTCCTTTTACACCCCACCGCCGTTAAGTTTATTTACCCCCACCCTCCAAAAAATTAAAAGAAGGCGTGTTTCTTTATGTTTAAAGGAGATTCCAAATACCAATGTTCACGTTTATTACCTTCAGTTTTGAGATATAAGTATCCCTTTAAAAATAATTCACGTTTTTAACTTCCTTCCACCCCCCCCCCCCTCCCTCACAAAGTGATATTAAAGCAAAAAATACTTGTTCCTTTAATAGTAAAGGATCTTCTAAATACCAATTATCACCACTCTAACCTCTTCAGTTTTTGATTTATGTGTCCTCATGAAAGGAATTCAACTCCTTTTCACTCCCGCCCCCCCCACCCACCCACCCACCAAGATTGTTTCCCCACAAAACGCGCTTTTCTTTGTTTTTAAAGGAGATCAAAATACCAATTTTCACGTCTGTAACAACTTTAGTTTTTATTAGATGTATGTATTCTCATACAATTAAGTCAATTAATTTTTTCTATCCTTTAACACTCCAAATCCCCTTCATTGGATTTTCCGAGAATACGTGTTTGTTTACTTTTAAAGCAGATTCCAAAAATAAAATTTCACGTGTGTAACATCTTCATTTTTGAGATATCAGTAGCCTAATTAAAAGAATTCAACACCATTTTCAGTCACTTTTACCCCCCACCCCCCACTACCCAAGTTGTATTTCCGAAAACTAAAAATACACTTTTCTTTATTTTTAATTGGATAAAAAATGACCATTTTTCACTTCTGTACATGTTAAGTTTTTTGAGATATACTGTCATTTTAAAATTTCACCCCATTTTAGTTCCCCTTAAGTGGAGTTTCCAAAGACAAATCACCTATGTTTCTTTACACTTACAGGAGATTCCAAATACCCACTATTTACGTCTGTAACATTTTACGCTTCTCAGATATTCTGTAGATATAGTCTTTCAAAAAATTCACCCCAATTTGCCACTCCTATTTAACCGCCATTAATTGAATTTTCCAAAAGCAAAAATATACGTGTTTCTATATTTTTAAAGGAGATCCCATTTACAAATTTTCAGTTCTGTAATATCTTCAGTTTCTGGGATATATGTATCCTCATTAAAGGCATTCAACCCATTATTCACCCTTTTACACCCCTCCTGTTGGGATTTAGAGAAAACAAAGAAATACGTGTTCCTTTATTTTTAAGGGAGATTCTAAACACCTATTTTTACATCTGTAAACGTTTAAAGTTTTAAGATGTAGACACACTCATTTTAAAAATTCACCCCCCTTTTCACCCCCCATTATTTGGATTTTCCAAAAACGAAAAAATACCTGTTTCTTTATTTTTAAAGTAGATCCCAAATACCAATTTTCAGGTCTGTAATATCTTCAGGTTCTGAAATATAAGTAGCCTCATTAAAGGCATTCAACCTATTTTTCACCCTTTTTCACCCTTCCTATTAGGATTTTCCGAAAACAAAAAAGTACGTGTTTATTTTTAAAGGAGATTTCTAAATACCAAATTTTACATCTATAAACTTTAAGAGTTTTGAGATATAGATACACTCATTTTAAAAATTTCATCCCCTTTTTCACCCCCCATTATTTGGATTTTCCCAAAACGAAAAAATACCTGTTTCTTTATTTTTAAAGTAGATCCCAAATACCAATTTTCAGGTCTGTAATATATTCAGTTTCTAAGATATCAGTATTCTCTTTAAAGGCATTCAACCCATTTTTCACCCCTTTTCACCCCTCCCATTGGGATTTTCCGAAAACAAAAAGTACGTGTTCCTTTATTTTTAATGAAGATTCTAAATACCAATTTTTACATCTCTAAACTTTAAAACGTTTGAGATATAGATGCACTCATTTTAAAAATTCACCCCCTTTTCACCCTCGCATTAATTGGATTTTCCAAAAACAAAAAAATATGTGTTTCTTTATTTTTGAAAGCGATCAAAAGTACCAATTTTGAGGTCTGTAATATCTTCAGTTTCTGAGATATATGTATTCTCTTTAAAGGCATTCAACACATTTTTCACCCCTTTTCACCCCTCCTATTGGGATTTTCCGAAAACAAAAAAATACGTGTTCCTTTATTTTTAATGAAGATTCTAAATACTAATTTTTACATCTCTAAACTTTAAAACTTTTGAGATATAGATGCACTCATTTTAAAAATTCACCCCCCTTTCACCCTCGCATTAATTGGATTTTCCTAAAACAAAAAAATATGTGTTTCTTTATTTTTCACAGCGATCAAAAGTACCAATTTTGAGGTCTGTAATATCTTCAGTTTCTGAGATATAAGTAGCGTATCCGGATTAAAGGCATTCAACCCCTTTTTCACCCTTTTTCACCCCTCCTATTGGGATTGTCTGAAAACAAAAAAATATGTGTTTCCTTATTTTTAAAGAAGATTCTAAATACCAATTTTCACATCTGTAAACTTTTAACGTTTTGAGATATAGACACACTCATTTTAAAATTTCACCCCCCCTTTTCACCCCCTTAGCGACGGAATATCCAAAAATCCTCTCTTAGCGAGCACCTACATCTTAATATGAATCTATGCCCAAAATTTCATTTCTTTATGTCCAGTAGTTTTGGCTCGGCGTTGATGAATCAGTCAGTCAGTCAGGACAAGCTACTTTATCTATATACTAGCAAGATACCCGTGCTTCGCTACGGTATTATACTGAAATTTATAATTGAATGCTTATTGTTTTAGATATATAATCCGACGAAATTCGCGATCTGACTCGTTTTCTGCGAGAATCCACCAAAATTCCCGATCTGACTGGTTTTCTATTATTTTACGGCACGTTTTCTCCCATTTTTCAATCTTCCTTTCCAGCAATCGATTTCGTACTTCCCGGGCTAGGCTCAGCTATTCCTCCCTGTAAGATGGGTCCGTAAATCTTTGCCATCTTTTCCTATAATCATATTTAATATGGATAAAATCCTTCAGGAGATCCGGCGTGGTGTCATATTGGGTGCCTTGGCGGCACTGAACCCGCGGCCGGACTGCATTCTTAGTCATTACCCGTCCAGGAGCCGTTTGCAGCGCGGTCCGCACATTTGACGACGGTCCGGTATATTATTATTATTATTATTATTATTATTATTATTATTACTATTATGTGTTGCTGGAATGGCTGATGACAGGGAAAACCGGAGTATATGAAGAAAAACCTGTCCCGCCACCGTTTTGTCCAGCACGAATGTCACATGGAGTGACCGGGATTTGAACCACGGAACCCAGCTGTGAGAGGCCGGCGCGCTGCCGCCTGAGCAACGGAGGATCCTTATAAGTACATTAATAACAGCTAAAATCAATTGGTCTCACCTACTTCTACACCCCACCGCCGTTAAGTTTATTTACCGCCACATCCCCCCAAAATTAAAAGAATGCTTGTTTCTTTATGTTTAAGGGAGATTCCAAACACCAATGTTCACGTCTATTACCTTCAGTTTTGAGTTATAAGTATCCCCATAAAAATAATTTACTTTTTTCACTTCATTTCACACTACTACCCCCCCCCCCCCCACTTAAGTGAATTTTCCCGCAAAAAATACTTGTTTCTTTAATAGTAAAGGATCTTCTAAATACCACTTATCACGACTCTAACTTCTTTCAGTTTTTGATTTATGTCCTCATGAAAGGAATTCAACTCCTTTACACTCCCGCCCTCCAAGATGGCTTCCCCACCAAAACGCGCTTTTCTTTGTTTTTAAAGGAGATCCAAATACGAATTTTCACGTCTGTAACAACTTTAGTTTTTATTAGATGTATGTATTCTCATACAATTAAGCCAATTAATTTTTCAATTCTTCCCCCCCCCCCCACTTCATTGAATTTTCCGAGAATACGTGTTTCTATACTTTTAAAGCAGATTGCAAATATCAAATTTCACGTCTGTAACGTCTTCATTTTTGTGATATCAGTAGCCTAATTAAAGGAATTCAACACCATTTTCAGTCACTTTTACCACCCCCCTCCACCCAAGTGGTATTTCCGAAAACTAAAAACACACGTTTCCTTATGTTTAATAG
Organism: Anabrus simplex; assembly: GCF_040414725.1. Taxonomy (NCBI): domain Eukaryota; kingdom Metazoa; phylum Arthropoda; class Insecta; order Orthoptera; family Tettigoniidae; genus Anabrus; species Anabrus simplex. The sequence goes on along the minus strand of NC_090266.1, from coordinate 432,554,704 downwards.
AGATAAAAAATACCTTCACTTCTGTAACATGTTAAGTTTTTTAGATATACTGTAAAAATTCTCATTTTAAAATTTCACCCTTTTTTGTTCCCCATAAGTGGAGTTTCCAAAAACAAATCACATATGTTTATTTACATTTACAGGAGATTCCAAACACCCACTTTTTACGTCTGTAACATTTTACGTTTCCAAGATATTCTATAGATATAGTCTTTCAAAAAATTCACCCCAATTTGTCACTCCTGTTTAACCGCCATTAATTGGATTTCCCAAAAACTAAGAATTACGTGTTTCTTTATTTTTAAAGGAGATCCCATACACAAATTTTCAGTTCTGTAATATCTTTCGTTTCTGAGATATATGTATCCCCATTAAAGGCATTCAACCCAATTTTTACCCCTTTTACACGCCTCCTATTAGGATTTACAGGAAACAAAAAAATACGTCTTCCTTTATTTTTAGAGGAGATTCTAACTACCAATTTTTACATCTGTAAATTTTAAAGTTTTAAGATGTAGACGCACTCATTTTAAAAAATTCACCCCCCTTTTCACCCCCCAAAATTTGGATTTTCCAAAAACGAAAAAATACGTGTTTCTTTACTTTTAAAGTTGATCCAAAATACCAATTTTCAGGTGTGTAATATCTTCAGGTTCTGAAATATAAGTAGCCTCATTAAAGGCATTCAACCCATTTTTCACCCTTTTACACCCTTCCTATTGGGATTTTCCGAAAACAAAAGAATACGTGTTTCTTTATTTTTAAAGGAGATTCTAAAAACCAATTTTTACATCTATAAACTTTAAAAGTTTTGAGATATAGATACACTCATTTTAAAAAATCACCCCCTTTTCACCCCCCCCCATTAATTGGATTTTCCACAAACAAAAAAATACGTGTTTCTTTATTTTTAAAGGAGATCCCAAACACCAATTTTCAGGTCTGTAATATCTTCAGGTTCTGAAATATAAGTAGCCTCATTAAAGGCATTCAACCCATTTTTCACCCCTTTTCACTCCTCCTATTGCGATTTTCCGAAAACAAAAAAATTCGTGTTTCTTTATTTTTAAAGGAGATTCTAAAAACCAATTTTTACATCTATAAACTTTAAAAGTTTTGAGATATAGATACACTCATTTTAAAAAATCACCCCCTTTTCACCCCCCCCATTAATTGGATTTTCCACAAACAAAAAAATACGTGTTTCTTTATTTTTAAAGGAGATCCCAAACACCAATTTTCAGGTCTGTAATATCTTCAGGTTCTGAAATATAAGTAGCCTCATTAAAGGCATTCAACCCATTTTTCACCCCTTTTCACTCCTCCTATTGCGATTTTCCGAAAACAAAAAAATACGTGTTTCTTTATTCTTAAAGGAGATTCTAAATACCAATTTTTACATCTATAACCTTTAAAAGTTTTGAGATATAGATACACTCATTTTAAAATATTACTCCCCTTTTCACACCCCCCCCCCTTAATTGGGTTTTCCAGAAACAAAAAAATAAGTGCTCCTTTATTTTTAAAGGAGATCCCAAACACCAATTTTCAGGTCTGTAATATCTTCAGTTTCTGAGATATAAGTAGCCTCATTAAAGGCATTCAACCCCTTTTTCACCCCTTTTCACTCCTCCTATTGCGATTTTCCGAAAACAAAAAAATACGTGTTTCTTTATTTTTAGTGAAGATTCTAAATACCAATTTTTACATCAGCAAACTTTAAAAGTTTCGAGATATAGATTCACTCATTTTAAAAATTCACCCCCTTTTCACCCTCCCATTAATTGGATTTTCCAAAAACAAAAAAATACGTGTTTCTTTATTTTTAATAGAGATCAAAAGTACCAATTTTGAGGTCTGTAATATCTTCAGTTTCTGATATATAAGTACCGGTATCCTGATTAAAGGCATTCAACCCATTTCCCCCCATTTTCACCCTTTTTCACCCCTCCTATTGGGATTTTCTGAAAACAAAAAAATACGTGTTTCCTTATTTTTAAAGAAGATTCTAAATACCAATTTTCACATCTACAAACGTTTAAAATTTTCAGATATAGATACACTCATTTTAAAACTTCATCCCCCCTTTTCACCCCCTTACCGAAGGAATTTCCAAAAATCCTCTCTTAGCGAGCACCTACATCATAATGTGAATATATCCCCAAAATTTCATTTCTTTATGTCCAGTAGTTTTGGCTCGGCGATGATGAATCAGTCAGTCAGTCAGTCAGTCAGTCAGGACAAGCTATTTTATATATATAGATATAAAATAGCTTGTCCTGACTGACTGACTGACTGACTGACTGACTGATTCATCATCGCCGAGCCAAAACTACTGGACATAAAGAAATACAATTTTGGGAATATATTCACATTATGATGTAGGTGCTCGCTAAGAGAGGATTTTTGGATATTCCTTCGGTAAGGGGGTGAAAAGGGGGGTGAAATTTTAAAATGAGTGTATCTATATCTCAAAACTTTAAACGTTTATAGATGTGAAAATTGGTATTTAGAATCTTCTTTAAAAATAAGGAAACACGTATTTTTTTGTTTTCAGGAAATCCCAATAGGAGGGGTGAAAAAGGGTGAAAATGGGGGAAAATGGGTTGAATGACTTTAATCAGGATACCGGTACTTATATATCAGAAACCGAAGATATTACAGACCTCAAAATTGGTACTTTTGATCTCTTTTAAAAATAAAGAAACACGTATTTTTTTTTTGTTTTTGGAAAATCCAATTAATGGGAGGGTGAAAAGGGGGTGAATGTTTAAAATGAGTGAATCTATATCTCGAAACTTTTAAAGTTTGCTGATGTAAAAATTGGTATTTAGAATCTTCATTAAAAATAAAGAAACACGTATTTTTTTGTTTTCGGAAAATCGCAATAGGAGGAGTGAAAAGGGGTGAAAATGGGTTGAATGCCTTTAATGAGGATACTTATATCTCAGAAACTGAAGATATTACAGACCTGAAAATTGGTGTTTGGGATCTCCTTTAAAAATAAAGGAGCACCTATTTATTGGTTTCTGGAAAACCCAATTAAGGGGGGGTGAAAAGGGGGGTAATATTTTAAAACGAGTGTATCTATATCTCAAAACTTTTAAAGGTTATAGATGTAAAAATTGGTATTTAGAATCTCCTTTAGGAATAAAGAAACACGTATTTTTTTGTTTTCGGAATATCGCAATAGGTGGATTGAAAAGGGGTGAAAAATGGGTTGAATGCCTTTAATGAGGCTACTTATATTTCAGAACCTGAAGATATTACAGACCTGAAAATTGGTGTTTGGGATCTCCTTTAAAAATAAAGAAACACGTATTTTTTGTTTGTGGAAAATCCAATTAATAGGGGGGGGGCGTGAAAAGGGGGTTATTTTTTAAAATGAGTGTATCTATATCTCAAAACTTTTAAAGTTTATAGATGTAAAAATTGGTAGTTAGAATCTCCTTTAAAAATAAAGAAACACGTATTCTTTTGTTTTCGGAAAATCCCAATAGGAAGGGTGTAAAAGGGTGAAAAATGGGTTGAATGCCTTTAATGAGGCTACATATATTTCAGAACCTGAAGATATTACAGTCCAGAAAATTGGTATTTTGGATCTACTTTAAAAGTAAAGAAACACGTATTTTTTTCGTTTTTGGACAATCCAAATATTGGGGGGTGACAAGGGGGGTGAATTTTTTAAAATGAGTGCGTCTACATCTTAAAACTTTAAAATTTACAGATGTAAAAATGTTAGTTAGAATCTCCTCTAAAAATAAAGGAACACGTATTTTTTTATTTCCTGTAAATCCTAATAGGATCGGTGTAAAAGGGGTGAAAAATGGGTTGAATGCTTTTAATGGGGATACATATATCTCAGAAACGAAAGATATTACAGAACTGAAAATGTGTATATGGGATCTCCTTTAAAAGTAAAGAAACACGTAATTCTTAGTTTTTGGGAAATCCAATTAATGGCGGTTAAACAGGAGTGACAAATTGGGGTGAATTTTTTGAAAGACTGTATCTACAGAATATCTTGGAAACGTAAAATGTTACAGACGTAAAAAGTGGGTGTTTGGAATCTCCTGTAAATGTAAATAAACATAGGTGATTTGTTTTTGGAAACTCCACGTAAGGGGAACTCGAAAGGGGTGAAATTTTAAAATGAGAATTTTTACAGTATATCTAAAAAAACTTAACATGTTACAGAAGTGAAGGTATTTTTTATCTCTATTAAACATAAAGAAACGTGTGTTTTTAGTTTTCGGAAATACCACTTGGGTGGAGGGGGGTGGTAAAAGTGACTGAAAATGGTGTTGAATTATTTTAATTAGGCTACTGATATCACAAAAATGAAGACGTTACAGACGTGAAATTTGATATTTGTAATCTGCTTTAAAAGTAAAGAAACACGTATTCTCGGAAAATCCAATGAAGGGGTGGAGGTGGGGGGAAGAATTGAAAAATTAATTGGCTTAATTGTAGGAGAATACATACATCTAATAAAAACTAAAGTTGTTACAGACGTGAAAATTCGTATTTGGATCTCCTTTAAGAACAAAGAAAAGCGCGTTTTGGTGGGGAAACCATCTTGGAGGGCGGGAGTGTAAAGGAGTTGAATTCCTTTCATGAGGACACATAAATCAAAAACTGAAGATGTTAGAGTCGTGATCATTGGTATGTAAGGAGATCCTTTACTATTAATGAAACAAGTATTTTTTGCGGGAAAATTCACTTGGCGGGGGGGAGTATTGTGATATGAAGTGCAGAAAGTAAATTATTTTTATTGGGATACTTATATCTCAAAACTGGAGGTAATAGACGTGAACATTGGTGTTTGGAATCTCCCTTAAACATAATGAAACAAGCATTCTTTTAAATTTTTTTTTTTGGGGGGGGCGGTAAATAAACTTAACGGCAGTGGGGTGTAGAAGGAGGTGAGAACAATTGATTTTAGCTGTTATTAATGTACTTATAAGGATCCTCCGTTGCTCAGGCGGCAGCGCGCCGGCCTCTCACAGCTGGGTTCCGTGGTTGAAATCCCGGTCACTCCATGTGACATTCGTGCTGGACAAAACGGTGGCGGGACAGGTTTTTCTCCGGATACTCAGGCTTTCCCTGTCATTAGCCATTCCAGCAACACATAATAGTAATAATAATAATAATAATAATAATAATAATAATAATAATAATAATAATAATAATAATAATATTCCGGACCGTCGTCAAATGTGCGGACCGCGCTGGAAACGGCTCCTGGACGGGTAATGACTAAGAATGCAGTCCGGCCGCGGGTTCAGTGCCGCCAAGGCACCCAATATGACACCACGCTGGATCTCCTGAAGGATTTTATCCATATTAAAACTGATTATAGGAAAATATGGCAAAGATTTACGGACCCATCTGACCGGGAGGAATACCTGAGCCTAGCCCGGGAAGTACGAAATCGATTGCTGGAAAGGAAGATTGAAAAATGGGAGGAAACGTGCCGTAAAATAATAGAAAACCAGTCAGATCGGGAATTTTGGTGGATTCGCGCAGAAAACCAGTCAGATCGCGAATTTCTTCGGATTATATATCTAAAACAATAAGTATTCAATTATAAATTTCAGTATAATACCGTAGCGAAGCACGGGTATCTTGCTAGTATATATATAGATAGATAATCTGAAAGGGAAGAAATGTTCTCCTTCATAACGTCTTCCCAATTTAAATAGTTAAATTTGAGTGAATTATTCTTGAAACGCACGAAGAAAGGGAAGAAGGAAATAGCGTGCAGAATATAAATGTATTTGTCTTCACTTACGAGTATGTTCAACTTATGGGCTAAGGGCAATGAGCACATCATCCTTAAGTATGTTGGATAGTCTGCATTTTTAATTGTATAAAATAATGTAACTAATTCAACATCCCGTTAATTGCTATAGATCATAAAAGATACTGAGGAGTCGTAATTAAATGGGGAAATACTAACAATCAAAATAATACTTTACATATCCCTTCAGTTGCTATCCTATATCGCCGATATACAGAAATGTTGATTCACGTAAAGTCTTTAATTTGTCGAAAGCCAACGGCACGGAAAGTGATGCACTTCAACACCAACAAATTCCACCTACCACAGCCGGGATCAAACCCTATATCCTGGAAACAACAGGACAGCGACTAATCGACTACACCAATGGGATCGGCTTCCTGAACTGTACGGATATGTGTCCTTGTTTCATTCCATAATTTACTTTCATTTCATGTGTAAGAATATTCGAATTTACTCATGAGACCTTCCTTAGTACATAGGCACTTATGTATTTCATTTTCAAGACAGCGTGTGCATATAGAATCAAATATTGTCTATTAATCTTTGAATCTTGGTGTGTTAATTTAACGTTCGAAACAGAAGATAAATTTACCTCGTTACCAATGAATAGAATTTATCAGTCTAGTTGAAACGGCAAATGTTTCTGAAAACAAGCCAGAATTTACATTAAAACTTCCATAAAATCAGTATACTTGTGGGAATTCATTATCGTTTTTGAGAATAAAGATTCGCCTCGGGTTATAAAGATCTGCTTCAGCATGTACATATTTGAGAGTGCCTCCCATAGCTGCACAGACTGATTTAATTAACTCTTGTATGGAACATTCGCCTACTTTGTCTTGGAAAACGTGAACCAATATCGTTGAATATTACTCTTTACATCGCCACAGCCGCATATTTCTCCAGAGGAAATGAACTACAGTATGGGGAAAGGCTTTTCTACTTCATATACTATTTCTTACAATTTGCTGTATGTCGCACCGATACAGACAGGTCTTATGGCGGCGATGGGATAGGAAAGGGCTAGAAGAGGAAAGGAATTGACCGTAACGATAATTAAGGTACAGCAAAAGAATTTGTCTGTTGTGAAATTGGGACCGCGGAAAGCCATCTTCAGGGCTGCCGACAGTGGGGTTCGAACCCACTATTTCCCGAATGCAGGTTGATATCTACGTGACCCAAACCACGCAGCCACTTGTTCCGCATTCATACACTATTTATGAGCGAGCTTCCAGAATGGTATCTTTTCATAATGACTCTTCAGTGTCTATGTTCAATCTTCAGTTTTTTAATGAGGTAAAGTACATTTCGGAACAATGATAAAATGAATAGATGTTACATATTTTGTAAAGATCAATGTTTGACAGTTGGTTTCTGACGTGTTGTGATATTCACTCAGATGATATGGACATTGTTATCGCCTAATTCATATTTATGAGAGATCTCCTACAGCAAATATATTACCTATTCATTCGGAGCATCTCGTTTGCAACGGATCATCGGATGGAATGCCTCAATGGACTCGCCTCGGGATGGTCTCTTCCCACGCACGCTTACAATGATTTCAGGGAATTGCACGCTTAATAACGATATTTTCTCAGGATCTCGGCATCGTAAACAAATTCCTGCGGACTCTTATTTATCTCAGTGGGTGATTTTGTCGTTTGTTGTCACTTCGTCGAATGGGCGACAGGGTACGAAGTAGTATATTAACTAGTTGAAATCAGAAGAAGCAGAAATTTACTGACTCATGATTTATTAAAATTCAAAAAGGATACAAGAAAAATAAAATAAATAATGAATTTAAATTACGTGAAGACAAGGAAAAACATTCTCTGAAAAATGATAATAAATCATACATTGTTGCCTAACTAATTAACCCTTCCGAAGTTAAATTATATTAAGACAACTCTTAATTGAAAGAAAGAAATCTGAAAACTAAATATTGTTTTCAAGTTAGAGTGTAGGTAACTAGTTTTCATGTGAAGGTTTTTATTCTCGGACACCGTTCTCCAAATTTTCATCCTATGTAAGTCTGTCCATTGATTAAATACACAAACATGGTACCAGAAAATCGCGGAGTGGACCCTTAATTGAGTCAATACAACCTCCAGCTCAACTTTGGCCAATCGTTAAAAATTAACCAACATTTGAATAATTCAAGAGTGCTTCTCGTTGAAGCATAATGCTCTGAAATTCAGTTTAAAGTAACTGGTGGGCCGATGACCTTATATGTTAGGCCCCTTTAAACAACATGCAAGCATAAAATAGCTGAAGAAATCAAAAACGACGATTGCATCACTTGAGAACTTGATTTAAACAGATATCGTGACCATGTCAGAATAAAACTGTTTAAATCAAGCACAAGAATACAAATGTTTCAAACGAAAACGTAATCGACATAGAAACTGCAAACTAATCTTTGATTTTATGTTTAAAAGAATTAATAATTATTGTTCTTCAGGTTCATGAAGCAAGTATTTAAATTGAAATACACTGGCGTAAAATGAAATCCCAATGCCAGGAATGAGTTGTGCTTGATATGCCAAATTCCGGAGGCGTGTTTGCACATCTGAAGGATGTCACCTAATCAAATTTCCGCACTAGACGACGCGGAGTAGTAGCTAGTAGCACCACTACGACCTTGCAAAGCAAGTTTGTTTCAAATACGCGTTGTACACTTCGTGAGCGATAGTCATCGTCCGGTATGGAGGTTGAGAGTTAGGTGTGAGACAAACATGCCTTTAAGGAGACGAAGAAGGTTTTATAAGAAGCTTAGTGAGTTGGAACTACCTCGCGTATTAGGACTACGAGAAGTTGGATGTTCTTTCCGTGATGTTGCAGAATGACTTGCGAGGGTTGTATACGCAGTGCATCGGTGTTGGCAACAACAGTTACGGGAAGGCACTGTCTCAAGGAGACAGGGGTCCGGCTGCACGCGTGCCACTACGGAGAAGGAAGACCGCTGTATTCGCCACATGGCTGCGGTAGGTCGTACTGCATCTGTATCAGCCATTAGAGCTTCAGTTGGAACCTCAGTTACACAGTGAACTCTAACAAATCGATTACTTGAGGGACAGTTCCTAGCAAGACGTCCTGTAGTGTTCATGCCTCTAACTAAAAATCAGTGCCATCTGCGACTTCAGTGGTCAGCTATAGCGCATTGGAGAGCTGAGTGGTGATCTGTTGTGTTCTCAGGTGAGATCTGTTACTTATTTGGTGCGAGTGATGGCCGTTGGTTAGTAAGAATAAGGCCAGGTTAGTGCTTGGAACCAAGTTGTCTGCGGCGTCGACACACCTGGACCTACATTTTCTTTAACAATAGAAGCACTCTCGTCGTTATCCCAAGAATCTTGACAGCAGATTTGTACGTCAAAGTCCGGCTCCATGGCTAAATGGGTAGTGTGCTGACCTTTGGTCACAGGGGTTCCGGGTTCGATCCCGGCAGGGTCGGGAAATTAAACGAAAAGTTCTTAATTCCGCTGGCATGGGGGGTTGGGTGTACGTGTTGTCTGCATCATCCACACGATCCTCTTCACGATGCGCAGGTCGTCTACGGAAATCAAATCAAGAGACCTGCATCTGGTAAGCCGAACTTGTCCTTGGACACTCCCGACACTAAAAGCCATACAACATTTCATTTTTTCTTCTGTAAGACAAACTGGTGTTTGAACCGCTTGTTCTGCCATTCATTCGTAGTATTCAAAGGGGTGTATTCCAACAGGATAACAATAGTCCACATACCGCTGCCGCCACCCAACGTATTCTGCATAGTGTCGACCAGTTGCCTTGGCCTTTCGCCCATTGGGAACGTATAGGACATAATTGGACGACAAAACCGGCGTCATCCAACACCAGGATTAACCGTTGCTGATTGACTGACCAGGTGCAACAGGCGTGGAACTCCATCCCGCAGAATGACATAAGGCGCCTGTACGGCACAATGCATCCAAGATTGCATGCTTGCATTTAAAACTGTTGCGACTACAGCAGCTATTAATGTACCGCCATGTTACATGTCGTCTCGTGCACACTTGAACCTGTGACCTGGAAACTTTAATCAAATAAATATTTTACAAAAAACTGCTTACCCAAAATTACATTCCCCTAAACTAATGTATTCTTGGAGTCGGAATTTGTTTATTCACCAGAGTATGTGCTTAAAACAACCAATTTAATTTAGTTGAACAAAATTATCATGGATTCAAGCAAATGGTTGACTTGTGGTTCAGAGATGTAAAATTTCTGAACTCCTTGGTCTGAAAATGAAACGTTTTTAATGTTCCGTCAAACCAAAACATTATGCAACTTACAATAATTTCTCATATGTGGATGTCTACTAAATAATCAACTTTATTGCAGGTGTGTCCAACCACACTGAAAATAATACAGCGAAATGCAATACAACGGACATTTACAACCATAAATAAAAATAAACTTTCAGCACAAAGACGTCAAGACAAACTATAACCTGAATATGCAAATACATGAAAATTTAGAATCACTCAAATGACCGTAGGTTAGTAGACAGAGCCAATCACTACTGGCGGTATTTCGTGTGGTATCTATCATAGGCACACTTTATCTTGGTGCATTTGTGTACGGGGGTGAGGAGTAAGGAGGGTTCCGGTAGTGCTGCCAACTGAATGAAAATGAAATCTGAATTGAATCGAGAATACGATCGATCGATTGATATGAAGTTTCTAAACCGTTATTATCTTAAGCCAACAACTGTGTCACATACACATTATATAATATTATATAACATTTCTCGATGCGAATCACAGTTTGGCTTTGCTGTGTAAACAACAACAGTACTAGTACGTAAAGTGTACGCCACATGTCACACAACGATGCTTAAGCGATTTATAGTTTGTGTTTCAAAGGTTGCCAGTACGTATCTCGAATATTGTCGAGGTCGACCGATTCAGTACTAGGGTGTAAATGCACCAAGATAAAGTGTGCCGATAATACGTCGAACCAAGTTACACCATACTAGATCAGAATTGGGACTCCAGCTGAATCGGTTTCTTACACTTACCATGGCCTATCGTTTGCCTCACGAAACAATCTTCCATGACCTAACTTAAATAACTAGCAAAATAGATCAAACTTACTACACAAACGATCCTTACCTATACATATAAAAGAACATGTCCTGACTGACTGACTGAGTGACTGACTGACTGACTGACTGACTGACTGACTGACTGACTGACTGACTGACTCATCATCGCCGAGCCAAAACTACTGGACATAAAGAAATGAAATTTTGAGGATACATTTATATTACAATGTAGGTGCTCGCTAAGGGAGAATTTTAGTGGATATTCCGTCGCTAATGGTGTTAAATGGAGGGTGAGTTTTTATAATGAGTATATCTATATCTCAAAACATTAAAAGTTTACAGATGTGAAAATTGGTATTTAGAATCTCATTTAAAAATAAAGAAACATGTATTTTTGTTTTGGAAAATCCCAATAGGAGGGATGAAAAAGGGGTTGAATGCCTTTAATGAGGCTACTTATAATTTTAAAAAAACTGAACGTATTACAGACCTGAAAATTGGTATTTTGTATCTCATTTAAAAATAAAGATAAATACATTTTTCGTTTTTGTAAAATCAAATAATGGGGAGTGAAAAGGGGGTGAATTTTTATAATGTGTGTATCTATATCTCAAAACTTTAAAAATTACAGATATCAAAAAATGGTATTTAGAACCTCCTTAAAAGTAAAGAGACACGCATTGTTTGTTCCGGAAAATCCCAATAGGAGGGGTGAAAAGGGGTGAAGAAGTGGTTGAATGCCTTTAATAAGGATACTTATATCTCAGAAACTGAAGATATTACAGAAATAAAAATTGGCATTTGGGATCTCCTTTAAAAATAAAGAAACACATATTATTTTTGTTTTTGGAAAAACCAAATAGTTTGGGGGGGGGGGCGAAGAGGGGTGAATTTTTAAAATGAGTGTTTCTATATCTCAAAATTTTAAAAGTTTACAGATGTAGAAAAACTGATATTTAGAATATCCTTTAAAAATAAAGAAAGAAGTATTTTTTGTTTTCTGAAAATCCCAATAGTAGGGCTGAAAAATGGGTGAATAAGGGGTTGAATGCCTTTAATGATGATACTTATTTTTCAGAAACTGAAGATATTACAGACCTGAAAATAGGTATTTGGGATCTCCTTTAAAAATAAAGAAACACGTATTTTTTGTAAAATCCAATTAATGGGGGTTGAACAGGAGTGACAAATTTGGGTGAATTTTTAGAAAGACACTATCTACAGTATATCTCAGAAACGTAAAATGTTACAGACGTAAAAATTGGTATTCGGAATCTCCTGTAAAATTAAAGAAACATAGGTGATTTGTCTTTGGAAACTCCACTTAAGGGGAACTAAAAAGGGGGTGAAATTTTAAAATGAGAATTTCTACAGTATATCACAAAAACTTAACATGTTACAGAAGTGAGAAATGGTATGTTTATGCCTATTAAAAATAAAGAAACGCGTATTTTTAGTTTTAGGAAAAAGTGCATGGGTGGGGTGGGGTGGTAAAAGTGACTGAAAATGGGGTTGAATTCTTTAAATTACGATACTGATATCTCAAAAACTGAATATGTTAAAGACGTGAAATTTGGTATATGGAATCTGCTTTAAAAGTAAAAAAACAAGTATTTCCGGAAACCCAATTAAAGGGGGGGGGGTTAAAGAATTGAAAAATTAATTGAATTCATTGTATGAGGATACTTACACCTAATAAAAAGTAAACGCTTTACAGAAGTGAAAATTGGTATTTCGATCTCCTTTAAAAACAAAGAAAAACGCGTTTTTGAGGGAGGGGGTGAAATCATATTGGGGCGGGAATGAAAAGGAGTTGAATTCTTTTCATGAGGACACATATCTCAAAAACTGAAGATGTTAGAGTCGTGGTAATTGTTATTTAGAAGATCATTTACTATTAAAGGAACAAGTATTCTTTGCTGGAAAATTCACTTAACGGGTGGTAGGGGGAGTGTGGAAGGAAGTGAAGAAAGTGAATTATTTTTATGGGGATACTTATATCTCAGGACTGAAAGTAACAGACGTGTATGTTGGTATTTATAATTTCCTTTAAAGATAAAGAAACATGCCTTCTCTTTCTTGGGCGGGGGAGGGGATAGGAGGGTGGCGGGGCGGAGGGTAAGTCAAGTTAACGGCAGTGGGGTGAAAAAGGAGTTAAGACCAATTGATGTTACCGTTCATAATGCACTTATAAGTAGCATCCGTGGCTCAGGCGGCAGCGCGCCGGCCTCTTACCGCTGGGTTCCGTGGTTCAAATCCCGGTCACTCCATGTGAAATTTCTGCTGGACAAAGCAGAGGCGGGACAGGTTTCTTTCCGGGTACTCCGGTTTTCGATGTCATCATTCATTCGAGCAACACTCCAATATAATTTCATTTAATTTGTCATTCATTAATCATTGCCCCAGAGGAGTGCGACAGGCTTCAGCAGCCGGCACAATTCCTATCCTCGCCGCTAGATTCGAGCATTATTAATTCCATTCCTGACCCGGTCGAATGACTGGAAACGGGCTGTGGATTTTCAATGTACTTATTCTGAACATAAACCGGTCATTTTTAATCTTTCCTGGGTTCGTTTTCAGGAGCCACCTTTTGCTTTGGAGAACGTTCTTAGATTACAGTAGATTCACGTGACATATAAATAAAAATTTAAACACATTTCAAATAAACGTTAGGAATGATATTGACCGTGCAATTGTTCACCTCAACAATAAGGTCAATAATGCACGGAAGTATATCATTCGCATGGCCAGAAATCCCGCGCACTTGCCTGCGCGCGAAAATGATGCTGGTCACAGATGTAATTTATCGCCAAGCAGCGGTCTTGCATCTTGCTGTGGGGTCCAGAATAATAATAATAATAATAATAATAATAATAATAATAATAATAATAATAATAATAATAATAATAATAATAATAATAATAATATTCTGGATCGTCGTCAAATGTGCGGACCGCGCTGGAAACGGGTCCTGGCCGGGTAATGACTACGAATGCAGTCCGGCCGCAGGTTCAGTACGGCCAAGGCACCCGAGACGACAAAACGCCTGATCTCCTCAAGGATTTGATCCATATTAAAAATGCTTATAGGAAAAGTTGGCAAAGATTTAGGGACCCAACTGACCGGGCGGAATACGTGGACCTAGCCCGGGAAGTACGAAATCGATTGCTGGAAAATAAGATTGAAAACTGGGAAGAACTTTGCCGTAATCTCTCAGAAAAAGAGTCAGATCGCGAATTTTGGTTGATTCTCACAGAAAACGAGTTAGATCGCGAATATCGGCGGATTATATATAAAACGTTAAGCATTCAACAATAAATTTCAGTATAATACCGTAGCGAAGCACGGGTATCTTGCTAGTAATATTCATAAATCAGGAAAATGACCTGCGCAATCCTATCACGGTTTGGTCCGACTAATGTGTACGAAACCTAAATAAATAAATAAATCATTACAGCCCTGGTCTTAAACATAATCACTAGTCAAGCTGCAATCTATAATACCTTCAGTACAACTGGTCACTTGCGACGATGTACCTTGCTTACAACGCTGGTGGTTATTTGTCGCAATGCTTCTTCTTCATCTTCTATATCAGTTTACCCTCCAGGGTCGGTTTTTCCCTCGGACTCAGCGAGAGATCCCACCTCTACCACCTCAAGGCAGTGTCCCTGGAGCTTCAGACACTGCGTCGGGGGTAATACTGGGGAGGATGATAGTACCTCACCCAGGCGGCCTCACCTGCTATGCAGAACAGGGGCCTTGCGGGGAGATGGGAAGATTGGAAGGGATAGACAAAGAAGAGGGGAGGAAGCGGCCGTGTCCTTAAGTTAGGTACCATCCCGGCATTTGCCTGGAGGAAACGTGGGAAACCACAGAAAACCACTTCCAGGATGGCTGAGGTGTGAATCGAACTCACCTCTACTCAGTTGACCTCCCTAGGCTGAGTGGACCCCATTCCAGCCCTCGTATCACTTTTCAAATTTCGTGGCAGAGCAGGGAATCGAACCCGGGCCTCTGGGGGTGGCAGCTAATCATACTAACCACTACACCACAAAGGCGGACAATGCAAAATGTGAAACGAAAACTCCACTATATCCACTAACGAATGTGTCCCATCCTTCCATGAAAATATATTTACTCCTCCCAGACAAAAACTTGAGCTTACCTACGACGGTACAAAATGAAGTAATGAACTCAAAATTATGTTGTTACATGAGAAAACTTGATATAACAACCAGCAAAAAATCTTCCCACCTCATCCTCCTATTAAAATGATTGAAGCCTAAGAATAATCCAACTTCGCTAAGCTTCACTCAGAATCATGGGACCAAACTCTACCTTTTAATCTCACTAACCTGCGATTGCACGCATAATCCTAATCACGGGACGGAAACTTTAAGAAGAAACCACTTCAGACATCAAAAAACCTACATGGGCTCTCACGGTTTCCCATGGATATGATTTCAAAACTGCGGGGCTCAAACTTTGCTACACCCTGTATCAAATACACATTAAAACTCACAGGGGTGATCACGCTCTACCTGGAGAAGATTCTACCCACAGGATTAACACAACAATGTCTGAAATATGGTCTCACAATTAATCAGTACTACCACCTATTCCAAATTTGATGACCATATACACTCCAACATGTACACTTAGACTTGGGCCACAAATTCACCCCAAATTAATGTCAAACTACGTCATTTCAAAATATAAATTCTGAAGCCTTAATACCAATTTTCTTATGATTTAATTGTCTGTTTACGGGAGACTATGTATTCTTACTGTTGTGTAATCTATCTATATAAATAAAATTGTTCGTGTCTTTGTCTGTCTGTTTATTCCACCATCACGTCGAAACGGCTGGATAGATCTCAACCAAACTTCATATTTAGAGTATACTCATCCCGGGGAACGTTTCGATATGCATATCATTTTAAAATCTTTGAATACACGGGGGGTTTATAGGAAAACCAGAATGGTTTTTCCACCATCACGTCGAAACGGCTGGATAGATCTCAACCAAATTTCATATTTAGAGTATACTCATCCCGGGGAAGGTTTGGATATACATATCATTTTAAAACCTTTGAATAGATGGGGGTTTATAGGAAACCCAGAATGGTTTTTCCACCATCACGTCGAAACGGCTCGATAGATCTCAACTAAACTTCATATTTAGAGTATACCCCTCCCGGGGAAGGTTTCGATATGCATATCATTTTAAAATCTTTGAATACACGGGGGGTTTACAGGAAAACCAGAATGGTTTTTCCACCAACACGTCGAAACGGCTGGATAGATCTCATCCAAACTTCATATTTAGAGTATATTCCTCCCGGTTAAGGTTTCGATATGCAAATCATTTTAAAATCTTTGAATACACGGGGGGTTTATAGGAAAACCAGAATGGTTTTTCCACCATCACGTCCAAACGGCTGGATATATCTCAACCAAATTTCATATTTAGAGTATACTCATCCCGGGGAAGGTTTCGATATGCACATCATTTTAAAATCTTTGAATAGGCGGGGGGTTTATAGGAAAACCAGAATGGTTTTTCCACCACCACGTCGAAACGGCTCGATAGATCTCAACCAAACTTCATATTTAGAGTATACTCCTCCCGGGGAAGGTTTCGATATGCATATCATTTTAAAATCTTTGAATACACGGGGGGTTTATAGGAAAACCAGAATGGTTTTACCACCATCACGTCGAAACGGCTGGATAGATCTCAACCAAACTTCATATTTACAGTATACTCATCCCGGGGAAGGTTTCTATATGAATATCATTTTAAAATCTTTGAATAGACGGGCGGTTTATAGGAAAACCAGAATGGTTTTTCCACCATCACGTCGAAACGGCAGGATAGATCTCAGCCAAACTTCATATTTAGAGTATACTCATCCGAGGGAAGGTTTCGATATGCATACCATTTTAAAATCTTTGAATAGACGGGGGTTTATAGGAAAACCAGAATGGTTTTTCCACCATCACGTCGAAACGGCTGGATAGATCTCAACTAAACTTCATATTTAGAGTATACTCATCCCGGGGAAGGTTTGAATATGCATATCATTTTAAAATCTTTGAATAGACGGGGGTTTAAAGGAAAACCAGAATGGTTTTCCTCCATTTTCTCTTATACTATTGATTTTCTGTAAACTTCGTTTACCGTACGTGAAACGTCTCTTCATTATAAACAACTTTCGTTATGTTCATAATTTACCTTACTCTTTACATGACGGAGAAATTTACAATTTTCTGCTGGTACCATGCTCTGCATTGAGTGACCGACAGACCGACAACGAACCTACAGGTTACCATGGCAACGTCTCTGACTGCATGCCAGCAGAGAAGTAACGTATTGCCATTTTCCTCATCATGCTTTTAAATTCGTGGTTGTTCCTTGGGTAGAAGGCAAGAGAGGCGTCAATCGGCCTATCTGCGGGATATTGGCGGAATATCGTTGGATGTTATAACCGCCTTCGAATAGATTAAGTAATAACACCATTAGTCATCTTCTTATTATTTGTTTACCCAGGAATCACTGGACCTAAATTTCTCCTCTGTTACCGCTTTATTATATCCATAACTCACACTATCATAATTTATTGAGGGGCATTTGATTTTCCAATACATTAACTTGGCATTTACATATTTGTCGTTATCCGGCTGTCCTCAGTTATAATCCATTTTCTATTACTTTCAACTTTCTTAACTGTATTATTTTCTTCCTTAATTACGCCGTATGTACGCGAGTGCTACCAACTACTGGATGTATTTCCACCAATACTCATATTTAGAATACACCTGTCCTTGATAGGTTTTAGGGCAAATATTGTTTCTAAATCCCTGAACTGACTGGGGGTTTATACGAAACCGAAACAGTGATTTTGCACTTCCACAAAATATACACAACCAACGTTAATTTAAATCTACCTGCCTTGGTAGAAATTAATTTCTAAACCTTTTTTCTCATGTGCATCATTTCGATACAAGGATTAATAAGGGAGATATCATTAACGGACCGTTTTTTTGTACAAGTCCCATCGGACTTAACTCACGAGCGGGTGCGTGTAAAGCGTATTCCTTACAACTTGAAAACTACTGAAGACATTCGAACCAAAATTCATATTTAGCATCCACCTGTCCAAAGGTAGGTTTTAAACGTAAATAACATTTCATGTTCCGGAATGGACTGGCGGTTTTTTTTTTTTTTTTTTTTGCTACGGGCTTTACGTCGCACCGACACAGATATGTCTTATGGCGACGATGGGATAGGAAAGGCCTAGGAGTTGAAAGGAATCGGCCGTGGCCTTAATTAAGGTACAGCCCCAGCATTTGCCTGGTGTGAAAATGGGAAACCACGGAAAACCATTTTCAGGGCTGCCGATAGTGGGATTCGAACCTACTATCTCCCGGATGCAAGCTCACAGCCGCGCGCCTCTACGCGCACGGCCAACTCGCCCGGTGACTGGCGGTTTATAGGGAACCGAAATGGTGATTTTACTCTTCCACAATATATACAGAACAAGACCAACCTGACAGGAAATCGACCAAACGTGATGGAATTCCACCTCTAAACCTTTTTTTTTTCATGTGCATTTTTTCCGTTAGGAGGATTAATAAGGGAGATATCATGAATGGTCAGTTTTGCAGGTTAACTCCAGCGGACATAACCAAAAATGTGTTTTACATGGAGCAGATTCCTTATCTATATAAATCAAATCGTAACGACTGTGTGCCTCTACACTGACTATTTTGGCGAAATTTTCGTACAGCTTTCCGTTTAAGGGGTAATAATGACCATCTGCATAATTTTTGGTTTCGTTTCCTGAAAGTCCTAATTTTTACCCGCCTCGCCCAAAATCCAGATTGCGGCATAATCTGCCAGAAGAAAAAGAAGATAATTGAAATTTGACAAAATTATACGTTTTAGCCTGTAACGAACGGAAAACATCCAAGATCATTAAATTTTTCACTTTTTATCCCCGAAGAATATCGAAATATGCAGGCAATTTTAATGATGGTGCAGACCTTCGGAAATTCCTATCACATAACAGATTGCACAATCTCCGTTCAATTTGGAATGATCTACAACCTTGGTCTTATGACTTTTTGCCGCATCTGTATCAATTTTACGTTTGATTTTTCTCTATTAATCGATGTTAAGTCAATTTGGAATTTTCACATGCATAATTCATACCTTCGATTACTTATATGAAATACAGAATCATCAAACTCTTCACGAAAATTGGCCCACCCAGTAGCCATATATGAGCCAAATGCTATGTATGTAGCTGTCACATAATTATCCGAAAAGTAATGTAATGTGAGATAATCTCACAAGAACGTTACCCTGTTCCACGTTTCTAACTCAATCTGACCCAAGAATAGATGACATATCATAGGACCAGCCATTTAGGCCACTAAATCCAGCGTGTCTTATGGTATAATCCTTTGTCGATATGACGTACGTTTAGTAGCAGTTAATCTGTAAATGAAGGTCTTCAATATTGTAAACACGCATATACTTTCGTATGTCGATCTATATATATATATTCACTGATGTCGATTTGTAGCGATCGAGAAAGGGTGGGTCTGCTATTGTAATCAGTACTCCCCACACCGACTTTGATTGGCAGTAGGAAAGGGTTCCTCCTCCAACTCCTGTGTAACTGTCATTAGTAAGGAAGGTCTACAATGGTAATGAATAGTTCACTTCTCGATTTGACTTGCAGAAGGCAAGTGAGCATGCAGTTTTGTTTAAAAAAACTCCCCTACCCGATTGTGTTTGGCAGTAGGCATGGGTGCCCGCCATTATAAAGAAATGTCCTCATCTAAAATGTGACTGGCATTAGGCATAGTGGCCTGCTATTTTGATGGAAACTCACCAACTTGGTGTGACTGGCAGTAAGCTGGCTGGAAGTAGGAAAATGGGCCTGACATTATAATGATAATTGCACAACTCAATTTCGAGTGATAGTAGGGTAATTGCCTGCCATTATATTAAAAACTGTAATCTGTCTGGAAGTAGGAAAGGGGGGCTGCCATTTGAACGAAAATTCCCCAAATCGATTCTGTCCGCATAGTAGGCAATGGGGCCTGCAATTATAATGTAAACTTCCCAACTCGATTGTGAATGGCAGTAGGCAAGTGAGCCTGCCGTTATATCACAAATCCATAACAAACACCTTACATTGGAAACAACGTACTGGGACCTCCCCATGCTCTTTCTCGGATAACGCTAAGAGACATGCAATTTTAAAACAATCTTATTTACTGCATGCACACTATTTACTTCGATATTCGAATACAATGTAGAATACCGTAGCGAAGCACGGGTACATTCGCTAGTTGATTAAAATTTCGAATTAACATTGGGCACAATCCCTACGAACGAAATAAACGTTGTAGACATATCTGTTTTCAGTTTTTGCAACTGAACTGCAAATACAAGTATTCATCATGTTCATATGCCAGCTCTTATTTCGTAACGGAGTTGGCCATAGGGGCGTGCGGCTGTGAGCTTGCATCCGGGAGATATTGGGTTCGAATCCCACTGTCGGCAGCCTTGAAGGTGGTTTTCCATGGTTTCCCATTTTCACACCAGGCAAATGCAGGGGCTGAACCTTAATTAACGCCACGGCCACTTCCTTCCAAATCCTAGGCCTTTCCTATCCCATTATCTGTGTCGGTGCGACGTAAAGCCACTAACAAAAAATTTCGTAATGGAGATCTACTCATTTACGTTACTGGAAATGTGGCGCTACACAGCTCTCCGGCTGTCCCATATCATTTACTTCATCATAACCACAACTACAATAACCATTCTTTTTTGGGTGCAATAATATTTATACTCATCTTGCACATAGTCCTATAACACAGACGCTTCCTACACTTGAGTCGAGTTAATACGGTAACGTCTTCTGGTACAATCACTATCCAAAATCTACGCGATAATAAACACACGCCTTTCCTTGAGTCGACAGAATCTCTTAGCTGTTTGCTGTCTATAACCGGATGGCTTCGATCAGATAAGTGTTCCCCCTTCTCTAAAAAAATGTGACCATATTTTCTCAAGCTGAAAACGGGACACTTATAAACTGACTTTAAAAAAAATTATTTGGTCTATAAGTTAAAGCAAATAGAAAACTATAAGCCTGTTTATCTATTTATTACAAACATAAGGCAAAATTATTACAATATGCCTAATGAATACAGAACATTTAAAGCATTACAATTACTATAAACATCGCATACATTTTTCATATTTTTCTGAAGAATGGATTTTCTTCAGAAGTTTCTCAATTTGCTTCAAGTAATTGAAAAACTCAAAGCAACTGTATTTTAGATTGCCTTTGGTAAGCAACAATGCTTTCAGCGTTCCAACTTTTAATTGGGATTTTTCTGATGTCCATATTTTGTTCATACTTGCAAAAACTCTCTCTACAGGTGCATTAGTACCTGGCAAGGATAACACAAACTCTGCAACCTTAGAAAAAGTACTGAATGATAGTTTTTGAGAAGAGAAATACTGAAACATTTCTACCCATCTCAGATGGGCTTCTTTTCCTTCATTATTCGATTGAGTGATTTTGTCTGCAGTAGCAAATTGCTTAACATAAACAAATTCACTGAAAATAGCATTATCATCAACATTTGATTCTCCAGATACAATTTTAGTCGTAGGTATACATATTTCAACATCATTCCATTTCAGGACATTGTTAATAAAGATCCATTCAAATTTCTTATATACTTCAAATCTGTCAGTCCAGACTTTGAAGTACTGAATACATGAATCATAGAAACTATTAGCAACTTTTTGGAAACCCTCTACTTTCACCTTACCCTCATCTTGTAGTTCATGCAAAGCACATTTTACAACATCTGGGATAAAATTGTTCTCCTTTTTCTGAGTCATATTTACTTTCAACATAGTGCCATGGCTACTACAACTCCTGTTGTTAACTCACCTTCCACCTGGAGAACTGCCTGGTGGAAAGTTGTAGCTTGGTTGTGCAGAAAATGAAGAACAATATTCGCCAATGGGTTTTCAAAAAAATCTTTCATTATCACTGGACATTTTTCCTGACTCAGAAAATATGACCTCAGTCTTTCAAAAATTGCAAGAACTCTTCCAACGCTAACCACCTGGTGTTACTATAACCTAACAATTTTCTGTACTCAATCTCAGAAAAATTGCAGAAATCCTTCAATGATTCTACTCTAATAGTGTATGAGTGACAATGGTAATATATTTTGTGAATAGCAAGTTCTGCATCGATAGGTAAACAATCAGCAGCAGTCTTCTGTGCACTATATGCGCTGCACATCCAACGCCAAGGATTTAACGATGTAATAACATCCTAAGTTTGTGAAAAATATTTCTGGATCCCTTACGTGCTGCCCCACCAAAATTACTATTAGTATTGTCACCACAGACTGCAATTATCTTGTTGTTAAGATTGCTTTTAGCAAACACGTCAATCAGATAATCGGTAACAATATCTGCTGTTTCGCCAGGACGTTCATCAATTTCCAAAATTCGAACACGGACACCCTGTAGTGGTAAAAGGTACCTAACCATAACAGAAAAACTATTTTTCCCCATGATTAGAAGCATCTGTAAACACTGTAACAAACGTGACTTCATTCTCTTCCTTCTGCAATATTTCATAAGAATGAGGTGCAAGTACGTTCACAACAATGACTTCACACTTCGTACGACCGCAAGAGAATTTCTGTTCAAACCAATTTCATATTAGTTTCGAAGCACAGTCATTTGAGCGAAAGCTATGATTTTCTTCAACCATGTGGTAAGTCCAGGCTCCTTCAATTTGCAGCCAAGTGCAGTTCACGGTCTGTTGCTGAAGTTGGCCGAAAAAATGAAGTTACACTTTTGGATGACGATGCCGCAATTTCTGTGTTTTTATGCTTCCTTGACTTTAGATGTTGTTCAATGTCGCTTTTCCCTCCATGGGGCACAGAGAATTCGGGGTTACAAATGGTGCAACGAACATCACAATCACAATCGGTCAGTGTATTCTTTATGAACGTGTACCTACGATAGAAAATAAGTATTTGTTGATCTATACATAATTACTGGGAGTTGAATTGCAATAAATTAGCTATAAATTCTAAGTTAATAAGGAACTTACCTTTCTTGCAACGCAGTAGGGAACATACATTTTCGTATCGGCATCTTTAATCCTGCATCACACGACACTCCAACTGCTGTCGTTGAGAGAATTAACCAGGGACTCGCTTCAGGCAAGGAAAACAAATGCAGGCAGAGTAGCAGGGTTGCCATATTTGTTGTTGCTCGTAATGAATATTGTCACAGCCTCCTATATTCCCTCTTTACTATTAACAGGTTGAAAAACGGTACCGTCCCGTTCAAAACGGGACGTCTGGTCACTTTAGCTAAAACAATCTTGTCTCACCTGGAGGAAATATACCTAACACCCGTTTTCTCTCAACACGACTTAGCTCCGTTCAAATATCCAACACTGAATACAAATCATAGCCAAGTGCATTCTCTATCATCTCAATCCATGTTAATTTCTATCAAGTAATTGCTACAAGTCTCTTGGAACCTCATGCCAAGTTTAGCTAAGTTCTCGCTTCCTTTTTCCACTTTAAGACTTCACCAAGATAAAAATAACACATGTACTTACGAACTTCAATTAAATATAACCAAGTCCTGGTTTGCTCTTACCAAGTAAGGGTTCAGACTGACACCGTCGAATATCTTTCTAATTGTCGATTTCCCGGTACGATGCAATTTGATACAGGCTGACGCAGACACAGTCCGCTCGTCCACCATTATGGCGATGAGCCTCCCATGCTCCGTTTATTATACCGGGTTAGTCAGCCGCGCCTCACATTTTCTGCTGTTAGTCATCCAAACCCCCAGAAAATTAATAAAGGCTAAGGCCACTTACTTCCCACTCCTAGGCCTTTCCTATCCCATCATCGCCATGAGACCTATCTGTGTCGGTGCGACGTAAAGCAAATACAAATAATACAGCAATACAGCGAGTTACAGACGATATCAGACATGGAGTAGACCAACGATATATGACAGTAGCAACACTTCTAGACCTAAGCAGTGCATTTGACACAGTTAGTCTTGGGTTACAGCTGTTCAAACTCCGTGGTTTCAACTTCAGTGGTCTAAATCTTAATTTTATTGGCTCATACCTCATTGACCGGCGGCAACGAGTATGAGTGGGAACAATGTACTCAGGATGGCATAACAAGAAAATACGTAGGTTACCTATGGGAATCAACATCACAAGAAAATAGGTTTCTCACAGGGGCCAGTTTTAGGCCCATTTTTATTTGTTGTTAATGAAGAGGGCATTGGGGACGCATTGAAGAATACCAAGTACAACATCTGTGCAGTTGATCTTCAAATTTATTACCACTCATATCCACAAGACATACATGTAGCCATGACAGAGTACATTTTGACTTACGACGACTCAATAACTATGCCAAAAATAACAGCTTGTTAATAAATCCTAACAGAACTCAGACTATAATATTTGGTAAGAAAAGAAACCTTAACTTGTTAAAAAGAAGACGTGTACCCCCAATTATGTTAAATAATACTGTCGTGCCATATTGAACGCCAGTTAGAAACTTAGGTGTTATAATGACTGAGACGCTAAATTCGACTGAACATTTAACAAGTACATGCCGGAAAGTTCAGAAATTTATTTTTCGTCTCAAACGCTACTCTACTATATTTCCAAAACATCTTAAAATACAACCGATAAAATCCCTAATCTTACCTAGTGTAGACTACTGCGACACTGTACTTACGGACATATCCCAAGACAGTAATGAGATACTCGAAAGGAGTGTAAAGACCTGTATCAGATGTAAATTTCAGCTGCGATATGATTCTCACATTTCATCTTATTATAGGGATTTTTGCAGCCAGCCCCTGCTATGAATGGTGTGAAAATGTTGCTCATAGGGTCGGTTGGTGCATGCATTACAGTGGGCTTGGCAGACTGATATGTAATAGCGACTTCTGGCTCGGTGATGAAAGCAACGGAAAAATACCTCAATCCTCATTTCCCTAGTACGCCTCTTCAGTGATGCCTAGGCCATCTATGACAGCTGATGGTAGAGCTGTTGAGGATCCAACCAGCCTTAGGGCTGAAGACTGAACATACATACATACGTACATAGGGATTTGTCATGGCTTCGTGTGCGTGAGCGTCGCGTTCTCCACATGTTGTCCCTTAGGCAAGGAGTTCTAAACTCAGGTGTACCGAATTACTTTTCATCAGACTCTAGTAATCTTTCCTCCTATCATAACCACGGTACACGATCTGTCTCCTCATTAACTACATCCCTCAGCCACTGCACAAACGCTCCTTTGTATTTGCCACCGCTAGAGTGCTGAATACCCTCCCTGCTGACATTACAGATTTGCGTTCTCGTAGGAGATTTAAGATGGATTGCCGAAATCACTTGCTGAATGCTTCTAGCTGACTTATACGATGAGTGAAGTACGAATGAGTGCGCAATGAGCATATTTTCATAAAAATCTTAAATGTACTTGCTAGTTATCAAATGTTACTGTATTTCTTTCTTTTATTACAACTATTGTTAGTTTTAAAATTATTATAATTTTAATTTATATTGTCATGTTGTACATCCTATAATTATTCATGTTTTTACTATTTCCTGATTCGCTATTAGTACTAATATATCATTTTTAAAAGTGATTTGTTGTTTTTTTATTTATTACATTTTGTATTAAATATTATATTCAATGTTGTGGTTAATTGAAAGAGAGGGCCTTGAGTCCTAACTTCGCCACGAATAAAGACGAATTACTTGCTTACTTACTTACTAAATTAATTTTTAAATAGATATATTTGTTTAGATTTTAATAGCGTCTTCACGCAACTGCTACAAGTTACTACAAAACAAATCCAAATAGCCGTCACGTGTAACGCGGGAATAGATGACAATATGCCAAGTAAAACCGCTTCCCGACATATTAAGCCACTCATTAACATATATATAGTGTGTGTGACCATACGTGTAGCTTGCCGACTTTCTTCAGCGTAATTGTAAACACTTTGATGAAAGTTGAAACACATATTACGCTTGAAGGATGCCTCATCCGTTTAAACAATGATATTGCAAAATCTTATGACATTACCACACCCAATATGATCTCTGATTGAGCGAGTTGGTTGCGCGGATAGGGGCTCGCAGCCGTAAGCTTGCATTCGGGAGGTAGTGGCTTCGAACCCCGCTGTCGGCAGCCCTAGAGATGATTTTCGGTGGTTTCCCATTTTCACACAAAGCAAGTGCTGGAGCTCTATTTTACTTAACACCAAGGCCACTTCCTTTTCACTCCTAGCCCTTTCCTATTATCATCGTCACCATAAAACCTATCTGTGCCGGTGCGACAAAAAGCCAATCGTAAAAATTAAATACATGATTTCTGAGAAAAGACAACTATTGTTTTATTATCTAAAGCAGTCACCTGTGTCACTCGGTGTACGTGAAACAGATTCAAACCATACTCTTGAAATGTAATCCATAAACATGTATGCGCAAAATACTAGTGTGTTAAATTTACATCGTACGGTACTGTAGTTACATATTTTTTTTTTAACATCAAGTGCAATACATTACTCGTCAATTACTTTTCGTAGTCATCTCTCATTTCCGATCTCTTTCTTCCTATGGAAGGTTTGATGAGATAAATGTTAGGCCTCTTTAAACATCAATTATGATATTCATTATCATTATTGTTAGTTAACGAACAGGTTAGCTCGTTGCGATATGGCACGGCCAGTTATGGTTGCTAGTTCTGTATTCGGTAGACAGGTGAGTTCAATCCCAGTCGGCCAACCTCGAAATAATTTTCCGTGCTTTCCCATTTCAGGTCGAGGCAAATTCCGGGATGGTACATTTATCAAACCATGGCTGTTTCCTTCCCATTCCTAGCCCGTAAAGCTACACGCGCGTCCATAGACAACACCCACATACAGCGTGGGATATATCGGGTAAAAGCAGCTACAAATCTGGCCAGCCGTATATGTCCACGGACACTCCCGGCATTAAAAAGCCACACGCTAAAAACTATACCGGGTGGTTCACCAGCCCCTTACTTTTTCGAAGCTAGGCAATCCAAATAACGCGTATAACCTAAAGATCCTTAATATTTCGTTTTATGAACATCAAATAACTTGAAATTTCTCCTTATGGTCGATAAGGCTCTCCCCTACCCGTGTGTCATCTATTGTAAATTCATGTATGGACCTAGCGGAAGGAAAAACCACTATGCACTATTCCGCGCCAAATACTAAAGACCATTCCCCAACATGTGATTTATCGCGCCTTGAAATAACACATTTACCTGCAATACGATTGAAGTAATAGTTTATGCCACGTGCTCTGTAATGTAAAAAAAATTAAATGAACACTGTAAACCATCACTGAAGACTACGGCTCGGAAATTAACTTTCGAGGTGGAACGACCATACTTAAGTAGGGCTACTAAATCTCTACCAATCGTCATGCATATTCACTTCATGGCTGAATTCGTTAACGGCTGGAGCAGAATGTGTGTATCAGCGGCGTAGTGGTTCGTTCCAGAAAAAGGAAAACTTTTTGAGCGACAAGCGTGCTCCATTTTAGCGGGGATACAATAGTAATCAGTTTATTTGCTATTGGTTTTAAGGAGTGCACTCTGATTTGACGTCTTTCCCCTCGTTTTATAAACATACTCGTGTCATAATTATTGCCATTATAAGCTTGTTGCATAATGCACTATTGTACGTAAATTGTGATTTCAGATAAAATTATATACTTAATATATTACATAGATCTTTTTCTGAAAGGGAAGCACCAAGACTTTCAAACACCTTATACGTCTCATGGATATGAGACTTCCGTCCTTGGTGCAGGCGGCATGTAGTATAGATTAATCACGTTGAACATAATAATTCGCCAAATAGAGTTAATTTAATATTGTATCAAACCACGACTTGTCCCTTATGTAAATTGTTGAAACGAATGGCTTTGCTGCCCAAAATGCCGAAATAACAGCTATCAGGCAGTATATTTCAAATACCGGAATATTATTATTATTATTATTATTATTATTATTATTATTATTATTATTATTATTATTATTATTATTATTATTATTGTATTATCGGAATTACGTCCGAATAATTAACTGCATGGTTCCTGGAGACGCTAAGGTGCCAGAAATTTGACTCGCAGGACGTTTATACCTGCGAGTAAATCTGCCGATGCGAGGCTGGTAAAAATATAATCACTTTTAAATACCAATGGACTGAGCCGCAATCATACCCACCGATTAGGGCTCAGCAGATCGATGCTCAACTGTTGGAGATACCCTGCCGGTCTTAAAAGTCAAATTTAATAAGAGTCATTATGGTTTATCTTCTAAGCACATCGTGTTCGTTATTTTTCTTGCTTGACAGAAATTACTGCCATGTGTATGATGAATCCTAAAAGATTAACCCATCTTACTTCGGGTAATTCGTCACATAACGTCTCCGTTTTAACTAAGTGAAATAATGTATTGTGGCGAAGTCCGCGGTTGTATTGTAAGGCCTTGGGAGGCACAAGTTACCCTGTTCCCCGCCGCAATTGACGTCATCGAATCGGATCCTCGTCCGCTTGCCACGCAGCAACTAGTCAGAAACGAGCGAGGCGCACAAAGCCAGCCAACCCTCCCAGCCACCAGTCCGTTGTTCCACTGGTGGCCCCTCCACGGTAGAGAATAAACTAGATCAGGGCCTCTCAAACGCTCAAAATCTCACGCGTGTAAACTGGTGCGCAGAGTTCCTGTGCACAGTGCATCGGACCCGCTCGGATCGGCTCGGACCAACGATTCGTCTCTGGGCTACTCGGCTAAGCTCGGCTCAACTCGGCTCGAATTTGGAGCGCTACGGAGCAAGCGAGGAAGAGGGAGACAGGGGGAACGAGCGAGACAGGCGTGGGGAAGGAGAGAGACAGCGCTATTGCTCCAAATCGAGGAGTGGGGGTCTGCACTCTTGTCAACCAAGCGAAGTCTTCTTTTTACCGTGCACAGTGCATGCACTCTGATAGGCCCTGAACTAGATGATTAACCTCCCACTTTCACACTAGGCAAATGCTGGGGCTGTAGCTTAATTAAGGCAATGACCGCTTCCTAACCTCCCCCTGGCCCTTCTTATCCCATCGTCGCCATAAGACCTATCTATGTCGCTGCGACGTAAAATGAATACCAATAATAATACGAACAACATTAATCCAGATCGTTCGAAATCAAGAGGACTCTGGAGACTTCTTCTTTCGCGAAGTATCTGAAAGGGCCACCCCCCCCCCCCCCCAATTTTTAAGGTGGGTTGAGTGACCTTAAATCGTTTAGCGGTTCAGTTGGATTTGATGAGTCAGTCAGTGTCAGTCAGCGGTTCAGTGCTGTGTGTTCATGGTTCACTGGTTCAGTCAGAGTTGAGAAGTCAGTTCAACGAGCGCAGTGAAGTTCTGTCTGCGAAATGAGTGTCCGTCTGTTCTTGTATGTCACCGATGAGTTGAGCCTTTGGTATCCAGCTGCTGTGAGTGAACGCGAATTTTAAGCGATACAGTGAACAATTAGTGTAACTGAGTAGTGAGAGCAGAGGGAGCGAACTGGTGTAATTGTGTGTACTGTGTAGTGTGTAAGCAATTAGAAGTGATGAATATATCTTTGCCATAGATTTTGAATGCTATCAGTGTCGTATTTTCACATTACAAAATTTTATTTACTTATTTTGTGTAAATATGTTTCTGTTTGTCTGAATACCCACCTCTTCATATATACACAACACAATATATTATTAACCAGTTAATACGCAACAATGGATGCATCCTCCCACAAAGGGTTTACATTGAATTCAAACCAGAGGAACGTAACATTTCTGAAATCCCACGTGCATTGGCCGGAATTTGATCCGCAGCTCACCTCATGAGAAACCGATGACAGAGTCACGCAGTTACCACGCCACAAATCAAATATGTGTTACGATGCCCTATAATTCAGTATAATCTTTTGCGATGAAATAACCCCGCATTTGACTGATTAGCATAAATCGCTGCAATTTCTGTACTTGTGCCATAGAAGAAGTCTGAATGAAGGACTGTTAAAACAAGGTAGTATGTCAACAATAGAAGTATTTGTGAGACAGAAACTTAGAAATCGAAGAATATAAGAGACTACGCTTTATACTTTCATGAAAGGGAAAATGTAAAATGAGATATATCAGAAATTCAGAAACATAATGAGCTTACTGATAAAGCAAAACGAGAATACGTGCCGTTGGGACTAATGTGTATTCCCTCCCACATTTGCAGGAAAAATAAAATAAGAATATTTGACTGGCCCTAATGTCAAATTTGTATTCTTGTATGAATGTGAGACATGTAAACTGACCATAGGCATCCCACTGAAAACTGACCATATCAATCAATCAATCAATCAATCAATCAATCAATCAATCAATCAATCAATCAATCAATCAATCAATCAATCAATCAATCAATCAATCAATCAATCAATCAATCAATCAATCAATCAATCAATCAATCAATCAATCAATCAATCAATCAATCAATCAATCAATCAATCAATCAATCAATCAATCAATCAATCAATCAATCAATCAATCAATCAATCAATCAATCAATCAATCAATCAATCAATCAATCAATCAATCAATCAATCAATCAATCAATCAATCAATCAATCAATCAATCAATCAATCAATCAATCAATCAATCAATCAATCAATCAATCAATCAATCAATCAATCAATCAATCAATCAATCAATCAATCCTGATCTGCATTTAGGGCATTCGTCCAGGTGGCAGATACCCTATCAGTTGTTTTCCTAGACTTTTCTTAAATTATTTCTGTACCGGCCGGTACACCTCCACGCCGCTAGTTTAAATATTGCGCCAATTGAAACTCCTCTACAGGAGAAAGCCTGAACTTAAAAAAAACTGTATTAACTCAACAGTTTCTCAGAAGATGGCTCTGTGTGAATTTTGATGTGTTTTTGTTTGTTATTGATCAAGAAGTGTGGACGTTCTCTACCAGATGTCTCTACAAAGAAACTATGGTCACGCACTCTGGTGCAAAGGAATGAACCTTCTTGAAGAAATTTTGTATTCAAAAGTTGTTGTCTTTACTAAATTTTGTTCTTTTAGTTTTGGGTTGGCAATATTAATCCTTCCTTCCGCCAGGTTTGAACTTAGCCAATCCCGAATTTCTTTAATTAATTCTCAGCCAATCATGTATGTCTTCTTCGATATGGATATGTAGCTCTAAGCTATCCAATAAAGTTAAGAGGGCGGGTCTTAATTACCCCTGAAAGGTCTCGAATTTTCCGCGAGGGTATAAAAACTGCTGATTTTCGTGTCTCCGGGCCACTTCAGTACCATCTAGCTTAGTGTGTGGATATATAGCAGGGGGGCGGGAAGCGCCTCTTTCTTCGGGCAACAGATCTCCAACAAGGTAATGGCCTTTTAACATCTTTATTTCGTGCTAGCTCAGCAGTTTAACTCTCGGGGAGAGTTCGAAACCTTCCATATGTAAACTATTAAACATGTAAACCCTTTTCCTGGTAAACTTCAGTTTTCTTGAACATTAATTCGGGGATAGAGAGTGCTTTACCCTCTCGAGCTCCCCTTCATTTGAAATTGAGGTGACTACGTTTTCGTAACCGTTTCTTCTCTTCCTTAATGTATTAAAGTCTTCTCATTCGAGTCACCCCCCTAGCTTGGGATTAGCCCCTGTGTATCGGCCTAGAGCCACTTAGGTTTTAAAAGGTAGATTTAGAAGTGCAATTCACGCCTCCATCCTTTTTGTTTTGGGCCATTTAAATTAACCTGATGTTTTGTTTTCTTCATGCTAAGGCCCTGTAGGTTGGGTATTAAATATCCATGTTTCATTGTGTGCCTTGAGGGCAGATAGAAGTGAAGTTTGTTGTGTCCTTTGATAGGCTTGTAAAATTGAGAGCAGTTCCGCTCTTTCTGTATTATTAAGCGGGAGCAAGAGCTCCAGGTAATTAAGGGTTTTCTGCCCTTTGGTATTTTGTGATTGTGAGCTGAGAGCTCAAGAATTGATGAATTTGGGCCCGTAGCCCAGAATTTGTAAAGCGGCATTGTACCTGATTTTCTTTGTTATTTCCCCTAGTGGAAACTGGTTAAATTTTTCTCTAATCTTGAACTTCTTGATTGTGTACCTGATTTAACTTGTTGTTATTTGTTGTACGCTCAAAATTCTATGTTACCATTGTTAAGTTTTGAAAATATAACCTTTATTGAAATTTTAATTAATCTTTCGGACTTGTAGTTAGACCCATTCCATCCCGCACCTTCTTTCACCTCTGACTTCCACGGATAACTCCGTGACAATTTCAAAGAAATTGGAAATTTATTGAACATCTCCCTTGGTAAGTTATTCCAATATCTAACTCTCCCTCCTATGAATGAATATTTGCCCCAATTTGTCCTCTTGAATTCCAGCTTTATTCCAACTTTCCTTCTTTTAAAGACGCCAGTCAAACTTATTCGTCTACTAATGTCAGTCCACGCCATATCTCCGCTGACAGCTCGGAACATACCATATAGTCGAGCAGCTCGTCTTCTTTCTCCCAATTCTTCCCAGCCCAAACTTTGCAACATTTTTCTATCGCTACTCTTTTGTCGAAAATCACTCAGAACAAATCGAGCTGCTTTTCTTTGGATTTTTCCAGTTCATGAATCAGGTAATCCAGGTGAGGGCCCCATACACTAGTTGGGGTCTTACCAGAGACATATATGCCCTCTCCTTTACATCCTTACTACAACCCCTAAACACCCTCATAACCATGTGCTGAAATCTGTACCCTTTATTCACAATCCCATTTATGTGATTACCCCAATGAAGATCTTTCCGTATATTAACACCTAGATACTTACAATGATCCCCAAAACGAAATTGCACCCCATCAACTTAGTAATTAAAGCTGAGAGAATTTTTCCTATTTGTGAAACTCACAACCTGACTTTTAACCCCGTTTATCAACATACCATTGCCTGTTCTCCATCTCACAACATTATCGAGGTCACGTTGCAGTTGCTCAGAATCTTGTAACATATTTATTACTCTATACAGAATAACATCATCCGCAAAAAGACTTACCTCTGATTCCACTTGTTTACTCATATCATTTATAAATATAAGAAATCATAAAGGTCCAAAAATACTGCCTTGAGGAATTCCCCTCTTAATTAGTACAGGGTCAGATAAAGCTTCGCCTACTCTAATTCTCTGAGATCTATTTTCTAGAAATATAGCAACCCACCCATTCAGTCACTCTTTTGTCTAGTCAAATTTCGCTCATTTTTGCCAGTAGTCTCCCATGATCCACCCTATCAAATGCTTTAGACAAGTCACTCGTGATACAGTCCATTTTACCCCCTGAATCCAAGATATCTGCTATATCTTGCTGGATTCCTACAAGTTGAGCTTCAGTGGAATTACCTTTCCTAAAGCTGAACTGCCCTCTGCATCACCACATGGCAATAGACCTGTGTAAATTGCTGCAACTTATGTATTTGTGCCACAGAAGAAAAATTAGTCACGAATTGTTGAAACAGGGTTGTATTTGAACAATAGAAGAATTTGTGAGACAGAGACTTTGAGATCGAACTATCTGAAAGGGCCACCTCCCCATTTTTAAGACTTTTATGAAAGGGAGAAATTTAAGATCCGATATATCAGTAACTGAGAGATGTGATGAGTTTAGTAATGAGACAAGAAGAGAACCTGTAGAATTACGACTGGTATTTAAGTCTTCCAAGATTCACAGGAAAAACTCAGAATATTCACTAACAGCTGTGTCAAATCTGTATGACTGTATAGATGTTAGTCCTGTAAACTGATCAAAGACAACACCGTATGGCTACAGACCAGTTTAAATCGTTGAAAATTTTCTATTTGTTTCTGAGAAGAAATCTAACTAATTCTCATAACGAGATAGCATTTCAACAATAGAAGTGTCGGTGTGACAGAAACTTCGAGATCGGGGAACTTCAAGGAACTTGTCTTTGACTTTGATGAAAGAAAGGGAAGTAAAATGCGATATATCAATAATTTTGGTATGTGATTGCATTGTTGAGAATTGGAATCTTAGAAATATCCTGTCGGCAAGTGATATGTGGCTGAAAACGTTCTTAATATATTCGGCTAGTGTATGAGATTTACACTGGAAATAGAACGTTTAACATTAAAATATTTCAGACGGCTGGAATAATCTTCATGGTAAAGTCTCTTACATGTCTGTCTGTCAGGTGATCAGCCCAGAGGCTGGTTGGATCCTCAAATAGCACCACCAAAGGTTATGCGGTTATAAGGAAACCCCAAAAACCAATGGCAGCACCAAAATGAGGCGTACTAGGCAAGACGAGGAGTGAGGTAGTTTGCCTTTGCTTTCCTCACTGGGTCAGAAAGTACTATTGCAGCACGACTGACCCTATGAGCAACACCTTTCACAACCCTCAGATGCACTAGTCATGCTCTGAATGCCATTACTCAGCACCACCCATACCCCAGCAGCTTCCATATTGTCACAGCCATGGATGAGGCTGGGACTTCGGTGGAAGCTACACTTTACGCTATTGTAATTAAGAACAGCAAAACTGGTTAAGGAAATTCCATGATTGTTCATCTTTGTAATTTCCCCTAATAGTTTCCTGTTTGTCGTAAGGAAAATGCCGAGGATCATAACTCAGTGTGATGAGTCTTATTAATAAAGCAAAAGGAGACTTGCACAGTTACGACCAACATGAATATAACCCCTCATATCCAAGCAAAGAAACTCAGAATATTTGAATGGCTGTATGGATGTGAGACCTGGAAACTGACCAAAGCCATCACCATATGTCTACAGACCTGTATAAGTTGTCGCCTGAGGTTGTTAATGAGAATACGGTGGACAGAGGATATTTCGTGCAGCGAGGTTTGGGAGGCCACAAGAGCTAACGAGAAAGAAATGGAAATGAATTTCCCAAATATGGAAGACCACAAGATAACATCGCACGACGGCACTGGACTAGAATGCACATGATAGCCGGAAGTGATGTAGGCCGAGGATAACCCGGAAGAGAACTACTGACAAGAAGCTAGATACCTGGTGTCGACAAGACATGGAGAGAGGTGGAAGCCTTGGGAGTGGACAGAACCCAAGGAGACATTCCGTTGACGCGCTATGATCCACCTAGAAATCGAAGGGAAAGAAGTCTGCAAACACTCTTACAAACAGAAAGAGCAGACACATACTAATCAAATTGGATTCATGATTATGGTAACCGAAGCTGTGAATCTGCCACGTGATCTCTGGCTTCGTCGGTCACTCCTCAATTTACTAATCCACTATGAATTTAACACTGGTCTGTTCAACATGAACGCGGTGCACTCATCAGTGGTGGTAGTGTTCGTTGTTTTAAGGTAAAATACAATAAGGTAATGTTTTCTTCTCTCAAATTTTGCCATAAAGGAGTCGGGAAGGGAGGGCGAAGAGCACCAAATGTGGGAAAATATACGTAAGCCATATTTATTTGCCTCGTAAATCTAAGAAGACAAGACTTGACAAAAAGAGTGATTGAATGAAATGAAAGTGATATCTTCGCACAAATAAGGCAAAGCAATGCCAGAATTCTCAGGCAGGGGCTCAATGGTTGACACTCTTCGCCCCGAAGCTGAAATTTAGTGGGTAATCATCCCTCTCATTTCCATCTAAGATAGGCTGAGATTATTATGTATACTCTAACCTACTCTAACCTCTGGTTCCATTAACTCAATCGAAATAATAATAATAATAATAATAATAATAATAATAATAATAATAATAATAATAATAATAACCTTCTTGCTAGTTGTTTTACGTCGCACCGACACATATAGGTCTTATGGCGACGATGAATAACAACAACAACAATAACAACAATCTACCTAATCCGAACTTGAACGTTGGTTATGTAGTCATAGCCTCCAGCTATACCAGGAGCCACTGATCGGGTTCTAAGCCGGAGTTTACTTGCAATAGGGTATCCATTTCCGATCCACTCTTCTTCCTGCCAACAGTACGTGAGCTACTCATCAAGGAGGTGACTTCATCAAATGTTGCTTAACTTCAGATATCTCACAGAATCCGGTGTTTCAAGAAGGCTACGCCTTTAGTAACCGAAAAGATGAATGAGTTAAATCTTAGATATGATCATGTAGTTTCCTCCTTCGGTGTCATGTGGATTGCTTCCTAACATACTGTACAGGTCACGGTCACCCCTCCCAATCCCAGCCTGGATTAATTACAAGAACACACATCACTTCAATATAGAACTATATCAACACAGGTTATCAGACAGACGCCTGAGACTTACGTTAAATAAACATGTTTGTTGAAAAGGATGTCCAAAGCCTTTTTCATGGAGCAATAACAGCAACAGCAGCAACAACAACAACTACCACCTAATTTATTTAATGAATAAAAAGTATATACTATTTATTTCACTACAAAATTAAAGAATTAGGAAAGTCAAATAAAATGACTCCTACACACGAGCACTGCCTAGTTGCTGAGAACTAGTACTGTACCAAGAAAAAGTGTTCAACCTGAAAAGTATTTCACTCATCAGCCATTATCTTCAGTGAATATTATTTTCTAACTTCACAATATATTTTGAAGTATCATTTATTTCAGAGAGGCTGAATATCACAAGTGTAATGAACTACGGCACTGTTTGACGACATTACAATGATTACGCATTTTTTCCCTATAAACCCAGAATTCACGTCCGTAACATGGTATCGGTGGCAAGAATGAGAGGAGTGTCCTTGGTATAAAAAAGAATCATAGATATTATTAAACTTGTGCTGTTCTAGATGATAATTTCCTGTACATAGTCACAGTAATGGAAGCTCCAGTGTAATGAAAACCATTGATTTAGGATGAAAAACACTTCGAATTCATTTCTCTTAATGCAAATCCCACATTTTGAAACCAAATTCCATCGGTAAAAGGCTAGTTAGTCACGGAAAAAAATTATAGGACCTATAAATATTACAGACAAATGAATTTACAAGTTTTGTCATTCCTATTAAGTCCGTTACTTATTCTTACCGAATAATGTTCGTTCTGTTTAATCTGAGCCCCTTTGAATGACGGTTCATAGCTATTCAGTCCCTATTAGTGCAGATTATTTTCTTACATTCTCTAAATAATCACTAAGCGGTCTTTATTTAAATATCTACAACTCTAAAACTTCATTCAAGTATTACCTTTCAGGTCAGATAATTTGTGTTTTTTTATATTATGTGTACGGACGGGCGGATATCAAGCTCATTCTCACCTCGCCCCTGCAGATCAAGTCAGTTTCTATTAACTGCCTGATTTTATGATACTGATGTGATGACTTCCGCTATCGATTATGTAGTTGGTTAATGTTTAGCTCGTAGAACATGATTCCCTGCCGGGTCGGCGATTTTAACCTTAATTGGTAAGTTTGACTGGCTTGGGGCTGGGTGTGTGTCTTGTCCTTGACATTAGAAATCATCTTAGGATGGGCCTGATCCTCTGAAACATGCAGGTCGCCTATAGGCCGTCTACAATTAAAATAATTGCAACTGGCCTCTCCGTGGGCCATACGCCATTATTACTATTATTATTATTAATATTATTATTATTATTATTATTATTATTATTATTATTATGATTATTATTATTATTATTATTGGCTCGGGACAAGGGACAGTATTCCAACGTTTGCTAGAGGTGAGTTTGGAATATTCCACGTGAATACCACGCTCTGATTAGAATCTGTTAGCATCGGATCCCTGTACTGAGCACAAGTGAGAGTCAGGAAGTTTACAGTTATAACTGTAACCGCGAGTGTCATCATGGTCACAGGATCTCCTGTTTTGCATGCAGTCCGAAACAAAAAAGTACGGCCTTCAATTTTATGAAGTTCGAACCGTTGCCACTTTCGTGAAGCAGGTGACATTGTCACTCAGCTATCATCTTCCCCACTGCTTCCAGTTCTGAACATTTTCCCACTCCTATCACTGGGAGTTTTTCTTTCTTACTACGTTGAGTACTATAACATTCAAGATCATTACTGATGGCAAGTGGAGTACTGACGCGCAGCAGATTATTTTTATGGAAACCAGATTCATTCGCTCCAAGGCCACTCAATGTTCACCTATGTATAACTTCGAGAAGAGTTTATTGGTTTTGGCACTAAACAAAGTTGATCTGCTTTCTATATCTAACACAGAGGAGGATAATGCAAAAACGACTTGCGGTTTTATTCTTTCTACAAGTTTTGTCATCAGTTTCGTATTAACTCAGACGGTGTGAGAGGATGCTGGCCCCGTGTATAGGGGTAGCGTGCCTGCCTCTTACCCGGGGGCCCCGGGTTCGATTTCCGGCCAAGTCAGGGATTTTTACCTGACCTGAGCGCTGGTTCGAGGTCCACTAAGCCTACGCAATGAGAATTGAGGAGCTATCTGACAGTGAGATAGCGGCCCCGGTTTAGAAATCCAAGAATAACGGCCGAATGGATTCGTCATGCTGACCTCACGACACCTCATAATCTGCAGGCCTTCGGGCTGAGCAGCGGTCGCTTGGAAGGCCAAGGCCCTTCAAGTGCTGTAGTGCCATTGAGTTTTGTTTGGTTTTGGTGTGAGAGGATATGACAACAGTCTATCTTCGGCTGACACTCCACTGCCTTTAACTAGCCTGTAGACTGTATAGAGGGGCTGCCTGGTCGAGGCGGCAAAGGCGTGGTTGATTCATCCGAAAGGATGTGGGTTCTATTCCACGAGAAACGAGATATCCATTTCCAGAGGTATACATGGCCCTGAGGTTCACTCAGCCTACAACCAAAAATGTAGGGGCAAAACAATTTTCTGGGTCGACGCCCCGAACAAATACTATTTAAATATTTTTAAAAAATGAGTACCAGGTTAGTTCCTGGGGGCAGAGGCGGCCGGGCGTAGAGCTAACCACTCTACCCTACCAAGTGAAGAGGTTACTGATAGTGGAGGCCTTTACCTTCCACTCCTGCAATGGATTTCATGACCTGTAAAGAGACGACTTTGCTTTGCTTCGCATGCATAGTGTATATCCCAAGTAGCATATTCAATAAATCAATTCATAGTACATATTAGACGAAGTAACCATTCAATTACTATTACTTCATGCCCAACAGTGCATTTTTTATAAATGACAATTCGAAATTTACGGCCTAATCTTCCGTGATATTATTTAGATCTTCCATCATTTATAAACATGTACCGTACCACATTATCAAACTAACTTGTGCGGATCTAGGTAAAGTATAGTGACTAGACCTGGGGAAATATGTTTCCTGTTGTAGATTTGCTCCATGATGATGATGAAGATGATCATCATCATCATCAAACGATTTCTCTTTCCTTCCGTTATGTCAGGCCTTGGTCGAATTTAGTCCATGTAGTTTCGTATACTTAAGGTCCGTGTGAATTCTACCTGTTAACTAACAATGCACATACCCAACGAGACACATAGATGAGCAAACATACGTTAGACGTATTAATTACACGAGATTGTTGACCAAGACATTACAGGCCTAGTCTACAATTGGATTACTACTTGTTTTATGTCGCATTGACACAAACATGTCTTTGGCGACGATGGAATATGAAAGGGCTAGGGCTGGGAAGGAAGCTACCGTGGCCTTAATTAAGATGCATCGTGTGAAAATGGGAAACCATGAAACCATGGTTGTCTAGGGAGCGGTGATGAGGGTACAGAGATATGGAAGTCAAGTAGGGATGACATAAAAATGTTAGTGTTGAACTGTAGAAGTATTGTAAAGAAAGGAATAGAATTAAGTAATTTAATAGATATATATTTACAGTCCGACTCGTTGGCTGAATGGTCAGCGTACTGGCCTTCGGTTCAGAGGGTCCCGGGTTCGATTCCCGGCCGGGTCGGGGATTTTAATCGCTTCTGATTAATTCTTCTGGCTCGGGGACTGGGTGTATATGTCCGTCCCAACACTCTCCTCATCATATTCACACAACATACTACACTACCAACCACCACAGAAACACGCAATAGTGCTTACATCCCTCCATAGAGGGTTGGCGTCAGGAAGGGCATCCGGCCGTAAAAACAGGGCCAAATCCACATGTGCGACGCAGTTCGCACCCGCGACCCCACAGGTGTGGGAAAAGCGGCAGGAAAAGAAGAAAGAAGAAGAATAGATATATATTTACAGGATATTGTAATAGGAGCTGAATCGTGGATGAGAAATGATATAATGGATGCAGAAATTTTCGCACGGAACTGGAGTGTGTATCGCAGAGATAGGATAGGAATGGTGGGAGGGGGAGTATTCATTCTGGTGAAAGAACTATTTGTAAGCTACGAAAATGTTAAGGGTGAAGAACATCAAATTCTAGGGGTAAGGCTCATCTCTAAAGATAATAGGCAACTTGATGTCTTTGGAGTGTACAGACCGGGAAAGGGTAGCGCTGACGCTGATTCAGAATTATTTGATAAGATAATCTGCTATGTCTGAAACGACATGCAAATGAATGTGATTGTAGAGGGAGATCTTAATTTACCGAATGTCAATTGGGAAGGAAATGCAAGCGACAGAAAGCATGGCGAACAAATGGCAAATAAGCTAATATGGGAAGGACAGCTGATTCAGAAAGTGACGGAACCAACTAGAGGCAAAATACCCTGGACGTGGTGCTGATAAAACCAGATGAGGTCTATAGAGAAACCGAAGTAATAGATGGTATTAGTGATCACGAAGCTGTTTTTGTTGTAGTTAAAAATAAATGTGCTAGAAAGGAAGGTTTTAAAAGAAGGACGATTAGGCAGTACCATATGGCTGATAAAGCAGGCATGAGGCAGTTTAAAAAAATGAATTATGATCGGTGGAAAACGGTAAATAAGAATGTAAGCAGACTCTGGGTGGGTTTAAAGAACTTGTTGAGGAATGTGAGAACAGGTTTGTAACTTTAAAGATGGTAAGGAATGATGAAGACCCACCTTATTATAATAGAGAAATAAAGAGACTAAGAAGGAGGTGCAAACTGCAAAGAAATAGATTTAGAAATGGCTGTGGAAGTAAGGAGAAATTGAAGGAACTTACTAGGAAATTGAATCTAGCAAAGATGGCAGCGAAGGGTAACATGAAGGCAAGCATAATTGGCAGTCATACAAATTTTAGTGAAAAATGGAAGGATATGTTGTGCCCTATAATGCTTTGATTCCAGTCAGGCAAACGCCGAGATCGAACCAAGAACAATACAGTGACCAATACACCCACCAAAGCAGGTGTTCAGGCACATAGCTTACCTTGCGATACGTATCCACACTCAGCAACTCGGTAGAACATGAATCAGGGTATCGGGGTATAAACAAGGGCGAAATTAGATAAGATAAGTGGATACGAAAAAGTGCAGGGTAAGACCAAATCCTACTAAAAAAAATATAACAGAAAACTTCGCTGCATTCAAAGTTTTACAATAAGGGATTTATTACAGAAAAAAATCAAAATTGTTACAAATATAGGAGCTTTCCAAACATATATGGGGTAAATAAAATGTGGAGCCGTAGACTACCGGTTCACTGTCTTCACGAAACAGCAAGGCTGTAACAAGCATGGAATCATTGAGTAAGTAATGGAGTAAAGAAAAACGGTTATCTGCACAAATACTAGTCTAACAGCAATCTCCTGCTCATTGATATTCTATGCCTCAGTACTGCGAACCCTCAAGCTAACAAATATAAACATACTATGTACAGGGCTCGGACCGAGTATAGATCCCTGGTCCAGCTAAGAGCAAGGCACCTAATATCCACATAAAAATAACAGGAACTCAACTACATCGTCCTAGGATCAACACATAAAGGGCAAGACGTTTAAAGTGAAGCAAAACAAACGGAAATGCAATCTCTACTAGCAGCGTAACATCAAGATCGTCGTCCCCTCAAAACACTCGACAGACCCCAGGCAGCTTATACTGCCGCATTCCAAGGCCGTGACGTCAGACACCCCATCCCCTCACCGGCTCTCTGCACGAGACAGGCGGCGGCCATACTTTATTTTATGAATAGCTTCCAGCTGACTGCTGGGGGAAACTGACTACCGGGAGAATTTCGCTTTCACCGTACCTCTCGTAAATTGGCTCCCATAGCACTCTCTTAATTATACACGTGCTACACGCTATCGTGTCTATCTTATAAACAATGCAACATAATCTCACTTCCGCCACTACTGGGCTTATCCATAAGTATAATAGGGCGCAATCATTGCGCTATAATTGCATGGCCATAATAAGGCGTATCAAACTCATCTAACACATTATTAATCTGCGCTAGGACCATCTCTATATCAATACACATAGTCAGCTACTTGCATAATGCTCAGATATCTCAAACATGATGACACGCACTCCCTGTCACGTTAACCTGGGTGAGTTTAAGGGGTAAGTCCCGCTCTCCAATGAATTACATGCGACCTCAAAGAAACATACCCTGACGCTGCTCTATCAACAGTATCTATCTGCCTGACATCGCTAACTTGACCAAGAGGGTCCGACATAAAAAATGGAGACAACAAGTACACTATCATGATATTACCGAATGGAAAAGTTATCACACAAACAAGGAATGTACAACCTACAACCTACACTAATATACTGAGTTCGAGTCCTGGGCATAGCTATACTGTACGACGATTTATTCTAATATAAATTTACATGTTGGCTGAGGGCCAACCTTGTTCCTATCTTGTGAAGTTTAATATTACATGCTTCTTACAAATTGGAAAGCTCTGACCTGAAATGATCGATGGACATGACGGAGCGGCCCCTCATTTGGACCACTGGAATTACTGCATCATGACAGGCTTCGACGCTGGTAGCAGATACAGGCGGGCGACTGGAGACATTCTGGTTGGCGAGAACATTTCTTGCAGCTTCTTAGATGGTTGGAGGATGTCCC
Source organism: Anabrus simplex (assembly GCF_040414725.1). Classification (NCBI taxonomy): domain Eukaryota; kingdom Metazoa; phylum Arthropoda; class Insecta; order Orthoptera; family Tettigoniidae; genus Anabrus; species Anabrus simplex. The sequence goes on along the minus strand of NC_090266.1, from coordinate 432,511,724 downwards.
CTTCGGCGTCGTGATGAGCAGGTGCGCCAGATGTTCCCGCGTCGATTCCCGATATCGTGACGACTCCTTGTCTTCTTCAGCTCCCGTTACTGCTTCCTCGCTGTGAGTGTGCAGTAGCTCGTACTGGATTGATGTAGGGAAAATTTTTCCCAGATTCAATCGCGCTAGGTGTATGCAGCTCGAAGATAAGACGCTATTCTGGATCCCGACTCGCAGACTGACGACCTCGTTCTAGCAGCCGCACAGTCAATGAATGAATCTGACGCGAAGGCGGTCATGTATTTATAATCAGGCTGGCATTACATACCCCTTAGTCGAGCAGCTTATTTCTCTCATTTCCTCCCAGCCTAAACTTTGCAAAATTTTTGTAACGCTACTCTTTTGTCGGAAATCACCCAGAACAAATCGAGCTGCGTTTTTTTGGATTTTTCCAGTACTTGAATCAAGTAATCCTGGTGAGTGTCCCATACACTGGAACCATACTCTAGATGGGGTCTTACCAGAGACTTATATGCCCTCTTCTTTACATCCTTACTACAACCCCTAAACACCCTCATAACCATGTGCAGAGATCTGTACCCTTTATTTACAATCCCATTTACGTGATTACCGCAATGAAGATCTTTCCTTATATTAACACCTAGATACTTACAATGATCCCCGAAAGGAACTTTCACTCCATCAACGCAGAAATTAAAACTGAGAGGACTTTTCCTATTTGTGAAACTCACAACCTGACTCTTAATCACGTTTATCAACATACCATCGCCTGCTGTCCGTCTCACAACATTTTCGAGGTCATGTTGCAGTTTCTCACAATCTTGTAACTTATTTATTACTCTATGGAGAATAGCAGAATAGCATCATCCGCAAAAAGCCTTACCTCTGATTCCACTCCTTTACTCATATCATCTGTCAGCGGAGAAATGGTGTGGAATTACATTAGTAGACGAATAAGTTTGAGTGGCGTCTTTAAAAGTAGGAAAGGTCACAATATGAAGTTAAAGTTGGAATACAAGAGGACAAATTGGGGCAAATGCTCATTTATAGGAGGGGGAGTTAGGGATTGGAATTACCTACCAAGGGAGATGTTCAATAAATGTCCAATGTCATTGAAAGCCTTTAAGGAAAGGCTAGGAAAACAACAGATAGGGAGTCTGCCACCTGGGCGACTGCCCTAAATGCAGATCAAGATTGATTGATTGATTGATTGATTGATTGATTGATTGATTGATTGATTGATTGATTGATTGATTGATTGATTGATTGATTGATTGATTGATTGATTGATTGATTGATTGGCAGCCATCTTCAAGGCTGCCGAGAGTGGTGTTCGAACCCACTGTCTCCCGAATGGAATTTGACAGTTACGTGATTTAAACTGCGTAGCCAATTCGCTCGGTGTGGATCTAGAATTGAGATAGAATTAGGTATGACTCGGAAGTACGGACTAACCGACTTCATTAAACTGGTGTATAACTGAAGAGAATATCGGTAAACTATGTATGAACGTTGTCTTGAAGGTTAAATTCAATGCAAAGGAACTATCCTCAAGGAAGCTTTCCGTTTACTATATTGTATAAAAAACGAAAAATAAAAATACAAACTTCATAATGCACATCAAGTGCTCTGTCAAAAGTATATATATATATATATATATGGGCTACGGAAGATTCGCCCACCTGGCTCCTAGTTTTGCAGCTACACATGCGTGTACGCTTATATCTTCACATAATACTCTGATTAAGTCTGCATGCCAATGTATGTGTCTTCTGTGATCATATCCGTCGCTTATACAAAAATCAGTAGTCCGATACTTTCCCGGAAGTAATTCTCATACAGGGCATCCACTTCCCAAGTAATGAACCATCCCATCAACAAACTACGCTGCTGTCCACAACTTAAGACGAAAATAACTTTCGCATGTTGTGTCACAGCCAAATAAGATAGCTCGGTTAAACTTCAACCACACATAGGAAGAACTGTTTCAGTATGGTACGGTAGGCAACTGAAAGGAATATGCGATGAAACGAACGGAAATGGCACTTTGATACAGAGACAATAAATTACGCGTAAGCCACTGCGACTCATGATGTTCCCCTGGCCATCACAAAAGAAGGGACATGGTTCTTAAAAGGGTGTGTAATCACCACGGACAACGATAAATAATAATTTCGTGTGGCTATGTCTAGCCGAGTGCAGCCCTTGTAAGGCAGACCCTCCGATGAGGGTGGGCGGCATCTGCTGTGTGTAGGTAACTGCGTGTTATTGTGGTGGAGGATAGTGTTATGTGTGGTGTGCGAGTTGCAGGGATGTTGGGGACAGCACAAACACCCAGGCCCCGGGCCACTGGAATTAACCAATTAAGGTTAAAATCCCCGACCCGGCCGGGAATCGAACCCGGGACCCTCTGAACAGAAGGCCAGTACGCTGACCATTCAGCCAACGAGTCGGACAAGGACAACGATGCATGCTCTGCAACGTTTTCCCATGCTGGCCAGAAGATTGTTCAAGAGTTCTTGATGATGATGATGATGATGATGATGATGATGCTTGTTGTTTTAAGGGGTCTAACATCGAAAGTCATCGGCCCTGAAGAGTTCTTGTGGTAGGGCGTTCCATTCTTCCACCAGCGCGGTTGACAACTGCTGGATGGTCGTTAGTGTCAGTCGGGGGAAGGGGCAGGCCAGTCCATTCGCCGAATATCCTCTCGTTTCAAGAGCTTCACTACCTGCGCTCTTCGATGCGGTCGTGCATTGTCATCCATAAAAATGAAGTCAGGTCCGATCGCATCCCTGAAAAGACGCACATGGGGAAAGAATACATTGTCACAATAACATTGACCGGTGAGTGAACGCCGTTAAAACTTTTGGAGGTCGGTACGCCCATGCAACATTATTCCCCCTCCCCCCCCACACACACAATAACACTTGAACCACCAAAATGATCAAATTTGACAAATGATTCTGGGTGCATTACGTGCTCTCACCTCTCGCCAGATGAGGGTAAGTCTGGAATCACTACTATGACTGAATCTGCCCTCTTATGAGAACAGCACGCGACGCCACTTCTCGTCGGTCCAGACCTGATGCTCTTGGCACCATCGCAAACGTTGTCGCGGATGTACGGGTATCAATGGAAGACAACGCAATGATCGTCGGGCAAACAGACCACCCCATGCAGTTGCCGTGCCACTGTGGAGCATGAGATTCGGTGCCTTGCAGTCCTGTCAAATGCGGTTGCAATTGCACCCGCTGTTTGGCATGAGTCTCTTCTTTCCTGTTACACAATGTATCGGTCATCTTCTACTGTAGTTGACCGTGGTCGACGCCCTCCTTTCCTTTGGGCATTCGTGCCTGTGGCTCGGAATTCTCTCCATGCGCGTGAAACAGTGCTGTGAGCAATACCAAACTCCTGGGCTACACTCGTCAAACTTCGTCCCTCTTGCAGTTTCCCGATGATTCTTCCCCGTGTGAAGTCATCCAAATGTTGTCTCCGGGCCATGGTGTTATGAATAACACCACCAGAGTGCACTGTAACGGCTCGCTGATTGACTCACACTGTCTTGTCCCGTTCCCTCAACTGACTCATTTGGCGCAGCCGCGCTGACCTCACCCGAAATTTCTATGCACGTGTGGGAGATCTCTGGCAACATGTTAAAATACGTTCATTAATTTTCACCGAGTAGTTGATATGTTGCTTCATCTATCTCGTCCTAAGTTTTGCACAGCAGTGTAACTGTCTTTCTTCCGATAGTAACAAGGCTGACAAACGATAAAAATTTGTTGGTTCGATCCCTACTCAACCCAGAAATATTTGAAGGTGCTCAAATACTCTATCACCATCTCTGTAGATTTGCAGGCACGTAAAAATCTCCTGGGGAGGGGGTGAAACTTTCATCACTTCGGCGTTTCCGAGAACCTAAAACTCAATTTGTGGGACGTAGAACAAATAACATTATTTACAATGTTAGAAGTCATTTGGGAGACAGTGGGTTCGAATCTCACTGTCGGCAGCCTTGAAAGAGTTTTTCCGTGATTTTCCATTTTCACAACAGTCAAATGCTGGAGTTGCACCTTAATCAAGGCCAAGCTCAGTTCCTTCCCACTCCTAGCCCTTTCCTATCCCATAGTCACCATAAGACCTACAGTATCTGTGCTGGTGCGACGTAACGCTGATTGCAAAATATGTTCAAAATAGTACTATTAGTTACTTCAATATTGATTCTGTTGCAGGTGGTTTTGATATTGTTTCCCTCGAGGCCTTAACCAGATGGCCAATAGCCCCGTGCATTTGGTGTGTTTATAGGATCTGCCATATAACCCAGTTGTATTTTCTGTTACAACAAGGATCACCATCACCCCTGCCGTATTTCATCGCGTAAATCTGTCTCCAGTGGACGGAAGTTCGTTTAATATTTGTTTTACTGTTCATAGTACCGACGACTAAGAACATTTTACTGATGAGAGTTGTGTAATTATTTTAACACAGTTCAGCAGCTAGAAATGTACAGATTGAAGCATTAGCGAGTCACGAACATGAGGGAGGTATTCACGAACAGCCTAGCAGACCCATTTTATGTTCCAGTAAATGACGAGAATATAAGCATGGAAGCATGGTACACATTTCCATTTCACTAAGGCTGCAGGTGAACGAGTCCGCTTTCATTAACTTTGATGTGCAGTTTTCACCCTAGCAGAGTAATACATATTGTGTTGTAACAATAAACTGAGTGAACAATAGGTGAATTATCATTTAGCTTGGATAATAGGAGCAAGACATCTGTTACAGTCGCTGACCCTTTTATGTTTCATGCAATCCGTAAATATATATTTTTCAGAACAGGAGGCTGTTTAAATGGCAAATCTAGTCTTTTCCCCTTTCCCAATAAATGAGTAACTTATTAATCATTACTTGACATCAACGAAGTTCATTCAGAACACTACAGACCCAAACAGCGGAGACGTGAGTTCGATAGAGGTGTGGATCGATCGCCCTCGTTGAAAATGACCGGAAAGCATATATTATATTATATTATATTATATTATATTATATTATATTATATTATATTATATTATATTATATAAAAGATCATTACTTACCTAGCGTACACTCAAGTTTTAACATGAAATGGCCGTGTATCCATACATCTTCGGTCAGTATCGCAATGAAGATGGGGCTTTTCAATGAAGTGATCGACGCGCGGTGCAGCGTAACAATGGGAATATTTGACAATAGCCACGCCACCGCACATACCATCTCCAACATTGCGGCCAAACCTCACAGCATAATGTTACTACGACAGCTACTTGAAGTTACTCGTTTGATCAAATCCCCAATTTTTCATAATTTTTAGGCAGATTATTAAACACATATTCACGAAAAAAGTTATAGTATCGTCCCAGAGAAGTTGCATCGAACAGACGTTCAGTGTATTCATTGCTTGTTCAGTTACTCGTGGAGGTCATAGAAGAATTGCATGTTATTGTAACTGCAATTACTAGTTCAGCAGGAAACTTGAGTTAGTGGTACAAATGGTTAGGTCAATGTAAGTTCAAGACCGTAATCGTGTGCATAGTGGAATCGGGAAATTTTTGCTAGGGAGCGATGTTGTATGACGAAATGATCTTGTGATCCATCATCAGCTAAAGTTATGTTTTTCACACCTACCATTAGTCAATTTCCAAGTTGCAGCTGTTTCTCCGTCATGAGGTGTGATAGGCGTCTCTTGAAAAATGAATTCTCCAACCTCAGGCATGTTACACACCCCGGCAAGTTCTCCAGATTCGTTTGGCACACCGTGACCACATGCACTGAGTAACCCGCTTACCCAGGCGAAAATGTTGTGTGATCAGTCAACATGATAGATGAGTCTGCCACCGACCACTGGTATCAAATGAGCTAATGTACGAATGCATGCATGTGTGTATTATGTATTCAAGACACGATTGTACCTGGACTTGGAGGCGTTAGTGTCTGTTTATCGCTGTTGGTTAATGACAGCGGGCCGAGCAGCAGCAAAGCCTCGTTTAGTGGAGGTCTCGGCCAATGTAAATTGGGACATCGCTTTCACTGCGTCATACGTCCGGCTGTGCTCCTGACTAGAGCAGGAAAGTGTTTGCACTTACTTCTACTTTTATTTAATCGGTTTATTACAAAGAAGTTCAGCGAGGCATAGGCCCATAAATGACAGATTTGATGCAATTGAAATAATCATTTTCACAGTGTCTATATTACCGAGACCACAGACACAAATACCTTCAATACTTGCACTAATGACTCAATCAACAGCAACAACTTGTTAAGATCTGTACTTACTGTTACTGGACAGAAACACTATATTTTAAAATTCACTTGTTTAAATATTAATCGTAATTATGTACGGAGCTGCATGTCTCACGCTGTCTCTCACCATGATTTAAGCCACTGACAGGAAGACTAGAATGCGGCGCTGTCCATTTTCGCTGAGCAGGGCCTCCATTAAAGGAGGGTATGTCAGCAGGCATGTCGATTGGCCAAGTACAGTCTTCAGGCTTCAAGGCTGCAGTCCCTACTACTCTGTGATCATTTTTATGCTGTCCTTCATTGAGAATGTGAGGCCTTTACGTTATTATGTAGTGCTTGTGAATTTATTACGTGCGATATAGGAAACATTATTATTATTATTATTATTATTATTATTATTATTATTATTATTATTATTATTTGAGACAAGTACGTATCGTTAAAATATGTTTAGTATTAAACTGATCATAGCTGCAATGAGCCCGGCACGAGTGATACAGGTGAAGGAGTGATTAAAAGATTTGAACGTCTCCATATACAGACGAGGAATACTATTTTATTTGTCTACGCGTTCTTCAAGAAATTGTCGTCTGAATCGGAGGGATTACTCCCATATTCAGGTTCCCTAGAAAGAAACACAACTTACAGAATCATGTCACTCACCTCGATGATTTTGAAAAGGATGTTTTGCGTAGGGCAGAGAGACAACTTTATTCTGAACATGACCGTCGAAGAACTAGATCTCTAAGTCTAGTGGTAATTTCGATTTCAGAAGGTTCAGAAGAAGCACAACTAGGACTTTATAACGCGATCTACTCTAGGTTTCATTGAGGTGTAATGGCAGAAGCACAACTAGGACTGTGTAACGCGATTAGCCTTGGTTTCATGGAAACGTAGTGGTAGAAGTACAACTGGGACTTTATAAGGCGATCTAGCTTGTGTTGAAAGCTGTCAGTGGAGAGATGGCGTGGAATTACATTAGTAGACCAATAGTTTGAGTGGTGTCTTTAAACGTAGGAAAGATCGCAATATGAAAATAAAGTTGGAATTCAAGAGGACAAATTGGGGCAAATATTCATTTGTAGGAAGGGGAGGTTAGGATTGGAATAACTTACCAAGGGAAATGTTCACTAAATTTCCAATTCCTTTGCCATCATTTAAGAAATGGCTTGGAAAACAACAGATAGGAAATCTGCCATCTGGGCGACTGGCCTAAGTGCAGATCAGTAATGACTCATTGGCCATTTTCTTCGTATTTTAATAAAGGGGAATCTCCTACTGCAAAGAAGTTTACTTTGGAAATGGAGCAAAAAAAAAAAAAAAAAACTACACAGGCTCCGTGCCTTCTATGTAATCACTGTTTCAGTCGAGTTTATGATGGTCGGAAGTTCCTCAGGGAACGTGTCGCACGAATTATGTTCTTACGGGCAGTGCATTAATTTAAGATTTTCAAAGATGAATGGCCTTATACTTTACTTGGATGATACATGGGTCACCCAGAACCACACGAAAATATATATTTGGCAAGAATCATCACGGAAGTACTGAAATTTCCTCAAGGGAAAGGAAACAGACCAATTGTGGATCATACAGGTTCGGCAAAGACAGGTTTCATTACGAAGAGTAAGTGGATATTTCGTTCGCAAACATACTTGCTCGATTCAGACTACCATTCCGAAATTGATCCAAAAAGTCTTAAAGACTGGTTTCAAAACAGGTTTTTGAATTACCTAGAAGAAGGATCCGTAATGATAATGAACAACACAAGTTATCGTTCTGTAGTGTTGAAATAAATACCACCGGGCGAGTTCGCCGTGCGGTTAGGGGCGCGCGGCTGTGAGCTTGCATCCGGGAGATAGTGGGTTCGAACCCCACTGTCGGCAGCCCTGAAGATGGTTTTCTGTGGTTTCCCATTTTCACACCAGGCACGCAGTGATGAGCAAAGAACAAGACTTATGGTAAACACTGATTTCCTGCGTGAATATAGCAGTCGCGTTTCGAATGTACTATTGTATTACTTTTGTTAATTAACGAGGGAACGCAGGTCCAATGCCTGCCGCTAAGCTGATCTCTTACATTTTGTGTCTCGTATAACTGAGCAGTCATATATGTTGCGAACTCTTGTATCCGACGGCAGAGCACCGGACGTAAACAAGGAGTTGTACATGGCATGACCGCAAAGCAAAGCCATCTCCGTATAGGCCATGAAGACCCTAGGAGGAGTAAAAGGTAAAGGCTTCCACTTTCTGTAACTTCGACACTAAGTGGGGCAGAGTGGTTAGCCCTAGGGGAACGTGCAAGTCACAAGGTTCAGAGCGCTCTAGCGGACTTCTCTGACTTACCGTGCAGCCTAGTGCTGCGAGTTGTGAATGTACGATAAGTAGTCAACATGGAGTAATCATCGAGGGGAAACATTATTTATGATGGATTTAATGCCGTGAATTGTATACGCAAAAGTGAATCAAATAATACTACGAAAGAGCACGCTGTCTCAAATTATATAATGGGCGTTAAATAACAGGTTTGATTTTTTCAGTTTGCTTAACGTCGCACCGAGACACATAGGTCTTATGGCGACGATGGGACAGGAAAGCGAAGGGAAGGAAGGAAGGTCGGGAAGGATGTGACCGTGGCCTTAATTAGGGTACAGTCCCAGCTTTTGCCTGGTGTGATAAGGATTAATCCCTGGGGGTTAAGATTCGAAAACCACTGAAACCGCTTACGTACGAAGACAAAATTCCAAATGGCGGTGTATATTTTTAAGTCTTTGATGTGAAATATAAAATATTTAGAAACATTCCGCCCCTAAGGGGTTAAATGAGGTTAGCTCCGGAAACGAAACTATTCATCCCTCCAATACCGCTTGACGTACGAAGCTGTAATTTTACAAGACGATTATTTTTTATGTCATAGATGTCAATCAGATATATTTCAATATATTTTAATAATAATGATATAATTTTATCGGTTTTTACGTCCCACTAACTACTTTTATTGTTTTGGAGACGCCGAAACCCCGAAATTTTGTCCTGTGGGAGCTCTTTTACGCGCCAGTAAATCTACCGACACGAGGCTGACGTAGCACCTTCACTACGAAAGGACTGAACCAGGATCGAACCTGCCAACTTGGACTCAGAAAGCCAGCGCCTTAACCATCTGAGCCACTCAACCTGGCTTCAAAATGTGTCTCTCCTACGGAGTTTATTCATTTTTCCGAAAAGGTTTCACGCACGAGCTTAAAATTGTACACGGATATTGGTCTTCCGTGTCCCAGGAGGTAAATAAGAAATATTTTTAAAGCATTCTACCCCTAAAACAAAGTATACATTTCTGCATTACTCTTCGACGTAGGAAGTGAAGATGTCACAGAATGGTCGCACCTAGGCCCGAGATGTTCAATAACATAGGGTTTTAAACATTCAAATTTTATGGAGTTCAAATGAGTGTTGAATGCGAAAATGAATAATCATTCCTTCAAAACCGTTCGAAGTACGATCTAAGACAAAGACAAAGTCACCTCCATACAGGCCATGAAGGCCCTTGGAGGAGTGGAAGGTAAAGGCTTCCACCATTGTTAACCACGGCACGTGATGGGGTAGAGTGGTTAGCTCTACGCCCGGCCGCCTTTGCCCCCAGGAATTAACCTGGTACTCATTTTTGGTGTAGGCTGAGTGAACCCCAGGGCCATATGCACCTCCCGAAGTGGAAATCTCGTTTCTTAAAATTTAGGACTTCCTGGCAGGGATTCGAACCCGCGTCCTTCCGGGCGAACTGAGCACGCCTTTACCACCTCGGCCAGGCAGCCCCTCGGCGTACGATCTTAGGGTGTATTTTATCGGTTAGCTGACAGTGGACTCTCCTAAATATAAAAGTTGAAAAGTAACTTGCAGTTTAAAACCGTAGAAAAGCACGAATATCTAGCTAGTTCTTTATAAAAGAAAACCAAAAATGGTTTGAACCAATATATCCACACTACTCTATATTTTATAAATTATGTGTTTATTTGCACCTAAATGTTAAGCATAAATTTGGTAAAAAAAAAAAAAAGAACCAAAACCGAAGAAGCTTCCAAAGTTTAATCACTCCCCTTAATATTTTTTCGCAGGAATGAATTCGGATTTATTTACAGAAAGAGTGAAATCTGGACTCAGCACAAAATAAATTATCGAATTTTATTAATTTAGCGTTTTAATAAACGGGGACAAGGAACTTATGAGGTGTTTTTAATGTCTGCTTTAATAATGATATGCACCACTGTCATTATCAAGAGGTCAGTTATATATGGATTAAATATTTCTGGTATTATTTAACGACACATACCGCACTCGGTTCACCGCCAATATCCATTTTCTTCTTCTTTCTTTTTCGTAATGAACGCGAAAAATTTAACACTTGGATCGCTATAACATTCTGAAAATTATGACAATTTACGACACACCAGTATCGTTTAGCACAGTGAGGACGTTCCATATTGCCTCTGTATGTAAATTATCTGTTACAATATACTACTATATAGGCAAAATAATAACAAATCAATTGTTCCGTCAATTAACACCACAGCCATGCATTAGTTAAATCAGGATGGGCTGCGCACAACCTTTTTGTTTCGTCACTTTTAGCTGTAGTAGTCACTTGCACGTTTCCCATAACCGGGCCTTTGCTCCCAGGATTTAACGCGGTACCTACTCACTTTTGGTGCAAGCTGAGTGAACCTCAGAGCCAGGTGGCGCTTCAGAAATGAAAGTCTCGTTTCTAACAATTTTCCACTTCCTGACAGGGAATCAAACCCACGTCCTCCCGGGCGAATCGAGCACGCCTTAACCGTCTTGGCTAGGCAGCCCCTGGTATGGCCAATTGCAATCATATTCTGTACACATAAAATATACAGAGTGTTAGGTGTATACGTGCAGATATTTTGCTAGTCGGTAAAGAAAAATACAACTCAGAACATATGTACTTTTTACCTTGTCCTATTAGGTTACCCAAAAATGAGTCAAATATATTCAGGACCTAATGTGTTTTGAACGACCGTAGTAAAAAACGCCGGGTTTGTCATACTGCGCTCGTGTAGTGGAGTTGCCGTAGCAGAGTATAGGGGTCAATGAACCTGTTTATTATCGCAAGCCAACTCACGCCCCTAGCCGCTAGGCAAGTAGGGGTGAAAAAAAGCACATTCCTGATAACTTCCTATACCCGAAAACCGGTCTACGGTACGCTGTAAGAAGTACACGTAATCCTTACCGAGGTATCCACACTTGTACCTTCTCATGTTGCCGCCGAGTGCTATTCCGTACAGTATGTGACGTGGAATATCCGCACCAGCGAATACATTCAAATCAGGTGTTGTGCAGTTATGAGTGATTTAAAGACGTCAATGCCATAATTCAGTCATCGAAGCTGATAAAAATGAAGGGAAATAATTAATGAGTTAATGAACAGTGGGTGCACCATTTCAGTGCTGTTATTGTATTAATCTACTAGCAATTACCCGCGGCTTCGCTCGCGTGGATTTCGTAATTTGATCAAACAAATCTTTCCTCGGCATTGTACTTAAACATTATCTGAAAATTCCTAAAGTATAAAAATTCACCCAAAATTGAGTTTCATTTACCCCAGAAATTCTTGGTAAACCATGTTTGGGGTATTACATTTTGGGGCTAAGACGACCATGCGACATTGAACTTTACATGTGAGAACCAATCTCTTGTCATGTCGAAAAAATTACATGTTTTTTTATTTTAAAGGATATTCCAAATACCTATTACCATATCCGTAACATCTTCAGTTTTTGAGATACACTTCATTATCCCATAAAAAGAATTCAACCCCTTGATCAGTCCTTCCCCCACATCCACCCCCATATAAGTGTATTTTCCGAAAACAAAAATACGTGTTTCTTTATTTCTAAAGGAGATTCCAAATATCAATTTTCACGTCTGTAACATCATCAGTTTTTAAGATATAAGTATCCTCATAAAGATTATTCAACTACTTTTCACTTCTTTTCAACCCCCCTCCCGAAAACAAAAAGGTATATCTACTGTATTTTTTAAGGGCTTTCCAAATACCAAGTTTCTTGCCTATAACATGTTAAGTTTTTGACATATAATGTAAATATACCGGTACTCAATTTAAAAATTCACCCACATTTCCAATTCTTTTCAGCCCCTTAACTGGATTTTCCGAAAACAAAAAATACGCGTTTCATTATTTTTAAAAGAGATTCCAAATACCAGTTTTCATATCTGTACGTCTGTAACTCCTTCAGGTTTTTAGATAAATGTATACTCATAAGAAAAATTCAACTTCTTGGCTTCTTTCCACCCCTCTCCCGCCATAACCCTCAAGCACACGCGCCAGATCTTACGATGCAGACACACGCGTGGGGGTGCTTTCCACCCCACATATCATTGTATTGTAAAATATGAATATTACTGTATTAATTGGGGATTTTAAGATAGTTAATGTCAGAATGACTCTTTCTGCGGGGATTCAGCCATAAAGGTACAAGAGCGGGGAGAGCACAGGAAAGTTATTTGTACATTTCACTAGGAAATAAAATGACCTGGGGTGGATTCCACCCCATACGCGTGTGTTTGAAGGTTAAGTGGACTTTCCGAAAACAAAAAAAATCTTGTTTCTTCATTTTAAAACGGAAATTCAAAATACCAACCTTCACGTCTGTAACAGCTTTAGTTTTTAAGATAAAGTATCCTCATAAACATATGTCAACTCCTTATTTACTTATCTTCAAACCCCACACCCCTTACATCGATTTTCAGAAAAAAACATATGCGTGTTACTTTATTTTTAAAGGAGACTCCAAATACAAATCTTCACGTGCCTAACCTTAAGTTTTTGAGATATAAGTTTCCCCATGAAAAGAATTAAATTTTTTCACTTCTTTTCACCCCCCCCTTAAGTGAATTTTCCGCAAAACAAAAAATACTTGATCCTTTATTTAAAAAGGACCTTCCAGATGCCAATTATCACGGCTGTAACACCTTCAGTTTTGAGATACCGGTACATGTATCCTCATAAAAAGGAATTAAACACCTCTTTAACCGCCCCCGCCCCCAAGTTTATTTCACCCCAAAAATGCGTGCTTCTTTATTTTTAAAGGAGATTCCAAATACTAATTTTCACGTCTGTAACATGTTTAGTTTTGAGACATAAGTATCCTCATACAAAGAATTCAACTAATTTTTCAATGAATTAACCCCCTTAAGTGGATTTTCCAAACACAAAATATTACGTATTTTTTTTAATTTGAAGGAAAATTCCAAAACAATTTTTTTGTCTGTAACATCTTCAGTTTTTGAGATATAAGTATCCTAATGAAAAAAATTCAGCTCTTTTTCCACTCCACCTCCGCCCGTTAAGTTAGTTTCCCCCACATAAGAAATGCCTGTTTCTTTATTTTTAAAGGAGATTCAAAATACCAGTTTCCACGTCTGTAACCTTAAGTTTTGAGATATAAGTTTCTACAGAAAAAGAATTCAATTTTTTACTTCATTTCACACTCACCAGTCAAGTGAATTTTCAAAAAAAACAGTACTCGTTTCTTTAAGGGAGCTTCCAAATACCAATTTTCACGACTGTAACATCTTCTGTTTTTGAGATATATGTATCCTCGTAAAAGGAATTCACCTACGTTTTCATCCCCCCCCCCACCAAGTTGATTCCCCCCAAATTCGTGATTCTTTATTTTTAAAGGTGATTCCAAATACCAATTTTCACGTTTATAACATCTTTAGATTTTTGGTATATGTACATACTTTATCATACAAATAATTATACTAACTGTTCAATTTTTTCACCCTCCCCCAATTAAGGTTTTTCCGAAAACCAAAGAACACGTGTTTCCTTATTTTTACTGGAGATTCCAAATACCAATTTTCACATCTGCAACGTGTTAAGTTTTTGAGATATACTGTAGATATGCTAATTTTAAACATTCACTCCCTTTTTCAGTTCCCCTTATGTGGACGTTCCGAAAAATACATTTATGATTCTTTACTTTCATCCCGGTCTAGAGAGCCAAGAATAACGGCCGAGAGGATTCTTCGTGCTGACCGCACGACACCTCGTAATCTGTAGGCCTTCGGGCTGAGCAGCTGTCGCTTGATAGGCCAAGACCCTTCAGCGGCTGTAGTGCCAAGGGCTTTTTTAATTTTACAGGAAATTCAAATTTCAGTTTTAAATCTGTAATATGTTACGTGTCTAAGATAATTTGCAGATATAGTCTTTTTTTAAATTCACCCCGTTTGTTACTCCTGTTCACCCCCTGTTCATCGGATTATCCAAAAACACAAAAATATGTGTTCCTTTATTTTCAAAGGAAATTCCAAATACCAATTTTCATGTCTGTAACACCTTCAGTTTTTGACATATAAGTCATCTCATACTAGGTCTTCAACCCATTTTGCCCCTTCTTTCAACACCCTAGTGGGATTATCCGAAAAAAAATATTACGTGTTCCTTTATTTTTAAAGGAGATTTCAAATGCCAAATTTTACGTCTCAAAACTTTTAAGTTTTTGAGATATATATCCTCATTTTTAAAATTCACCCCCCTTTTCACCCCCTTAGCGTCGGAATATCCAAAAATCCCCCCTTAGAGCACCTACACCCTAATATAAATGTATCCTCAAAATTTCATTTCTTTATGTCCAGTAGTTTTGTCTCGGCGATGATGAATCCGTCAGTCGGTCAGTCAGTCAGTCAGTCAGTCAGTCAGGATGTGTTATTTTATATATAGACTAGCAAGACAATCGTGCTTCGCTACGGTATTAAAATGAATTTATAATTGAATTCTTAACGTTTTATATACACTGACTGACAGAGCAAATGCAACACCAAGAAGGAGTGGTCAGAACTTTATGCCAAGTGCAGGGTAGACTGACGTCACTGAGGTATGCTCATGATGTGAAATGCGCCGCTGTGCTGCGCACGTAGCGAACGATAAATGGGACACGGCGTTGGCGAATGGCCCACTTCGTACCGTGATTTCTCAGCCGACAGTCATTGTAGAACGTGTTGTCGTGTGCCACAGGACACGTGTATAGCTAAGAATGCCAGGCCGCCGTCAACGGAGGCATTTCCAGCAGACAGACGACTTTACGAGGGGTATGGTGATCGGGCTGAGAAGGGCAGGTTGGTCGCTTCGTCAAATCGCAGCCGGTACCCATAGGAATGTGTACACGGTGCAGCGCCTGTGGCGAAGATGGTTGGCGCAGGGGCATGTGGCACGTGCGAGGGGTCCAGGCGCAGCCCGAGTGACGTCAGCACGCGAGGATCGGCGCATCCGCCGCCAAGCGGTGGCAGCCCCGCACGCCACGTCAACCGCCATTCTTCAGCATGTGCAAGACACCCTGGCTGTTCCAATATCGATCAGAACAATTTCCCGTCGATTGGTTGAAGGAGGCCTGCACTCCCGGCGTCCGCTCAGAAGACTACCATTGACTCCACAGCATAGACGTGCACTCCAGGCATGGTGCCGGGCTAGAGCGACTTGGATGAGGGAATGGCGGAACGTCGTGTTCTCCGATGAGTCACGCTTCTGTTCTGTCAGTGATAGTCACCGCAGACGAGTGTGGCGTCGGCGTGGAGAAAGGTCAAATCCGGCAGTAACTGTGGAGCGCCCTACCGCTAGACAACGCGGCATCATGGTTTGGGGGCGCTATTGCGTATGATTCCACGTCACCTCTAGTGCGTATTCAAGGCACGTTAAATGCCCACCGCTACGTGCAGCATGTGCTGCGGCCGGTGGCACTCCCGTACCTTCAGGGGCTGCCCAATGCTCTGTTTCAGCAGGATAATGCCCGCCCACACACTGCTCGCATCTCCCAACAGGCTCTACGAGGTGTACAGATGCTTCCGTGGCCAGCGTACTCTCCGGATCTCTCACCAATCGAACACGTGTGGGATCTCATTGGACGCCGTTTGCAAACTCTGCCCCAGCCTCGTACGGACGACCAACTGTGGCAAATGGTTGACAGAGAATGGAGAACCATCCCTCAGGACACCATCCGCACTCTTATTGACTCTGTACCTCGACGTGCTTCTGCGTGCATCGCCGCTCGCGGTGGTCCTACATCCGACTGAGTCGATGCCGTGCGCATTGTGTAACCTGCATATCGGTTTGAAATAAACATCAATTATTCGTCCGTGCCGTCTCTGTTTTTTCCCCAACTTTCATCCCTTTCGAACCACTCCTTCTTGGTGTTGCATTTGCTCTGTCAGTCAGTGTATAATCCGCTGAAATTCGCGATCTGACTCGTTTTCTGAGAGAATCCGCCAAAATTCGGGAACTGACTATTTTTCTGAGAAGTTACGGCAAAGTTCCTCCCATTTTTCAATCTTTCTTTCCAGCAATCGATTTCGTCCTTCCCGGGTTAGGTCCAGGTATTCCACCCGGTCAGTTGGGTCCCTAAATCTTTGCCATCTTTTCCTATAAGCATTTTTAATATGGATCAAATCCTTGAGGAGATCCGGCGTGGTGTCGTCTTGGGTGTCTTGGCGGTAGTGAACCCGCGGCCGGACAGCAATTGTAGTCAATACCCGGCCTGGACCCGTTTCTAGCGCGGTCCGCATATTTTGACGAGGGTCCTGATTATTATTATTATTATTATTATTATTATTATTATTATTATTATTATTATTATTATTATTATTATTATTATTATTATTATTATTATTATTATTGACGTTCTGGACCCCGCAGCAAAACGCAAGACCGCTACTTGGCGGTAAATTACATCTGCTGCCATTGCCATTGCTGAAAATATAACCAGCACCATCGTCGCGCATAGGCAAGTGAGCGGGATTTCTGGCGATACGAATGATGTACTTTCGTGCATTATTGACCGAGATGATTTCCCCCCAAAACGCGTTTTTCTTTGTTTTTAAAAAGGAATCAAATACCAATTTTCACGTCTGTAACAACTCTAGTTTTTATTAGATGTAAGTATCCTCATACAATTAATTCAATTAATTTTTCAAATCCTTCACACAACCCCACTCCTCCTTCACTGGATTGTCCGAGAATACGTGTTTCTTTACTTTTAAAGCAGATTCGAAATACCAATTTTCACGTCGGAAAAATCTTCCGTTTTTGATATAATAGCATCTTCATACAAATAATTCAACTAATTTTTCAATTCCCCCCCCACCCGCCTCCAACAAATGGGTTTCCGAAAACAGAAAATATGTATTTCTCTACTTTTAAAGGAGATTTCAAATACCAAATTTCACGTCTGTAACATCTTCAGTTTTTGAGACATAAGCATCCTAATTAAAAGAATTCAACCCATTTTTCAATCACTTTTGAGATATAGATATACTCATTTTAAAAATTCACCCCTCTTCACCCTCCCATTTCTTGGATTTTCCAACAACAAAAAGATATATTTCTTTATTTTTTAAAGGAGATCTCAAAGATCAATTTTCAGGTCTGTGATATCTTCAGTTTTTGAGAAATAAGTATCCTCATTAAAGGCATTCAACCGCTTTTCCACCCCTTTTGACCACTCCAATTGGAATTTTCCGAAAACAAAAAATGCGTGTTCCTTTAATTTTAAAGGAGATTCCAAATACCAATTTTTACATCTGTAAACTTTAAGAATTTTGAGTTATAGATACACACATTTTAAAAATTCACCCCCTGTTCACCCCTATTAATTGAATTTTCCGAAAACAAAAAATTACGTGTTTCTTTGTTTTTAAAGGAGATCCCAAATACCAATTTTCAGATCTGTAATATCTTCGGTTTCTGAGATATAAGTATCCTCATTAAAGGTATTCAACCCCTTTTCCACCCCCTTTTGACCCCTCCTGTTGGGAATTTCCAAAATAAAAAATACGTGTTTCTTTACTTTTAAAGGAGATTCTAAATACCAAATTTACATCTGTAAGCTTCTCAAGTTTTGAGATACAGATACACTGCGGTACATTTAAAAATTCACCCTCCTTTTCACCCTCCAATTAATTGTTTTTTTCAAAAACAATAGAATACATGTTTCTTTATTTCTAAAGGAGATCCCAAATACCAATTTTCAGGTCTGTATTATCTTAAGTTTCTGAGATATAAGTCTCCTCATAAAAGGTGCTCAACGCATTTCCCCCGTTTTTCACTCCTCTTAATGGGATTTTCCGAAAACAAAAATACGTATTTCTTAATTTTTAATGGACATTCCAAATACCAAATTTCATGTCTTTAAACTGTTCAGTTTTCGAGTTACACTCGTTTAAAAATTTCATCCCCCCTTTTTTAACCTTCTTATCGACGGTATATCCAAAAATCCTCCCTTAGCGAGCACCTACATTGTAATATGAACGTATTCTTAAAATTTCATTCCTTTATGTCCAGTAGTTTTGGCTCGGCGGTGATGAATCGGTCAGTCTGTCGGTCAGTCTGTCAGTCAGTCATGACAGGTTATTTTATATTAGATGTTGAATTTCTGACAATGGACAATGCGAGTTGTTTATGCTATTTTCATAATATTTGCAGGTCAACGAGAGAACTGTGGACACTGAAAAACGCTTTCCGCAGATTCAGTGAAATCGTTTCTCATAGCACAAATTTTAAACCGTAGTTGCATCCATGCTTTGGTAAATTGCTAGTAGGATAAAGAGCTACTATGAAGGTGCCGCGCCGGGCTGAGCGACTCAGACGGTTGAGGCGTTGACCTTTTGACGCAAACTTGGCAGGTTCGATCCTGGCGCAGTCCGGTGTTATTTGAAGGTGTTCGAATACGTCAGCCACCTGTCGGTAGATTTGATGATGATGATGATGATGATGATGATGATACTTGTTGTTCAAAGGGACCTCATAGCTAGTCGTCGACCACTAATGGTATGAGGTACAACGAAATGCGAATGAAAACTTCTAAATCAATCCACCAACTAAAATATAAAATGCATGATGATGAAAAAAATGACCATGAATCCAAAACAATCAGTGGATTCTGTTCACAATGCCATATATTCTCTGATAATGCTTGTTGTTCAAACGGGTCCAAAATCTATGACACCGGTCCCTCGCAATTGTACTAATCACTGGTAAAGAAGAACCATAGTGTTCCTCCTCCGAGTATAGTGGTATTAATCAGAGGTAAAGTAGACTCATGGTGTTCCTAGCATGGTTGTACTAATCACAGGTAACGTAGACTCATGGTGTTCCTCGCATGGTGATACAAATCACAGGCAATTTAGGTCCATGGTATGTCACACAAAAATGGCATCACTTACAGGTAACACAGATCCATGGTGTTCCCCACGAAAGGGTACTACTCACAAGTAAAGCAGACCATTGGTGTTCCTCACTTAGTAGGGCTGATCGCGGCCGCCGGTTTTCCCGTTGTTTTCCTCATATACTGGAACTAATCACAGGACACGCATAACCATGGTGTTTCTAACATAGTGGTACAAATCATAGGCAATGTAGAACCACGGTGCATCACACATTATGGTACCACCCACAGGTAACACAGACCCGTGGTGTTCCTCACATAAAGGCACTACTCACATGCAACGTAGACTCATAGTGCTCCTCATATAGTGGTACTAGTCACAGTAACACAGACCCGTTACGAATACAGGGAAACCAACCCAATTCAGCATAGCGAAAGTCGGGCCTTCCCACACGGATGCCTGGCCATGATGCCGCGCGTCCGCTCCCCCGCCTTGGTGGAATGCACACGATGGTACTAAACCCGTGGCGTTCCTTACATAATGGTACTAATCGCATGGTAATCCTCAATTAACGGTACTAATCACAAGTAACCTCTTGGTTCTAATTCATCATAGTCGCCTCTTACGACAGACAGCAGATACCGTGAGTGTATTCGTCTGCGTTCCCCACCCACAGGGAGTATCAGTAGATTTACTGGCACGTAAAATTACTCCTGTGGGACTAAATTTCGGCACATCAGCGTCTCCGAAAACCGTAAAAGTAGTTAGTGGGACGTAAAAAACTAACATTATTCTTACAAGTGTCGCAGGGTATTTGTAATGGAAGGCTTATTATTGGACATGAAGTGCCGATAGGTACAATGAAGTCTGTAATTGACCCATTTAATTAGAGCTTGCGTAATGCAGTAATAATTTTGATAATAATAATATATCTTACGTTCCAATAATTACTTTTTACGGTTTTTAGAGATGCCGAGGTGGCAGAATGTAGCCTCGTAGGAGTCTTTACTAACGTTTCCAAAACTACAAAATTACAAATTACAAATCAAATTTCAAATGAATCAATTAAAAACATAAACCAACATTACAGTTTAAAGAAATGTAGTGAGCTGATAAACCATAAGCACACCTCCATATTTGTATAAGAGTGTTGAGATTAATATAAGATAAAAACTGCATTTTATAATTTAAAAAAGAAATACAAAAATTAAAATAATATTCTCTGAATAAAATGCAAAACCATCTCAATGTTTTCAATTTTCATTACATCACCATGTAAAATACATTAAATTTGAAAACATTATTTGAAAATGAAATAAATCATTCCTCTATATTGCGATATCTTTACCATGTCCCAGCGAGCAATCTTGATTGAGCTTGTAAAGTCCACCAACGTCCATCCTCTCCTATCGTATGACTTTAAATTCCAATGCACTGCCGCCACTATCAACCAAGGTACAGCATTCACTTTTGATTTTTCCGCCAGCTGAAATTCTCCAATCATGAACTGCTTATTCAATAACGAAGACAGACCTCCTTTTATCGTGACGAAAGCGCTTTGTTGCTATTGGAACGATGTCGTTTATTACCGATTAGACTGATGATCTCCACTGTGTTTGTACTTCTTTGTTGTTAGAATTTGACAATACCATTTTCCATTTTCTTTGAAGGAATTTTTGCTCAATCGGTACTGGTCTCTGCAATCCTTTCAGTTGGTAAGTGTTGAAATTCTTCGTCGAGTGAAATTCATTTCTTTATTTTCGTTCCTGCGAGAGACTGTCAAGTATAACAATGATGTGCGGAAAGCAGGATGTGCCTATGTCAACCACCTCTTACGTCAGGTAAAGGAGCTCTGTTCGAGTTTGCAACCCTGATAGGGATTTAAGTATCGTTCTCCCCAGTGGAGCCTTATATTTCAGATCTACACAAATTAGGTTTATTTCTCCATGTGTAGTCGGCAAGTACAGCTGATCACGTCTCACGTCTCGAAAGATAGTGGCCTATACAAAGATCTATACGCTGTGTTATGTGTTTCGTTTGCGGGTAAAACTTGAGCAAAATACCATATTTTTATAAAGCAAACACATTAATATGGCCATAATTTTTGGATGGAATTCAGAGACCTAGTATGCTGCTGCATTAAGGTGTTGCTAACTTTATTAGTTAACGACGTCCAATTCTCGGTTAGCATATCTTTAAAATGATGTCGGAAAACAATTCCTAAGATTTTCAATTTAGTAACGATGGCCAGTGATCTATAGGCGCAGGTAATTGATGTCGGCCAAGAAGCGGCATTCCGAACTTTTTCTTATTTACCTTCGATCCTGAATCTTCTTCAAATTCGTGGATTATATTTAGAGTTCACTCTTCGTCGGACGGTTATGTTCGTACTGTCACTTTTTGTGCACTGAGTGTCAGGCCAGTTATACACTGATTTATTCTTCGAAGAAATGGTTCTAGCGCTACGATGAACCGAATCATGGAGAGGGGACATCCTTGACGAACTGATTTCCGTATAGGTATTTTCATAGTTAGATGTCCATTTATAATGATTTTTGAGGTGGCTGTCCCACACAGTCCTCTAATGCACTCGATCAATCTAGATTGAAAGGCAAAAGTTTGCATTGTGGACTATAGATACGGATGTTTGCTTCTGATGCTTGTTGTTTAAAGGGGCCTAACATCGAAGATCATCGGCCCCTATACGGATGTTTTATCCTGTCGAAGGCCTTACGGAAGTCCCATCTTACGAGTAGCGTTGGAGGAAGGTTAGATGAGGCACTAACAGATTGGAGATGATATTTTGACTTGATATCCCACCCGATTACCATCATCCGATGATCTCTTGCAACTGCAGTTTTATTCTAGATGCTATTATTTTAGGGAATATCTTGTAATCTGTATTTAGCAAGGTGTTTGGCCTGAAGACTGCCATTCGTAGAGGATGTGTGGCCTCTGTAGTATTTCTTGGCACACTTTCAACCTTTCTTCCCCTATTATTTCCCACATGATATTTTAGAATTCATCTGGTCCTGAAAAGCGATGATGCTGTGCTTGGGAAAGTGCAGAGAGTATTTCCGCCGAAGTAATATCTGCAATCAAACTTGGCCCATCTTCTTTATTCATTGTTGGTAGTCCATGCTGTAGAATGCTGTAGAAGTGCTGATTAACGTGTGGGTCACCATTGAATAATGTTGTGTAGTAGTCTGCACCGATTTGGAGTACGTGCTTCATATCCGAGTTTATGTGATCATGCTCATCCTGGAGTTTAGCAATTGCCTTCCTCATCCCTTTACGTCTTTCAGTCAAAATGTGGAATAGTGACGAACGCTCTTATTCAACTACTGAGGGTACTTTTGCAGGGATGCATGCCCCTTTCAGATGATTCCCTTGAATGTTAATGATTGTGTGTTTGATTTCTTTCATTTCATTAGTGACATTCTCTCCACTGGCTTGCTGTCGTTGAAGCTGGTATAACAACAATATAATAATAATAATAATAATAATAATAATAATAATAGTAATAATAATAATAATAATAATAATAATAATAATAATACAGTATAATAACAATTCAATGTATTTCTCTTTTCCTTTGCCCGTTGTTTGGAAATATTTTGAAAAAATAGTTTATTTTCTGGTTTAACAGTATCAGTGCATCATGTCATATGGTAATAGTATTTAGATCGTTTACTACGCAGTTTCATTCATAGTGTTCGAAACTCACTGCGGACATCTTGGTCGTACAGGAGGGACGCATTAAGTTTCCAGTATCCATACCCACGCAGAGGTGCTTGTACTGTTGTTGAGTAACGGAAGATGAGAGTGTGATGATCACTGAATGACATCGGTATAACCTCAAAACTGTGTAGGCTATTTATCATCTCTCGTGATATATATGCCCTATCGATTCTGAAAGGCGACCCGGCCCGGTAGAATGTAAATTGGACATCTGTTCCATATTTAAGTTCTCATACGTCATGTAAGTGTAATCCCTCAACAAGATATTTTAGGCTGCGACAGTTATTGAAATGTCCAGTTTGATCGCGATACACAGTTAAAATCACCGTCCAAAGTTACATTATTAATAGGACCCTGCGCAAAATATCTGATGTCATCTTCAAATAATCGTTCCCTGTAAAGACGCCCTTGGGAACCTGACGGAGCATAAAAATTAATAAAAAGAGTGTCCTCGCATTTCACAGCAGTAATTCTACTATTGGGATGGAACTCCGCTTCAGAAACAGTCAGTCCTGCTCTATATATTATAGTTGTACCTCTAAGTCATGGACCAACATTTCCTTTATATTCGTATACCGACAACCAGTCTAAGTTTGGATCATCGACTTGTTGAAGAAATAGTATATCTGTGTCATAAACCCTGAGAAAATCCTGAAAGAGAGCTCGCGTAATCAGACTTTTCACGCCGTCTACATTTATGGTCTTCTTCTTCTTATTCTTGATATTTGATTGGGCTCAGTATTTCACTAACACCCAGTTCCAATATACATTCATGGTAGTGAGACAACGTAGGAAAGTTATCTGCAGAAACAAGGAGAGAATCAAAGTAATTGTAGTAAAACCCATCCTAGTAAGAAAGTTATGATTAAGCTGATCTGATCAATACACCTTCACCCATGCTTTGGTCTCCACTCTCTGTTATTTAAGCCGACTGCGTGAGGTACTACGCTTTTGGGTGCTGTACGTTTTTGATTCGTCACGTGCAGCGTATTTGTTGACACATTTCATCTGAAAGTTGTGAAAGTTCTTGTTACTGCCTGTCGTATTCGGGGTTGTCTTGTCACCTGGTAGCGAGGTCACTGCACTTTCACTAACACTCGGTCCTCTTGTTGTGTTAGGATCAATGACAAGGTTAGGAATGGGAGAATTTTCTGAATCTGGTGTAAACTCCATCTCTCCACTGCGCAAAGAAACAGACTTTGTTTGTTTGTTTGTTTGTTTGTTTGTTTGTTTGTTTGTTTGTTTGTTTGTGATTGGATGGTTTTTAAAATCTGGGTTTGTATTCTGTTTTGTAAAGTGAGTGTCTCCTGTTGTTATACGGGTGTTTTCCTGAATTTCCATATCCTTAGACCATGTTTTTCGTGTAATTGTTGTATCTACTGTATGTTTCATTCTAACTGGGTTCTCTTCGGCTGCCACCTGATCTACAGTCTCCTGTGGTGTCTGAATATTTCCCCCTTCCCAAAGTTGTCAGTACAAAGTGTCATAATTGCTTCTCCCATACTCCTAGGTAAAGATATGTCCTCCATGCTGTCAGCTGATTGGGAGGTTTCTTTAAAGTCGTATTGTTGTTTATTCAGAGTGTGAATAATGCTCTCTAATACGGTTGGGTATTCAGGCGAGAGAGTTCCGACTTCTGCAATTGTTGTGTTGCTTAGTGTACTGCTCCCATCAGACTCGTCTAATGCAGAGCTGCATGTTTGTTTAATACTCAGCGCGGGACGGGCTATTCTAATGGGACAATCGGTTTGGAGTTGTGTTGTTTCTTTGTAGTAGAAACATAATTTTGATTTTCCTTCGTACGATAGAAGAGTTCTACAATCATTCACCATAAGCTGAGACGGGATAGGATACTTAATTTCTATTTCTACAATTCGGATGCCATTACTTACATCGCCGAATTCGTAAGCTTCATTCCACCGTTCTTTCTGGATGTCCTTGACTACTCCATATGCAGAGAGAACTCGTGCAAAGCGATCATTGCTTATTTCTGAAGGGAGGTTGAACACACGTACTCTTTTAGTTAAAGTGTTCGCTGCCGAAATCGTTACTTTAGTGGTACCACCATTAGCTATACGAACAGGTTTCACTCCTTTCTGATGTTCTAGAACAGGGCCTCTCAGGGTGCATGCGCGTGGTGCATGCACTGTGCACGGTGCAAGAGACGACTTGGCTTGGTTGACCAGAGTGCAGACCCCCCACTCCTCGATTTGGAGCAATAGCGCTTACTCTCTCTTTCCTCACGCCTGTCTCGCTCGCTCAGCCTGTCTCCCTCTGCCCCACTTGCGCCGTAGCGCTCCAAATTCAAGCTGACTTGAGCCGAGCATAGGCGAGTTGACCCGAGCTTAGCCGAGTAGCCCAGAGACGAAGCGTTGATCCGAGCCATGCCGAGCGGCAGCGATGCACAGTGCACGGAGCTCTTGCGCCTCTATCTGCACGCGTGAGATTTTGGCCGTTTGAGAGGCCCTGTTCTAGAAGGTTTTCATAAAGAGTCACAGATATTAGTTTTATGTAGGCCTACACAGCATTTCCCCGTTATTTAACTGTATTGCAAACACTTGGTCTCTGTTAAGTTTTAGTTCGTTACGAATCCAACGATGGATTTCTGAAGGTGAAGGCCTATTATTCATGTCTTTAAAACACATTTTATGGGTTTTTTCCAGATACTTGCCATGATTGTACAGAAAATTTTTCAAGTCTGCATATATCATTAAACGAGATGTCAGAGAGTGAAGACAAGAAACCTGAGATGATACTTCATTACGACCCAAAATTCGGAGCTGATGTTGATAAATTGAGTGCTAGGTACGATGTGGCTAGATCAACAAGAAGGTGGCCGATGGTAATCTTTTTCCACATCCTAAACATTGCAGGTTTAGACTCAAGAATTATTTTCCTGGGAAAGAAAAGTAAATACTCCGACAGACGTGAGTATCTCAAAGCTTTGGTTCATGGTTTACTGTTGAAGCAGCTTCAAAAGAGAGCACTAATAACAAGTCTGCCAAATGAAATTAAATGTCTGCTGGAGAGATACAAACTGAAAGAGCAATTAGAAGATGGCTTGGAAGATGTTTCTGAACCCAGCATCAATAACAGAGAAAGATGTCAACCATGCTACAAGGAGAAAAAGAAGTATTGCTGTAGCAAATATGCGTCTGAAAAGTGCGAAACCTACTTATGTCTGAACAGACATGCAAAAATCGTCTGCAAGAAATATCTTCTCATGGACGGTATAGAAAGTGTCAGTGACTCTGGCTAAATTAAGAGTAACTATAAAAACTTGTGCTGAAGATATCTACTAAGAAAAACATGAGAAATGATGAATTACATTCATTTATTCACATTTAATTTGGAACTTCTGTATTGTAGATACTTTACTAATATAATAGTTTTTCATGTATTACCACCATGTGGAATTTCTAAATAATCAGCTTGTTCCCTTTTACTGTGGTGTTGTTAATTCCTTCTAGTAGATTATATGAGATGCATAGTTGTTGGCGAATCTTCTCCATAGATGCAAAAATTATTTCCATTTTGATGTTACATTTGTAATTTTAAATTACCGCGTATCCTATAATGTGTACGTAATAATTTCGTGTTAGCCATATCAGCAGTCGGGCTACTACAGCCTCCATGTTATTCTGTATTACGGTCTGAATATGGAACCTGGTCTTAGTTTCACGTACATGGATCTACACTGGTTACAGTTAATGCCACAAGTAATCATACGCCTGTGCTGACAAACGGTGTGTAGCATTGTGTCAGCTGCAATGCGATATTTGTTGGGGCTAGAGCAATAGGACTTATGGAATTATAAAACAATACGTTCCTTTATTTTTAGACATCTAAGATTTGACCAAACTGTGTATATATTATCTAGTATTAAAGATATAATGTCAACAAGCACAAACAGCCATCGTGTCATAAGCATTCGTACAGATGTGAAAGCATACTGTGAACAGGGTTGTAAGCGCAGTTCTCATACCGCCCATAATGCAAGATTGCGGCTGTTGTATAACGTTCGGAAACAGCTTCATACCCCTCATTAATCACTGGATATTAATCCAACTGAGCAGTTTGGAGACCAGGATACGGAAAAGCCAAATTACGAGCAAGGCTACCATTGTAACGGCTTTGCAGCAAAAATGAGCCTCTATTTCCAATGGAGTAAAAAAAAACCTCCCCGAATCAATGTCACGGCGTCTTCAAGCTGGCATTAAGGCGAAGGGAAAACCTGGAGAGAGACTGCATTCAGTTAATTCACAACAAACATAGTACGCGTACGAATACTTTTGACACGATAGCCTTTTGTATTTCTTGATATTATTTCTTTAATACTAGAGATTGTATACACGTTTTGTTCAAATCTTAGATGTATAAAAATTAGAGCTGTCGATTTAATCGATTAATCGAACCGATTAACAGATTAGTGTAAACATCCGACTAACCTGTGCTTTAGTCGATTAACCGAACCGATCAAAATATTGTAATGCAGCGAAGGAAAAATAACTGTTTTTCGTGGCAAAAACCCTATGAATTGTATTGTTATTTGCCATTTGGTGTGCCAGACGCAGCTATTGTATGATGGACTGGTCATTAAAGTAAGCTAATGTTCATATCTTTCTCTCATACTATTGTAGTATATTTGCGTACCTTTACAAAACACAGTGAGGCTGCATAATGGATTGCTGAGGGGAAGGACACTTGAAGCGACTGTCATTAAGAAATTTCCAGGAGTTTCTAGGTAATGTGGGAATGAGCAGATACCAATTGCTAGAAAGATACAGTAGAAAATATAACAACTTAAACCTCAGTTTGTGTGCGGTTGTTATACAGCAGGCAGTGTATATTTGCATTCATTGTTTGTGAACTTCAGTTACAAATACGACTTATGAAACGATGCGCGGAAAAGTTGATGAATTTTCCGAACTTCAACTAGCCGACTGTTAGAAGGTGACAGACAGGAAAAACAGTGTTTTGGAACAAATGCGTTAAAACGTTATGTTGGAAGAACAATTAGACTTCAATATCATCTTAAACACACTCATCCCTTCCAGATTGTACCTGCATCTATCAATGTCTCAACCAGTTCATCTTCTCAGTCAATTCTGGAGCACCTAATTGTGAAGCCTGTGTCCTCTAATATAGAAACTGAAAAAACGAAGGAACTAGTGAAGTGGATTGTGCAGGATAGCAGGCCGTGATGTCTCTGATCGTAGTATTGAAGTGGTTTCACTTACTATTTTCTTTCCAGAGACTCGGTAACAAAAAACAAGTTGTATGGCGTAGAAAGGTCAAATTATTAGATGAACTGAAACAAGGAGAATTTGATAATCTCGCGGGTTTTTATCATCCATATCTAACCGTAGCTACCTGGGGGTTACAGCCCAATGAATTGATTCGAATGTGTAGTATCGTCATTCAACATCACAAGTTAAACATCAAAGAGTAAACCACAATGCCGCTAACTGTACAGACGAGTTTGAAGATGTAGTTCGTAAATGGGGTTGGAAGACAAAGTTATCACTGTTTCCTCCGACAATACAAGAATTATCGTTCTAGGAGTTGAGAGACCAAAGTACGACGATTTTTTGTTTTGCAGTTCACACTCTACAATTACCGATTCGACCGATTACTCGATTAAAAACGATCGGTTAAGTGATCAAAAATTTTAATCGATCGACAGATCCATTAAAAATAAAGGAATATTTTTTTAGTAATACCATTAGTCCTAATACTCTAGCACCAATAACTATCCTATAAGCGCTGGCTTAATGCTACACACAGATCGTCAGCACAGGTGTACGAATACTTTTGGCGGTATCTGTATGTACCCTCCGCTGCCAAAATTGATATATCCGAAATAACTGAAGACACCAACGTGAAAAAAATACTGTCCGTAATTCTGCGTTCAGCTTGTAATTCGGTTAAGAAAATACGTACGTTCCAATTATCCATTTATTTATTCAGGATCAGCAACAGAAAAACGCCGAATTACAAAGATCCGAGCTATATACAATATATATTAATCTGAAATGAAATGCGAGCGTGAAGAATGACCACTACTCCGCTGCGCCCGTAATATTACGAGCGAGACATCCATCCGATTATAATTACGCAATACTCGCAATGTTGACATCAGAAATCATTCACACTCTGTGGGCGTATACAGCCTTCCCTCTGCAGTAGACGGAAAGTTATTTAATGATCATCCGTTGATTCACTCATGAGTTACTACTACTACTACCACTACTACTACTTCTACTACTAATAAAATGTTTTCATTTCTCCCGTGGAGGGGGAGGCGTGCCTCTTTAGACTGTGACGCCGTCTTTCAGGCCGGGAGATTTGTTACGGTGAAGGAGATGCACGGAGAAGGTGAGGGGGTTGGCGGCCGTGGCCTATGCTAGGAACTGTCCCGGCATTTGCCAGAGTGCAGGAGAATGGAAAACCACGGAAAACCATTCTCAGGACAGCCGACGGTTGGGGCCAGCCGTGAGGTCCAGCCCTGTCCCGTCTCCTGAATGCAGAGGCGTAGAGCCACGGTAGAGCCGTGGCCACACTTCCTCTGCTCGGTTGGCCGGTCGGAGTGCAGAGCTGTTGGACCACGGACCGAGACCCACTCTGCATCTACCGACGTATTACTACAAATACGACACTCTGTTTTATTAGCTGTGAGATGTCCAGAGCCCAAGCTGGCACAGGTACGTGTCAAGAATGAGTAAACTATGTCGTCCGCCAGCAAAGAGCGTAATCTAGCTGGCTCCGAAGTTATAAGAGGTATTCGTTTAGACGTGTGCGAGTACAGTTCACGAAGTGCGCTTAAGTACTGATATTATTTGGAAGATGTCTGACAATCACATCGACGAATATGAGCATTATAACTTCGAATATGATAGACACCTGTTCGCCGGTCACAGTGGTAAGCAGAGAACAAAGAAGGAAGCTGAAGAACACACTAATCACATCAATCCCAGTGGACATAGCCGTAAAATCGTTCAGAAGTTACATAATGCTGATCAGAAGAAGAAGCTGGAGAACTTGAAAAGCGGTCCCAAGAGTTAAGTGTTTCAGCTGTGGATATTTCCCAATGGACTGCTTTTCGTGCCGCGGAACGGATTAAAAACGTTTATGGCTGTTACATTACGGACTAGTGATCTCGTGGTTGGAAGTATTGTGAAAGAAACTAGAAAACTTTGAATCGATTACTCAGAAATGTTGGAAGTTTCAAGCAGTTGGGTTATACCAACTCTTTGTGCACTACATTTTCCCTATCCACATATAATTGTTACTCACCCGCGAATCTCTTCTTCTCATCTTATCCTGCTCGACGGCGGACATCGCACATCTATTGTACACCAAACGAGAGATTCTGTTTCTGCGAACTTTTATTACAACCCATGAAGGTGCTTCGTAGTCGACAGCAGTCCACATTCAACTACCTACAGAACTACTGCACTTGGCTACCTCTCTCATCACCTCGTTGTACCCCTCCTTATGTCATGTGAAGTTCACGCTACTAGCTTTCTCATTGGATATATTCACAATACTCTGAACTTTTCTGGCATGTTCTAACCACTCCTCCTGCATATCAGTATATTTAGTACCACAAAAACGGCTGAATTTCTTTCAGCGTCTTTCATGTGGTTTGGTGAGGTCAGAAAAACAGCACCCTGGTTCGAGCTGACCTCTCATTACTTCATGAACAAGGTGAGCAGCGGTACGGCTGATGATAGCAGTCTTTATTGTTTGCAAAATTTTAAGGGTTAAGAACTTGCTATGAGACTTGCTTTTAGCGAGTGTGCTACTCCTCGCATTTATTATGGACTTAGCTGCTGGGCGGAACAGTGCGGCGGCTCGGGGAGCATTGGCTAGAAAAGAACATGAATGGGAGCGTATATTACGTGTGCTGTGCTCAAGCTTGGACGGCAACTATGAAAATTGTATTGTTCACTATCATATGGTTTTACGCAAGGTCCCACACCGCTGGCTGCGCAGAAGCGTGTGACGGGGAAAGTCATGTCCATGCGCGTACCGCCATGTTGCGGACGCTCCTCAGCTTGACGAGGAAATCGTATGGAATTCATGCATGAACTTACATTTCGCATATTTGAAAACACCCGACCTAGTAAATGAATGACAGCCTACACCGACTACCGTGTACACACGCAATAAATATACATAATATCAAGATTGTGGTAATATTAAAAGGTACTTCTGTATAAAAAACTGAGCAATCTACACAGATTCTTTGGATAGCCCATAGGTGGCGCACATTAAAAATTAAAAAAAAACCTTTAGGAGACTGAATAAGAAGACTGAAAAATACACTACTACAAAAATAAATAAATATAAATAAACACATATTTAAATTTCAGTCCCCGAAAACAGGTAAATAGTATAAAACCCTACGGATACCTCATAAGTGATAATGTCGCTCATTTTAATATAAGGGTCATGTTGCAACTGTTTTGTTTGAACATTCGGGACAGATACATGGAAATAAAACCTAGGCTCTACACTTTTGATTTATTGAAAATACGAAGACATGTTCAAATGACAGCAGTCTACAACTTAAGTACGATTACATATCGTGAGATAAAAATTGCCCGTCTCTTAGCAGACTGGAGGGCACATTAAATATTTACAAACTCCTGTACCGATAGCAATTATCTTCAATATCAACAAAAAGGAAACCTGTAAAATAAAAAATTTCTAAGAAAGGTAGCCAACGGCCGTAGCCGTGTTGAAACACCGGATCCCGTGAGATCTCCGAAGTAAAACGACATTGGGCGTGGTCAGGTGCTGGATGGGTTGCCACGCGTTGTTGGTGGGGGTAAGGGAATGGAGGAGCGGAACGGAACTGGCCACCCTACCGCACGTAAACTCCGGCTCAGGAACACCTCTGCGGAGTTTCGGACCTGCCTTCGTGCAGAATAACCCTTACCTTACCTTACCTATGAAAGGTACATAGCTTATGGTTCCTCTTCTATAAGTCATTACAGCAAGTTTTAATCAATTCTCTGAACATATTGTTTAAAAAGTACATGACTGCAGAAATCTTTCTAAAACGATCAGGTACATTTTTTGTCATTTTCTGAATATGAACTGCCGGCTCCGCTGTGTAGGGGTAGCGTGTCTACCTCTTACCCTGAGGCCCGGGATTCAATCCCCGGTCAGGTCAGAGATTTTTACCTGGATCTGAGACCTGGTTCGAATTCCACTCAGCCTACGTGATTACCATTGCGGAACTATCTGACGGTGAGATAACGGCCGAGAGGA
This sequence comes from Anabrus simplex, assembly GCF_040414725.1. Classification (NCBI taxonomy): domain Eukaryota; kingdom Metazoa; phylum Arthropoda; class Insecta; order Orthoptera; family Tettigoniidae; genus Anabrus; species Anabrus simplex. The sequence goes on along the minus strand of NC_090266.1, from coordinate 432,479,223 downwards.
TTCGTCGTGCTGACCACACGACACCTCGTGCAGGCCTTCAGGCTGAGCAGCGATCGCTTCGTAGGCCATGGGGTTTGGTTTGGTTCGGATATGAAATAACCTAATTGGATTAGTAGAAGTTCAATTGTCATTTCTATGCGATTTGGACTTAGGTAAATGCTGCCTGACATTCATTACACTAGCGCTAGTCTGCCTCTATTGTGTATTTCTTAAAATAAAATAAATGTCTAGGGTTAGAATGAGTTGCTCTGAGTCGTTTAGGAAAGTTGTAATTTAAGATGTGAAACCCTCGTCATAATATTATCTTTTTAAATACCCGTATTACTGCTTTTACAAACTCAATCTCAAATGACATTATCTGAGCACAAATAAAAATTGAAAGTGCATTCTAATTTTTATCGAATATGGGCACCATGATTTACACCAGAAAAAATGAAGCTGAATGTAAAACACTTGCAAGAAGATTAAAATCATAGTTAAACAGTTATTTTGATTAGCGTTTTCTAATGCAGACTAGGATTGACAAGACCGAGCTCGATAGCTGCAGTCGCTTAAGTGTGGCCGGTATCCAGTATTCGGGAGATAGTAGGTTCGAACCCCACTGTCGGCAGCCCTGAAAATGGTTTTCCGTGGCTTCCCATTTTCACACCAGGCAAATGCTGGGGCTGTACCTTAATTGAGGCCACGGCCGCTTCCCTCCCACTCCTGGCCCTTCCCTGTCCCATCGTCGCCATAAGACCTATCTATGTCGGTGCGACGTAAAGCTACTAGCAAAAAAAAAAAGGATTGACAAGTTTATAATGAATTTTATTTAGACTTTATATTGTCATTACATTCCTGACCTGGTCGAATAACTGGAAACAGGCAGTGGACTTTCATTCTTATTTTCATTGTCAAATTTTTATGGAATAGCGTATTAACAGTTGTATTCTTTTAATATAAAGCAAGTGTAGAAAAATGAGAGCTTAAGACATAGGATACTAATAAATCATTTTTCAGATAATTGATAATAATTTGAAGCAGTACTTTACCCTAATATTAAAAGCGTTATATCAAGCTTTATCAATCATGTCTTACGGATTCTAGGCCCAGGTTTATCAAATTTGTAATAACGGTAGGTCTACACAGTCTGTATGAAAATCACTTAGTCTTTTTCAGAACAGCTGTTTAGTTCTAAATAATTATCCCTGATGAATTGGAAAAGGGCAAACAAGAAAAATAAGAAGCCAAAAAATTCTAAATTTCATGTCGTCCTGCTCTCTAAATTATCCACCCTATAACCTGTTTAGTTCTCGATTATGGTCATTGAAAGTTATTTTATGACAGTTCAATTTCTACTCGCATTTGAAAAGAAATATCAGATCCCTTCTGATAACAATCTGTACAAATGAAGGCGGCACACGAATTGACATTCGTGAATACCTTTCTATTCCACGCGTAAGGCCTAACTTTATGCCTAATATTGCCGATCAGTTTAACTACCGTAATGTATCAGCTCCCACATTTCTTGAAAATATTTGACAATATATTATCACTCCGTCACATATAATACTACAACAGATCCACTAACAGACATGATTAAAATCGAAAACATGCACGGGTCTGTAAACATTATCACGTGCTACCCATGCATTCGAAGCTGAAGCGCCCGCAACATGGCGATGCGCGAAAGTGTTCAATATTCCACATAGCATCAGCGCGCTCTGTGAGTCTAAATAAGTAATATTAAAGTCTTTGGTTTTACGGGTCTTTGTATCAGAACTTGGTCGACTTTCGGAAATACTATGTAAACAAACTGGTGGTGTTAGTTGTGTCTAGCAGCTTCGATATCTTATTTTGGACGTCACGTGCAAGCACATTCCGAACCAGAAGAACTGAACTTCCTTTACGCTGAAATCTCATTCTCAACACGTACTGGTAGATTATTACAGATTGCCTTGTTTCTTGTTGGGAAAAAACCTGCAACCCGTTTTCCAGTCAGTGACCGGATCAGGGATGAAATGAATGAAGCCCCCTTCATTTTGCGGCGAGGATAGGAATTGTGCCGACTGCCGAAGCCTGTCGCGCTCCTATGGGGCAATTATTAATGAATGACAGATGAAATGAAATGATATTGGAGAGTGTTGCTGGAATGAAAGATGACAGGGAAAACCGGAGTACCAGGAGAAAAACCTGTCCCGCCTCCGCTTTGTCCATCACAGATATCACATGGAGTGACCGGGATTTGAACCACGGAACCCAGCGGTGAGAGGCAGACACGCTGCCGCCTGAGCCACGGAGGTTTCCCTTGTTTCTTGTGAATGTTATTAATCCATTTTTAAAGCGATTTTCATTAATTCTTTATGGAGATTTGTTCTGAAAGGTTCTACAACATGAATAAAGGGAGGACAAAATCTTATGAAAATGAAATGGCTTTTAGTGCCGGGAGTGACCGAGGACAAGTTCGGCCCGTCATATGCAGGTCTTTAGATTTGACGTCCGTGAGCGAGCCACGCGTCTTGATGAGGATGAAATTATGATGAAGACGTAATATACTCCAAGACCCCATGCCAGCGGAATTAACCAATTAACGTTAAACTTCCAGACCCTGTCGAGAATCGAACGCGATACCCCTGTGACCAAAGGCCAGCACGCTAATCATTTTGGCATGCAGATACACAATCATATGAAAGTATAGCATTGTTCTTTGAAAATATTAAGCCACTCAGAGTTTATTTTCTGCAATTTGGATTAACACCAAGAGTAGCATATTTCTTGTTCTGACAATTCACCCACGACTTGCCTGACCCATTTCCCAGCACCAGCGTCCGACTTCGCTCTCTGCTCTTTCAAGGTAACCGATGGCGATCACCATCCCGATTTCTGTCAGGTAGTGCCTCAGTGCAGCATTGGTAGCAATGCGATCAACGTGTCGTAACAGAGGATTTCGATCACCTAAAGACATAATATAATATTAATGTGAAATATTACCGTCTCTGAAGGTAGCTTTACACACACTAGATGAATATTCCGATTTTAGTGAATTCGAGAATAATCTTCTATTGGTAGTGTAATGTTTTTCATCAAATTGTGCACGACTTTGATGACGCAAATAGTGTTGTTACTCCAGGTTTGTTACAAAACGATAAAACGGCTTAGGACAAATTGTAGTTATTATTTTCACCCTTTTTTATGCAAGAAGTAGTCAATGAAACAAATATTACAAGTTTGTCTTTAAGAAAATGCCGCCGACTTCAAGATCACTTTTACAACAGTGGGGAAACACTACTCCAAACATTTCCAAAGAAGACATGCTCCTTGAAACATATAAGTTGCCCACCTTCTTTTCTTTAGAATTTTCGTATCCCACTGTCGGCAGACCTGAAGATGGTTTTCCGTGGTTTCCCTTTTTCACACGAGGCGAATGCTGGGGCTTACCTTAATTAAGGCCACGGCCGCTTCCTTCCAACTCCTATGCCTTTCCTATCCCATCGTCGCCATAAGACCTATCATGTCGGTGCGACGTAAAGCAACTAGCGAAAAAGTTCTTTAGAATTACCAGTTTTCGACGACCCTTGGTTACCCGGTATGGGTAATTTTTATTGTTTTCATACCAAGATGCATAGGAATTTGTAAAGCATGTTCAGTGTTTATGATGAATAATACGTAAGACGTATTTGTCTAACTCTAAAATTTAGACGTATATTTTTACTCAAATTGGGCAGCCCTGAAGATATTTTATTGAGTGTTTCAAGGTGGACAGGAACATATATGCTGATGTCTTTATTGCTCTTTCAGTATTAGTTTGATGTTTGTCTAATTGTTGGCCTTTTATGATGGGCAGCCTTGAATTTGCTAGATATAGTGTTGTTATATTTTGAGTGAGAAAGTGAAAAAATTGCATAAGCAAGAACTTTCATAATCTTAGCTATGTTAATAGATGCAACTGCATTGAATATTTCTGTCGCTGAATATGGAAAATAAAGGTATGGGAACCACGACAAAACTATATTGTTACACGGTTGAGACTTTTAACGTACAGTATCACATTTTAAAGAAGTGCGAATGTGTGTTTTTCCCAATCAACGCTTACTTTTAGGATTTACAAAATGTATTTCCATCCAGTCAGTTTTATCAGCGTTGCTTAAATATTAAATGTTTTTCGCCTTCATATTTATCTTGGTTAATGTTTTGATTTTTAAATGATCATATGGAAGATAATAATTTAAATGTTTTACCACTGAAACTGACCGCATTCTCTGTTGCCATTGATGTGGACAATAATGATGATGATTTTCTTCCTTTCTTAATCTGTTTACTCTCCAGGGTTGGCTTTTTCCTCGGACTCAGCGAGGGATCCCACCTCTACCGCCTCAAGGGCAGTAACCTGGAGTTTCAGACTCTGGGTTGGAGGATACAACTGGGGAGGATGTCCAGTGCCTCGCCCAGGCGGCCTCACCTGCTATGCTGAACAGGGGCCTTGCGGGGGGATGGGAAGACTGGAACGGATAGACAAGGAAGCGGCCGTGGCCTTAAGTTAGGTACCATCCCGGCATTTGCCTGGAGGAGAAGTGGGAAACCACGGAAAACCACTTCCAGGATGGCTGGGGTGGGAATCGAACCCACCTCTACTCAGTTGACCTCCCTAGGCTGAGTGGACCCCGTACCGCCCGCCGTATCACTTTTCAAATTTCGTGGCAGAGCCTGGAATCGAACCCGGGCCTCCGGAGGTGGCAGCTAATCACACTAACCACTACACCACAGAGGCGCACCCTCTCTAGTTGCTTTATGTCGCACCAACGCAGATAGGTCTTATAGCGACGATGGGACGGGGAAGGCCTAGGAATGGGAAGGAAGCGGCCGTGGCCTTAATTAAGGCACAGCCTCAGCATTTGCCTGGTGTGAAAATGGGAAACCACGGAAAACCATCTTCAGGGCTGCCGACAGTGGGGTTGGAACCCACTATTTCCCGGATGCGAGCTCACAGCTGCGCGCTCCTAACCGCACGGCCAACTCGCCCGGTGATGACGATTTTACTTATTCATGTAAAGGGCTTGGAAAATCCTGGTCAAGACCTCATTTATTTAGTCTATACATAGTCTTGCCTGGTGACTTTTAGTGCCGGGAGGGTCCGAGGACAAGTTCGGCTCGCCAGATGCAGGTCTTTTGATTTGACTCTCGTAGGCGACCTGCGCGTCGTGTTGAGGAAGAAGTGATTATGAAGACGACTCATACACCCAGCCCCCGTGCCAGCAAAAATAACCAATTATGGTTAAAATTCCCGACCCTACCGGGAATCGAACCCGTGACCTCTGTGACCAACGGCCAGCACGCGAACCATTTGACCATGGAGCCGGACAGTCTTGCATGGTAACTTGTGTCGATGTACAATTTGTACTTTTGTTTACGATAGGAAATTGTGTTAGGATTAGGATGAAAGGACTGCAGCCCTTATGTTAGGGCATTCACCTGCAGTTGAAAAGAGTGACCATGGGAAAATACCTTTGGGATGACCAAGTGAGGGAATGAACCAGCTTCTCAAGTATGCTTCATTAGGAGGATTAATTCCGTTCTAGTCCTTCAAACCCATCTTAAATTCAAAGTACAGACAGAAATGGAACACGTCAACCGGGCTAGAAGGTGACCTTTCGACCAGACCAGCAGACAACAAAACATTCACAGTTCGGAATGAGAGATTTGTTAATAATAATAATGTTATTTGTTTTACGTCCCACTAACTACTCTTTTACGGTTTTCGGAGACGGCGAGGTGCCGGAATTTAGTCCCGCAGGAGTTCTTTTACGTGCCAGTAAATCTACCGACACGAAGCTGACGTATTTGAGCACCTTCAAATACCACCGGACTGAGCCAGGATCGAACCTGCCAAAGTGGGGTCAGAAGGCCAGCGCCTTAACCGTCTGAGCCACTCAGCCCGGCAGGGATTTGTTAAGGACGTCGGCCAGATACTGTATCTTCGGGTAATGTCTTGAACTTCAAAGATTTTTATTATACAGTATTTTCGCAACATCATCTATTATTCTAGGAGTTGAATCAGAGTATGCAATATGTACGCCGGCCCTGCGGTGTGGGGGTAGCGTGCCTGCATCTTACCCGGTGACTCCGGGTTCGATTCCCAGCCGGGTCAGGTACCTTTACCTGGACCTGAGAGCTGGTTCGAGGTCTACTCAGCCTACGTGATTAGAATTACGGAGCTATCTGACGATGAGATAGCGGCCCCGGTCTAAAAAGTCGAGAATAACGGCCGAGAGGATTCGTCGTGCTGACCACACGACACCTCGTAATCTTCAGGCCTTCGGGCTGAGCAGCGGTCGCTTGGTATGCCAAGGCCCTTCAAGGGCTGTAGTGCCGTGGGGTTTGGGGTTTTAGTAAGAATGTAAAGGAGAGGGCATATAAGTCTCTGACTAAGTTCCTCCTCTTCAGTTGTGTACACTTCTGTTTGGCCGGGGACACTCTGTACACAAAGTACCCGACAAAGTTTTCCACCTGAATTTCGCGAGCGATGCCAAATTTTTAGGAAAAACTGACTAAGGAAGGAAGAAAAATCAAGATCGAAGAACAAGCAGTGCATATTCATGACAAAAGTGCAACTTTAATATTTTGTAGTCGAGGTGTATCGTTGTAAACCGTATTATGTCCACCAAAGAAAAAAATGAGTTATATGTGTGTTTGGGTAGTTTTTCATGTACTCTTTTATGCTTCGAAATCAAATGGTTAATTGCTCTAGTGAAAACGAGGCTTCAAAAGTGACCGGCATTTAAAATCTATTTTTCTACACCGAAATGGCTACAGCAATCAGTATTGTGTCCATTGATATACTGTACTTTGTTACGCTAGATACGATAGAAATTGGATTTATTCCCAGTTCGTATATTTAACCCTAAACAATATTAGACTCTACTACAGAACTATTCTCAGAATTGTATTAGTATTTCATCACATGATGTAAATATATGCTGTGGATAAAACGCAGCTGGGACTAGATTTACGACGTACATCTCTAGCGTTCCTGTTTCCCATAAATCAGTCAGTCACCGGGAAAATCCTTTAAGAAGGCGGCTACCTCTAACAATGCCACAACACTCACCAATATAGGCGTATGCACTTTATATAATTTCGTCGAGCAAATCTACACCAAGGCAGTACCAGTAACAGTGAAAAGGAAGGAGATCTGAAGATGAGTTCACGTTTCGAGACTAATGGCCACGGCAACGTAAAAAAGAAGGAACAACGACACTAATATTAAAACGATTAGCACTAGAAGCAAAAATTAAACCGATATTAAAAGGAGCAGCATAATATATTTCTAAATACATTTAGAAGTGATTCGTCAGTACTGCTTGGCATTAGGCATACCCCACAATTTCTCGGCATATTTCACTAGCTGACAACTTCCTAATATACCATAGTATTTTCGATTTCCTACAGTTTAGCTGGAACCAGATTTAAAAGTTTTCTATGCACAATAGTTAGTTTCATAGGATACTAAGGAAAAGAAGCAAACCAAATGCATCGCGTGATGATGATGATAATAATAATAATAATAATAATAATAAAAATAATAATGAGAGGAAGAAGAATTTCGACACTTGTCACTAACATCTTCAACGTACAGTATATTCTGGATCTGCATACTATTCCAGTTTTTCACTCCATGAATGTACTTGAAAATAAAAATGAACTCTGCATTGTGGAACAGTTAAGTACTGGTAACTCAGTTTACGTAAGCTGGCAGTATTTAACCAACGGAAGTAAAGTGAGTAAGATATACATTTTAAGCTGAATTATATCGCTATTGCATTCGTGTTAAACGACAGGAAATGTGAATTTCAAGTGTATATCCATTCATAGGAATTATATATATATATTGTACCAGGAAATGATTATGGGGCCAGAGCATGGGAAGGATCTCAGGTAGTGTTCGGTTACTTATTGGAGCAGGTACATTGATGGATAGTATCGCAGGGCGAATAATAGGTGCTAAAATCTTTTTGACAATATTTACTTAAAATATTCGTGAAAATCATCCTGCAGTGGAATCGCCAAACTCAAATTTTCTGCCAATATTTTCAAAAATGCAATATGAAATATCGATGCTGTTGTATTCAGAGACATCCACTTGATTAAAAATGTCCAAAATAAATATCACCCTTTTAGAGATTGTAAACAATCTACAGTTCATCTAAGATCTTTGAAATTGATTTAAATACCAAAATAACACTTTGCACATTGAATTTCATTAAGTCCATCACTTGTGATGCAAACCTACAGTTTTCTAATATTTTTTGAACATAATATTAGCACGCACTTCCATGAATAAGTTGATAATTCAAATAAAAATATTTGATCACTTGCTGTATACTCCTACAGTTCATCTAAGTTGAGAAAATAAACTAGTGCACTTGCAAACCCTAGAGTTCATCTACGTGAAATTACTTCAAGTTATATAAGATTTTAAAATGAATTTACAGTTCAAAAACACAAATATGAAGCCTTCTTGAATTATTATGAATAGCAAGCTGAAATTCACAAGAAGCACTTTACTGTTGCTGGAGCACTATGATTAACTGAGTGCTTTGCTAAAAGTCAGTCAGTGGGATCACTCACTCAAAATATGAGAAGATCACCTGGAATCTGCTTATAAGTGTTGGTGTTGCGTTGTCCTGCGGCTTGATGTCTGGAACATTCTGCAGCGTGCACCCAAGGCTCAAACTCAGCACTAGCAGCGTGACAAGTCCAGACAGTGAAGTTACCACGTTAATATCCCTCGCCGACGTCCCTCGATGGGTACCATGATCGAAGAAACCACGTTAATCCCACGTTGGAAACGACGTTCGATGCAGCAGAATCTCACGACACTTTGCCAAGATTTCCGTTGTTCTTTTAGAGATAATGTCGGAACACGGAAAGTTCAATTGGCACTATAGAGCTTTCAATTATCACTAAGATTGATATTATACACCGACAAAGTCTCAATGCACAGTTCGTAACATTGGTTTTACGGTGTTGAATATGTGACTTAGAATATTACAGTCTATACTACAGCATGATTTGTAAGTTAGGTTAATGAAGTAAGGACTTACAATCGTTTTCAAAACGGAAACAGTTTTTACACACACACATTTTATGGAATTAGGATTTAACACTGTCACAGTTCATAAGTCACTTATTATATCCGAGGTTCGACCGTAGGATAATCATCAAAGTCCATAAAACACTGGAAAAATGTCATTAACATCGGTCTCTACAACAGTCTCTGGAATAATACTGTTCATAGATTAAGAAGATTTTATGACTGAATTTTCACAACACAAGTCCGTACGACTTAATATGGCCATAAAAAGTTCTTAATATTCTGTTAGTTTCTCGTAGTAGTGATCGATAGTTCGAGCAAATGCACGAAAAAGTAGTCACTTTTAGCCTAGCTATCTGTTGAATGTTTAGTGGAAAAGTATCTCACAAAGTTCACAATTGTACTAGTGTAGGAGAAATGCGTCTCAGAATCATTAAAATGGTCACAAATTAGAAGTTTAGTTTATCACACGCAATGTCTTAGAATACTGCCACAGTCAATGATAAAGTTCAGAATTACGTGAAAATGACAAAGTCCACAATATCGTTTACTGAAAATGAAATACTTGACACTTCAATTCACAATTATTTTATACTTCACTCGGTTAACACACTCCTAAATAACGACGATTTAGTCGGAGAAAATTTTAGAACATTTCCTTCGTCGCGACGCGGCAGAAACTTTACTTGCGACGTCTTCGCACAATTTCAAAGTGTTCGAGTGAGACTTCTACGTCCTCGCGGATCGCGACGGAGCAAACTGTCCTTCTGTCATAATCGCAGAACACACTCACTGGCTATACGCTCAGTTCATTGACCTATTTATACCTGGCTGCGAGCAGCGCTCGGAATCAGGTGATGAACTTTAACTTGTTATATCTTGGGAACCACTGGACGGATTGATCTCAAATGTGCAAGGATTTACTTTATTAATATTGGCTACAATTTAGTGTTAGTCTCATGTTAATTGATCCAAGCCTTAAAAAGTTCAAAAAATGGTTTCGAGAGAATTCTGAGGAGAGGGAAACTACAGGCAGTGCTGACGTCACTTGACCTTGCTTCACTCATTTGGTCTCCCGCACGCAGTGAGGTGAGAACGAGAACATTCTCTCGCACAGCTGTTCGTGCATCGGGACTTATCCGTTCGCTCATGAATAAAGATTTATAACTCGTATGTGCCAGGGCCTATGCCTTCCTGGTACAATATATACGATCGCGAGGGAACATACTGTCCTTCTGTCATAATCGCAGAACACACTCACTGGCTATACGCTCAGTTCATTGACCTATTTATACCTGGCTGCGAGCAGCGCTCGGAATCAGGTGATGAAGGGGTGATAATACTTTCCAAACTTTAACTTGTTATATCTTGGGAACCACTGGACTTACTCGTATACAGGCATATCATTTAACTTATATGAATTGGATGTGCATGCATTTAACCCATGAGCGTTGAGCCAGAAGAAACGAGAGTCCCCAAATCTATAAAATTTCATGTGATTTGAATCTAGCGGGAAAAGTATCTTGAGGAGATCCACTCACATTTGTTTTTGTCATGGGTGGCGCGTGTGGAATTGTTGGTCGTTCTATGGTTTCCACGAGACGTGAGTGACGTTAGAGGCACGTGGAATTGGCGTAAGGATATTCAAGAAATTGGCGGGGTATTCCAATAAGATGCGCCAATGAGCTAAACATTTATGACATCGACGAAGATCTAGTGCCTGGGAAATAATTCGTTTGGAGTTCGGGTGATTTTAGGCACCAAACAAGCATCCTCATACCCATAGACTTCTCGTCGAACCATTCAACCACAATTCGGGTGCGACCGGACGTTGCATTGTCTTACTGCATGTACAGGTTCTCAACAGTGTGCTGAAGATGAACAAGTGGGTGGACATGATCTGACCACAGTCTCTTATATCGTTCGTCGGTGGGGGAAGTTTTCAGATGTACCAAGGTTCCCATTTCAACCCACGTTTCAGTCCCTATCCGATTATACAGCCACCTGCACCCTACTGACATGAGAAACAATTGCATCGAGTGTTAGGTGACGCACACTTACCCTGCCATCGGCGTGTTCAAACCAGTACCACGACTCATTTATGCAGGGATCTTTCTCTTTGCTTCAAGAGTTCAATTGTGGTGTTCCTGTGCCAGTGTCATTCTTTGTGCCTTGTGACGTGCGGTGAGCAGTGATATCCAAGTGGAAGGAATGCTTCTGTACCTCACTTTTTTTGCTAGCGGCTTTACGTCGCACCGACACAGATAGGTCTTATGGCGACGATGCGATAGGAAAGGCCTAGGAGTTGGAAGGAAGCGGTCGTGGCCTTAATTAAGATACAGCCCCAGCATTTGTCTGGTGTGAAAATGGGAAAGCACGGAAAACCATCTTCGGGGCTGCCGACAGTGGGATTCGAATCCACTACCTCCCGGATGCAAGCTCACAGCCGCGCGCCCCTAACCGCACGGCCAACTCGCCCGGTCTGCACTTCACTGAGAGGTGGTCCTGGACGATATAGCTGACCACACTTCGTTGCTAACCAGCGTTGAATTCGTGAATAATGTTGTACTCCACTGCAGTTTACCCTGGTGATGATTGGCTTTGCCCGTATCTACGTACTCATGGTACACTCTGGACACGGTGGCGCATAGAAGGCCAATTGTCTGTTCGAATTCGGAGAAAGGATAGCCCATAGGTATGGCACCAACCATCTGGCTGCTATCAAATGCGACGAGATCTCATGTCGAACTCATCCTATGCTCATCTGTTACTCACATCCCCAGTACCTGTTCTGACTATATATCAGTCCTGTACCACGCCAAAATATTACATTTGCCAGGCCATCCACAGCGCCATTTCGCCAACACATCAGCCATCTCAATTGCTCACCAGTGTATAGTTCAACGAAACAGATTTAAAACATCATCCAGACATGATGGTAGTACTGAGGCCTCTGATTCAATATACTGTCATTTGCTAACTTCTTCTTCTTCTTTATCTGTTTACACTCCAGGATCGGTTTTTCCCTCGGACTCGGCGAGAGATCCCACCTCTACCGCCTCAAGGGCAGTGTCCTGGAGCTTCAGACTCTGGGTCGTGAGATACAACTGGGGGATGACCAGTATCTCGCCCAGGCGGCCTCACCTGCTATGCTGAACAGGGACCTTACCGGGGAATGGGAAGATTGGAAGGGATATACCAGGAAGAGGGAGGGAGGCGGCCGTGGCCTTAAGTTAGGTAACATCTCGGCATTTACCTGGAGGAGAAGTGAGAAACCACGGAAAGCCACTTCCAGGATGACTGAGGTGGGAATCGAACCCACCTCTACTCAGCTGACCACCTGAGCCCTCGTACCACTTTTCTAATTTCGTGGCAGAGCCGGGAGTCGAACCAGGGCCTCCGGGGGTGGCAGCTAATCACACTCACCACTACACCACAGAGGCGGACTTATTTGCTAACTACTATAGGGAACTACTGGAAGGAAATGTGCACACGACTAAATTTCACAGGAAATCTGATATTTTAGCGTAAGTGAATATTTATACTTTGTGAAAGGCGGAAATCGGCGAACATTTTTACCCAGGGGAATATATATTAATTAATGAATTAATTAATACAAAAGATATAAAAATAAAAGAAGTCCTTGAAGATCCCAGAATTTGAATCACCCCTCTTTGTGCTGGAAGTCCATTTACATTACTTTCTTGTAAAACCTCGTCCGATGATCGATAGATTAAATGTCTTACTCTGACCGTAGGGAGAAGGTACGCCTTCTGGAGCTGACATTTTCATTACCTTCACTTCAACTTCGCATAGAATATGGCAAAGGGGTTAATTTTATCTCCAGACGATACAGTAAACTCCAAATTCTGAAAGTTAAAAGACTCCTGTCATTACCAGAAGTTGTCTATCTGCGTTGAATCTTCATTGTGAAATTACAAGAGTGTGCTAAGGACCTGATATCAAGAGAACATGCACGTTTTACAGCTATTTCAAGTGAAGAAGGGCTGTTAATTCAAAAACGACTTTTTGAATGAACAGTATATCTTGAAATATTTTTTACGGGGGGGGGGGGCCCTTAGCCCGCTATCCCTCCGTGGCAGTCGACTCAATCTACATTGGCTCCGATGTGCTATTAGTTTCTAAGTAAAACAGAGATAGCAGGGAAGAGTGGGAAGTGATACAAGGAGTATCTGCCGGTTTCCGATTTAGACTCGCTACCACGGCAAAGTTTGTGTTGATAGGGTAGTGTTAAGGTGTGGTATTGAAGGGCCAGGGAAAAACCACGTAGGATCTTGAAAATGAGGTGTATTGTGTAAACCATAGGTGGGTAATGTCCAATGAGAGAGCCCCGCCAACTGCAAGAGTGCGGGCAGAGCAGAGAAGCCGGGAGCAGCTGACGTCTATCTAACAGTTGGTGCTGTAAGCACTAGATGGCGAAATGCGCAGTCCCGGCGCAAGCATAGCTACAGCATTGTACCGGGCTGAGTATATTATGTTTATGCGTTGTGTAATTTAAAAAATATATTACTCATTTTGTAGACAGTATTACTGCTTTCAAGCAAATGTTGGAGGTTTGGCAGTGTCAGATGTTGTGAATGCGGAAATCCAGTTTAACTCAAGATCATTTAGAGACATTTTCAGGTACTCTTGCGAGTCTTGTAAATGAATTTTCCACCCGATTTAGAGATCTGGACGATTTATCAATTGTTCTGTAAGTGTTTGCTGCGACCTCTTCAACTGCTATAATAATTAATAACGTTCCGTCTGATCTACAGCGCGAGTTGGTCACATTTCGATGAGATAGTGAACTGAACTGCCTGCTGTAATTTCTTGATGGATACAGTACTTTTGCATCCATCTCTTGGAACAGGCCAGAGTAAAGTGTAGCTTCCACCGAAGTCCTAGTCAAGATCCATGACTGTGACAATATGGAAGTTGCTGGGGTATGGTTAGTGCTGAGTAATGACATTCAGAGCATGACTAGTGCATCTGAGTGTTATGAAAGGTGTTGTTCACAGGGTCAGTCGTGCTACAATAGTACTCTCTGACCCAGTGAAGAAAGCAATGGCAAATTACCTCACTCCTAATCTTGCCTAGTACGCCTCATTTTGGTGCTGCCATTGGTTTTTGGGGTTTCCTTATAACCTCATAACCTTTGGTGGTGCTATTTGAGGATCAAACCAGCCTCTGGGCTGATGAGCTAACAGACAGACAGTGAACTGAAGGCTTAATATGAATCACGAACAAGCCTATCACTTTTTATGAATTTTTCGCAAACAGATTTCCCAAATGTGCCACACTTTTATCAATGTTTGGCTCAACATATCTGTGTGAGAAACTGTTCTCTGTAATGAAGATAAATGAATCTCCACGAAAAACTGACGCACATCTCACTGTCGTTCTTCGAATTGCAAGTGCAGGATCGATCGCACTAAATATAACCCGTCTTCTTCAGCGTACGCACTTCTCCTCCCGATCTGCTGAATGAAATTTTAGATATAAGAAAGGCATAGGCTATGTTTTATTAATGGTAAATGATATTTATTCATGTAGCTTACTAATTTCTATACTTAAACTAGAGCTAGTTTCTCGATCATTATTTATGCTGTGTTCTAAACAAGTTTTTACGTTGGCTTATTGTATTTTTAGAACTATAGGTAGTAGTTAAAGGAATATATAGTTATCAGATGTCAAAGTATTTAATTTAGATTTCTACGCATAACCTAATGAAATGAGTATAATTAAACGTATTTACTTAGCACCAATATCTAATGCACTGAATAGAACGAGACATTAGACACACCAAAAAATCAAATGTTTAAGTCTGTTTTGATACGCGACGGCTTGTCCCTAATTGTAACGGCAAACTGTGCAACCGGGTTATCTTCCGTCAGAGCGCATACTCTTCCCTTTCTCCTGCCTGAGGTGGAGCGCCTCTCATTGAGCAGAATTGTGCCCGCCTCTGGGGTAAACATTAACGCTTTCCTTTGTGACGGGCTGAGTGGGGTTCGGCTCCATGGCTGAATGGTTTGCGTGCTGGCCTTTGGTTCAAGGAGCCCCGGGTTCGATTTCTGGCCGGGTCGGGGATTTTAACCTTAATTGGTTATTTCCGCTGGCTCGGAGACTGGATGTGTGTGTTGTCCTTAAGCAAAAAAAATTAAACTAAAACATGGAAAGAATGAGAAAAATAAGAAAATATCAGTAAAAATATAAAAAAAGTCTAAAAAAAGAGGCTAAGATGGTTAAGGCGCTGGCTTTCTTAGCCCAGATTGGCAGGTTAGATCCTGGCTCAGTTCGCTGATATTTGAAGATGCTCAGATATGTCAGTCCCTTGTCGGTAGATTTACCGGCACGTATAAAAACTCCCGCGGGGCCAAATTCCTGTACATCGGCGTCTCCGAAAACCGTAAAAGTAATTATTATTATTATTATTATTATCATTATTATTATTATTATTATTATTATTATTATTATTATTATTATCCTTCGACATGCAGTAAAAATTACGTTCTTGAACGTTGACCTTGAAACTTTTTGAATGGACAGAGATTATCACGCAGAATAATAATTCAAGAATGGAGACGAAAGTATTATCCGCACACTTTATGTTGGTGCATTTACACCCTAGTGCTGAATCGGTCGACCCCGGCGATCTTCGAGATTCGTACTGGCAACCTTTGAAACACAAACTATGAATCGCTTAAGTATCGTTGTGCGACATCTGGCGTACACTTTACGTACTAGTACTGTTGTTGTTTACACAACAAAGCCAAAGTATAGAATTCATGCTAGGAACAAGATTCGCATCGAGAAATGTTTTATAATGTTATATAATGTGTATGTGACATAGTTGTTGGCTTAAGATGATAACGGTTTAGAAACTTCGTATCGATCGATCATATTCTCGATTCAATTCAGATTTCATTTTCATTCAGTTGGCAGTACCAGGCAGCACTATCGATACCGGGACAGCTCCCTCCTTACTCCTCACCCCCGTACACAAATGCACCAACATAAAGTGTGCGGACTATACTTAAATTTGACTCTTACTACCCATTCAGGAGGCATTGCTATGAAAATAGGTCACAATTTAAAACCATGATCCAGACACGAACTTATTTCTCGTCAGTTCCAAACGCCCTTTGAATTTTAACGAAGAAAAGTATTGATTTATTTGTTTGTCTTCAATCAGGAGTTAATATATTTGATGTTTAATGGTGGTTTATCTATGGGATCTGGGGGACAGCGGTTCTTACGTAATAACTTCGTATTTATTTCCGTCTGTTTTGAGCAACTCACATTGTCAAGTCATAAAAAGTAGATCAACATAATGGAAACATGGCAACAAGAAAATTCTTGGGTCAGTTCTAAAAAAATAGACTGCAATTAACAGGAGGAAGAAATTCGCCACGGTTTATGGACAGACGTAATCAAAACATTCCGAAAGATAGGGAGATTTATCTTGCAGAAGAATATATCCCTTACAGCAGTGGCACCGAGTGCTTACAATCTTTGGGTGTGCACACAGAGTGGACAGTAGATGAACAAAACCACCAATAAGTTGCCCCTCAGTCGGTTAATACGTTAAGCTCTCCCACACAGTCTATATTTTGTTGTCAATATTGTTATTGAATACACGGACATGAATAAAAATATGAAGTTAACAACCGAAATTTAAAAATAACTTAAAGTCCGATAATATTACTGTGAAAAAACTGTCTCCTCCACTTCAAGGAATATACTACTGTAGGGTTGCCAACATAGCCGTAGGAATTGCACTTAACTGTTTAATTCATTAATTAATATTTTTAACTACACAAGCTGAAAATGCAAATCTATTTTGTTAGCACGCAGTTGGTAGCAGCCCTCACCCTGTGCCTTATCCACTGCTACGAATTACGCGATTCATACTGCCATCTCCGGGATTTGAGAAGAACTTCAGGGGAAGGCGTTGGAAGCGGACCAGCGAACCGTGGTCACACAAGGAAATTATGCTCATATTCACCCCTTCAAGTTATAGCTATGCAGTACGCTCAACCTTGTGGTGCAAAACATGGTTGTGAACAGATGGCATGGCGCGTGATTCAAATTGGAACGGAAAGTGAATCGGCATTTAAACTTAAATACGTTGTCAACGTCCAAACATCTTGTTCTCATCATACAATATTCTGTAAATTGCAATTGTTTGGGATTACCGGGGTGTTCACGTGCTCGTTTGATCCTTAACACGAGACGGCGCTGCCTTACAGCCACTTCATTTCAAAGGAAGATTATTGGATGACTCTCAGGTCATGCCAAGCATCAATAACAATAGTTTTGCGGGTGAGCTAAGTTTACCAGTGTTTGAAATAACTGTACTTTACATGCTTGTAAAGAAAGTTAAAATTGTTGCTTTGAACTAAGTGTTGAAATGTCCAAAATGAGCTTATATTGCTTGAGGAGGAGTTATTGAGGCATTAATAATAATAATAATAATAATAATAATAATAATAATAATAATAATAATAATAATGTTGGCTTTACGTCCCACTAAGTACTCTTTATGTTTTCGGAGGCACCTAGGTGCCAGAATTTTGTCCCGCAGAAGTTCTTTCACGTGCCAGTAAATCTACCGACACGAGGCTGACGTATCTGAGCACCTTCAAATACCACCGGACTGAGCCAGGATCGAACTTGCCAAGTTAGGGCCAGAAGGGCAGCGTCTCAACCGTCTGAACCACACAGCCCGGCAAATGAGCTGTTGAGAGGTACGGATGTGAGCTTCGAATGCTAGTTTCTTCATCGTCGAAGCACCTGCTTAGATTGTCCGGCTGTGTCCAAGTCATGATGTATTTCTTCAGACAGTCTGATATTCTTAGAAGAGGATTCCCTCCACCCTGTTCGCAAAATTTCTTTGGGGAAACCTCGGTAGCTGTCTTTAGATAAGTTAACCACCAATAAGCTACTTCTGAGTTGTAACGAAACTTTGATGTAGGCCTAACGTTAAGTAATTTGGACGGTGCGAAAGAATACTATAATTTCTTGTTGTTGTTGCTAGTTGCTTTACGTCGCACCGACACAGATAGGTCTTATGGCGACGATGGGATAGGAAATGGCTAGGAGTGGGAAGGAAGCGGCCGTGGCCTTAATTAAGGTACAGCCCCAGCATTTGCCTGGTGTGAAAATGGGAAACCACGGAAAACCATTTTCAGGGCTGCCGACAGTGGGGTTCGAACCTACTGTCTCCCGAATACTGGCTACTGGCCGCACTTACGCGACTGTAGCTATCGAGCTCGGTACTATAATTTCCGTAGCTGAAAAGTAATTTTAAAATACCTATGAAATTCCATGAGATCCACCTAACCGAGACGATAAAGTCATACTAGATTCATGTGGTAGGTCGCAGATCCAGTTTCCCCTCAACAAGTGAAAATATTGGAACGAGACTTAAATTTCTGTAGAAATTAGGGTTTACTCATTCCACAACACCAATGCGTGCGGTGTTAACTAATGTAAACGAAGATGGCTTGACATAAAACTCCCATTGGAAACAATCTAACGTTAGTCATGAAAAGTGAAGCCACTTTTCCAGAGGATTCCAACGCCGATACGCAACAGCCATCCCAATATGAAATATTCACCTTTTCTTTTCATTGGCTAAACTTCATGCGAAAGCCAGTGTAGCAGTAAAAAGCAAAGGCATCTCCGTACAGGCCAAGGAGGCTCTTGGAGGGGTTGAAGGTAAAGGCTTCCATCATCTGTAACCTCGACACTTGATGGGGTATCGTGGCTAGCTTAAACCCCGGCCACCTTTGCCCCTAGGAATTAAACTGCTACTCATTTCCGGTGTAGGATGAATGAACTTCATTGGCATATGCATCTCCGGAAGTGGAAATCTTGTTTCATAAATCAGAGTAACAATGTGATGGTAAATGGAAACCCATCTGTTTCCACCAATTTTCATGCTCACAGTTCGAGCTTTTCCACTATACTGCTAACTTAACTATATACTGCTCTCTCCAGGAATATTTTTCAAGCACGATTGTCAGCTGAAATGTGCGGATACCGATTTTTTCTATAGGTCAAAGTATTCATATCAAATCGGGTTAAGTATTGTACCAGGAACTGTTCCAGCCTTGTACATTGTTTTATAATTGCCGGAACATGTGGAAAAGGGACGGCGAGAATATCTATTCGTATGCCCGACATCTTGTGCTAGCGCAATACGAAGCTCCTCGTGGCGAGCTGGACACGTCACGAGCAAGGAACCTGCGGGTGACGTCACTATCACATGTTGCACGCCTCTCCATCGAATGTACTAGAAGAAAATGTCTAACTTTTCAGCCGATTAAGTTATGGAAATGAGACATATATCATCGTGTAGCTCATGTTCTAAATGTAAACATGTGATTATTTCAATAAAATCCGTCGCGGCATTCAAGAGATATAAGCACATTTCCCCTCCGTGACGTGGCAAGCAGCCTTGAGTCGTACTGGATATAAGCAGCAGGCCAGACCACAGCAATTCACCCATAGTACATAAGATTAATTAAATCATACCTGGAAGGCCGAGAGTTCCAAGTAGTTCATAACACACTGCCAAGCACGCGACCGATCAGGGCGGGCGTAGCCCAGGGGTCACAAATAGGCCCAATCCTGTTCATTCTATTTACAAATGACATGCCGACAGCGGAACTCGCTACCACGCACCTCTACGCGGATGACACTGCTATCACAGTGCAACACCCTCAATTAGCATGCATCCGAAAGAGACTACAAGTAGCACTGCGAACCCTTGAGCCCTGGCTAACCAAATGGCGTGTCAAGGTCAACGTTGACAAATGCCAAGCTGTGATGTTCACTAGGAAGAAAAGACGCACACATAGGCCAGCCAATATAAAACCGCTCAAACTATTTAATCGAGATATAGCATGGCACGACAAGGTTAAATATCTAGGAGTAGTCCTAGATAGAAAACTAACCATGCTGTAACACATTAAAGACATTCAGCGGAAAACACACGCACGACTGGCACAGCTGTATCCGACACTGAATAAAAGATCCAGTATTAACAAGAGAGTAGCAATAAACATGTACCAGGCCCTAATTAGGCCGATAATAACGTACGCAGCCCTCGCCTGGGGCTACACTGCTATGATGAACCTGGATAAGCTGGAACTTATACAAAACAAATGCATTCGAGCAGCGGCTAGACTCCCGTATGACACACCAATACGCCACCTACGCGCAATTGCGAAAGTCAGCTCGATAAGGCAACACATTCGAAAGCAAACACTCCGAATGTACACTAAATCATGGGGTAATAAGATCAACCCACTAGTCCGTGGAATAGGACGCTTCAACGTCGATCTATACACCAAATACCCCACGCCGAAGCACATTCTGTTCAGGCACAGGGTTAGGAGGCCGGGGGCCCGAAGCCGCTCCCTCTCTTAAGCTGACACCAACTCACTACACCGCTCCACTTAACATTACGCCCACACACTACACTGCAACACCTGTATATGTGTACATACCAGTTCACCTATATCCTAGATTAAGTTATGCTATACTACTACTGTGCTGTGCTGTGCTGTGCTGTGCTGTGCTGTGCTGTGCTGTGCTGTGCTGTGCTGTGTTGTGTTGTGTTGTGTTGTGTTGTGTTGTGTTGTGTTGTGTTGTGTTGTGTTGTGTTGTGTTGTGTTGTGTTGTGTTGTGTTGTGTTGTGTTGTGTTGTGTTGTGTTGTGTTGTGTTGTGTTGTGTTGTGTTGTGTTGTGTTGTGTTGTGTTGTGTTGTGTTGTGTTGTGTTGTGTTGTGTTGTGTTGTGTTGTGTTGTGTTGTGTTGTGTTGTGTTGTGTTGTGTTGTGTTGTGTTGTGTTGTGTTGTGTTGTGTTGTGTTGTGTTGTGTTGTGTTGTGTTGTGTTGTGTTGTGTTGTGTTGTGTTGTGTTGTGTTGTGTTGTGTTGTGTTGTGTTGTGTTGTGTTGTGTTGTGTTGTGTTGTGTTGTGTTGTGTTGTGTTGTGTTGTGTTGTGTTGTGTTGTGTTGTGTTGTGTTGTGTTGTGTTGTGTTGTGTTGTGTTGTGTTGTGTTGTGTTGTGTTGTGTTGTGTTGTGTTGTGTTGTGTTGTGTTGTGTTGTGTTGTGTTGTGTTGTGTTGTGTTGTGTTGTGTTGTGTTGTGTTGTGTTGTGTTGTGTTGTGTTGTGTTGTGTTGTGTTGTGTTGTGTTGTGTTGTGTTGTGTTGTGTTGTGTTGTGTTGTGTTGTGTTGTGTTGTGTTGTGTTGTGTTGTGTTGTGTTGTGTTGTGTTGTGTTGTGTTGTGTTGTGTTGTGTTGTGTTGTGTTGTGTTGTGTTGTGTTGTGTTGTGTTGTGTTGTGTTGTGTCGTGTTACAGATCTTGCCACCACAGGTAATCAAGTGAGGGAGGATTGAGATAAGAAATACATCATGACGAAGGCAACTCAGCCGTAATAAGGGACGACCCAATCCACCCCCGCCCCCTGCCAGCGACAAGGGAGTGGACAGATAAACCACCCCTGATAATATCATTTAATTATATCATGTACTTGTTTTACAGGACACGAGAGCGGAATAGAGCGGCCCGCACTCTAAAGTTTTAAATGTATATATGTACAAATTGTTGCAGAGACAAGTGTGTTCCAACAACACCGCATAAAGGGACGTCGACAGGCGGAAGAAGATAGCCCCTTGCATAATGTAAAGCTTCCCCCCTCGCCAAAAGGAGACTTGGCACTAGGGACTGCTGGCTACTGGGCAACGGGACGAACCTGTGGCCCAGAGCCCAGACGCTAGCAGACCCGAGCCGCACTGGCAGTGACAAGAAGGACTGATCCCCTTAATAACATAAAATAGCAAGGAAATGGTGATGTTTGCATGACACATATTCCTGACTAACACAACCTCTGGTCTGTCTCCAGCCCACATCCTTGCATGTGCTATCAAGAGAAGTCAGGTTTTACATGTAGGCTCTTTCTTCTTTCTGCCTATGTGGTTTTTCCCTGACCCTTCAATACCATACTTCAACACCATATACCTAACACAATCTAGCCTGGTAACGTGTCTGACATGGAAACAGGCAGATACTCCTTGTATCACTTCCCACTCTACCTAGCTATCTCTTTCACAGCAATTCAGTTCGCATCCTTCACAGCTGGCTAGCATATCACGCTGCACGCGACGAGTCGAACTCAGTATTCCTAATACATCGTAATACTTAGAAAATTTCGACTCCAAGTTGACACTTAGTTTCTGCGAATACCAGTGAGTAACTTATAAATTGTGGGACTTACAATTCGTCAAACATTCAGACTTAGGAAATTGACGTGTGTATAACATCAAAGTCATAAAGACTTGTAATATTTCACCAATATTTGAACTTGACAAATATCTTAGTTTTCGTGTGAATAACCATAACCAACTTAAAGTTAGCACGGCTACTTCACATTGTAAGGATCTTGAACTATTTCAACTGCGAATATCGTAATTGTAGGTCGCAACACATTAACTAGTTTGAGTATTATCAGAGCCTAGAACACTTCAGTTTGTGCCGAAACAGACTGTACTATTTGAAACAACGCGTGTGGACAAACTGTATAATGAACTTCCTGATATTGTGGAGTATAGGACTCATACATGAATAATTGTAGAACTGTGGTAGTGAGAAGTAACATTACGAGATATTACGAGAGAGAGACATTTATTTATTTCTTTGCTGTGAAGGTGAGCCATAATAAACTGTGCTTCAAATGAAAGTTATTTTGACCATACGAACAGTGGGCAGTAAGTGTCTAGATGAACTGTGCAGTGAAGTGTATTTCTCATTCACGATAATAGACAGTGCTCCGATGTATTTCTCATCGAGTGAATGGTGATTATTTATGAAACAGTCATCAGTTCTAACAGTGCAAAATCAAATGGTGCACATTTTCAACCTAGTCAGTTGGACTTTCTCGTGATAAAGCCACTCTTTTAATAACATGAGAAATCCTGACTCGTGACGACGGAGGTCGACGGATAACGACGGAAGATCGGCGTAGAACGACGGAGAACGGCGGAGATCGACGGAGATTTGGTACTACGAGGGATAGTTCCAGGGACGTGGTACTATGGAACATCTTGGTGTCTGCTGACAGCTGAGTTCCAGATTGCTGTTTGCAGAGCAGTATTAAACTGTTCGAGCTCAACAAGAAGGCGTATATCGATGATGATGATGCTTGTTGTTTAAAGGGGCCTAACATCGAGGTCATCGGCCCAAGACGTATATCAGGTGATATCAGTGCTTTTTCCATTCAATTCTGACTTTGAGCAGAACTTTTATAAACAGTGTCATTACTGACAAAGAACGTTAAAAGTTCACCTAATTAATATTTTACTTGGAAAATTAACATTTTACAACTCTTCAAGTCAAGACAGACTTTCAAATAACAGTGTACTCTCGTATATTCTCATTTATTAGAACTTTGAAATATCAATTGAGTGCGTTATTCGTAGTGGAAGTATATCACAAACTCTCAATTTACAACATTTTCATAAAGTGCACAATAATTTACAAAGAGTAGGACAATACTCAGAACTTTATACAAGAAGACTAGATTTGATTTCAACTGTTTTCGTATTTGAGTTTGATGTGTTCTCGAGAAGGAATTACCAAATTTTCTTTATTCAATTCATTTAGAAAGTGTAATCTGAAATCGCAAGTGCCAATAGAAAGACTTTGGGATTTCTTATTTACTTACAGCATTCCTATTTATTGATATATGCCATGAAAGTTATAATGGACATAACAGACTGAGAAAGATATTATTCAGTAGAATTTCACTTGAATTTCGATATTCAGTTGTTGAACTTGGAATTTATTTTCTATTAAAAATTTATGATTCGGCGACATAATAGGGTGGCCTTCCAGAGATTAAATAAAGGAGAGAAAGATATAACATCTATTATTTCGCCTTGTGATCCTCTCTCTCCGTACCATCTCCTAAGGACTAGGCACCCCTCAGAAAGACCTCATGCTCTTTAAGATCAACTTTTCCTGGTAAAGTATTCAGTTCTTGTCTGTGACTCTGTCATGTAGGCATGCCATATCGTGTTTTATGAGTGTCTCACTTTATTATTTTCTGCGCCAATATTGACGTTTCCTCATGAAGATATGTCATTTTCCTTTCAACTGATGGTCAATTCACTTCCAATCCTTGTTTACCAAAAGGTCTTTAGTGGATTAGATATCATCATCATCATCATCATCCGTTTACCCTCCAGGGTCGGCTTCTCCCTCGGACTCAGCGAGCGATCCCACCTCTACCTCCTCAAGGGCAGTGTCCCGGAGCTTCAGACTCTTGGTCGGAGATACAACTGGGGAGAATGACCAGTACCTCGGCCAGGCGGCCTCATCTGCTATGCTGAACAGGGGCCTTGTGGAGGGATGGGAAGAGTGGAAGGGATAGGCAAGGAAGAGGGAAGGAAGCGGCCGTGGCCTTATGTTAGGTACCATCCCGGCATTCGCCTGGAAGAGAAGTGGGAAACCACGGAAAACAACTTCTAGGATGGCTGAGGTGGGAATCGAACCCACCTCTACTCAGTTGACCACCCGAGGCTGAGTGGACCCCGTTTCAGCCCCCATACCACTTTTCAAATTCCGTGGCAGAGCCGGGAATCGAACCCGGGCCTCCGGGGGTGGCAGCTAATCACGCTAACCACTAGACCACAGAGGCGGACGTGGATTAGATATAACGTTTTATATTCCGTATATGAATACCCTTTCTGTTCGGCTCATTGTCATATTTGTCAGTAAAATGGCTTTCGGTTCAGAGGGTCCTAGTTTAGATTTCAGGCCGGGTCGGGAAATTTCTTCATCTTTTGAATTCGAAAGAATTCACAGAATAGCATGTCTTCGTGTACCTGTGTTTTATTTTCATATCTAACATAACATAACACAATATAACAAGAGCCTCCGTTGCTCAGGAGGCAGCGCGCAAGCCTTTCATCGCTGGGTTCCGTGGTTCAAATCCCGGTCACTCCATGTGAGATTTTTGCTGGATAAAGTGTAGGCGGGACATGGTTTTTTTCCGGGTACTCCGGTTTTCCCTGTCCATTCATTCCATTCCTGACCCGGTCGAGTGACTGAAAAAAGGCTGTTGATTTTCATTTTCATCTAACATAACATATTTGTGATGGTGGTGGTTTCATCAATCTGACTTGAAAAAATGTACAGCTCAACTATCATTTAGAAAGTTGTTTATTTAGAAAAGAAACTATTGATTGCCGCCTCTGTGGTGTAGTGGTTAGTGTGATTAGCTGCCACCCCCGGAGGCCCGGGTTCGATTCCCGGCTCTGCCACAAAATTTGAAAAGTGATACGAGGGCTGGAACGGGGTCCACTCAGCCTCGGGAGGTCAACTGAGTAGAGGTGGGTTCGATTCCCGCCTCAGCCATCCTGGAAGTAGTTTTCCGTGGTTTCCCACTTCTCCTCCAGGCAAATGCCGGGATGGTACCTAACTTTAGGCCACGGCCGCTTCCTTCCCTCTTCCTTGTCTATCCCTTCCAATCTTCCCATCCCCCACCAAGGCCCCTGTTCAGTATAGCAGGTGAGGCCGCCTGGGCGAGGTACTGTTCATTCTCCCCAGTTGTATCCCCAGATCCGATGTCTGAAGCTCCAGGACCCTGCCCTTGAGGCGGTAGAGGTGGGATCCCTCGCTGAGTCCGAGGGAAAAGCCAACCGTGGAGGGTAAGCAGATTAAGAAAGAAAATACGCAGAAATTATATGTTTAAAATCTGAGACCAATTGATTAATTAGGGGAAAAGGTTTCATTTTTTACCAAACTTAATACTTCAGTAAGTACAGTAACAAATACTGCAATACTATAAACCGCATAATAACATAGACTATAAAGCAAGCCGTAAACACACAAATACAAAACTAAAGCAATGAAATATAACCTAGTACTGTCTTGGTTTATCGTTAAGATGTGCTCCCAGTTACGACGAAACTGAGACTCCAGAGGGACAGGCAGGAATAAGATCCACGTGAATTGAGAAGAAAGCAGCCGTGACACATGATAAATGGGAAGTCGTGCAAAAACATTTCCATAATGCTCGGCGTTAGAATTGGAATCCGCCTGTCCTGGAAGTCTGTGTAAAGTGACCCGCTTACTTTTATCCTCACAAAGCTGACAAAGCACTCCCGTCTCGGGCCTGGAACATGAAAATAAGCAGATTTCAAGTAAATGAAAAATCCTCCACTCTTCACACGCTGATATCGGGAGATAATAGAGTTATCAAGTTTAATTAAAATATTATGATTATAAACATTGATGGATTACCACTGAGCGTTCCGAATATATATATATATATTACAGTATAACTCGAAAGATGGGAAAACATTACAATCGTATCCACTGGACGGGGTGAGTGGTATAATTTCCCAATCTGTTAGCTGTAAGGACCTCAAAGACCGTCTACACAGACGACATAGGACTCCTAGAGATAGCCAGGAACACAATTTTGGAAGGGGACCTCAACTCTAAATGTGAATGCCGGAGCTGCCTACTCCCTAGGAAGAAAGGCACCACATTATATGAACACATGATAGCTCATTAATATGTGGTAGCAGCACCCAAATTGCCCACATTTTTAGCACCCAGCGGGCAAGTATTTGATATTAAACATTACATACTCAGTGATATCCGTTCAGAATAACGTACAAATGTGATCAACGGCCTAGGATCAAGACACCGGCCAGTGCTATTAACACTGAATGTGAACCCAAAGGGATATGATCTAAATTCCAATCGAAGGCTATATTTCAAAAATTCGAAAAGAAACTACAGTAAATATGTTGCTAAAGGTAATGGAAAACGCCACCCTTGAAGGTCTTGCTGAAATAGACGAGAGAGTTTAAACTCTCGTCAAAGCAATATTGGATGCAACAAATGTGAGCGTACCGGCCAATTCTAGAAAAGAGCAAACAGTCGAAATTCCGGATACCATAAAAGAACTCATTCGAAGGCGAAACAGATATAGGCGCAGTTGGGCTACATCCCACTATAATTTCGGTAGGAAAATGAGGAATCAGTTGAACATCGACATATAGACAGCACTATAAGAAAACAAGTCGAGAGAACGGAGGAAAAAGCTTAAAAGCTGACACGAAAACTAGGTCAGTGTGGACATAAGCGAAACATTCCAGACGTGAACCACACTTAATCGCAAACATTTAAATATCAAATGGCCCATTATTCGTGACCCGTGAGAACGATAAAATCATAGTCAACACACTCGAGGCGGCCTACACCCCGAATGATGAGCCGTCGGATCCAGAATTCACCAGGCGAATAGAAGATCCATATTAACAGTAAGGTATCCGTATCCGTTAACATGCAAAAGCATTATTAAGGCCATTATTTCGTATGCAGCCTAGCATTTGGCCGTATCCACCGGCAAGCCCACTCTGCTCGGTTGGTCGCTCGCAATATAGAGCTGTAGAATCACGGTCCAGCAGTGGATTCGGTGCTCCAACTAGCTGCGTCTTATTCCAGTAAATGCCAAGTGTTAGGTTGTGCAGAAATTTGAAAGGTAACATGTAATATGTAACATAGAATTTACTCAGTGCGAAACTTGAACAGCATTTCAGTCAAATTATTATTTGTACCTAAAGTTATTTAATTTGAATTTGACTTTCTGCAATGTCTAAATAGTGCTCCAAGTGCCTTTACGATTGCTAGAGCCTTGTCCAGCAATATTTTGGCAATATTATTGTTTCAAATTAGACTTTTAGTGATTAAATTGTTTTTCGGATCCATTTGAGACAAGTGTGCATGAAAGAATGTCACAGAATTTCTAGTCTAAACCTCCAGCTGATATTTGTATATTAGCTCAATTTTAGTGGGCCTTCTCAGGAAGTGCCCCTCTGAGATGCGATGCTATGAATTAGGAGGGATTGTAACAATAAAATAATTGTACTTGATTTACTTTGGAAATTTGTATTTTAGTATGATTTAGAGTGGTATTTATTGTTAACTAGCTGATGTACCGGTGCTTCGCTACGGGATTCTCAGAAAGACTGACTTGGTGGTTTTCCTAACTGAATTCAACATAGGTCATTACAAAAACGTCAGTAGGAATGTAGCGATTGAAAGCAATGTTATAATATAAAATACTCGATCAAATGAAAAACCGCACACTTTCTCACTTTCAACGAACAGTACTACGGTGCCGATCTAACAGTCCCAAGTTCTAGAGCTGGAATAACCAGGTCGCAGATTGCCATGAACACTCCTCTGTCATTATTCCGTTAAATATGCACACTACTCATTCTAATCAGTGCCTCAGAGTAGGGATTGAATTGCTCGAATACTATGATGAACCAGTGTGTTACGTACCAGATATATCAGAAAATGGACGAACCAGAGGAAAGGCATGCTAAAGAAGAAAGTTATCTTACTCTCCAGCTACTTCCCGCCAATATACAGGCAGGCTGTTACAGTCGGTACGACCAGGCGAGTTGTCCGTGTAGTTAGAGGTGCGCAGCTGTGAGCTTGCATCCGGGAGATAGTGGATTCGAACCCCACTGCCGGCAACCCTGAAGATGGTATTCCGTGGTTTCCCATTTTCACACCAGTCACACCAGGCTGTACCTTAAAGCCAAGGCCGCTTCCTTCACACCACTATTCATTTCCGATCCCATCGTCGCCATAAGACCTACCTGTGTCGGTGCGACGTCAAGCAAATAAAAAAAAAACTCGGTACGCTGCAGTAATCCTATCTATCGGGGATGAGAGGAAACAGAAGACAAAAAGAACATCACAACAAACAATGGTCAATGAAATGTTATTGTTGATAAAGTTTATGAGCTTTCTATATTGCAGGCCTTCACATTAGTTTTCTTTCGACTCTGTGATATTAGGGTGTCCTACAAAATTATTTCTATCGTAGACTGTAGTTCTTTATTCTCAGACTTTACAAACCGATTTTCACTAAATTCTGTTTACCCATTTTCTCATCACTCGGCGCTGATATGGACTTAGTAACAAAAATCCAAATTCATGAATATCTCTGATTATATGCGGTACGGTAACAATGTATAAGACATAAGTGATCGGAAATTTAATAACTTCTTACATAACTACTACTAACTTACGACATAACTAAAGTTATGTTAGTTATGTAGTATTTATCGATACGACCACTAATAACATAAATAACTTATTTGAGAATTACATTTCAGTCCTTCCCCTAAACTACCATTTTACTCAACGTGAATAAAATAATTTGTAGCCTAGATTACAGTGGTTCATCACCCGACATTACATACCGATTTTCATTAAATTCTCTTCAGCCGTTTTCTATTGATGCGTGTACAGACAGACAGACAGACAGACAGACAGACAGACAGACAGACAGACAGACAGACAGACAGACAGACAGACAGACAGACAGACAGACAGACAGACAGACAGACAGACAGACGGACAGACAGACAGACAGACAGACAGACAGACAGACAGACAGACAGACAGACAGACGGACAGACAGACAGACAGACGGACAGACAGACAGACAGACAGACAGACAGACAGACAGACAGACGGACGGACAGACAGACAGACAGACAGACAGACAGACGGACAGACAGACAGACAGACAGACAGAAATTACGGAAAAGTAAAAAATGCATTTTCTTGTTACTGTGGACATGACGCATACTGAAATACCATTCTTTTCAAATTCTGAGCAATGTACAGACAAAACTCTTATTTATATATGTAGATGATTACATTCATCGTGGTCGGGGAATAGCTAGGTAATCAATTTTTGTAAAATTTTAATTTATGGACGAGTTTAATAACATTTTCTCCCATTGGAAATTTATGTATATACTGTCTATCTGGTTCTGATGTCGCAATAATTCTCTCCTGCTTTAAATTCAATGTACGTTGGTATGTAATATTTCACTTAGCTCTTCCAATCTTGTCAGCAGTATGAAAAGATTTTGGGAGTATTTATATTTTGCTTTGACTACGGAAAATAAAACTTTCTTCCACTGATGTGAATTCTCTCCTTTCTTCTTGAAATTATTATGTATTATTAGAGTAATTAAATAACGTACATTGCGAAGCGTTAAGACGTATTCTCCTTCACTTTCATTTTTACTTTTTCTTAAATTTATAGTTTCCGATTTGAGAATAGACTTTCTCACATGTACATTTCTATGTCGGATGGTCATCTTATCCCCAAACGGCAATACCACAAACGTGGTTAACAAAGAGTAAATTTTACAAGGACGAGGAGTAACTGACTGTATAATTTATTAAGGGAAATTTTCGATGAATTTCCGAGTTCGTAGAATTTTTAAAGAAAAGTCTAGGTAAACAACTGATAGGTAATCTTCCACCTGGACGACAGTCCTAAATTCAGATTGATTGATTGATTGATTGATTCTGCGTAGACTATATAAAGGCCATAGCATCTACGGTGCAATGTAATAGTACATACGGGAAGTGTAGCACATCGCGGAACTTCATGCTCTCAAAACTGTGCACGTAGTTATTTAATGATGACGGGATACTCGTAATGCTTCAATGGCGTCTTGTGTACACAGCAGACTTTAGTTTGTTATCCAATGAGAATAAAGTGAAGAAAAATCAAATAAACCGTACGTCTCGAATAACGAAGGTAATGACGCTGAGTTAACTTCAAGGAAAGAGTTGTCAATACCTGTACATATATTTACTGATCAAACCGACGTCTTGCATGTACTGAATGATCGCTCAAGGATTTTGATATTTAACACTTCTTTATACTAAAATATACTTCGTGTTTGATTATTCATTGCAACTACACATTTTGACTTCATCCTCAAGGACCATCCCAAACGTACTTTGACTGAGATCATTTACAAGAGATCTGAAATTTACTAATTATTATACAGATAGACCTACATAATATGTAGATCGAAATTTGGTCATGCCATCTTTCACATCTGAGTAATATGAAACTCCGTTGAGAAATATTCTCAAGCATTTTCATACATTGCATATTCATTCTAGCACTCGTAGTATATACCCTAAGTGCTTGTGGACTACAAGTGTAGTAACTGGGAGCTGTCTTCATTATCTTCTTCTTCTTTATTTGTTTACTCTCCAGGGTCAGTTTTCCCCTTGGACTCAGTGAGGAATCCCACCTCTACCGCCTCAAGGGCAGTGTCCTGGAGCTTCAGAGTATGGGTCGGGGATACAACTGGGGATGATGACCAGTACCTCGCCCAGGTAGCCTCACCTGCTATACTGAACAGGGGCCTTGCGACTGGAAGGGGAGATTGGAAGGGATAGACAAGGAAGAGGGAAGGAAGCGGCCGTGGCCTTAAGTTGGGTACCACCCTGACATTTGCCTGGAGGAGAAGTGGGAAACCACGGAAAACCACTTGCAGGATGGCTGAGGTCCGAATCGAACCCACCTCTACTCAGTTGACCTCCCGAGGCTGAGTGGACCCCGTTCCAGCCCTCGTACCACTTTTCAAATTTCGTGGCAGAACCGGGAATCGAACCAGGGCCTTTTGGGGTGGCAGCCAATCACACTAACCACTACACCACAGAGGCGGACGTCTTCATTATCAAAACCATATATATTCATCCGACTTAAATACGGGCTGAATCAGCCGCGCCTGACGTTTCTGCTGTTAGACATCCCAACGAACGTCAGTGGGGTGATGGTCAATTTTCCTTTGCCATATACCAAGCTAAAGTCTCCTCTAAAGCACTTACCGCGTCATCACTGCACGACTTTTGCAAAAACATGTATGCGACCGGTATTTACACAATACATCAAACTGTCATACGGTTATGTAAAATGTACGTGCCAATAGGGATATAGGCAGAGAAATTTCGCGCCAGATAGCGCTCGTGTATTACCAGGTAAATGCAAGGCGATTTCTCCCAGTCAGCTGCGAGAAATGTACAGATTGTGACCGAGATTTCTAAGCAAAAGCCGATTATATCTTCTCTGATTCTACTCCAAGGCTCTATTAATTAATTGTACAGGTATATTCCCTAGTATATAATGGACGATTTTCAGCGTTTAAGCGTTAAACAGCTGCAAAATGAGCTACGGAGCAGAGGCACTAAAACTAGCGATAGGAAGGAAGAATTAGTACAGCGGTAATTACAAAATTCTAACATGCTTTATTATCTAAATAATGAATAGGAGTCAGCATGCCTTTTCCTAGAGATTACAATTATTTGATTATTGTACATTGATAAATATAAGAATATACCTTCACAAGGCTTAAATCATAAATAGAGATTTAAATACGCACTTGCTCTACTTGCTTATAGACTTCAATTCACGTATTTTTAGGTTGATGGCTTACATGAAACTGCAGATACAGCCTTGTCCACCACCAAAGGCATGTGATTTTCTTGAGTTTCCCAATATCGGTTCCTTTGAAGAATTGACCATCAGCCATAAGGTGAAGGTCACTATCACAAACATGCATTTGATGGATTATTTTGTATTTAGAAAATCGGAAATAGACGGAGCACCTGTTTCCAATTACAAATCAGCGTGTGATGCTTGATACAGACTTTTCAGTGAAAAGTTTGTTTTGTTTATAAAATATTTATTTCAATCGGGTGAAGTTTTAATATGCAGTGCTGTGAAATCCAAGTATACGAAACATAAGACTTATAATGTGAAGCTTATGTTAGGAGTACCTGGTGACATTATAGGAAGGGAATGTGAATTTGTTGCTGGAGCAGACCCAAGGCAAGCTGTAAGCATATTGCTGCTGTACGCAGTGCATTAGAGCACTTCTCCAAGACTGGTATTATTCAGTGTTCAGAAACATGCACCCAAAATTTACAAACTTTTCACCATCCCCCTTCCAAACGGTTGGGGACAGTTAGCCCTATGAAAGTGGAATGTTTGCCCTTGGAACAAGTTTTCCAGGAACCCTGCCATGATGTTAGGCCATTGTCAGGAGTTAATCAGCCTGAATATCATCAAAATATTGAAGGTATTGTGAAAAGTTCCCAACATAAGCTTGCTTTTTCTTTTGCTCTAAAAAAAAGAACAGGCCAGCTGTTTTGATGTCAGTCATGACCACCATTACGGTGTGGATCCATGTGCGACACAAGCTGAAAATCGTGTAAGAGTCAATGATGAGGAAGGGAAGAAAATTGAAGAAATTCTAAAAACAATCCCAGTGAAGTCTTTGGTTGAAAGGGAGGAAATCTCGTTTGACAGCAAGTAATTTTGGGAAAATCTGTCACTCAAAATCTCCTAAAGCCCTAGCAACATCCTTATTCAAGGGAAGTTTGTTTTCCTCCATTGATATGAAATGGGGACTTCATATGGAAGACTCAGCAAGGGACAGGTATTCTCAGCTAACAGGCCATGTAGTCCAAAAGTGTGGCTCATTATTCATCCTACCAGACATTATCTGGCAGCATCTTGTGATGGATTAATTGGATACGATAGAGTCTTGGAACTTAAAGGGTTGCCAAGTAATAAAAATGAAGCTATTTCAATCAAATGTGTTCCCTACTTCGGAGATTTTTTTTGCTATTTGCTTTACGTCGCACCGACACAGTGACGATGGGGCAGGAAAGGCCTAGGAAGAAGAAGGAAGCGGCCGTGGCCTTAATTAAGGTACAGCCCCTGGTGTGAAAATGGGAAACCACGGAAAACCATCTTCAGGGCTGCCGACAGTGGGGCTCGAACTCACTATCTCCCGATTACTGGATACTGGACGCACTTAAGAGACTGCAGCTATCGAGTTCGGTATACTTGGGAGAAAGCAGTTGTGCAGTGATACTCAAAAAAATTCACAACCATTACTTCCAAGTGGAAGGTCAGCTGTTTGTTACAGGCAGACATTATTGTAGCTTTGTTGTGTACACTGCTGTTGACATGCTAGTGTTGGAAATAGAGAGAGATTATATTTTCATTCATGAAATGGTGGCAAAATTAGACAAGTTTTACCATGAATATTTTGTTCCAGTCATCGTAACCTGACATAATGGTTTTCCTGAAATTGAATAACATAAAACATACAACTATTATCCTCCCTGAAAGACGAATTTTACTGACATGCAATTTCAATCAAGTCCTATAGCCCGTTTTATGCGTATTCTTCTAGAGGCTATCCTCCTTGTTTCAATGTTTTCTGATGGAGTAAACTGCCTTTTGCCTTTCAGAAATGGTGGGATATTTAATGTTACACCTTTAGTTCATAACAGATCCTGAATGTTGAACCCCCTATCTGCCATAACTGAATCTCCTACTTCCAAGAGATGCAACATTCCTGACCTGATAAATAACTGCCTATCTGATATTGCCCCGCCATATGCATCAGATATGAAACTTATGAAACCGGATGGATTTATAACTATTAATACCTTTATTGTGTTTGCATTTTTGTATGTAGAAAATGTAGCTTGCTCTGCTGTAGGGTTCTTAGGTTTTGCTATTATAATATCAGTTGCATCAATTATTACTATAGTCGAGGTGTATTTCTGTCTAAAAGCAAGGGGGCTGTTTTCGAGGACAGTTTCTCTATCAGGCCATATGTTCAACTCTTTAAATTGGCAGTACACGAAATTAATCCATACATTACATATTCTCCCAACAGTAGTTTTATGGATTCCGCAGTTAAGGCCTAGTTCCTGGTCAGAATTTATTGGTCCTTAGTTTCATAACTGTCAACAAGAAACACAGTCTGGATTCAAGAGGGAATATCTGTAAATTGTATCTGTTTTCTCCCAAAAGAGCAAACACCAAATTAAAATGTTGGACATCTACAAATCTTTTATAAAGCAATACGGCATCAGGATTATTAATTATTTTCTCAACAACCAAGTTATCTGTAGTGTTTTTCTGAGTACTGATGTCTTTGAAAATGGGAGTCACAGATCTTACATTCACTTCTTCGGGTATATTCACGATATCTTCCCGTACTTCAATGGGGAAGATTTCTGCAGTTTCCGATATTGTAGGCTTATCGTGGTAATCCGGCAAGTTTCTGGTGTATGGCCTCTTCCTTATTTTTGTTGTGTTCGTGGTCAACGTAAAAAGCGAAGGAACAGCGCCCGGTTTTAATCTTGCTCTCTCACCTTTAAATACAAACGCATAAATTCTGTGGTTGTTATCGAAATGCCTAATCACTTTATAGGTAGAAAATATGAATTATTTCCGTTCGTAAGTCGCACTTACCCAACGAAGTTTTCGTGAAGTTTCCGGGTTGAAAATGATGGGAACACACTTTAATATTTTCGGTCAGATTCTTGTCACCGAAAGTTTTCCTTTTAATAGCATGTAACCATTTCTTCCTTATTTCTTTATTTTGTGGAAACTGATGAAATGAAAACGAGCTTTCTGATTTTTACAAAGAGGAACACTGCAATAGCTCGGCATAGTCACGAAAATAA
Organism: Anabrus simplex; assembly: GCF_040414725.1. Classification (NCBI taxonomy): domain Eukaryota; kingdom Metazoa; phylum Arthropoda; class Insecta; order Orthoptera; family Tettigoniidae; genus Anabrus; species Anabrus simplex. Next base: position 432,443,736 of record NC_090266.1, on the reverse strand, counting down.
CAATTTAAACAACTTAAATTCGTGGATATTAGCGGCATGAGTACACAAGAGACAAATGAAGAGCGCCTTGCGCTTACCCAGTACAACAGCAGTGCGCTCTATCGGTGCTAGTTCCATGCATCAGTATTATAAGCTTTCGATTAGTTATGAAATTTAGCTAAAAGCGATGGCATTCTGGTAGAAAACGTGTGTGAGTTTGTGCAGTGGGACGTAGTTTTACACCAAGTAAGCCTTCTGATAAACTGGAGGCAATAGTCACCGAGGTGTAGTGGACTAACCACAGACGTGTTGACGCATGTTGTGTTGGTAGGTTGGTTCGAATCCCACGAGCGATAAATACCTTTATTCACATTTTAAACTTTGAGGATCAAATAAGTGGCCATTCGTGCCACAATCGACCAATAGCATGCGTGTTGAATGTGTAGTGGCCTGACACTTGGTGTAGCCTAGGAGTTCTGGTCATTTCTTTGCTATGTATTCAGCAGATGAGTATGTTGACATGCTCCTCATCTATGGCGAAGCAAGACAGAAAACACAGGAAGCACATCACCTGTACCAGGGATGATTTTCACACAGACAACAACCAAACGCAAATACGTTTATGAGGGTGGAGTGACGTTTGCGTATAACTTCATCACTTTCCCGAACAGGTCCTGTTAGAGAGGCAGCAATTACCAAACTGCTGAGATGGTTTTGTACACTTTCCGTGAGAATCCTCGCACGAGTACCCGGGCAGTGGCACAACAGGCCAACATCAGCCAGTCGTCTGTTGTAAGAATATTGCCTTCCAGTTTTTTCCTCCTATCACCTGCAACTACCTCAAGAACTCCACGCACGAGATTTCGAAACTCGTGTTGATTTCTGTGCGTGGATACTGACGCAAGTGGCAAATTATCCAGCGTCTCACATTTTATTTTCGGACGAAGCACGATTTCATAATAATTGTTCTGTGAATATGCACTCATAATATGCACTACTTGAGTGTTGAAAATCTCCACTGGGTAAGACAGGCAGCATTTCATGCACGATTGGGAGTAAATATCCGTGTGGTATACTGGGTGATCACCTAATTGTATTATATTTCTTTGAGGATCATTTGACAGGAGCCCGGTACCTATAGTTTCTTCAAGACCAACTACGATTGCTGCTAGAGGATGTGCCCGTGGGTGAGCGTGTAACCATGCGGTATCAACGCGATGGAGCTCCCCCTCACATGTCAGCAAATGTTCGCAACTATCTGAATGTTACATATCCCGATCGATGGACAGGAAGGGGAGGACCTGTCACCTGGCCTGCTAGATCGCCCGATTTGACGCCACTGGACTTCTTCCTATGGGGCTATTTGGAGGATGAAGTGTACCCTCAGCAGCCGAAATATCCTGAAAACCTTCGAAACCTTATTACGGACGACTGTGAATTCGTACACCTACAATTCTACAAGGAGTCCGAATAGCAGTTCAACGGCATGCTGAAACGTGAATTACTGCAGAAGGCCATCTATTCGAACACTTACTGCGCTAACAGGCTGCTGCTCAGTCAAGCGGATTCAAACCCCCAACCATTCTATCCTCGTCCAGCCCTGCTTATAAAACATCCTTATAAGCAGTCCTCATGGCCTAGAACAGTGACAAAATAAATAAATAAATAAATAAATAAATAAATAAATAAATAAATAAATAAATAAATAAATAAATAAATAAATAAATAAATAGGTAACCCAAGACGTGAGTGCATTCGGATACATTGGCTCTGGGGATGATTCTCGAAGTACAAAATGCGAATAAAATTTACAGGCTCAATTAGGATTCGAACTCACCTACCAACCGCAACTGTATCATCAGCACCGCACTTAACCTATGACACCACCGCGTCTTGCGCTAGCAGGTTTCCAGAAAGCCTACTAGATGGAGTACTACTTCCACTTCACAAATGCCCACACGTTTTCTATAAGTGTGCCATCGCTTTTAGCGTTCATTTCATACCCTACTGAAAAGTTCACAATTGGCACGTACTTTTTACATGACCGTATGACAGTTTGATGCATTGTGTAAATGCCTGTCGCATACGGTACATGTTTTTGCAAAGGTAATGGTTCATTGAGTGATTAAAGGCGATTGTTGCTTGGTATAGGGAAAGGAGAATAGACCACAACGATACCAGTGACGTTCGGTGGGATGTCTAACAGCATAAAATGTCAGGCGCGGCTGACTCACCCGGTATATCCAACTGGGAGATCCAAACTGGCCTTTCAGAGACAGTCCTCTCAAGGTTAGAACGCTATTAGATTTAACTCGGAGTTCTGAGCTACAACCTAGATGCACATGACTACGGATTATGAGATGTCCTGAATATTGACCGTACAATTCACTCTATCTGATAACCTTCTCGAGACCACTATTAGTTGCTGCCTCCTCAACATTTGTGTGTCCCTCGGAGCTACGCCTCAAGTTCGTTGTTGACTCAGGTATATTGACTCAAGTCCATTTTATGAGCTGTCCGCAATGTTTAATTAGCAGACGTAGTCGATTCAAGGCTACGAGTTGACCCCAAAGCTTGAAAACAAATTGATCTAATTTTGAGTTTTCAGGTGTCGCTATCACACGCTCACTACCTTGTTGTCAGTTGTCCCACAGTGGAATTATGCTCAATCCTACGTGTCCTTATCATTTATAGTTTCACTACACTGAAGCTGTGTCCGGCTCCATGGCTAAATTGTTAGCATGCTGGCCTTTGGTCCAGAGGGTCCTGGGTTCGATTCCCAGCCGGGTTGGGGATTTTAACCTTAATTGGTTAATTCCAGTGGCTCGGGGGCTGGGTGTATGTGACGTATTCAGCATTAGAAATCATCCTAGGTAGGGGTCTCATCTTCACAGACATGCAGGTCGCCTAATAGGCCGTCTACGAGAAAAAGACCCGCACCAGGCCTCACCGGAGGCCATACGCCATTTATTTATTTTACTGAAGCTGTTATTGTGCATCGAAGCAACATGGAGAGTACGGATGTCGCTTTGAATTACAATGACATCAATCACAAACCAGAGCAGGGATTCTTCTTTGTTATACTCAGAAACAAATTTACTCCGTATTGGTACAATCCATTTCACTGATACATTGTGTGGAGAAAAGAAACTTATTTCAATACGAGCATTCTTTTCAGCGGTATATATTGCAGTAAAATCGCACATGTGCTATATGCGCGTGATTTCAACGTACTGAATTTTCAAGAGAGTGTGTGTTCTTCGTCAAGGATAGGTTTGAGACCCCCCACAAGTTGCTACACTAATTCAAAGGACTTAACATATTGCAACCACGTACCAGCCATTTGGTAATCCTGTTGCAACACATGGAAGTAGCGTGCTCGTACGTGATAACTCGTTGGCTGAATGGTCAGCGTACTGGCCTTCGGTTCAGAGGGTTCCGGGTTCGATTCCCGGCCGAGTCGGGGATTTTAACCTTCATTGGTTAATTCCAATGGCTCGGCGGCTGGGTGTTTGTGATGTCCCCAACTTCCCTGCAACTCACACACCACACATAACACTATCCTCCACCACAATAACACGCAGTTACCTACACATGGCAGATGCCGCCCACCCTCATCGGAGGGTCTGCCTTACAAGGGCTTCACTCGGCTAGAAATAGCCACACGAAATTAAATTAAATTAAATGAGATACTGTTCTTCGGTAAAAGAGGAAACATTGTAATGAAGTGTAATAAGATTTAATTAGTGCATAGGACTGAACTGAACTAGCTTAGACTTTCTTTTACGATTTGTTTTTCGTCGCATCGACACAGATAGGTTCTATGACGACGATGGAAGAAGAAAGGGCTAGGAGTGGGAAAGAATTCAACGTGGCATTGATTAAAGTTCAGCCCCAGCATTTGTCTGGTGTGAAATTGGTAAACCACGGAAAACAATCTTCAGGCTGCCCACAGCGGGGTTCGAACCCACTATCTCCCGAATGCAATCGGATAGCTTCGTGACCCAAACTGTGCAGCCACTTGCGCGGTTCCATTGAGACTAGTTATTCACATTATATAGTATATCTAAACGGAATATCACGCACATTAATTCGTAAGCACTGAGAATAAAACGAACTTGAATAAAATCTTAAATTACGCTAACGTAATACACAATCAGACGATGTTAAATCAACCAGGGAAAACATAAACTTGGATGTAACAAAAAATTATGTGCTATGTAACACTTTTTTGAACTACATGTAAAGAGAATTTATGGACGTTATTTGAAAAAAGTTACAAATATAAAATTGTATTTAGAGAATTAAATGGACTATAGTTCGCAATATACTATTATTTATTTATTTATTTATTTATTTATTTATTTATTTATTTATTTATTTTATGTCTTTGTATCTGGCGAAGTTACGACTCATGACACTCTCTTATACTTAACCACAACATGAAGTACATAGTGACGTAGTTTGAAAGTTATTAACGCTGTGTATAGTTTCCAGAAACTACTTAATTAATTAACTAATAATTAACAGGATAAAATAGCATTATAATTGTTATTTTGTTTTGTGTGTTTGAGTCATCAGTCCATAGACTGGTTTGATGCAGCTCTCCATGCCACCCGATCCTGTGCTAACCTTTTCATTTCTACGTAACTATTGCATCCTACATCTGCTGTAATCTGTTTGTCATATTCATACCTTGGTCTACCCCTACCGTTCTTGCCACCTACACTTCCTTCAAAAACCAACTGAACAAGTCCTCGGTGTCTTAAGATGTGTCCTATCATTCTATCTCTTCTTCTCGTCAAATTTAGCCAAATCGATCTCCTCTCACCAATTCGATTCAGTATCTCTTCATTCGTGATTCGATCTATCCATCTCACCTTCAGCATTCTTCTGTAACACCACATTTCAAAAGCTTCTATTCTCTTCCTTTCTGAGCTAGTTATTGTCCATGTTTCACTTCCATACAATGCCACGCTCCACACAAAAGTCTTCAAAAACATCTTTCTAATTCCGATATCAATGTTTGAAGTGAGCAAATTTCTTTTCTTAGGAAAGCTCTTCCTTGCTTGTGCTACTCTGCATTTTATGTCCTCCTTACTTCTGCCATCGGTGGTTATTTTACTACCCAAGTAACAATATTCATCTACTTCCTTTAAGACTTCGTTTCCTAATCTAATATTTCCTACATCACCTGCCTTCGTTCGACTGCACTCCATTACTTTTGTTTTGGACTTATTTATTTTCATCTTGTACTCCTTACCTAAGACTTCATCCATACCATTCAGCAACTTCTCGAGATCTTCTGCAGTCTCAGATAAAATAACAATATCATCCGCAAAGGTTTTGATTTCCTCTCCTTGGACTGTGATTCCATTTCCAAATTTCTCTTTGATTTCCTTTACTGCCTGTTCTATGTAAACATTGAAAAGGAGAGGGGACAAACTGCAGCCTTGCCTCACTCCTTTCTGGATTGCTGCTTCTTTTTCAAAGCCCTCGATTCTTATCACTGCAGACTGATTTTTATACAGACTGTAGATAATTCTTCGTTCCCGGTATCTGATCCCTATCATCTTCAGAATCATAAATAGCCTGGTCCAATCAACATTATCGAATGCCTTTTCTAGATCTACGAATGCCATGTACGTGGGCTTGTCCTTCTTGATTCGATCCTCTAAGATCAGACGTAAAGTCAGGATTGCTTCACGTGTTCCTACATTTCTTCTGAAGCCAAATTGATCTTCCCCCAACTCAGCTTCAACTTGTTTTTCCATTCTTCTGTAAATAATACGTGTTAAAATTTTGCAGGCATGAGATACTAAACTAATAGTGCGGTAGTTTTCACACCTGTCAGCACCGGCTTTCTTGGGAATAGGTATAACAACATTCTGCCGAAAATCGGATGGGACTTCTCCTGTCTCATACATCTTGCACACTAAATGAAATAACCTTACCATGCTGGCTTCTCCTAAGGCAGTCAGTAATTCAGAGGGAATATCATCAATTCCAGGTGCCTTGTTCCTATTTAGGTCACTCACAGCTCTGTCAAACTCTGACCTCAAAATTGGGTCTCCCATTTCATCAGCATCAACAGCCCCTTCATGTTCCAGAACGAAATTATCTACATCGTTACCTTGATACAACTGTTGGATATGCTCCTGCCATCTTTCTGCTTTGTCTTCTTTCCCTAGAAGTGGCTTTCCATCTGAGCTCTTAATATTCATGCACCTAGATTTCCTTTCTCCAAAGGTTTCCTTGATTTTCCTGTATGCAGCCTCTACCTTTCCCAAGACCATACAGTCTTCGACATCCTTGCACTTCTCCTTCAGCCATTCTTCCTTAGCTACCTTGCACTTTCTATCCACTTCATTCTTTAATCGCCTGTATTCTTTTCTGCCCTCTTCATTTCTAGCATTCTTGTATTTTCGTCGTTCATCAATCAGGTCTAGTATCTCCTGAGTTATCCACTGATTCTTAGTTGATCTTTTCTTCCTTCCTAACATTTCTTCAGCAGCCCTACTGACTTCATTTTTCATGACTCTCCACTCTTCCTCTACTGTGTTTCCTTCGGCCTTTTCATTTAGTCCTTGTGCAACATGTTCCTTGAAACAATCCATCACACTCTTTTCTTTCAACTTGTCTAGATCCCATCTTTTTGCATTCTTTCCTTTCTTCAATTTCTTCAACTTCAGATGGCATTTCATGACCAACAAGTTGTGGTCAGAGTCCACGTCTGCTCCTGGGAAAGTTTTGCAATCCAACACCTGGTTTCTGAATCTCTGCCTAATCATAATGAAGTCTATTTGATACCTTCCAGTGTCTCCAGGTCTCGTCCACGTATACAGCCGTCGTTTGTGGTGTTTGAACCAAGTATTGGCGAGGACTAAATTATGGTCAGTGCAGAATTCAACCAGCCGACTTCCTCTTTCGTTCCTTTGTCCCAATCCAAATTCTCCTACTGTGCTACCTTCTCTTCCTTGGCCTACCACTGCGTTCCAGTCTCCCATCACAATTAGATTCTCGTCACCTTTGACATATTGTATTAAATCTTCTATCTCCTCATATATTCTTTCAATTTCTTCATCATCCGCTGAACTAGTAGGCATATAGACCTGCACTATTGTGGTGGGCATTGGTTTGGTGTCTATCTTGGCGACAATAATTCTTTCACTATGCTGGTCGTAGTAGCTTATCCGCTGCCCTATTTTCTTATTCATTATTAAACCAACTCCCGCATTACCCCTGTTTGATTTCGTGTTGATAATTCGGTAGTCGCCTGACCAAAAATCCTGTTCTTCCTGCCAACGTACTTCACTTATACCAACTACATCTAACTTTAGCCTATCCATCTCCCTTTTCAGATTCTCTAACCTACCACAACGATTCAAACTTCTAACATTCCACGCTCCGACTCGCAGAATGTCAGTATCCATCTTCCTGATGATCGCCCCCTCTCGTGTAGTCCCCACCCGGAGATCCGAATGGGGGACTAGTTTACCTCCGGAATATTTTACCCGGGAGGAAGCCATCATCAGTACATCATTCATACAGAGAGAGCTGCATGTCCTCGGGAGGTGGTTACGGCTGTAGTTTCCCGTTGCTTTCAGCCGTGTAGCAGTATCAACACAGCTAAGCCATGTTGAGTATTATTACAAGGCCGTATCAGTCAATCATCTAGACTGCCGCCCTTGCAACTACCGAAAGGCTGCTACCCCCCTTTCGATGAACCATTCGTTAGTCTGGTCTCTCAACAGATACCCATCCGATATGGTTGCACCTGCGGCTCGGCTCTCTGCATCATTGGGACACGCAAGCCTCCCCACCGCGGCAAGGTCACATGGTTCGTAGAGGAGGGTTATTTTGTTAAAAAATAATATTCTTTACCTGCATAACCTAAGATTAGCTCTATATCATACTTGCTTTTATTCACTCTAATATTCGTACAAACTGTTCACATAAAGAGTATTAATGGAGAAATCTCGAGAAGACCGCTTAAAGTACTATTCCCTATATAGTAAGGAGAGTGTTCTATAACCTTGCCCCAGACACCTAGAAGGATCACTGATGAGTGTTATCACAAGGGAAAAAGTTGTTCTGGTATTATGTCCATGGATAGAAGAGAGAAAGTTAAAATTTCGTGATAGGTATTCGGGTGTGGATTCGTTCAGAAGTCGAGATATTAGAGTCACAGTGTATAAATTCCTTAGTTCATTAATTTACAGTCATGAGAGCTTCTCATAATAAGCAGGGATATGTGCCCTAAGGATCAAAGAAAATATTAATCTTATAGATAAGTTCATTGACTTATGAAGTGTCATTGTTTGTTCTACAGTTGTATCGATAAAAACAAAATCATAATGAATTCTTGGAAAAATGAGCGTTTGAATACTATGTGGAAGGATAGATTGTTTAAATTTTAGGGGATGAAGAGATAAATATATAAATATATAATTTCCTACATACACTTGTTATGCGATCATCCTAGTTTAATGTGTCGTTCATGACGACACCAGGCTTTTACAGACTTTTGAGAATATATAGCTTCACCACGGAGCATCAGAGTAGGCAGATTTGTGACATTTAGGGTATTTAAAAGCCTAGGCTATCCTCTTATTATTGATTCAGTTTTCTATGGAACAGTTAAGAGGCAGTTCCCCTTTGCATAGGAGCTAATTGAATTTAAGATCGAGTTCGTTTGGTGGATTTCATTGTCACTGTCAGAGGATATAAAGCGTGAGTATATTTGAGAATTGTCAGCATAAACGTGATATATGATGATGTGAAGGAGAGAAAGGAAAATTAAGAATTAGAAGAGCATGATAAAGCGAACATCAAATTTTACAGTAGATGTATACAACCTTTTGAATAACACCAAAAAGATTTGAGAACTGCATGGCTCATGGGCAGCTCGATATAGTATAAATTACAGAATATGTATGCTATACAAAAGTCTACAGTCATTCTTTCCATAGAGTGATAATGGCTGAACTTCTCTGTAGGGCTACTAATAGAGATATTATTACGCCAGCAAGCGAAATGTATCTCAAAGCACATGCTATTAGCAAAAACCGTAGAAGGTCGAATGCATTGAAGACCCACAGTGCTGCATTGAAGAATGATTTATGTACTTCAAGAGTGCGATTAAGTGAAATATAAACAATGGACATTTGTGTAATTTCAGGGTCATGTTTCTGCTTAATCATTTCGAAAGATTTGAATATATGTGAGAAACAGTCTACTCTCAATTCGGAAAAGAAAGTAAATATTTAAAAACAACTCAAAATACCTATTTCCACGTCTGTAACACTTTCAGTTTTTGAGATATAAATATCCCTATAATAGTAATCCAAACCCTTTATTAGTCTTTACCGTGCGAGTTGACCGTGCGCGTAGAGGCGCGCGGCTGTGAGCTTGCATCCGGGAGATAGTAGGTTCGAATCCCACTATCGGCAGCCCTGAAAATGGTTTTCCGTGGTTTCCCATTTTCACACCAGGCAAATGCTGGGGCTGTACCTTAATTAAGGCCACGGCCGCTTCCTTCCAACTCCTAGGCCTTTCCTATCCCATCGTCGCCATAAGACCTATCTGTGTCGGCGCGACGTAAAGCCCCTAGCAAAAAAAAATTATTAGTCTTCCCCACCCCAACCCCACCAAAGTGAATTTTACGTAAGCAAAACAATGCACGATTCTATATTTTAAAGGAGATTCCAAATACCAATTTTCACGTCTGTAAGCTCTTCATTATTCAGATAAGAGTATCCTCATAAAAAGTAAATTCAACTATTCAACTATTTTATTTTCACTTATTCTCACCTTCACCTTTGCCCAAAACAAAAAATACATGTTTATGTATTTTTAAAAGACTTTCCAAAAACCAAGTTTCAGGTTTGTAACATGTTAAGTTTTTGACATATACTGTGGATATACCGGTATTCATTTTAAAAATTCACTTGCTTCTCCAATGATTTCTACCCGCTTACATCGATTTTCCGAAAATAAAAAAGTAGGTGTTCCTTTATTTTTGAAGGAGATGCCAAATACCAATTTTCACATCTGTAACATCTTCAGTTTCTGAGATATAAGTATCCTCATAAACAGAATTCAACTCCTTACTTATTTTCACCCCTTAAGTCGATTTTCCGAAAATAAAATAATATATGTTTCTTTACTTTAAAAGGAGATTCCAAATACCAGTTTTCGGGTGTGTAACATCTTCAGATTTGAGTTATAAGAATCCTCATAATAAAGAATTCAACTCCTCCTTCACTTCTTTTCACCCTTCTCTCCCCTTATGTGGACTTCCCGAAAACAATAAATATGTGTTTCTTTATTTTTAAAGGAGATTCAAAATACCAACTTTAACGGGTGTAACATCTTCAGGTTTTGAGATATAGGTATTCTCATAAAAGGTATTCAACCAATTTTTTCTCCTTTTCTCACCCCACTTAAGGGAATATCCGAAAATGATAAATACATGTTTCTTTATTTTAAAAGGAGATTCCAAATACCAATTTTCACTTCTGTAAACTTTTAAGTTTTTGAGATATTGATGTGCTCATTTAAAAAATTCAACCCACTTTTCACCCCCTCAGCGACGGAATATCCAAAAATCCTCCCTTAGCGAGCACCTAAGCTCTAATAAAAATATATCCCCATAATTTCATTTCTTTATGTCTAGTAGTTTTGGCTTTGCGATGATGAATCAGTCAGTCAGTCAGTCAGTCAGTCAGTCAGTCAGTCAGTCAGTCAGTCAGTCAGTCAGTCAGGCATGCCGTGTTATTTTATTTATATAGATAACGAAACTAATATAATACAACCAGCCAGAGCTCCAGCTAACCGTTCTGTGTGTGTCATCGAGCTACTGCAAGTATCGAAGGCATGGGGTACATTCGGAGTACTGTCCCACAGGCCCGCATAGACACACATTACAAAGCTGTGCATTTCAACCACTTAGGGCCACTTTTTATTCGCTGTTTTCTTTTCACCCTTGTCACTTATAAGTGATCTTTGTTCATAGGTTAGTGTTTGTGCGCTGCCATTTACTTCAAACCAATAACAGACTGGTTCATAAAAAGGCTGGTGTTTCCAACAAATATTAAGGATTTTCTGCAAACATTTGGTAAGAGGAAATAATATTGGAAACTATATGCTTCGACATATTTCCGTGCTCTTGACTATACTCTGCGCAACGTAATAAGCTTTAAAGCAACTTCATGTTCGAAGGAACTATATGACATTCATATCTGGAAATTGAGACACCCAAAATTAACAACATGGGTGTTACTAACGATTCTTACAGTAACAACTCATGAACTACAGTACTGCTCATACATTTTCAGTGAAGGTAAGGTGCATTTTTCATTATGATGACCGTACTTCAGGAAAATTCCATGGACTACTATTTACTTTTTAATAATAATAATATTTGTTTTGACGTACCATCGACTAATTTTACGGTTTTTGGAGACGCCGAGGTGCCTGAATTTAGTCCCGCAGGAGTTCTTGTACGTGCTAGTAAATTCACCGACACGAGGTAGACGTATTTGAGCACCTTCAAATACCATCGGACTGAGCCAGGACTGAAACTGCGAAGTTAGGGTCAGAAATCCAGCGCCTCAATCGTCTGAGGCACACAGCCCTGCATTTCATTTTCAATATAATCCAAAACTATAACGGCAAGGAATCATTTCTGAAGCAAGACGTGATTGAGCAAGGAAAGGAATTGCCTATGACAGAATAGCATGGATTGCATGACAATCAATCAGTATGAGTTCAGTTGTATTTCAAAGGAATGAACATCCACAAACTTCTCACATGCAATAAGACGATCACTTCTGATGTACTGTGTACTGTTATCAGAAGGTGAGGTTACAATTAAATCTATAACAGAAAAACAAGTGTGTTACTTCCTAATTAACGCTACAGCATAACAGCTCAATTTTTTGCATCATATTAAAAATGTGTTCTAAAACTTGCTACCGGGCGAGCTGGCCGTGTGGTTAGGGGCGCGCAGCTGTGAGCTCGCATCCGGGAGATAGTGGGTTCGAACCCCACTGTCGGTAGCCCTGAATATTGTTTTCCGTGGTTTCCCATTTTCACCCAGGCAAAGGCTGAGGCCGTACCTTAATTAACGCCACGGCCGCGTCCTTCCCATTCCTAGGCCTTTCCTGTCCCATGGTCGTCATAAGACCTATCTGCGTCGGTGCGACGTAAAGCAATTAGCAAAAATAAGATATGCTGCTAACAGTATTAACACGAGGAGAAGCTGCCAAAATGTCCCACCACACAGTCAGTAAAGCTGTGTTCAAGCGACAGGACGGAAGTATACACAGCCGCCACATGATCAATTTAAACTCTTGCGTTTATGTGTAAAAGCATGTGTGAAGTCCAGTGTTGAGTTGCGCACTCGTACAGTTCCAGCATCCCTTTTCCATTCTCTACTAATTGTTCACTGCATGTACTCAGTTTTAATGGATGTGTTCTAAAAGTATATGCCAGCTATAATATTTTGATTTGATTTGTTTTTGTGTATGCTATTTGTCAGCACGATTTTTATTATTTTCTTACAAGTTGCCTTACGTCGCACCGACACAGATAGATTTTATGTTGACGAGGGGATAGGAAACGGCTTGGAGCGGGAAGGAAGCGGCCATGGCCTTAAAGATACAGCCCCAGCCCTGGTATGAAAATGGGAAACCACGTAAAACCATCTTCAGGGCTGCCGACAGCGGGGTTCGAACCCACTGTCTTCCGAATGGAAGCTCATAGCTGCGCGCCCTTTACCGCACGGCCAAATCTCTCTGTACATTTTTTTATTTGTTCATTTTTATTCTTAACTTGCTCCCTCGGGAAACACTTTGATTAGATACTGAACGGCTGCGTATTTATCGTTTCATAGGATCTGATAACACTACATTAAATTGCATATCCACTGATCTCCGCACTTTCTCATTAATTAGGTATGATTATTCTTTTAACTAAATATTTCAAATCCAAGTGTGAAATTTATTGAATATCATTGGTTACTCGACTGTAAAAGTCTTTACGTTATGAAATTTAAAGTTTATTTTGCTGGAGTTCTTTGTATTCTCGAAGTTGGTAGCCATGAGATCAATGCATTTTCTACAATAATCCAGTTACCTTGTTAAGCTGAAGTTTTGGGATTTTATAGTAGTGTGTGTAACTTTAATTGACAGAGGACATAATATGACATTAGTGTTGTAAAATACGGGACTATTACAGAGTTCACAGTGATAATAGAAGGACATGAAGTGAAAGAAGCCCATTCATCACTAGTCAAGTACTATTCCATCCATCATCCATCCATCATCTGTTTACCCTCCAGGGTCGGCTTTTCCCTCGGACACAGCGAGGGATCCCACCTCTACCGCCTCAAGGGCAGTGTCCAGGAGCTTCAGACTCTTGGTCGGGGATACAACTGGAGAGAATGACTAGTACCTCGCCCAGGCGACCTCACCTGCTATGCTGAACAGGGGCGTTGTGGAGGGATGGGAAGATTGGAAGGGATAGGCAAGGAAGAGGGAAGGAAGCGGCCGTGGCCTTATGTTAGGTACCATCCCGGCATTCGCCTGGAGGAGAAGTGGGAAACCACGGAAAACCACTTCCAGGATGGCCGAGGTGGGAATCGAACCCACCTCTACTCAGTTGACCTCCCGAGGCTGACTGGACCCCGTTCCAGCCCTCATACCACCTTTCAAATTTCGTGGCAGAGCCGGGAATCGAACCCGGGCCTCCGGGGGTGGCAGCTAATCACGCTAACCACTACACAACAGAGGCGGACCAAGTACTATTCTAAGCCAAATATTCCTGTGTTTGATAGCTAGAATTCTAAATCACAGTTCAGTGATGATGATGATGTGATTATTTTCAGGGTCCTAACATCAAAGACATCGACCACTAAATCACAATTCACATGCTATAATTTGCGTAGTAAATATTTTCTCCATTAATCTCAAATGTGAGACGACAACTAATGTTTATAATTCAGAAGACTTCTAAATGGATGCCAACGGCCGTAGCCGTGTTGAAACACCGGATCCCGTGAGATCTCTGAAGTTAAGCAACATTGGGCGTGGTCAGGAGTTGGATGGGTTGCCACGCGCTGTTGTTGAGGGGTAAGGGAATGGATGAGCGGAAAGGAACTGGCCACCCTACCGCACGTAAACTCCGGCTCAGGAACACCTCTGCGGAGGTTCGGACCTGCCTTCGGGCAGAAAAACCCTTACCTTACTCTAAATGGTTCCCTTCCAATTTTAAGTTCGTCGCTTAGGTTATCTGGGAAATTCTGTCCGGGGGCAGATATTTTCTTCCAAACTCAAATATTAATACTTAATCATACTATTGCAATCATCGTAGCATGACATAAATACTAATTATGCTTCTCACCTAATGGGACCGTATTGGTGCGTTGTGTTTACCTTTTGAGTGGGCTTCTCAATACGAGGCTACTTTCACGTTTCGTCCGTGTGGTTGATGTAATCGAAGTGGGAGATTTCATAAAAACTACGTAGAACATTTTCCCTTAACAAAAACTCCTAAAGTCAATTATTGTTCTTCTTTTCGGTAAAGGAAGACGGACAAAATGGCCATCAACTCCAATTGTGATTTGTAATACAACATGTAACAATGGAAATAACGTTTGTTACACGAACGTATTCTGCGGCTATTTAATGTGAATCCAGAACCTGGTTAACGAATGAAACTTCAGCTGTTGTCGGTTGGGTTTCATACATCCCAGTTTTTAATTAAATATTTCAATGACCTGAAAAGTGGTTTCGGAACTTCCGTTCGTCCCGGTTTATACTCGTCAAATGAAAGGTGGAAGAAAAATCGAATACTTTCACGATACTCATTTGGTGGAATTGTTTAATTTACTGTATCATTTCTCGAATTTTGGTTTGTTGAACTGTTTAATTTAAAACCTGAAAAGTTGCTATGGTTAGAGGTAGCAGTAAGGTTTTGAACATTGTCTCTGTGTAGGGCGAAGTTAAGTAATTCCAAAATGCCAAAATGAAGGTGTTGTTTCTAGTAAAAATATTCAGGAGTATGGTCCTTCATGAAGAGAGGAAGACCGAGCTCGATAGCTGCAGTCGCTTAAGTGCGGCCAGTATCCAGTATTCGGGAGATAGTGGGTTCGAATCCCACTGTCGGCAACCCTGAAGATGGTCTTCCGTGGTTTCCCATTTTCACACCAGGAAAATGCTGGGGCTGAACATTAATTAAGGCCACGGCCGCTTCCTTCCCACTCCTAGCCCTTTCCTATCCCATCGTCGCCATAAAACCTATCCGTGTCGGTGCGACGTAAGGCAAATAGCAAAAAAAAAAAAAAAAGAGAGAGGAAGAAGTGACCACGAATAAAATGTGGAATATATAAATATTACATTTCCATTGCGTAAACCGTGAATCGAATATGCCTTCTGGAAGAACTCTAAAGATTATGGACAGCTTTTTTATGTCGAAATCGTGAGAGCAAGGTTTCTTATCCGAACTATTGTAGTGAGAACATTAATTTATGTGATGGCTTTGAGTTCACTTATGCTTTCCGAGTCGCAAGATCTGACAACCGTAACAGGACATACAAATGTGCGCACTGGCATTGCCTGTCACACGCTTCAAATGAGATCTAAATTATTGTGAAGATCCACTGTAATGAAAGAGACAGAGAAAACTAGAGAACTTGAAGACTTGTCTCACCTACATTTATACCAATACAATTTTGTATATATCCAATGGTATTTAAAATTAAATCAGTAATGAAAGAATGTTATTTTAGTGTCTGATCCGTAGAGAGCACAGAAATCATCTAATAAACTCACACAGTGACTGATGACTTGAGTTGCTCATAACTTCTGCACACATTAGCAGTAATTTTTCAAACTTCGATGAACTTTCTCAGAAGATGCATCAACATAACGATAGTTAAGTTGTTGAAGGTAAACAACGGAAATGTTTATTGTTCTTATTTTCGGTAAAGAAGGGCGGACAGAATGGCCATCAACATTTGTGAGCACAAAACTTGTATGATAATGAATACAGCCATGTTGTTAATTTTTGTAAGACCGGGCGAGTTGACCTTGCGGTTAGGAGCGCGCAGCTATGAGCTTGCATCCGGGAGATAGTGGGTTAGAATCCCACTGCCGGCAGTCCTGAATATGATTTTCCGTGGTTTTCCATTTTCACATCAGGCAAATGCTGGGGCTGTACCTTAATTAAGGCCACGGCCGCACACTTCCCATTCGTAGGCCTTTCCTATCCCATCGTCACCATTTGACATTTTTTTTGCTAGTTGTTTTACGTCGCACCGACACAGATAGGTCTTACGGCGACGATGGGAAAGGAAAGGGCTAGGAGTGGGAAGGAAGCGGCCGTGGCCTTAATTAAGGTACAGCCCCAGCATTTGCTTGGTGTGAAAATGGGAAACCACGGAAAACCATTTTCAGGGCTGCCGACAGTGGGGTTCGAACCTACTATCTCCCGAATACTGGATACTGGCCGCAGTTAAGCGACTGCAGCTATCGAGCTCGGTGCCATAAGACCTATCAATGTCGGTGCGACATAAAGCAAAACAGCAAACAAAATATATTTTTATGGGGAGCTTAGAGAGGTAGTGCTTTTGATACGGTTATGGGTGAATAGCGGATGAAATAGTATTATAATTGAATGAAAGTTAGCAGTGGAATTTCAGCATGCTTGTGTCTCATGGCTAAAAAAGAGGGTCATCAGACCTCAAACAATCGATTAGTCTGGTCTTTTATGCCAGTCGGATGACGTAATGATCGTCTTAAAATAAAAACATCTAAAATATCAAATAAATGTGTTACCAATTCCAAAGATTTTGTTTCTTTGATATTTCGTAGGTTTCACCTGGATGGCAGCCTGTATATCGCACCTTATCCCTGAAGCTGTCTTGCTCAATCTCAAAACAATATATAGCTCCAATGTGGTGTGGCTTCTTGTAGATCTTACATTAAGGAAGTTTTAAAAGCATAAAATGTCGGTAGAGCTAAGAGGAGAGTAACTGAAAATAAACAGTGTGAACAATAAAATAAACTTTAAGATACCATTTGGTTACAGTCACTCCTCTCTGCTTCCAAAGACTTGCTTAAAAGCACAAATAAAGTCATTGTTGCATAGTCATCACAAAATATTACATAGCAATCCATGGAAATGGCGTTAAAACTAATATTTTACCCTCAAGAGATAATAAAATAACGTTTTCTAAAGTAGATTACTCCGTGGTAGTTGTGTGGTATTCGACTTATACAAAACCTCCACTTATATGCATGTATGTACGTTGAGTAAGCCTATTTACCCTGAAGAATTTTTGTATACTCAGCATCTCCACCATCAGCTGTTATAGATGGCCTAGGCGTCGCTGAAGAAGCGTACAAGGGAAATGAGGAGTGAGGTAATTTCCCGTTGCTTTCGTTACTGAGCCAGACGTTGCTATTACATATCCGTTTGTCAAGCCCACTGAAATGCTAGCACCAACAGACTCTGTATGTGACGCTTCAAAATCTATATAAATAAAATTGTAGGGGGTCCGCTGTCTGTAATTTTTTTTGTTTTGCCAATTTTTCAGATATTTATCCGTTTTAGGTCAACTCAAGACCGAATCGGTGGTTTTTACGTTTCGTGTCTGTTTGTTTGTCTGTTTGTCTGTCTGTCTGTTCCACCATCACGTCGAAACGGCTGGATAGATCTCAACCAAACTTCATATTTACAGTATACTCATCCCGGGGAAGGTTTCTATATGAATATCATTTTAAAATCTTTGAATAGACGGGCGGTTTATAGGAAAACCAGAATGGTTTTTTCCACCATCACGTCGAAACGGCAGGATAGATCTCAGCCAAACTTCATATTTAGAGTATACTCATACCGGGGAAGGTTTCAATATGCATATCATTTTAAAATCTTTGAATAGACGCGGGGTTTATAGGAAAACCAGAATGGTTTTCCTCCATTTTCTCTTATACTATTGATTTTATGTAAACTTAGTTAACCGTACGTGAAACGTCTCTTCATTAAAAAAAAACTTTCGTTATGTTCATAATTTACCTTACTCTTCACATGACGGAGAAATTTACAATTTTCCGCTGGTATCATGCTCTGCATTGAGTGACCGACAGACCAACAACGAACCTACAGGTTACCATGGCAACGTCTCTGACTGCATGCCAGCAGGGAAGTAACGTATTGCCATTTTCCTCATCATGCTGTTAAATTCGTGGTTGTTCCTTGCGTAGAAGGCAAGAGAGGCATCAATCGGCCTATCTGCGGGATATTGGCGGAATATCGTTGGATGTTATAACCGCCCTCGAATAGATTAAGTAATAACACCATTAGTCATCTTCTTATTATTTGTTTACCTAGGAATCACTGGACCTAAATTTCTCCTCTGTTACCGCTTTATTATATCCATAACTCACACTAGCATAATTTATTGAGGGGCATTTGATTTTCCAATACATTCACTTGGCATTTACATATTTGTCGTTATCCGGCTGTCCTCATTTATAATCCATTTTCTATTACTTTCAACTTTCTTAACTGTATAATTTTCTTCCTTAATTACGCCGTACGTACGCGAGTGCTACGAATTACTGGATGTATTTCCACCAAGACTCATATTTAGAATACACCTGTCCTTGATAGGTTTTAGGGCAAATATTGTTTCTAAATCCCTGAACTAACTGGGGGTTTATACGAAACCGAAACAGTGATTTTGCACTTCCACAAAATATACACAACCAACGTTAATTTAAATCTACCTGCCTTGGTAGAAATTAATTTCTAAACCTTTTTTCTCGTGTGCATCATTTCGATACGAGGAGTAATAAGGGAGATATCATTAACGGACCGTTTTTCTGTACAACTCCCATCGGACTTAACTCACGAGCGGGTGCGTGTAAAGCGTATACCTTACAACTTGAAAACTACTGAAGACATTCGAACCAAAATTTATATTTAGCATCCACCTGTCCAAAGGCAGGTTTTAAACGTAAATAACATTTCATGTTCCGGAATGGACTGGCGGTTTATAGGGAACCGAAATGGTGAATTTACTCTTCCACAATATATACAGAACAAGACCAACCTGACTGGAAATCGAACAAACATGATGGAATTCCACCTCTAAACCTTTTTTTCATGTGCATTTTTTCGTCAGGAGGATTAATAAGGGAGATATCATGAATGGTCAGTTTTGCAGGTTAAGTCCAGCGGACATAGCCCAAAATGTGTTTTACATGGAGCAGATTCCTTAACTATATAAATCAAATCGTAACGACTGTGTGCCTCTACACTGACTATTTTGGCGAAATTTTCGTACAGCTTTCCGTTTAAGGGGTAATAATGACCATCTCCATAATTTTTGGTTTAGTTTCCTGAAAGTCCTAACTTTTACCCGCCTCGCCCAAAATCCAGATTGCGGCATGATCTGCCAGAAGAAAAAGAAGATAATTGAAATTTGACAAAATTATACGTTTTAGCCTGTAACGAACGGAAAACATCCTAGATCATTAAATTTTTCACTTTTTATCCCCGAAGAATATCGAAATATGCAGGCAATTTTAATGATAGTGCAGACCTTCGGAAATTCCTATCACATAACAGATTGCACAATCTCCGTTCAATTTGGAATGATCTACAACCTTGGTCTTATGACTTTTTGCCGTATCTGTATTCCTTTTACGTTTGATTTTTCTCTATTAATCGATGTTAAGTCAATTTTGAATTTTTACATGCATAATTAATACTTTCGATTACTTATATGAAATACAGAATCATCAAACTCTTCACGAAAATTGGCCCACCCAGTAGCCATATGTGAGCCAAATGCTATGTATTTAGCTGTCACATAATTATCCGAAAAGTAATGTAATGTGAGATAATCTTACAAAAACGTTACCCTGTTCCACGTTTCTAACTCAATCTGACCAAAGAATAGATGACATATCATAGGACCAGCCATTTAGGCCACTAAATCCGGCGTGTCTTATGGTATAATCCTTTGTCGATATGACGTACGTTTAGTAGCAGTTAATCTGTAAATGAAGGTCTTCAATATTGTAAACACGCATATACTTTCGTATGTCGATCTATATATATTCACTGATGTCGATTTTTAGCGATCGAGAAAGCGTGGGTCTGCTATTGTAATCAGTACTCCCCACACCGACTTTGACTGGCAGTATGAAAGGGTTCCTTCTCCAACTCCTGTGTACCTGTCATTAGTAAGGAAGGCCTACAATTGTAATGAATAGTTCACTTCTCGATTTGACTTGCAGAAGGCAAGTGAGCATGCAGTTTTGTTTAAAACTCCCCTACCCGATTGTGTTTGGCAGTAGGCAAGGGTGCCCGCCATTATAAAGAAATGTCCTCACCTAAAATGTGACTGGCATTAGGCATATTGGCCTGCTATTTTGATGGAAACTCACCAACTTGGTGTGACTGGCAGTAAGCTGGCTGGAAGTAGGAAAATGGGCCTGGGATTATAATGATAACTGCACAGCTCAATTTCGAGTGATAGTAGGGTAATGGCCTGCCATTATAATAAAAACTCCTCAACTGTAATCTGTCTGGAAGTAGGAACGGGGGGCTGCCATTTTAACGAAAACTCCCTAAATCGATTCTGTCCGCGTAGTAGGCAATGGGGCCTGCAATTATAATGTAAACTTCTCAACTCGATTGTGAATGGCAGTAGGCAAGTGAGCCTGCCGTTATATCACAAATCCATAACAAACACTTTACATTGGAAACAACGTACGGGGACCTCCCCATGCTCTTTCTCGGATAACGCTAAGAGACATGCAATTTTAAAACAATCTTATTTACTGCATGTACACTATTTACTTCGATATTCGAATACAATGTAGAATACCGTAGCGAAGCACGGGTACATTCACTAGTCATTCATAAGAGAGACTGGCTATATAAGGAATGAAATTACCAGTATCACTCATACCTCATTCATTTTCATGTTGTTAAAGACAAGTATAAGACTGAGACAGATCAATATAAGGACCGAATATTTCTTAGCCCATACTGTAAACACTGGGTCCTGCGTCCGACTCGTTGGCTGAACGGTCAGCGTTCGGAGGGTCCCGGGTTCGATTCCCGGCCGGGTCGGGGTTTTGAACCTAAGTTGGTTAATTCCAATGGCACGGGGGCTGGGTGTATATGTTGTCTTCATCATCATTTCATCCTCATCACGACACGCAGGTCGCCTACGGGAGTCAAATAGAAAGATCTGCACCTGGCGAGCCGAATCCGTCCTGGGATATCCCGGCACTAAAAGCCATACGACATTTCAACATTTCAATTGGGTCCTGCTAGCAAACACAGTCCACGTGATACGGTATATTTTTAGTCATCCTTCTCTCCGTTAGTGAGAGTAACTGCAAATATTGAAGTTTAGGATAGCTTTCGATCGCTTTAACTTGATGCAAGATGCTATTCCAACACTTTCTTGGTGAGAGTCAAGAAATACCCAGAAGCAAGTACACTCTGGATTACTTATCCAGACGCTAATATTCAAATCTCCATCCTACTTACCACGCACCTACCGAGTACAGGCAGGGTTGATTATTTTATGCTGGGATATCTCCTTGATAGATATTCACAATACCAAGGAGAAATGTTATTTGTATCAGTAAAAGGAGAAACATGGTGTATTAGAACCAACGAAGAAATTAGAGTCTTATGTAAAGAACCTGACGTGGTAGCCTCAGTCAGAATGGAAAGACAGGACATCCTGGTGGTCGACCCCGTGTGAGATGGCTGGATGTGGTGGAGATGGACTTGAGAGCTATTGGACTTACGAGATGGCGTATATGTGCAGCAGATAGTCTATATGAAATATGTGATCAAGGAGGCCAAGCTTCTCAAAGGACTGTGGTGCCATGGAGTAAATAAGTAAGTAAGAAAGTAAGTAAGGAAAAACTTTTAGAGATGAATATTACGTGGAGAGAATTGCAAGTGTAGAACTGAAAAGCGTATTGTTACAGGGCTAAAATTAGGATAATTTAAAATACAGCAGCATGATTCCAATACATTTACCAAAAGGCAGCTCTAAAATCACAGCTTTATAGCTGCACATTGTGTCCATTCAGCCACTGGATTAGGGATGATTGAACATTTACAGGATTTGCCTGTGATCCCTGGTATGAGTGCAGTGAACGTGCAGTGAGATTATGCTCCACAGCCTGACAGGCTTCCTATGAAGGGTCTTCGGTATAACGTTATAATATTGAGATATTTCAATGATCCCAGAACTATATAATTTTGAGTGGTTATTGATATTTCTGCAAACGTCTCTGTTCCATATTTCTGACGAGAATTCTTATCTATTACTTCATCATAGTACTTGCCTGTTCTGATCTGTAAACTGTATTATATCGACTTATTTCTGCTGTAATTACTACAATCCAGAAACTATCGTGTCTTTTTGTCACTACTGTTTTACAAATATCCAAATGAAAGCATTCAGTGTTAGTCGAATGAAACCTACAATAGGAGGAATATTCGTTTTTATGTATAACTAAAAAACAAAAATATATTTTTGAAGGAAGGAAAAATAAATATCAATTTATTTAGACAATTTTAACATCTATAAAATGCATATGGATTTTAAAATGAAAATGATAAGTAAATAATTACTTCAGAATACATAGGGAAACATCCCTGCATTAAGTCATTGCCATCACTCAATCTAATGTAAGTCGTAGTGTTAAGGCATTGGAAATAATTGTGTGTAATTTTCCTTAAATTTCATATTAATATATTTTCGATTGCTGTTGATTGTTACGTTACACTACAGTTATGTCATTTTTAACAGTCAATTCATTTTTGTTACTCGTTTTACCGTACTTCCTTTTCATTTTTCTTTCGTAATAGTGAAATTACTTGTTTCGATTTAACTTTTTGTAATATTTGGTTTTCATGGAATTGTTTGTTGTACTTTAATTGTTGTTCGCTTAATTTATATTTTAATTTCTCTTCGTCTTCATACTACTCCAAGTAAGCATTGCTACCAGAGTATCTCCCAATTATAATGAATTGTTAATAATATTAATAATGATAATAATATTTCTGTGCTTAGAAACGCTGAATTATTTAATATGGTTTGCTTAATTTATTTTGAACTTCTTAATATTAGTTTGTTTCTATTACATCTCAATTGTCTTGCATATAAATACTGTACTAATTCGGCATCATATTGTTTTAAAATTAATAGAGTTGTTAAAAACTAAATAAATAGAACTGCAGACTGGGGTCTGAATGTGGTTTCAATCTAAAATAATACTGTGAGATATTAAAAAAAATCAGGTTTGTTGTCCTGTGTGTGTATGTGGATTTTTTAGAACTTTATATACTCGGATTTTATGTATCTATAAGGGTTCCACTTGTTTTATATTGGAAAACACCAATGAAGAGAAGAGAATCACCAGCAAGAATATTTCAAAGGCATTTCTGCCAAGCTCGTTATGTTGTAATAATGGAAAAGCTCTGTACAATAGAAACATTAACATTCTTCACAGTCATATTTCCCACTGAAACCAATGCAATCCTGGAATACATCTTCTGGCAGTTCGTAGGGGAAGCTGACTAGTTTCAAAAGGACTTGTCATTCGTGAAATGTACACGTTATGCAGGAAACCACTAACGGGTGGCAAGAAAATCTATGGCATACGAAAGGAACACGAAATCCTTCTTCATTGAAGACGACTTGTGTACAAATTGCAATCATATGTCGTATTCCATTAAGACTTTTTTTTTACAACTTGCTGACCGTCGCTCCGACAAAGATAGGTCTTACGGCGACGATGGGATAGGAGAGGGCTAGGAGTGGGAAGGATGTGGCCGTGGCCTTAATTAAGGTACATCCCCAGTATTTGCCTAGTGTGATAATAGGAAACCACAGAGAACCATCTTCAGGGCAGCCGACAGTAGGGTTCGAACCCACTCTCTCCCGACCTTATCAGCAAGGCCAACTTGCTGGGTATTCCATTAAATGTATTTCTCCATAAATGATTGAAGTAATACATAGAGCAGTTCCCGAATTGCACATCAATCGGTACAATGAAACGATTTTAAGTAAGCAACATAGAATCTATATTTTTGGCTATTTGCTTTACGTCGCAATGACACAGATAGGTCTTATGGCCACGATGGGAGAGTGAAGGCCTAGGAATGGGAAGGAACCGGCCGTGGCCTTAATTAAGGTACAGCCCCAGCATTTTCCTGGTGTGAAAATGAGAAACCACAGAAAACCATCTTCAGGGCTGCCGACAGTTGGGTTCGAACCCACTATCTCCCGGTAGCATTATAGAATCTATAGTGACGGGCTCTTACGTAAAGTTCCATAATATGATATGATGGTAATATAGACTAGGAGTAATTTATGTGCCAAGCTGTTTATTTATGGGTGTTTTCGTCCTGAAGATACAGTTTTGGAATTAGAAATTTTTGATGAATGCGAACGGTTTACTTTCGTTTCCTTTCCTAAATAATTCCGGGCATATTAATTATTTGTCTACATATGTTCGATACTTAGTGTATAAATGACACAAACTAACATTCATATTTATATACTAATTATATCCATGAAATCTAGTTGCAGAAAATTCATATTTCTGTGGTTGGTCATAATGGAAATATTGATACTTCAGAAAGTTATTTAATTGAAGGAGTGTATAATCATAGGAAAATATGATACAATATTTTATGCATATACCAGGAAACATTACACTGCTAGGAGATAATACATGGTGCTGCTCTATATATCTCGCAATATCGTCGAAAAGTTACTTCACATTGTTGTAAAATATATGGACTTTTTTACGAATGCAAGACTGTATAATTTAATTTTATGATGTACAGTTGTAAGAATTAATAAACGAGTTGAAATTGTAAAATTAACCATTACAATTTAGAAACGACTATGCTAAAAATTTACTGCTGCCCAACCGCACTTCTCTTCAAGGTATGTTTATATCACGACACATTATTTGTTTTGCATCTTTCTTACGATATGTACCCTCAGACAGAGTAACTCGAAAATCTCTAATTATGCACCATCCCTCTTGCTTATCACTCTTCCTTCAGTCTTACCTGTGCTCCAGAGGTTGCAGGTAAGGCTCTGGAAATATAATACCAGATTTTCAGCTTAAGTACGCAACCTGATGTAGCAGTTTTATGTTCTACCATTTTAATATGAGTATTATTAATAACTTTTTATGATATATGTACAGTCTAGATTAATTATTTCACCCTGCCTCCGAGTCATTAGTCGACTGAGGAAGCGTACTCACACGTCTCCTGAACCCATAAATGTTAACTAACTTGTCTAGCACTGTTATGCTGCCTTGGGCGTTGTCTGGGTACGTATGTGTCATAGTATTCGAAACTTTTATTTAGCCGAAATGTATTTCCGAATCTTCTATACAACGGTGCTCGCCATTCTCGATAAAATATTTGAAAGATCAAAGATTCTATGGAATTGTGCTATGGTAGATTTTCTAGGTGTATATTTTCATTGGCGGATAAGAAGATTTTGGGATATTCCTGAAATGCTTATACTAAAACATGGTGTAACGTTCCAGACGTTACAGAGTAATTATGTTAATTTTATTATATGTAATTAATTAAGGAATTTAACGTCATGATATTTATTTTGGTATGTAATTGTATTATAATTCATGTTTAATCATTTGCTCACTATCATTTCATTACTTTGTAACTACGACTTATAAACGAGGGCTGAATATCTTCATATTCACTTAGATTCTTGCGACAGTCGGTTAAAATTAACTTGCAGTAGATTTCAGTTATCTTGCCACATCACCGAGGAGGAAGGGAAGACAAATTTAGACACCAAGTTCTGGGAAAAGCGAGCACGTGTTCACGCGTCCTAACGTAAGCTACCGTATTTCGACCAGAATTATTCGAACTGATCAACGCCTATATTTTCAAAGGAGCGTCATGTTGCCATGGATACTGAGTGAAAGGACGAATAGAAGAACAGTTGATATCATGGTTTTGGCCCGTCAACTCTAATATCTAGAGTGGGGAGAGAAGTGTCATCTGATTGGACCACGTGTAGCGGCCTGTAATTAGCGCGAGAGAAGGTTATAAGAGGGCGTGTTGGAGCTCCTAGAGGGTCTCTCTACAACGTCTTATTCGCTTCTGCGAGTCTCTCTACATAATTCTACGATCTTCTACGAGGCTTCTACTTGATTTTCTACTTGATTCTGCGTCTCGATACTTAGAAATTCTGAATGAGGGGTGTATAGCCACTCTTATCAGGAAGTACGTACAGCACGGCTATAAGACCGGTTTGAACCAGTCTAAGTCAATAGATAGTTTTAATCTAGATAGAAATGAAACTTCAGAGAACATTTTCAGTAAAGTTGGAAGGATTCTTAATTGAGTATCCTCTCCATATAACCCAAGGTGGTTCTTCTAACTATGACTTAGGGCTTATCTCCAATATATGGGATAGAGCATAATAGGGAGTGTTAGTTTTGAAGTCATCTTCCAATTAGTGGTGGGTGCAATTTGTAAGGCAGGAATGGTACTGAGCTGCAGATGAAGAGATATCAAAGACGACCGGTGATGTTCCAGCTACAAGGAGGGAAGCTTTCCAAGGACCAGCAGAACAAGACGACATGGTGAGCAAGCGAGTTAAAGATATTGCAAGTTTTCGCGAAGTAGAGTCATTCAATTTTTTATTAAATTCATTTTCTAATTTAAATTCAGTTCTCGTTAAACCGTCGTCATTCATATTAAATATAATAAATAGTATTTTTCTAGTTCACTTTCATTAATCTGCCTTAATTAGCCTTTTGATTTCTAATTCTCCTGCTTAATGATTAGTGCACTATCACCTCACCCCTGTGATAAGAGTCTGTCCAAGCTTGAATATAAATTTTATCTTTAAGTCCTCAACTTAAAGATTGGCGCCCTTTGCTTGCTTGGTTGCATTTCTCGTTTGATGATTGTTCTCCGAGAGGGGAAGTCACATAAATGCCGCTCCAACGTGTGGCGAGAAAATCATTAAGTACGGAGCAGTTAATAACAGTAACAATATCAGAATTCGTATTATGGGCAAAATTTGGATATCCACGTTTCATTAAGAGTGTTTGATTGTGGGAAGGATCATGGCTGATCAGACGAAAGAGGAGAGGATGTTGCGCAGTGGACGGGCGATAAAAGGCAATAACGTATTGAGTTCAGAGGAAGAGTTGTGTAGTCTTGTAGAGGAAATTGAAGATAGAAGTGTAAGTAGTATGGAGAGTGAAGGCAAACGGAAAGAAGTCAGTATGGAGTCAGATGATAGTAGGATGGGGGGCGAAGCGGAAGTCAACACTAACAATGAAAGTAATAATAATGATCAGTTAATGGGAATGATGCAGTTAATGTTAAGTAAGATAGAGGACTGTAAAACTGAAATTAAAAGTGAATTAGAACAAACTAACACTAAAATTGAGAATATTAAATATGAACTTAAAGAACAGTTAGAGCAAACTAAAGCTGAATTAAGCAGGGAGATGAGAGAAAATAAGGAGGAAGCGAATCGGAGAATGGACGAACACAGTAGGCAGTTACGCGATCTGGTGGTAAAAAATGAACATTTTAATAAGCGATTAGAGGACCAGAAAAGCGAATATGTACGACAAGGGAAAGAGGTAGAAGAAAAGTTTGCGGAACAGAGAAGTGAATTCCTGGAATTAATGGGGAAGGAAAACAACTCTACTAGGGAGGAAGTAATGAGGCACGTCACTAGTATTGATAAGAGAGTTGAGACTCAAAGAGGGGAAATACGGGTATGTAAAGACCACGTCCAACAAGAGATTGACACGGTAAAGCTTAGAATAGAAGATGAGACCCGGGCAAGTGAAGAAAGGTTTGCGATAGCTGAAGAGAATAAGATTGAAATTAGGACATTGAAAGAGAAACAGGTTAATTTGGAGAGAGAAATTGATAGGAGAGACAGAGATGTAGAATGCCGGATGGAGAAAGCAGAAAATAAGTTAAAACAGGTGGCAAAGGATAAACAGGTTTTCACGGGAAGGCAATGTCTAGGAAATAGCTACATTAGGGAAATTGAACTACCTAAATTTAATGGGAAACAAACAAACCCGCTAGATTTCCTTAAGATGATAGAGAAACGGTTTGAAAAGCGTCTAGAGGAAGGGTCAATGGACTGGGAAGACGTTATGGAAAATATTGACCATGCTTTTGTAGGAGAAACTCGGTCTTGGTTCATGGTATATAGGCAGACGATGACGAACCTGAAAGAATTCAGAAATAAATTTAGAGAGAAATTCTGGAATGAAGCGATACAAGCTAGGGAGAGAGAAAGGGTGGTATTTGGGAGGTACAAACAGCATGAGGGAGTTACTATGACCGAGTACTTCCTGGCACATGTCATGATTTGTCAGAACTTAGATGGTATAACCGAAGGGTCTGATGTAGTAAGACTACTTTTAAGACATTTTCCGGACAGGGTGAGAGAAGCGGCCTGTATGCAAAAAGTTGGAACTATTCAGGAGATGGAGAATCTACTAGGCAGTTTTGATGCGTTAGGTAACCTTAGAAGTAGAACGGAGAATATTCAGAACTTTAGTCATCACAACGGAATGAGACATAACGGTAGTACACAGAATTACGAAGCTCGCAATCAGTTCAGACCTCAGCAGAACAGCAGGAGCGGAGCATCTGAATATAGGACAGGAAATTCCCAACGGAGGCCAGAGCAATGTACTAATGAGTCCAACGTCAATACACAAAGGGAACCTTTAAACTAACGAGAGGCTGTAATGTTAGGTCAGAATTCCAGCCTAGTAAGAAGGTAGCGAAGTGTCTTGCCATGAAAGTGTTACCATATGACCTCGATGTTAGAGACGATTTGTTGTATGAACCCGAGCAGAATAATGGAGATGCAAGTAATAAAGTAGTCAATCCCGTGATTAAATTGAAAGTTTGGGGGGCGTGGGTTAAAGTTTTGATTGATTCTGGTAGCCAAATATCATGTATTAGTTCTCAGTGGTATGAGTCATTAGTGAAACAGGGTATTCAGTTGGAGGAAATGCCTGTTAAGTCTACTTTCATCATTACGGCTGTTGGAAAGAGGTCTAAGCAAATTTGTAAACAAGTAGCTGTCCCGATCAGTATTAATAATTTTATTAGCGTTCAGATATGTTTGGTAATTCCGCATTTAATATTTGATCTTATCTTGGGATCTGACTGGTTAACGTTAAAATTGGCTCAGTTAAATTACAATGATCTAGTGCTAAATTTGAGGTGGAATAATGAGGATATTAAGGTCAAGTTTGAGGAGGAAATTCAGAGGAAAACGGAAGTTAGTACAGTGTGGAGAATGAGAGAGGTTTCTAAAGTTAATGAAGAGGCTAGTGAGGGCCTGAAGTTGTGTCAGTTGTGGATTCATGAGGATAAAATATGTGGCTTGAAAGAAGCCGTAAGTAGAAATGAGTTGAATGAAGTCCAGAAGGACAAATTATTTGAAGTGTTATGTGAACACGTGGAGATTTTCTCCGAGAAACCTGGTGTTACCCATCTGTATGAACATTCTTTTTCTGTGCTGGATAAGACTCCATTCAGCGGACCGCGATATCCGATACCACACAAATATGCAAAAGCCGTAGAGGATCAAATTCAAGCTATGTTAGCAGACGATGTGATTGAATTATCAAACAGTCAATATGTTAATCCCTTAATTGTTGTGCCTAAGTCTGATGGATCAATACGTTTGTGTATTGATGGCAGGGAGATGAACCGACGTATTGGTGCTGATCAGTTGAGATCACAAACCATTGAAGAGTTGATACAGAATTTTCAGGGTAAGAGTTGGTTTTCTACGTTAGATCTTAGGAGTAGTTTTTGGCAGATACCTTTGAGATCAGAAGACAGGCCTCTTACTGCTTTCAGCTATAAGCATAGTTTGTACCAATTTAGGCGTGTTCCTTTTGGGACCCGTACGAGTTCGGCAGCTCTTATTCGCGCACTTAGTATTGCCTTGGGAGATGATACTGGAGATTATGCTACTATTTATATCGATGATTTGGTTATAGGATCTAGTACCTTTGAAGAGCACTTGGACCACTTGGAGAGGGTTTTTTCTAAATTAGAGTATGCTGGTTTTACTCTGAAACTTGACAAATGTGTTTTCAGTAGACGAGAGGTGACTTTTTTGGGGCACCGTGTATCGGCAATGGGAGTGACGCCTGAGAGCACAAGAATTGAAAAAATATTGAATACTACGACACCTAGAAATATTAAGGAGCTCAGATCGTATATTGGTGTATGTAATTTTTTCAGACGATTTGTAGTGAGATTTGGTAACTTACTAGAGCCATTTAGAGAACTATTGAAAGCTGGCAGTAAGTGGGAATGGACACAAGATCATGATAGAGCTTTCCTAAAATTAAAAGAAGGATTCAGGCAGGCAGTTGTTTTGAGATACCCTATGCCCGATAGGAAGTATGTGTTGCTGACGGACGCGTCTCACTGTGGTATCGCTGGTGCATTATGTCAAGTAGATGATGATGGTAATTTAGGGATTGTGTCTTTAGCTTCCAGAGGTTTAAGTGCTGCTGAAAAGCGTTACACTATAACGGAACTTGAATTCCTAGCTATCGTATACTCCCTGAGTAAATTTAGGATGTATGTTTTAGGTACCGAATTTGAAATTAGGACGGATCATCATGCTCTTTCTTTTGTATCCAAGTGTAAATTATCATCTAACAGAGTTAGTAGATGGATACTCGCCCTACAAGAGTATGATTTTAAGGTAACTCACATTAAGGGAAAGAATAATGTCCTTGCTGATTTATTGTCACGTGATCCGAAGTTGTGCGAAGAAGGTAGCCTTCTAGAGCCACGTGAGGGCATTATTATATGTACATGTTTGTCTAAGGAAAATGAAACTGCTCTAAATAGACTACGTAACCTATTGGTTGAACAGTCGGTAGACGAAGAATGTCGGGAACCTTTGTCTGTACTTCAGGGAGGAGAGCAGCTCACTGTGTCGCATGGTAGGCACATGTACAAACTGGTTAACGGGTTTCTAGCCAGGAAATGTGGCGAGGATCTCTGGGGGATTTGTGTACCCAAAGCGCTACGTGTGGAATTGATTTGGTTTATCCACAAGGAATTAGGACATTTTGGAGCTAATAAAGTTCTGTATGAGATCCGACAGAATTTTATATGGGACAAGATGGGAAGAGATATAAGAAAAATTCTTTCCACTTGCGATCTGTGTCAGCGTAGCAAAGTTCCTAACCGCTATTTAGAAGGACCTCGTCAAGCAGTAATCTCAGAAAGACCTGGTGACTTGGTGTGTACTGATTTATTTGGACCTGTGGTTAAGGGACAGTTCGGCTTCCAATATATTTTAGTTATTATTAATGCCTTCTCGAAATTGGTCAGATTATACGGTATGAGAAAAGCCACTGGAAAATCTTGTAGTCGTATAATCAAAGAGAAGTATATACCTGAATTAGGTACTCCTCTTAGAATATTATCAGACAGTGGACCGCAATTTATTTCGAGAAAATGGAAGTCCATAATTAGAGAGCTAGGTATTACACAGGTTCATTCATCTATTAGATACCCTCAGGGTAATATGTGTGAGCGCGTTATGAAAGAGTTATCTCGCATGTTTAGATGCTTAGTGTTCGATAAGCATACAGCCTGGGTGGCTCATTTATCCCGCATAGAGACATGGATCAATGCAGTTCAACATGAAAGCACGAGATTGACGCCGTCACAAGTTCATTTTGGTTGTAAGCCTCAGAATGAACTAGTGAGAGTGTTAGGTTTGCCTGAGGAACCCCCTCGTAATGCTGAATTTTACGTCCGACTGGCACGGGAGAACCTGATTAAATCTGGAGATAAACGTAAAAGGCAACAGAAACGTAAGGTACGGGATAACTTTGAAGTAGGTGATATGGTTTTGGTGAGAGTTCCAATGTTGTCAAATAGTGAGGATAAGGTAACAAAGAAATTTTTTCTTTTATATCAAGGCCCTTATAAAGTACATAGAAAACTAGGACCCTGTGCTTACAAGTTAGCGGATGGCGAGAGCGTAATGAATGGTTCGTACAACATTAGTAGTTTAAGGAGATACCTGTCGTGTGAGGTGGCTGAACCGGATTGTGAGATATAGGTCAGTAACTCGGGGAAGTTGCTACTTGTTATGTCAGACTACGAGCGGTATGTGTTTACGTCTCAATCGTGGTGGTATTTCCTAGTTGTGTTTGTAAACAAGGGAGGTGTTTGTGTGGCGGTAGATTTACGCGTTCATTGACGATAGATCATCTGTTTTCCGTATGTGAGGCCATGAAATTTTATATATTTGTTTTCTGAGATGTTACATAAGGCTAATTAAAGCTGACGACGGCAAATAATTAATTTTCCCGTATGTGCATTTCTAACTTGCAATAGTTTTACCGTGAGCTTAAATCACGTGTGTATGTGTGTGAAGTGTATTACATCCTGCTTCAAGATAGGGTGAAACATTCGAAAGAGTGATAAAAGTGTAAATTATTTGTATCATATGTTTTCCATTTTTTAATGTAAAAAATTGGAAGAGAACGTGTTACTGCTATCTAGCACAGTATGTCGGAAAGATGGGGAAAAAGGACAAAAAGACACTCGGCAGAGTTTGTAATCTGAATTGTATATATTATGTTATATTCTCTAGGATAATCTTGTTTTTTTACAAAAGTGAAAAGTTGCTCATGATGGGCATAATTTAGCATCTAAACCTCAAGATGAACTGAAATAACAGACAGTCGCAATGGGAAGCAGTCTAAGAGAGATATGGAAAGAGTGAGATATAATTAATTGTATGAAAATACTGTCGCTCGTTATGGGCAGGTAATAGAGGTATTTCATGTCAATGTGGGAGTAAGTGTGTGAGTTCTCAACTCATGTGATATTTGTTAAGAACTCATGGGGGCGTATGTAACGTTCCAGACGTTACAGAGTAATTATGTTAATTTTATTATATGTAATTAATTAAGGAATTTAACGTCATGATATTTATTTTGGTATGTAATTGTATTATAATTCATGTTTAATCATTTGCTCACTATCATTTCATTACTTTGTAACTACGACTTATAAACGAGGGCTGAATATCTTCATATTCACTTAGATTCTTGCGACAGTCGGTTAAAATTAACTTGCAGTAGATTTCAGTTATCTTGCCACATCACCGAGGAGGAAGGGAAGACAAATTTAGACACCAAGTTCTGGGAAAAGCGAGCACGTGTTCACGCGTCCTAACGTAAGCTACCGTATTTCGACCAGAATTATTCGAACTGATCAACGCCTATATTTTCAAAGGAGCGTCATGTTGCCATGGATACTGAGTGAAAGGACGAATAGAAGAACAGTTGATATCATGGTTTTGGCCCGTCAACTCTAATATCTAGAGTGGGGAGAGAAGTGTCATCTGATTGGACCACGTGTAGCGGCCTGTAATTAGCGCGAGAGAAGGTTATAAGAGGGCGTGTTGGAGCTCCTAGAGGGTCTCTCTACAACGTCTTATTCGCTTCTGCGAGTCTCTCTACATAATTCTACGATCTTCTACGAGGCTTCTACTTGATTTTCTACTTGATTCTGCGTCTCGATACTTAGAAATTCTGAATGAGGGGTGTATAGCCACTCTTATCAGGAAGTACGTACAGCACGGCTATAAGACCGGTTTGAACCAGTCTAAGTCAATAGATAGTTTTAATCTAGATAGAAATGAAACTTCAGAGAACATTTTCAGTAAAGTTGGAAGGATTCTTAATTGAGTATCCTCTCCATATAACCCAAGGTGGTTCTTCTAACTATGACTTAGGGCTTATCTCCAATATATGGGATAGAGCATAATAGGGAGTGTTAGTTTTGAAGTCATCTTCCAATTAGTGGTGGGTGCAATTTGTAAGGCAGGAATGGTACTGAGCTGCAGATGAAGAGATATCAAAGACGACCGGTGATGTTCCAGCTACAAGGAGGGAAGCTTTCCAAGGACCAGCAGAACAAGACGACATGGTGAGCAAGCGAGTTAAAGATATTGCAAGTTTTCGCGAAGTAGAGTCATTCAATTTTTTATTAAATTCATTTTCTAATTTAAATTCAGTTCTCGTTAAACCGTCGTCATTCATATTAAATATAATAAATAGTATTTTTCTAGTTCACTTTCATTAATCTGCCTTAATTAGCCTTTTGATTTCTAATTCTCCTGCTTAATGATTAGTGCACTATCACCTCACCCCTGTGATAAGAGTCTGTCCAAGCTTGAATATAAATTTTATCTTTAAGTCCTCAACTTAAAGATTGGCGCCCTTTGCTTGCTTGGTTGCATTTCTCGTTTGATGATTGTTCTCCGAGAGGGGAAGTCACAATGGGAACTAAAATGATTATATTAAAACATGGGAACTGGAAGCTAAAACACATAAAATCATCCTGAGCGGAAGAAGGTTAAGTTTCCCTTCCTCAAACGCACGTGTTTTGGCTCGTACTGCGATGCAGTCATTTCTTCCGGATTACATGTTTGTATATTATTGACTGAGATTAACATTCTATATGAGGATTCATTGGCACTTAAATGTAACAAGACATTCCTATTAAACCGGCTGTTAGAGTGGAAGGGAACGGTGATGAACTTAAAGTTTACTCAGTTCCCTCTATTTCAACTAGGGCACAGTCTCTCTCCTCCGGAATGAAGTATAAATTGGTTTCAAATATTTGGTTCAAACTCTGGAAGTTTATTCAACGTAAACATGTGTGCTGATGGCTCATTATATCGTGGCACACAGCAGACAGTAGCTGCTTCACTCGGCTTGCTTGTCTAGGTCAGCGCCTGTCTGGCTAACGCTATTACTGACAGGAAATCGAAAGAAAACTCCACACTCTGCTCTGTATCCATTAGTGTGAATTTTATTAGGTAGCAAAAGCAAGCACAAAGTTACTATACTCCACAGTACTGGCCGTACGTTCCTAGCATTATGATAAAAATTTATAGAACAACTGTTTGCCCCGTTTGATGTGAACTGGAGAGTGTATCGTAGAGATAGGATAGGAATGGTGGGAGGGGGAGTATTCATTCTGGTGAAAGAAGAATTTGTAAGCTACGAAAATGTTAAAGATGAGAAACATGAAATTCTAGGTGTAAGGCTCATTTCTAAAGATAATAGGCAACTTGATGTCTTTGAAGTGTATAGACCCGGAAAGGGTAGCGCTGACACGGATTCAGAATTATTTGATAAGATAATCAGCTATGTGGGAAACGACATGGATAAGAATGTGATAGTAGCGGGAGATCTGAATTTACCAAATGTCAATTGGGAAGGAAATGCGAACGAAGGGAAGCATGACCAACAAATGGCAAATAAGCTAATATGGTAAGGACAGCTGATTCAGAAAGTGATGGAACCAACTAGGGGGGGAAATATCCTGGATGTGGTGCTGGTGAAACCAGATGAGCTCTATAGAGACAGAGAGTGATGGTAATCTCAGCTGGGCCAGTGATAATGTTATTTATTGTCATCAACTAGCCATTTAATGTACGGAGAGTATCAAGGAACTGCCCAATCTACAGTCTTTTGTTATTCACAATACTTTTTTCAATTGATTTCATACTGCATACTGATATCGGATCTTCAGTACCATTCTAAACAGTCATTATTTTATATATATATATATGAATGATCTCTTCCAGGTAAGCAGTGCAAACAGGTAGTGACGGTGGGAAGTTAAATAAGAAGTTAAGGACTCCACCATGGTTCACGTGGCTCATCTATGACAGTCTAACTCTGCGTTCCGGGTTCAAATCTCGGGGAAATTGCGTGCAAAATGTTGGAGCCGATAGGTTTATTCGAATCGTTTAGGATACTCTGCAGTTGTAAAACAGGTACGTTCATAGAATTTATAGACACCTCAAACACTATTCACTGTCCTAATAATTGGACGAAATCAATTTAATCAGATTTTAAAAAATCGAACTTAATGCAGAATTTGGGAAAATATACATTAATTATGTTTACTTGCATTTTGAAAATGAATGCTCTTTTTCTTACATTCGGTATTCGGAACTTAAATTTATTGTACTAACTTCTAAAATATACGATGGCTTCCTCCCGGGTAAAGTATTCCGAAACTTAAATAGGCCCCGTTCGGATCTCCGCGTGGTACTTCGTGAGATGGGGTAATCATCAAGAGGATGGACTTCGATATTCTGAGACTGAGCGTGGAATGCTAGAAGTTTGAAGTGGTGTGGTAGGTGAGAGAAACTGAAAAGGGAAACATATGAGTCTAAAGTTACAAGTACTCAGTCAATCAGTCAGTCACTACTGATCTGCATTTAGGGCAGTCGCCCAGGTGGCAGATTCCCTATCTGTTGTTTTCCTAGCCTTTTCTGGATGTGGTGCTGGTGAAACCAGATTAGCTCTATAGAGACAGAGAGTGATGGTAATCTCAGCTGGGCCAGTGATAATGTTATTTATTGTCATCAACTGATTCAGAAAGTGATGGAACCAACTAGGGGGGAAAATATCCTGGATGTGGTTCTGGTGATCGCAAAGAAATTGGAAATTTATTGGACATGTGGAAACTTATTGAACATAGGTAGATGTAGTTGGTATATGTGAAGTATGTTGGCCGGTGGTGTAGGATATGTGGTGAGGCAACTTCAGAATTATCAACAGAAAATAAAACGGGGGAAATATACGAGTTGGATTAATAATAAATAAGGAAATAGAGCAGCGGATAAGTTACTACAAGAAGCACAGTGAATAGATTATTGTTGTCATGATAGTCACCAAGCCAATGCTCACCGCAATAGCGCAGATCGATATGCCTACTAGTTAAAAGGATAAAAAAGCAAAGTAATCTCCGTACAGGCCATGAAGGCCCTTGGAGGGGTGAAAGGTAAAGGCTTTCGCCATTCGTAACTTCGTCACGTGATGGGGTAGAGTGGTTGGCTATACGCCCGGCCGCCTTTGCCCCCAGGAATTAACCTGGTACTCATTTTTGGTGCAGGTTGAGTGAACCTCAGGGCTATATGCACCTCCGGAAGTAGAAATCTCATTTCTTAAATTTTACGACTTCCTCACGGGGATACGCACCCACGTCCTTCCGATCGAACCGAGCACGTCTTTACCGCCTCGACAAGGCAGCCCCTAGTTAACAGGATGGTGAAGTAATAAGAATAATAAGAAAGAAGACTGAATACAATATGTAAATGGACACCAGAATCTAATTGTGTTGGGAGACTGGAATGCAGTGCTAGGTCAATGATAAGAGGGGATTTCAGACTGGGACAAAAGAATGAAGAGGAAGTTGGCTGGTTGAATTCTGCACGGATCATGATTTAATCCTTGCTAATACTTGCCTCAAACGCCACAATCGACGGCTGTATACGTGGACAAGATTTGGAGACAATGGAAGGTACCAAATGGATATTATTTAGACTAATCTATGATTCAGAAACCAAGTGTTGGATAAAAAGATCTTCCCAGGAGCAGACGTTGACTCTGACCACAACTCGGTGGTCATGAAATGCCATCTGAAGTTGAGGATATTGAAGGAAGGAAGGAAGGAAGGAAGGAAGGAAGGAAGGAAGGAAGGAAGGAAGGAAGGAAGGAAGGAAAGAAGAACGGATCGCAAGGAAATGGGATCTAGTTAATTTGGAAGAAAAAGGTGTGAGGGATGGCTTCAAGGAACATGTTGCACAAGGACTAAATGAAAACCCTAAAAGAAACATAATAGATGAAGGGTAAACATTCGTGATGAATGAGATATGTAGGGCTACTGAAGAAAGTTTCGGAAGTAAGAACCAGTAGATATCTTGGGAGATACACGACCTCATTGACGAATGGTAAAAATATAAGAATGACAAAAATGAGGAGGGCGATTAAAGAATGAAGCAGGTATAAATGGGAGGACAGCTAAGGAAGAATGGGAAAATGAAGGAAAAGTTTGAAGTAATATAAACTAGGGGAATAGATATTAAGAACTCACATGGAAGACCACTTCTAGGGAATGAAGACAGGCAAATAGACGACGGGAACCAATCCAAAAATTGTATCAAAGGAAAGAAGTACATAATAAGGTTCTAGAACAATTGAGACTGTTGATGCTAAAAAAAATGGGTGACCCAATTTTGTGGTCAGAATTCGAGAGAGCTTTGAGTGACCTAAATAGGAACAGGGCACCTGGAATTGATGACATGCCCTCAAAATTACTGACTGTCTTAGGAGAAACCACAATGGCGAACTTATTCCATTCAGCTTCTTTCCATTTAGAAATACCGTTCAGTCTTAGACAGAACGTTGTTATACCAATTACTTAGAAAGCAGGTGCTGATAAGTGTTAAAACTATTCTCAAGCTTGCACAATTTTAAAATTTAGTATTTACAAACTAATGGAAAGACAAGTTCAAGCTGAGTTGGGATTATATCAGTTTGGCGCACAATAAATGGAGCTACACGAGAAGCAATCGTGACTTTACGTCTGATCTTCGAGGATCGAATTAAAAAGGGCAAGCACACGTGCATGGCATTCGTAAATATAGAAAAGGCATTCGATAGTTCGGGTTGAACAAGCTAGTTGAGATTCTCAAGCTAACTGGGATCAGATACCGAGAAAGAAGAATTATTTACAATCCGTACAAAAATCAGTCTGCGGAGATAAGAATTGGGATCTGTGAAATAGGAGCAGTAATCGTGAAAACAGTGTGACAATGCTGCCATTTTCCCCTTCTCATTTCTAATGTATGTATATAACAGACGGCTAATGAAATCAAAGAGGAATTTGGAAATTGAATAACAATCCAAGGAGAGGAAATCGACAGTAAGAGATATGCCGATGATACTGTTATTCTATTTGAGTATGCAGGAGATCTGCAAAAAATGCTGAATGGTATGGACTCAGTCTTGGAAAAAGAGTACAAGATTTTTAAAACATATAAATTTAAAAATAATATAGTGGAGTGCAGTCGAACGAGGTGAAGATATGCAGGGCAATATTAGATTAGGAAATGTTTTAAGGGATGTAGATGAATATTGGTACGTTGGTAGTAGAATAACTAACGATGCCAGAAGTAAAGAGAACAAGAAAACCAGACAAGTCCTTAAGACAATAAATTTGCTCACTTCGAATATTGATACTATAGGTATTACAATGATGTTTTCGAAGACCTCCGTTTGGAGCGTGGATTTAAAACGTGGTCGATAACCAGCTCAGAAAGAAAGGGAATAGAAGCTTTTGAAATGTGGTGTTGCAGAATAATGCTGAAGGTGAGAATGGTGGATGGTAACACGAATGTATATACACTGACTGACAGAGCAAATGCAACACCAAGGAGGAGTGGTTCGAAAGGGATGAAAGTTGGGGGAAAAACAGAGTCGGCACGGAAGAATAATTGATGTTTATTTCAAACCGATATGCAGGTTACACAATGCGCACGGCATCGACTCAGTAGGATGTAGGACCACCGCGAGCGGCGATGCACGCAGAAACACGTCGAGGTACAGAGTCAATAAGAGTGCGGATGGTGTCCTGAGGGATGGTTCCCCATTCTCTGTCAACCATTTGCCACAGTTGGTCGTCCGTACGACGCTGGGGCAGAGTTTGCAAACGGCGTCCAATGAGATCCCACACGTGTTCGATTGGTCAGAGATCCGGAGAGTACGCTGGCCACGGAAGCATCTGTACACCTCGTAGAGCCTGTTGGGAGATGCGAGCAGTGTGTGGGCGGGCATTATCCTGCTGAAACAGAGCATTGGGCAGCCCCTGAAGGTACGGGAGTGCCACCGGCCGCAGCACATGCTGCACGTAGCGGTGGGCATTTAACGTGCCTTGAATACGCACTAGAGGTGACGTGGAATCATACGCAATAGCGCCCCAAACCATGATGCCGCGTTGTCTAGCGGTAGGGCGCTCCACAGTTACTAGTTTCTGCCAGATTTGACCTTTCTCCACGCCGACGCCACACTCGTCTGCGGTGACTATCACTGACAGAACAGAAGCGTGATTCATCGGAGAACACGACGTTCTGCCATTCCCTCATCCAAGTCGCTCTAGCCCGGCACCATGCCAGGCGTGCACGTCTATGCTGTGGAGTCAATGGTAGTCTTCTGAGCGGACGCTGGGAGTGCAGGCCTCCTTCAACCAATCGACGGGAAATTGTTCTGGTCGATATTGGAACAGCCAGGGTGTCTTGCACATGCTGAAGAATGACGGTTGACGTGGCGTGCGGGGCTGCCAGCGTTTGGCGGCGGATGCGCCGATCCTCGCGTGCTGACGTCACTCGGGCTGCGCCTGGACCCCTCGCACGTGCCACATGTCCCTGCGCCAACCATCTTCGCCACAGGCGCTGCACCGTGGACACATCCCTATGGGTATCGGCTGCGATTTGACGAAGCGACCAACCTGCCCTTCTCAGCCCGATCACCATACCCCTCGTAAAGTCGTCTGTCTGCTGGAAATGCCTCCGTTGACGGCGGCCTGGCATTCTTAGCTATACACGTGTCCTGTGGCACACGACAACACGTTCTACAATGACTGTCGGCTGAGAAATCACGGTACGAAGTGGGCCATTCGCCAACGCCGTGTCCCATTTATCGTTCGCTACGTGCGCAGCACAGCGGCGCATTTCACATCATGAGCATACCTCAGTGACGTCAGTCTACCCTGCAATTGGCATAAAGTTCTGACCACTCCTTCTTGGTGTTGCATTTGCTCTGTCAGTCAGTGTATATTTAATCGAATTTGGCGCGAGGAGAACTGTTTGACGAAATTCGACGAGAAGAGATAAAATGATAAGGCACATTGGGATTGTTCAGTTGGTTTTTGAGGGAAGTGGGGCTAGTAAGAACGGTAGAAGTAGACCACGATATGGGTATGGCAAGCAGACTAGAGTAGATGCACGATGTAGTTGTTACGTAGAAATGACACGTTTAGCGCAGAATGGGGTGATATGAATGCCGTATCCAAACAGTATATGGAATGATGACCCTAACACAATAATATTTATTTTTATAAATCTGGTTGCTTTCCTTACAATGTGCTGAAATTAAATGCTTCTAATGAGCATAATTAAAATAAATGAAATAGCCTTGTAAATCTCCTAACGTCTATGACCTCCTGCAATGCAGGGACAAAGCTCAATTTAACTCATAAGGTGAGCACGTCCTGAGGAGCATTGCTCTGTTGGTTACTTCCTAGTTCGTTTCGTGAGAACGTATTACTGCATGCTGTACATTTGTATAGTCTCACCTCCGAGTGAATGCAATGGTGTCTTTCGAGATCAATAGGGGCCGATGACCTTCGATGTTAGGCCCCTTTAAACAACAAGCATCATCATCATCATCATCATCGAGATCAATACTTCGCGGAAACGTTTTATTACATTCTTGACACAAGCATAGTTACAAGAACATTATTAAGAATTGTTTTATTGAACAGTTCTTTCTAACCAGAATATTTATGAAGGAGGACTATTGAAGAAATTGGACACCTAGGGAACTCGAACATAGTATTCTCAAATTTCTAAAAGGGGGAGATTATTTATCGCCCGATAGGACTTTGGGCCTCATCTCGATCCCTGGGGGACTTACGTGTGCATAGACTACAAGAAAAACGTAGTTTCGTGCCTTACTATGGTCTATAACACATTTCGTAACTTCGGTACATATATTTAGAAATTTTCAGGGTGGCTTCTTATAAAGAGAATACTTCTTATTAAATCCAAAACAAAGTTCGGTTCTTATAAATAGTAAAAGTGAGGATCAGAAGGTACGTAAATCATGCGTTATGCAACTGAAATTCTAACATCCTAGCTTGAATGAAGTAGTTTGGTGAGTGTTCTTTTCCACTCCTCCATCCACTCCTGACACACACACACACACACACACACAAGCGCGCGCGCTTTCTATTAAACTCAAGAAAGCAGTCGGTTCTGAATTACATTATGCCATCATTTGGAATTTTATACATTACTAGGAATGGAGGCACTAGACCAGCAAGGTGAACGGATAATGTTATCATAAGTCCAATAGAAAACAGTAATACATTCGCTATATGATGGAAATGGGGAATGCAAGAAGTACGGAACCAGGTTTTCCTTGACAATGAAGGCAAGCCATTTAAGAAAATGTAAGCGAGTTATTTGTAATATCTTCTCATCTTGTAAGTGTGCTCCCAGTAGCAGTTATTGGTCGGTGTTATATATGACACAGTTTAAGTAACAGATTTTCTGTTTGACACTCCATATTACACAATCAACGCTTTTACTCTTCTAGTGTGTGACACTGTACAGTGAGAGATGTAGATGTCACGTTATCCAAAAGAGGAATGCGAATTTTTGTAACTCTAGGGAGCAGCATTCTTGTGCGCCTCGTGGCTGCAGCAGTTTGCACACAATAATACTACGAGTTCTCGAAGACTCCGCGCTGTAAACCTATCATGACTCTAAATTAATTAATTAATCGTGTGCGTGCATATTTAATACTTTGGTAACAACAACAGGAATTTTAGTTTTACATTTCATAAAAGAATAACACATTGGAAGATACATTGTCGACATAACATTCTACCCAGGAATATTTGTAGGACGCGTGGGTAATCTATGGCATGACATTGGAGAATAATTTTCTTATAACTCCAACTGATCGTCTCGGCGCAAGAATCTGAGAGTTTCAAACCTAAACAATGTAGAGGAGGCACAAAAATATGAATAAATGTACGAGGTTTGGGGCAAAAGTCATGGCAACTATTTTTTTTTCTTGTAGACATGTGAACGGATCACAAACGTGTATGTGTCGTGTGGAAGTTCTGCAGGCATAGTGTGTATGTAAAACAGCAGATGGCTCTGTGATAGCTGGTAGTAATGCAGCGAGGGCTGTGAAATCAGTCAGTTGGTGAGTGTCGTACGAGATGGAAGTAACCCGTGTTGAGCAGCGCGCTTACATCAAAATAGCCGTTCTCCGAGGGAGAAATGCGATAGAATGTCACGGTGAATTAGTGGAAGCCTTTGGGAATAATTCCCTACCATACCGTACAGTAGCACGCTAGATAGAAAAGTTTCAGCAAGGACTTGTGTCAACCAGTGATGAGCAACGTTTGGAACGACCTGTCAGTGTGCGGACCGACGTGGAACCTGCCGTCATCGAGCAGCTCCTGGATGAAGACAGACGATGGACGCTACTGGAGTTAGAGAGGGCAAGTGACATTGAGAAACGCACCGTCCACAGGATATTGCGTAATGGGCTGCAACTGCGCAAAATCGCATCAGGGTGGGTACTGCATGCACTGACGGAAGTTCAAAGATGGGTGCGCTATGCAATATGCTCCGACCACCTTGCAGTCTGGAAACAGGACGGTGATCAATTCTTGTCACGAATAATCGCCACCGATGAATTTTGGGCCAGGGCATACGAAGCAGAACTGAAACGTCAGTCTGCAGAGTGGTAACATGCTGGATCACCAAGAAGGCAGAAGGTCCGTCTGAATCCTTCCCCAGTCAAATTGATGGTGATCGCCGCGTATGACGTCAGGGGTATCATTGTTTGCCACTTTGTTCCACATGGCAGAACAGTGACCGCACAGTACTACAGGGACTTCCCGGTGTGACAGGTACGACGTGGCGTTCGGGAGAAACGTCCAGATCTTGTGGAGAGTGCAATAATCCTGCACGACAATGCAAAACCACATAAAGCAGAGTGTGTAGGGCAGCTTCTGCGAATTTGGGGATGGGAAGAATTGAAGCACCCACTGTACTCTCCCGACATTTCGCCCTGTGACTTTGATCTCATTCGAAAGATTAAGGAACCACTACGTGGTAGGCGGTTTGGAACACGAGAGGACATTGCTAATAATGTGCGCCAACAGGTGACCCGATTCATACATGGTGCGTCAAATACTGAGGCAGATGGTATTCAGCCTCCCACATTGTTGACAGCGTGTGGTGTCAGTAGCAGGGGATTACTTTGAGGGTCTTTAGGCCCAGGTTTGTCATGTCAACTTAATGTGTACTCTGTTGTCATTCTTTTGCACCAGGAAGGCCATATTACCCGTATACTACCGTAATAAATTAGTGTGTTACGATATTTCAGTCCTATTCATTGTCCACACCTGTAGTTAACACCTTGTCCTGTCGTCTGTATATATCACATTTTCCAACCGGGCTGGTATCTTCAAGAAAAAGAAGTTGCCATGACTTTTTCCCCAACCCTCGTATTACACTTACAAAACAATCAGGTTAGTCACGCAGAATAACATTTTTCTTAAATTTCAGCTCACTCCTCTAAGTGTATGCAAACACCCGTTGGAGCTATCGTGTATCTTCCTTCGACAAGAGATATTTACGAGAGAAAAATCAATAAGCCGCAGTTATTACCACAGGCCTGTATTTAACACACTTTATTATACAGAAGATAGTTGTCCAAACAGCGCTTCCGGTGCAGTAGCACATTAGTCGTGCACCAGACAGACGCAGGTGCACACGTATTCGACGGGGTAGTCTAAATCTATCAGTCTCTCCCTTGCTTCCCATACATTTGCTTAGCGCTAGCGATATGGTGATACGTGCACCCTACGTTTGACGGCAGCATTTCAACTATGACGAGTCTTGAAAAGAAACGGAGAACCGGAAAGTTTTTGATATTCAAACAGTGTGGGATGTGGATTATTTCTGCATTCCACACACCGGATCAGCTTTTATGTAACCATGTCATTTGAAATTTAAAGTAATATTTCACGGAACGCCATTTAAATCGGAAACACGGGGAAGTCACTCGAAGAGTGGAACAGAAATATTCTACACGGTTCTTTTTTGTGTTTGTTGCATGTGAACCTCCGTAAATTACTGGAAGATCATGATCAATGATAGGAGCGGTAGTGGACCATAACTCTGAATATATTGCTTTTGCGACCAATGTTTACAGGACCTTTCTTCTTCGTTTGTT
This sequence comes from Anabrus simplex, assembly GCF_040414725.1. NCBI lineage: Eukaryota > Metazoa > Arthropoda > Insecta > Orthoptera > Tettigoniidae > Anabrus > Anabrus simplex. Next base: position 432,398,746 of record NC_090266.1, on the reverse strand, counting down.
CAGTGCTGCCTCCTCTGTAAATATTGCAAAACCCCTGTGGGTGGGGGACGCAGACGAAGAATACACCATGGTATCCCCTGCCTGTCGTAAGAGGTAACTAAAAGGGGCGACCACGGGATGATCAAATTAGAACCATGAGACTACTTGTAATTAGTACCATGACACAGGGGGCACCATGAGTCGCTTTCACTTGCGCATAGTAGCACTATGTTAGGTACACAATAGGTTTTTAATTAGTAGCGACAGTGTGTGGCCCGGGATGCATTTTACAGTACCAGTGATTCGTACCCCTATATGAGCAACACCATGGGACGAGCGACACCATGGTTCTGCCTTGCCTACCCTTAGTACCCAGTATGTGAGGAACACCACGGGATTGTGCGGGTCCCTGTGGTTAGCCCGGTTATGTGAGGAAGGCCATAGGTTTTCGTTGCCTATATAGGTTTGCGTTGCCTGTAAATAGTGTCGCAGTGTGCGAAATACCATAGGTCTGTGTTACATGTGCGAATTTCATCACCTGTGAGTAGTACCATAATGTGTGGAATACCGCCAGTCTACGTTACTTTTGATTAGTACCGCAACATGACAAATAGCACGGTTCTATTTTCCTAAAGATAAGTACCATTATGAGGGGCCGATGGCCTCGATTTTGGACCCGTTTAGACTATAAGCATCATCGATTCAGTATTGTGCTTTAGAAGCAGTCCCTTGGTCCGTAATACTATTATTTAACGCTAGTTTCTGGGAATGTGGGGCATTCCGGGTCGGATCCACTGATCGTTTTAACTTCATATCCATCCATTCATTCTTCGTCCTCACGCTTTCGAATCTGGTCAGTGGACGATTATGGATTTTCAAATTTTCATAAGATTTCGTCTCATTTCGTACCATTAGGGGCCGACGACCTAGATGTTATTCCCCTTTAAACAGCAAGCATCATCAACGTCATCATAAAATATTGAAACCTTTTCCAAGTACACTCCGTATTAATGAAATTGAGAAAGTCCAGAAAAGGGTTTTAGGATATCCCTACTATAAAGTGTGTAGTCATTCTTCATATTGTGAAGGAATTTCCAATTAAATATTTCTTACTGGTGTTTAATGTATTGTCCTTCAAACAATAATGAACGCATGTTAATATATGTTCCTCACATTTAATATTTCATCAGACTTCATTTTAACTGTCATAAAAATAAAATTCACCTTCCATGCAGATACAAACTCTGTGGATACCCACGAAAACATTATAGGTTCAATTGTTTCTGAGAAAAGTGTCCATGCGAGTACCGAATTCAATTTCACGCATTCATTCTTTTTTGAATGACAGCACATTTTACTGTAATCGTAGAGAAATATTGCAGCACCCATTCCTATACTAATTCGTCGATGCCCAATTGGATATTTCTGATATCCTTTCCTAATAAATTTCAACATTCGAAAGTCGAATCTTCGTGTCTAGTTACTATTCTATTGCGCAAGATCGATTACTCCTGGATATAAATATTTTCCGGCTGTTAGAACGTGTTAGGCATTGAAAAAGTTAATTCCTTGGTGAAATTCAAAATACTTCACCATAACCAATATTGGCGTGTGTATAATAATTTTTTTTGACCAGTAATTGGTAAATAAGATGTGTTTGACGATTTTGTAATTATGATAATATATTAATTTATTATGTGCTTTATAATAGGTAAACAATTACTTTTATATTAAAGATAATATTTTCATTTAAATTTTTCTTTTTGCCGATTTAAATACAATAAATAAATAAAAAAGTAAATGCATGCATGAATGTTAAGTGAACAAGGACAGTATATAGAAAATTATGATATAGAGGAGAAAGACCACGTACGGTCCATTAACAGGAAAGTACGATAACTACTAATGATTTCCGTTATTTAAAACTTAATAATCCTTTCACTCTTTGTAACGCAAATCTCTGTAACCAGTAGATATGATTAATTTACACGACACTGCAATTATGAAGCATTTTGTATGCAAGGATTCATCATACGAAGCATTGTAGCTTTGTTATAAAATACCATATTACTTTACATAACAATGTGTGATTATTTCTGATAAATGAAAATTATTTTTTCTCTATAATTTCAGTGGTGATTTTACTCGTATATTGTCCAAATACTTTATAAATCAATGCTTCTGACCGAATCCAATTTTAAAAGAACATATGGGGACTTCAGGGGGATAGAAATATAAAACAAACAACTCTTTGGAATCTAGTTCCCTCATTATTGTAATATAGGCTAAGATTATGAAATTGAAAAGATGTACCATAATACATTAATTTGTCCAATTATGCGCTAAGTTTCGCTAAGTATCGGCACAGTAGTATTTACTTAGTGCATGAAATTATGTTGAAAGAAGGAGTACTCAACAGCAGAGCGAGTACAGAAGATCCTATTATTACGCCCTTCTAAGTCGCGTTTTAGTTTCTACGTTCACTATGTCTGGAGAGGAATTCTATTCGTTTGTGAATGTTATTTCTGCGATCTGTAAGTCCATCCTGAAGATCATTCGATTCACTACCAAATATGTTTTCCAATGTCGTCTTATTTGCCTGGTAAACGTTCCGTGCTTAGTTACTGAAACTTGAATATAGACCACCAGAGTGAAAACGCATACACTGCACTGTAACGTCACTCTTTATACTCCCATTCCAATTTACCAGGAAAGCTTGTCCAGAATGGTAACCTATCCAGATAGTAGAACTTCACCTATACATACAAAGTGCATCCACCTTCTGTGGAACATGGTTTACCTGACTCCGTTTCCTAGGAATTAATTAATTGCCTTCCGTCATATGATCGTTTTCGTGAATGTCTTGTAGATGTCCGTGTTATCGATTTCATCGTTAGTGTTAGCTAAGACTTAATAGAGCGTAAAAGGAACACAAGAAGATAAATGATGTATTACGAGTTTTAATACGTGAAAGGGTTACCGACACTTCAAATTTGGGTAAGACATAATTAACTACTTTGTTGTCTTAAATTGTGGCAATTATCTTCGTAGATGCTTCAGGCGTTCATTGTCATCACTCCACAATGTATCCCATGTTTCCAGTCTTTGAATATAATTTTCTCACGAATCTTTTAGAACTTCTTGAACAGACGGCACTTAACAAGGAATATTACAGTAAATCGGGTGAAGTGTAGTACGAGTAAAGTACTGTCTTATTCTATAGATTCTTGTTGAGAAAGTTCTGGGTGTTGCAAGATGTTACCTCTTTCCTTTTACATTTAAGATGAGATCAAGTCGACTATTGGGAACTTGCGTGCTTGATAAAATTGTTCACTTGTAAACATTCTCTACGGGACAATGTACTCGAGTTTTTTTTAAATTATGTTATTCTCCTCTTCTCTTCCGAAGATTACATATTGATATTTGATTTCCAACCTCTATTTGTCACCAACAATATATAATTTACCTTGAATATCTTAACGATGAACATGCACAGAAGTTAAGTGCATTTACCTCACAAAATACCCGCGTAACAACGGGCCCAACATTAAAGGAGCACCGTTATTTTGAGGAAGACATATTCTCTGCTACTGAACTTAAGATACTTATGCATTCTAAAATATTCTAAAGGCTCGCACACTTTAAGATCTGGGGAGTGGCGTAACCGGAATTTCCCACGGAGGCATGCAACTAGTAACCATGTATTAGCACAATATATTTATTAGAGTCCAGTTCTGCTTACCCTAAATACATGTAGGTGAACTCGACTCTCCGATTCTTTTCTCAGAATTCGTTGGTGACCTCACTGCAGAAGTCCTCACGTGTCTTCAACTCAACAAGATGACCCTTCATTATAAACATCGTTATCAATGCACAGAGACGACTCTGACTTTGAGAAATGCGGACGAAGTATTTTATACGTTCTAGGGCAGAGAAAGGGCGTTCTACAGATAATGATGTAGCGGGAATAGTTGCAACAAATATGCACTATGGAGACCACTGGTCAATAGGAACTTCTGGATTTTAGCCACATTTTTATCTTTGAAGTGTTCATAAGTAACTCCCTCAATTCGGATTTAAGTCGTAGTATATCAAAATATTTTCCATAGACTTCACTCAGTTTTCTGAATTTATCTTTATTCGGGAGATAGTAGGTTCGAACCCCACTGTCGGGAGTCAATTTTCACACCAGGCAAATGCTGGGGCTGTACCTTAATTAAGGCCACGGCCGTTTCCTTCCCACTCCTAGCCCTTTCTTGTCCCATCGTCGCCATAAGACCTATCTGTGTCGGTGCGACGTAAAGCAACTAGCAGAAAAAGTAGATGAATTGCTCCTTAGGAAAATCGCCAGAAAAATGAAAATTTCTTGCAATCATTGTATTTTGCCAGAAAAATCGTTTGAAATATTTCAGCTTAGAACTATGGCCTTTAAGGTTCTGTTATCTAAGGTTCAATATTGTGCGAATTGCTAACAAAGAATTATTGTTCTTAATGATATGTCTGCCGCGTGTCAATACATCCTCTACAACATTGTTACATACCAATATTTTCAGACGCAATGGCGATATAGCCTGGTACTTGTATATAATTTCAAATTAATTTTATTTTTATTTGGCGTGATGTAAGGAATATGAAAAATGTCCTTTTTTATTCGTTGGAATTACATCCTGCGTTTTTATTCTAGCTAGCTGTATATGCTCTAAATTTTTCTGTTAGATTAGCCTATATATTGTGTTCAGTCGAATGGAATAGTCTTCCTCCACATTAACACTCTTAAGAGTAGAATGATAGTAATATTTGTGTTATTTTATTATTTGTGTATTTATGCAAGAAAGCCAATACTAATGTAAACTGAATAGGCCTAGACCTGCTTGTTCAGTTTAAGTGTACGTTGGGTAGTCTTTACCGAACTTGGGCAGCTGCTCGATTTAGTGTTGCCAACTATCATGATGTCACTAATTGGGTTATAATGAGAAGACTCAGGTTCCTCTTCCGGTGTACGTACAATTTGAATGTGAATATGCAGCTGAGGTTCCTATCTTACACAAGGTACTTTCACAGAATTAAGAATTATGTATTACAGGTCTTTCTGACTCTCCTAAGAGCGTTTTGGCGTGAAGCGTGAAATAGTTCTGACGTGAGTCTGTTACATACGGTATCTTTATTTACTCCAAGTTCAGCTGCCTGAAAGGGCTTTCTACCTCTGCACTAGAAGAAGGTAAAGAAATACTTGCAACTCTTTTAATGGAATAAAAGCAACAGATTCTAAATCCAAAGAATCCTCCACGCAGCTTTTGCTGGCTCTCGTCGTTAAGACCAATCCTGGAAAGTAGAGTAGCCGTATGAGATCCGTACCGAAGAGAGCTCATCTCGCCAGGGGGTAATCCATGCTTCCCGCTCGACATTCGTTACCTTAGACCAGGGCCTCTCAAACGCCCAAAATCTCACGCGTGCAAATCGAGGCGCAAGAGCTCCGTGCACTGTGCACCGCTCCCGCTCGGCACGGCTCGGACCAACGCTTCGTCTCTGGGCTACTCGGCTAAGCTCGGCTCAACTCGGCTCAACTCGACTCAATTCGGCTCGGATTTGGAGCGCTACGCAGCAAGTGAGGAAGAGGGAGACAGGGGGAGCGAGCGAGACAGGCGTGGGGAAAGAGAGAGACAGCGCTAATGCTCCAAATCGAGGAGTGGGGGTTCTGCACTCTGGTCAACCAAGCGAAGTCTTCTTTTGCACCGTGCACAGTGCATGCACCAAGCGCATGCACCCTGAGAGGCCCTGTCTTAGACATTCCGAACTTTCTCCAAAACTTATAACAATAGGCAGAGAGTAGCACGTGAATTATGACAAAGATTCAAGTGCAGTGACATCAGGCGGAGGGTTTCAGAACTACGTCTGCCACTGAGTGCAGTTTTAAGATTGAATGCGTTACATAATTAACTTCCCCATTTGCTCTCTCATTCCTTTTACAGTGGATTAGATGGCGAGACTACACCAGCGCCACACGTAGTCAAGCAATGGAACTAGTGCAGTTCTGCGGAACTTTTGAACTTCTAAAATCGTACTTCAGACAGTTCTTTGCGCTATCTTAACGCATGCAATGAATGCCTTGCATAGAAGGAAAATACGCCCCTAGATCTGGGTTTGGTACGTAAACTTCAGTAGATTCAAGAGTGTAAAGAAACACGCTGGCGCCTCCCTAGTAGCTGAATACGAGCTCTAGAATGGACCAATTGTAACCTAAGTATTCTTGAATCAGACGATTCCAAAATATGTACAGATAGTTGTTTCACATTTGACCGGCTATGAATGAACCACATCAAGGATTTGTCGCCCATGCAAAAAAACTCAGCTCATAAAAGGAATGTAGCACAATCCCAGCGAAATGTCTTATTAAAGATCGTGATCTTCAGTAGTATAAACTCCTTAATTTCGTAAATAGCTGTGAATGAAGAGAAGAACTAAGATGCATTTTGAGAAGTTCCTGACTCGCTTCCTTATTTTAAAAACATATCAAATCTAAATTAAAATGAAAAATATGAAAATAATATTCATTAAATTAAAGAATCAATCGTCGGACCTTGTACTCACACTTAGTTCTTACATGATTATCTACACATACAATATTTGATGGGCGCCAGCTACAACTCAATGCAGCAATAAGAGAATGAGAGTCTTGAATATATCTAGGGTGTGGGGTAATAAGCTTACTTTTGACAACATTCCATATACGTTCTGGGAAAAGGAGATTGTCGTTTTGTTTCCCCATTAAATTTGAGGTTATCTAATTCTACCATTGAAAAAAAACGATAAATTAATTTGATAGACAAAATATATTCTTAAATTGTTTAGAAAAAGTAGCAAGACCTTCTGCCATAAATCAGATGAAAATATAAAATTATGACTTTACAACTGAAAGAAACTCGGCATTGAATTTAAATTCTTCTTGACCGGACATTTAAAAATTATACAAGAAATTTATCCCTCACTGGTTCACTTGACTTACCTTCAACACTTTGAGTGTAATTATGACGTATTCCTTTGGGTTGGTGTTTTGCTGTAGGTGTATCAAGCCTAATTTGGTGATGTATCCTTTTTGTTTCACTGACGACTAAGTATCCATGTAACTGCTGCTTCTCCATCCAGATGACTGACTACTATCATCTCAGTACAACACTTCTTGGCAAGTGTCTCCATCCTTATGACTTCTTTGCAAGTCTCCCCTTCTATATGACTTCAACTAACTGACCGACTGAGGCCTCTCATTCCAATTGATTCACTCACTGTTCACCATCCATTTGACTGACTGATCAACTGTGGCCTCACACTCCCAATGACTGACCCTACAATATACAACCAGCTTATATAGACATTAGTTGACACATCTACGCAATATCCAGAAATAACTATAACACTACTCCCACCCGGCGACAAATGTTACGCACTATGGTGAAATTGCCTGGGACGGCAGTAGGTATCTCCAAAAAGTGAGATCACCGCTAAACGCACTCAATGACAGAGCGATGACTCGGCTGTTACGCTAGCAGTATTTGCAACATATTGTAATGTCATCAGTTATTACACACAATACTTCCACATCTGATATACAGCAACGCTTTCTGTACATGTTTTTAGTGTTAATCTACACACACGTATATATACATACATTTAACTACAATCACGCAAGCGATCATCATTGCATAATCGAATTGAACAATAATAACAATAATAATAATAAATAATAATAATAATAATAATAATAATAATAATAATAATAATAATAATAATAATAATAATAATAATAATAATATACAGATATCACCATGTAACGCGATTTGAACCGTTACAATTTCACCTTCAAATAGATGATTATTATATAACGTATAAATTTCGTAAAATGTTCCGTTAATATCAGCGTTTACTTTATCATATACAGTTCACACTAGTTCAGACTTTTTCCTTTCCCACCATGTTAACATACGTTTGAAACACTGTACACCCACCCCGTAGATTGGACACCCCACAACATACATACATACATACATACATACATTATCATTATAGACGGTTATGCCTTTCAGCGTTCAGTCTGCAAGCCTCTGAGAATTTACTAAACGACTCCACAATCCTTGATTTGCAACTAGTGTTGTGGCCTCATTTAGTTCTAGGCCCTATACCAATTATTTTTAAATCGTTAGAAACCGAGTCTAACCATCGTCGTCTCGGTCTCCTTCTACTTCTCTTACCCTCCAGAGCAGAGTCCATTATTCTCCTAGGTAACCTATCCTCCTCCATTCGCCTCACATGACCCCACTACCGAAGACGGTTTATGCGTACAGCTTCATCCATCGAGTTCATTTCTAAATTAGCCTTTATCTCCTCATTCCGAGTACCCTCCTGCCATTGTTCTCACCCGTTTGTACCAGCAATTATTCTTGCTACTTTCATTGTCTGTTACTTCTAACTTACGAATAAGGTATCCTGAGTCCACCCAGCTTTCGCTCCCGTAAAGCAAAGTTGGTCTGAAAACAGACCGATGTAAAGATAGTTTCGTCTGGGAGCTGACTTCCTTTTTACAGAATACTGCTGATCGCAACTGCGAGCTCACTGCATTAGCTTTACTACACCTTGATTCAATCTCACTTACTATATTACCATCCTGGAAGAACACACAGCCTAACTACTTCAAATTATCTACCTGTTCTAGCTTTGTATCACCAATCTGACATTCAATTCTGTTGAATTTTATTACCTACTGACATCCATTTAGTCTTCGAGGGGCTAAAAACTACGAACAGCAAAGGTGAAAGATTACAGCCTTGTCTAACCCCTGTAAGTACCCTGAACCAAGAACTCATTCTACCATCAATTCTCACTGAAGCCCAATTGTCAACATAAATGCCTTTGATTGATTTTAATAATCTACCTTTAATTCCATAGTCCCCCAGTATAGTGAACATCTTTTCCCTCGGTAGCAGTGGCGGCGTGTGACTTTCGTCACTGGGGGTTCAACAGAAGGAAAAATCCCCCTTCAATATCTCCTCTCCCCCCTTTCACCTGTGCCATGACTAAGTTCAAAGAATGGGCATAACGGTGAACATAATGTGCGTGCCTAAAATCTTCCCTGATGAGAACTTGCACCCTGAAAGGTGACCACTCATTACATTTGCTCCATCGTAACTCTTGAAATCAACTTATCTGGATAAACCACAACTTCGCTCAAAGAAAATTTTAAACACTCTGGTATTGTCTTAGCATCATGACTAGAGGGTGAGAGGAAACCCCAGAATCCTTCAACTGGCTTACCGTTGGGAAGAACGATAACAAACTGTGCTGTAGTTGATATAACGGTGTTCGCATCTGTGATTACCGAAATGAAGTGCGCTGTGGTGATTTATTTATTTTTTTCTTTTCTCACGACAGATTACATACATGCACGAAAGCGAATCATTCTGAATCTCTTTCGAGGTGCTTTTGAAAACAGTAGCGTTGGACAGATGTTCTTTTAATGCGACGTCAATTTCAGAACTAAAATTAACGAGGCCTTGAAATATGCCAGGATTCGAATATTCACTTATTTCTTCATGCCCACGCAGTGCCATCTCAAACGCGCCACAGAACTTTGCACAGCACATAACGATCTTTCCGTACTTCATCGTTGTCTCTTTCCACAGAGTGCCTGTAAGCACAGTCAAATGACTGACGGTTATCGTGTCTTCCCAGGAGATCGAATTGTAACTGGGCAAGCATATGAGATTTAGAACTTTTGTGTTTCTTTACATTTTTGGGACAAATGTCCTAAATGTACCACTCCGACTTTGGTCCAAGTCCCTTCGCCTTCATCACTCATGATTCATAAAAAGGGAAAACAAATCAACATGTTACTAATTTCGCACCCACAGATCCACTCGATTCTTTTATATATATATATATTCTGAATTTATGCACGATTTCATTACTTTTACTTTTAGGATGTCCGGCTCCATAGCTAAATGGTTGACATGCTGGCCTTTGGTCACAGGGGTCCCGGGTTCGATTCCGGGCAGGGTCGGGAATTTTAACTATGATTGGTTAACTTCCCTGGCACCCGGACTGGGTGCATGCGTAGTCTTCATCATCATTTCATCCTCATTATGACGCGCAGGTCGCCTACAGAAGTCAAATCAAAAGACCTGCACCAGGTCTCCCCGGAGACCACACGCCATTATTATTATTATACTTTTAGGATGCCTCGTTATATCAAGATCAGGCATTGGACGTCCGGCATCCTTAATTTTAATCTTAAGTTTACGCTCAAGAGAGAGAGAGAGAGAAGAAAAGGTTGTCTTCTTATGTATCATATCACTGTTCAAAATCATTATGTACCTCCTTACCTTTCCCTGGAACAAAGATTATGGACGCAACTACAGTGCACAAAAATACACACACACGGACAAAATATTGCAACTTCTTTATGTCCTAAAAATTAAGTTTCTGAACGGCACAACAGTGCAGAAAAACACTCACACATTGCACAGCGTACAGTAATATTACGAATTATGATAACTGTTGCAAAAATTTGTAAACACTAGCATCAGGCTTGAAAAACACGAGTAAACTTTAGGGATGTATGTTCGCACTGTTCACAATGTCGGTAACATAATTTTTAGAACTTCTATGGCTAGGCAGTTAGCGTTTTCATTGGTATTACACTCCCGCTACTCTTTGCCTCAGTGATTTTTAAGTTAATTTTCTCTCCAAAAAGTGATTATTCCAAAGAAGGCAAATGAATAGATGTTTAGTAAGTATTGATGTACAGTATTTGGGAAAAGGCATCAATTGGAATTTGGCAGTTTAATGTGACTGCTGGTAGTAATGATGCTCTTCAACACTAGCGCTAATTATGTACACTACTTTCTGCAACGTAGATGAATTCCTGTAAGGGCAACAGATGGCAGGTACATACTTACCCCAACACCCCCGACAACACGACTTGAGAGAGTGGCATATTGCGCATGCGTATACCATGGATATCTGTTTCTGCGATATCCTGGTCTTGCCTACGTGCAGGCCGATGTACCCCCGCACCTCGCCACTCCCTTCACCCAGGTAGGGACGGAGAGTACGCCTTCCAAGGGGGTTCATTTCAGACAAGTATCCAGCCACGGAACCTGCGCAGTTCACATGAATTGAAAGCCAGTACGAGTATATTACGGATAGATGGGCTAAGCAAGAGCTTCGAGGTTGACAAGGGTGTTATGAATATTAAGTAGTTGAGTACAATTTGATATAAACTGGAGGTTCATTGCTCCATTGCGCTATACCAGAAACCGCCACTGCTCCGTAGCCTGTCATATGCTTCCTCTAGATCTACGAAACATAAATACAACTGCCTCTTCTTCTCGTAGCATTTTTCAATTACCTGGCGCATACTGAAAATCTGATCCTGACAGCCTCTCTGTGGTCTGAAACCATACAAATTCCTCTCAACCACTGATCGCACCCTCCCTTCCAAGATGCCAGTGAATACTTTGCCTGGTATACTCATCAATGAGATACCTCGATGGTTGTTCAATTCTTTCTGTTCCCTTGCTTATAGATAGGTGAAATTACTGCTTTTGTCCAATCTGAAGGTACCGTACCAACACTCCACGCTAATTTTACTACTCTATGAAGCCATTTCATTCCTGCCTTCCCACTATACTTTACCATTTCAGGTCTAATTTCATCTATTCCTGCTGCCTTACGACAATGGACTTTATTTACCATCCTTTCCACTTCCTCAAGCATGATTTCACCAACATAATTTTCCTCCTCCCCATGAGCTTGGCTATTTGCAACGCCACCCGGATGATTTCCTTTTACATTGAGAAGATGTACAAAATATTCCCTCCACCTCTCCAGTGATTCCCTGGGATCTATTATGAGTTCACCTGAATTACTCAAAACACTGTTCATTTCCTTTTTCCATCCCCTCCTAAGATTCTTTATTACTGTCCAGAAAGGTTTCCCTGCTGCTTGACCTAGCCTTTCCAGGTTATTGCCAAAATCTTCCCATGACTTCTTTTTGGATTCAACAACTATTTGTTTCGCTCTGTTTCTTTCATCTAAGTACAAATCCCTGTCTACCTCGGCCCTTGTTTGGAGCCATTTCTGACAAGCCTTCTTTTTACGTTTACAGGCTGCTCTCACTTCATCATTCCACCAAGATGTTCGCCTTTTCCCATCCTTACACACAGTTATTCCTAGGCATTCCCTTGCTGTTTCTAATACAGCATCCCTTTATGCCACCCATTCACTTTCTATATCCTGAACCTGCTTACTGGCTACTGTTCGAAACTTCTCACTAATCATATCCATGTACTTCTGTCTAATTTCCTCGTCCTGGAGATTTTATATCCTTATTCGCTTGCAGACAGATTTCACTTTCTCTACCCTAGGCCTAGAGATACTTAGTTCACTACAGATCAGATAGTGGTCTGTATCATAGAAAAATCCGCAAAAAACTCGTACATTCCTAACAGATTTCCTGAATTCAAAGTATGTTAAGATATAGCCCATTATGGATCTTGTACCCCTAGCCTCCCATGTGTAGCGGTGAATAGCCTTATGCTTGAAGAATGTATTCGTAACAGCTAAACCCATACTAGCACAGAAGTCCAGCAAACGCTTCCCATTCCCATTAGCTTCCATATCTTCCCCACATTTACCAATCACCCTTTCGTATCCTCCAGTTCTATTCCCAACCCTCGCATTGAAGTCGCCAATTAGCACTATTCTATCTTTGATGTTGACCCTGACCACGATGTCACTCAATGCTTCATAAAACTTGTCAACTTCATCCACATCAGTACCCTCACATGGTGAATACACGGACACAATTCTTGTCGTAATTCCTCCAACTGACAAATCTACCCACATCATTCGCTTATTTACGTGCCTAACAGAAACTTTGTTGCGTGCAATGGTATTCCTGATAAAGAGCCCTACCCCAGACTCTGCCCTCCTCTTTCTAACACCCGTCAAGTACACTTTATAATCTCCTATCTCTTCCTCATTATCTCCCCTTACCCGAATATCACTTACTCCTAGCACATCCAGATGCATCCTCTTCGCTGACTCAGCCAGTTCTACCTTCTTTCTTCCATAAGCCCCATTAATATTGATAGCTCCGCATCGAATTCCATTTCGTTCGCCAAGTTGTTTCCAAGGAGTCCCTCGCCTGTCAAATGGGAGTGGGACTCCATTACTCCCATAGGTCCGAGGCTTCCTTAAAATGTTCCGAGCTCGGTAAATTCATGAAGCAGGATGCTACCCTACCTACACATAGTCCAAGTGAGGATCTCTCCTCTAACGGGTTATGGACCACCGTTGAATTGTATATTCCTAACCGCCTGAGCACAAGGATGGCCATGAATCAGAATATGTCCGAGATGCCCACTCCCATTCCATAGCAACTGGTATCCCGACTCTCAGGACCACTTACTAGGCCACTCAGCCGTTGCCCATGGTTCACGAACTAGGACGTGACTACAGTAACCCACAAACATGAACCATCCCACCCCACAATATTGAACATATTTTTAACGAACAGTAGGTGTCCAACTTAGACGGGTTTCACTGTACCTATTGTGAGAGTGATTGAATTACGGATTCATCTTTAACACCATCCCAGTTACAGCAAACAGTCAAAGGACCGTCACAACCTTACTCCTTATTTCATGGATATCTAGTATTTGTATCTATTGCCACACACCGGTATACGTTTCCCCCCTGATCATTCGTTTATGTTGTGTTTATGACAGCTATTATACTTAATTCCTTGAGACTCTCTGAATTGTGGCAGCTCCTTGAAGAAGATTATTCGGTTCAAACTCTCCGTATAGAATAACTTATGTTTCCTTCTACACAGAGAAACAGCGGTTAGCATTCTCAAATTCATTACTTAGTATAATTGCACAAAAATGTTTAGTCTGACACGGTTATCTAATGTTCAACTTGATAATATTCACACAGAATACTCGGGTCGGATTCCCCGGTCTGACACCAATTGCAGACGATTTGAGAGACTGGCACGGGGCAGAAATTATATAATTGAGAAGAGAAGCGGGTTAAAATTCCCCCAGTTGAGTATGTTTCCCTTGTTTCCTTACGTTTACTCAAGCAGAATGCAAGAAAGGTGCTTAATATTCAGGCCATGTTCACATCCCTCAACTATGCGCAATAGAAAACAAGTGTACACACCAGGAGAAACACATGCAGATCCACAGACTGACTTCACATCAAATGAGCAAACTATGTAGTTGATGACGATGTGGCAAATCCCTTGCTTACAGTAAAAACTATAAAATTCATCGAAATGAAGAGTTTTATTATAAATGAAATATGATTAAAAATAATAAAATGTGAATAAAATAAAATACCTAATCTCCTCAAGATTGGGCGTCATTTGTAATATACGATATATATACATATATGATATCTGAATAAATAAATAAATTGAAATAATATAATAATTATTAATGAGATGAAGTGATTGATTAATTATGTGCTGCCACATCGAAATGAGTGAGCGAATTAAGTTACGTGAATGAAGTCTATAAAGTGTGTCTGGAAATTTAAAGAGATCACATGTTAAAGAAGGAACGTAGAGACTCCCCAAGAAACAGTGAATTTTTTTTCTCGGAACGCCCCCTGTAAACCAGAGAGAAAGGCTTGTGCGTATTTTTTTTCTTTGCTCCACAGGAGAGACGGTGGTTGTTGCTTCGTGTCAGTCCATAATACGGCGACTTTTTAGAATCGTTCCATTATGGAATATAAACCACCCATCTATCTCAGCTGAAGTTAATTACCGACTGAGGCCAGTAAACCCTTTGTGAAATTATTATTATTATTATTATTATTATTATTATTATTATTATTATTATTATTATTGTGTGCAGTTAGGGATATCAGTTCCATCTTCAATCGTCGGACGATATGAGTTCGTATCTCGGTGGCATCCGCCAAGAGGGGGAGGATTTTCCCACAGCAACCAGGTGTATTCACTGTACCTTTGTTGTGTGTATTTGTTGTGTTCTGTGTTTTATTTGTTGACTGTGTTCAGGAATGACGTTGGTTCTGATCGACGGTCAATTTATGTCACGTGTCCAGAGTCACGGATTTATTTTTGACACGTGGCATTTTTTATATATGTTTGTAGATGATGATGTACGTTCTTTCATAGGGTAACAGGTTAAATCTTGGTTAGGATTCACTTAGACTTGTGTGTCAGTTGTGTAATGGCACCCCAGTGTCAGTGGGGATAGTTTGAGAGAGTTTATTTGTTATTCGGTATATGCGAGATCGTGATAGAGACATTATATAACGGTTGTACTTAGCATCGTCCGCAGCCGATTTAAACAATTCCCAACATGTTAGTTGCAAAATTTGTATTATTCATGTATATTCAACATGGTTATTTTGCATCAGATTCCATAGTCATCAGGAGTATAATAAACCCTTTTATTTTGCAATTTAAATAATGTTCTAATTTGTTTTCAGTGATATGACACCGTATTCTCTAACCATTAAAGCCGCTATGTTATATATATACAGGGTTATTCACCTAACATGTTACGCAGAAATAACTTCTAACCCGTTAAAAATATCGGCATTCTGTTTTCATATTCGTAAATGGTAATCAGGGTCTTGTAAAATAATGTGCTACTTAGTCTCATGGGATGATTAATAACCGAGATATTGATACTAACTCCATATTTTTAAATGGAACGTCACAAATTTATACAGCTGGCCTAAACGTTCAACTGCGTACAAGTTCAAAGATGTAAGTATTTTCAAAATCGGACAAGTACTTTTTGAGATATAAATAAGAACAGCATGCGCGGTTTCACATGCCGCGTCAGACGGTGTGCAGTCGGGCAAGGATATACTGACGCGCAAGCAGTTTCCTGGGAGTGATTTCAGCCTATGAACGGATACCAGGCATGCATTGTAAACATAATGTGATGTACCGAGGCTAGGAAAACAACAGATGGGGAATCTGCCACCAGGGCGACTGCCCTAAATGCATATCAGTATTGATTGATTGGTTGATTGATACCGTAACATACCCTGGGTGTGCTTTTTTTTATATCCATGTGTAATAGGCTGCGCTCAGTTCTCAGTTTAGCGTCTTTTACTACGGATGGGAAATGGAAGGATTTGGAAAGAACGTCGGCCGTGGCCTATCCCAAAGGTACCTATCCGGTATTTGCCTGGTGTTGAACATGGGACTCTATGCAAATCACATTCATGGTGGGCGAGGCAGGACTCGAACCTGCGTTCTCCCGAATGCAGAGCAGTCTGTCGAGTTTTCTAATCGCGTGTAGCGGCTAGCATTCGTAGCTGTCGCCGCGGTGGCCCGGAATAAATTCCCGGCTCTGATAAGCCATTTCATTCTGGTTGGAGGGCTGGAACGGGGTACACTAAGCCTCGTGAGGCAAAACTGAGAAAAGGTGGGTTCGGTACCCATCTCATCTATCCTGGAAGTGTTTCCGTGGTTTCCCACCGCTACTCCAGGCAAATGTCGGGATGGTTCCTTACTTACTACAACGGCCGACTCCGTCCCAATTCCTCACCTGAATTACACATACAGTACACTACTACAGACACCACAATAACACAGGTTATCAGACATATTCTAACACGGGCCGATGACCTCTATGTTAAACCCCATTAAACAACAAGCATCCTAACACACATACAGAACACACACACACACACCCAGGCACATGAGGCTACACGACCACGATGTCCAAGCCCCGGAAATGACATAACAACAACTATTCTCTGTACCCCTTCGAGTGTCTTAATCACGTACGTCTGGAGAGGAACCCGAACAATGAGATGGATTACTGAAAGTGCGACCGTATAAGCATTACTGTTCTGGAGTAGACTTAGTGTTTGAAAACGTGGGTTTTGTCATGCAATCGCAGTGTGAATTGACACACGTCTTGCAAACAAATGGAAGTAGTTGCTGCTATTAGAGGGCGTAGGAGGGGAAGGTCTTGTCCGCCCTGTTCTCCTGGAAAACGTACCCCTTAACGTACGACAGGATATGTGGTTCCAGCACGACGGGTCTTCTGCCCACTATTCGTTCGTAGCCCGGTAAGTCTTAAACGAGATATTCCCCGGTCGATGGATCGGGCGTGGGGGCCCCATTAGGTGGCCAGCACGGTCACCTGATTTGACACCGCTGGACTTTTTCCTCAGAGGTACGTGCACGGACATAGTCTACGTGTAAGCTCCAACAACACCACAGGATCTCAAGCGACATATCATCGCAACATGTGCTGCAATGTCGAGGGAAACTCTTCGGTCTGTGATTTCATCCCTCGCGCACGACTGCAAATGTACATTGCCGTTGATGGTCAACATTTCGAGCACATAATTAAATAGACACAATGGGTATGCGGATCACTGAGACGCAGTCCGGCTCCATGGCTAAATGGTTAGCGTGCTGGCCTTTGGCCACAGGGGTCCCGGGTTCGATTTCCGGCAGGGTCGTGAATTTCAACCATAATTGGTTAAATTCGCTGGCACGGGGTCTGGGTGTAAGTGTCGTCTTCATTATCATTTCATCCTCATCACCACGCTAAGGTCACCTACGGACGTCAAATCAAATCAAAAGACCTGCACCTGGCGAGCCGAACTTGTCCTCGGACACTCCCGGCACTAAAAGCCATACGCCATTTCATTTTTACTGAGACGCACGTAATTCAAACATCACCCACCTCGTATGTTTATTGTTGTGATAATTCAGCCTCCAGCCAATCAACGATTGACCACGAATGGCTTTGCCACATAAAGTACTGAACCCGTTGCCAACACGGTCTCTCCATACAAAATGCCAAAATGCCCGGCTCATAACAATTACACTGACGAGACTTTGTTATGTTCCCATTCCTACGCCCTTAGGATCATTTCCAATGAAGTCTACCTCGGACATTATTCATTTGCTTTCCTAGAAGGAGCTCTTCCGGTGTTTTGTGTTATGCTTATTTCTCAACTCATACAGTAGTATGTACTGTACTCTAAAACCAGTGACAATTATAGCTTTCGTTATGTTCCTTTCAAGGCAAAGTATTTACTTTATTCCTTTTAAACATATCAACTCTCCGTGTCCTGTCATGAGTTGGCTTGTCATACACACTTTACAAACCCATCACATGTGTACGAGGTGCTTACATGCCTGGTATCCATTCTGTGGTTGAACTCACTCCCAGGGAACTGCTTGCGCGTCAATATGTGCTTGCCCAACTTCACGCTGTCTGATGCGGCATGCAAAACCGCGCATGTTGTTCTTATTTATATCTCAAAAAGTACTTATCCGATTTTTAAAATACTTACATATTTGAACTTGCACGTAGGTAAACTTTTAGTCCAGCTGTATGAATTTGTGCCGTTCTATTTAAAAATATGGAGTTAGTATCAATATATCGGTTATTAATCACCCCATGAGACTAAGTGGCACGTTATTTTACAAGACCATGGGTACCATTTACGAATATTTGCGTGTGACATGTTAGGTGAATAATCCTGTATATATATATATATATATATATATATATATATATATATATATATATATATATATATATATATATATGATGCCCACGTGATATAAAACCCAGTTGACGACCCTGTAGAAATATCGTCGGAAACCCACTTCGGTAGGGGGTATATGCCCTATAAGTTGTTTACATAGAATTTTCTTGAATAATTTCGAAGAATTTGGAAATGAACCGAACATCTCCCTTGGTAAATTACACTGACTGACAGAGCAAATGCATCACCAAGAAGGAGTGGTCAGAACTTTATGCCAATTACAGGGTAGACTGACGTCACTGAGGTATGCTCATGATGTGAAATGCGCCGCTGTGCTGCGCACGTAGCGAACGATAAATGGGACACGGCGTTGGCGAATGGCCCACTTCGTACCGTGATTTCTCAGCCGACAGTCATTGTAGAACGCGTTGTCATGTGCCACAGGACACGTGTATAGCTAAGAATGCCAGGCCGCCGTCAACGGAGGCATTTCCAGCAGACAGACGACTTTACGAGGGGTATGGTGATCGGGCTGAGAAGGGCAGGTTGGTCGCTTCGTCAAATCGCAGCCGATACCCATAGGGATGTGTCCACGGTGCAGCGCCTGTGGCGAAGATGGTTGGCGCAGGGACATGTGGCACGTGCGAGGGGTCCAGGCGCAGCCCGAGTGACGTCAGCACGCGAGGATCGGCGCATCCGCCGCCAAGCGGTGGCAGCCCCGCACGCCACGTCAACCGCCATTCTTCAGCATGTGCAAGACACCCTGGCTGTTCCAATATCGACCAGAACAATTTCCCGTCGATTGGTTGAAGGAGGCCTGCACTCCCAGCGTCCGCTCAGAAGACTACCATTGACTCCACAGCATAGACGTGCACGCCTGGCATGGTGCCGGGCTAGAGCGACTTGGATGAGGGAATGGCGGAACGTCGTGTTCTCCGATGAGTCACGCGTCTGTTCTGTCAGTGATAGTCACCGCAGACGAGTGTGGCGTCGGCGTGGAGAAAGGTCAAATCCGGCAGTAACTGTGGAGCGCCCTACCGCTAGACAACGCGGCATCATGGTTTGGGGCGCTATTGCGTATGATTCCACGTCACCTCTAGTGCGTATTCAAGGCACGTTAAATGCCCACCGCTACGTGCAGCATGTGCTGCGGCCGGTGGCACTCCCGTACCTTCAGGGGCTGCCCAATGCTCTGTTTCAGCAGGATAATGCCCGCCCACACACTGCTCGCATCTCCCAACAGGCTCTACGAGGTGTACAGATGCTTCCGTGGCCAGCGTACTCTCCGGATCTATCACCAATCGAACACGTGTGGGATCTCATTGGACGCCGTTTGCAAACTCTGCCCCAGCCTCGTACGGACGACCAACTGTGGCAAATGGTTGACAGAGAATGGAGAACCATCCCTCAGGACACCATCCGCACTCTTATTGACTCTGTACCTCGACGTGTTTCTGCGTGCATCGCCGCTCGCGGTGGTCCTACATCCTACTGAGTCGATGCCGTGCGCATTGTGTAACCTGCATATCGGTTTGAAATAAACATCAATTATTCGTCCGTGCCGTCTCTGTTTTTTCCCCAACTTTCATCCCTTTCGAACCACTCCTTCTTGGTGTTGCATTTGCTCTGTCTGTCAGTCAGTGTATTAATCCAATCCCTAACTCCTCTTTCTATAAAGAAACATTTTCACCCATTTTTCCTCAATTCCAACTTTACCTTCATATTGTTATCCTTCCTACTTTTAAAACACCACTTTACCTTACTTGTCTACAATAACGCCAATCCACGCCATTCCTCCACTGAAAGATCGGAAAATACCACTTAGTCTAGCAGCTCGTATCCTTTCTGCTTAGTCTTCCCAGCCCAAAATTTACAACATTTTCGTAACGCTACTTTATTGTCGGAAATCAACAAGAACAATTCGAACTGCTTTCCTTTGGATATATTTTTCAGTTCGCGAATAAAGTAATCCTTGTCTCATATACCGGAACCATACTCTAATTGTGGTCTTACAGCTGTCTTACCCATATGCAGTATGTTTTACAGCCTTACTACAACATATAAATACTCTCATAACTATGTGAATAGATCTGTAACTTTTATTTGCCATTTTGTTTATGTGATTACCCCAATGAAGATCTTTCCTTACATTAATACCCAGATACTGACAGTGGTCCCCATAAGAAACTCTCACCTCATCAATGCAGTAATTAAAACTGAGGATTTTTCCTCTTTGTATAACTCACAACTTAACATTTCACTCCGTTTATCATCATGCCATTGCCTGCTGTCCAAATCACAAAATTGTTCAGGTCATTTTGTAGTCACACACAATTTTGTAACGTGAATAGAAATTATTTACAAACCATTCTCATTAGTCCGAGTTACTTTCTAAAAATCACAGTAATTATACAAATAATAGTCTTCAGTTTCCTCAGTCCTTGGTGGAGAAGTTGTTATTTGATCGACCTCAACTGATGCACAACACATGGCATGTGAACAAATGTGAGTTATTCTGGATTTCTGCCTTGGAGATATCAACATCTATACCGAAACCTTCTAAAAAATAAATTTTATCAGTGATCCATTCTATAAAATTGGCAGATAAACTGGTGAATTGTATTATTCCGGCGCATCCCTTGCTCTACTGTAATGTAATCATTGGTTGGCAGCTCGTATACCCTTTAAATGATTTCTCCCGGTCCTTCGCTACCAATTACCGTGAAAATGAAAATCCACAGCCTGTTTCCAGTCATTTGACCGGGTGAGGAATGGAATAAATGAAGCCCCTATCTAGTGGCGAGGATAGGAATTGTGCCGGCTGTCAAAGCGTGTCGCACTCCACTGGGGCAATGATTAATGACAGACAGATGAAATGAAATTATATTGGAGAGTGTTGCTGGAATGAAAGATAACAGGGAAATCCTGAGTACCTGGAAAAACCTCTCCCGCCTTCGCTTTGTCCAGCACAAATATCACATGGAGTGAACGGGATTTGAACCACGGAACCCAGCGGTAAGAGGCCGGCGCACTGCCACCTGAGCCACGGAGGCTTTACCAATTACCGTACATCCCAAAATGTTCAGTCTCACTTCCATCAGATGAGTCCGATTCTTCTCTCATTTCGCATCTGCACAGTCGGTAAACTTCACTGCATATTCAGGAAATGCTCTGGTTGTTGAGTAGTAGAATATCCGAGATTTTTCCGTAGTAGATTTCTTAATGTTCCATTCACATGGTATGGGGTAGCTTAATTGCCCTTGGTTCATTTCAGGGCTCATCCTAGTCTTATCTGGAGGTAAGAATTGGGTCCATTCAGCCTCAGGAGATCAACTGAAAGAGCTGCTGATTTGAGGCGCAGAGCTGGTTTAAGACAGGCAAGGAATACGTTTGAGGAAGTTGCCAAGTTGCCCGCGTGTCATTTCAAACCCTACAGCTACATCAGGCTTATAGGCTACCCAAGGCTCTTAATGGATAATATGAGGACTAAGAATTGATCAGAACCCATAACTAAAATTAAGACAAACTCTTACATCGATGTTAGTCACTTTGATGATCAGGTCCACTATGACCTGGCGAGATATTACTGATTCACTAACGGGGCAGTGCTCATCATGAGTTTATAGTTATCTTATTAATACTAAATAAATCAAACCCACATTTGCTACATTTTCTAGACACTAATTTTGGACCTGATATTGTAGCCATCCACCATGTGTAGAAATTGCCATTTATTTTCTGATGTGTAACGAAAAATGTACATTGAATATATTTTACATGACTCATTTGATACGTAGCTTCAATATAATCAATAAATTTCCTTAAAATTCAAGAGGACATATTATATTCCTTCAACATTTAATTGCTTTCCTAACTTCCTTCAATTTCATAATCAGAATAGCTTCGTCCGTGAAAAGCAAACCAGCGATGTGGATAGACACGTTCTTTTATTGTTAGACGTGTTCATTCTGCGATGAAAGAAGCATACACTTTCTTGAAAAGTGTGGCAACATTAAATTTTGTCATTGTCGAGGAAAAGTACATTCGTAGACGCCCGTAGCGCTAATGTCATTGTACAGTGACTCTACAGAACAGAACAGAAACTGAGCAAAGAAAATTCATTCACTACAAATCTATTTATTAGTGTCGTGCATTACATTATATTTGTTACAACTATGTGTTTATTATTACATTCAATACTATATTTAGACCTAATAGTAATTATATTCATTACAGATGTTATCATCCCATTATTTTCTTCTTGTCCAATGTGTAATACAGTGTTACATATTCTAGGACGAACATGTATCCTACCATTCATTATTTTCTTTAGTGCTTGCTTTATTTCTTCTCACTTCCTTTTGCCACATTTCTTAACATACAAAAAATCGCTGTTCTTCCTGGTGTAATCCATTCTTTGTTTAATAAATTAGCAATTGCATAAAAGTATCTCTATAATTTTTGTTTTATACTCCCTACCTAGATATTTTACCCTGATTGCATATGCCTCCCTTCAAACTCGGAACAGATGCGCCTTTTCCATTATTTATCCACAAAAACAACGAATTTCGTCATGATTCTTTCGATCACCCTTACTCTTATATATCCCCAATAAACACCACACCATATCTCTTACGTCTCTGTTTGGAAGCCTTTCTTTTTCCATTTCTTGGTTTCTTTCTTTATTGAAATATTTTGTTAATTTCGCAGAATTCCGATAACGTTCTTTTAGTCTTATATTCTGCCATAATCATCTTCTTCATAATATATTTCATGATACTCGTTACTATCTAGTTTGTTCCGAATCTTTTTATTCGAGTATTCTCCTATTCCTATTCTGTCCAGCACCCTTTTAGCATCCGTTAGTCACTGATCATTATTTAAATGTTTCATTCGTGTTGGAATGCTGAATGCAGTATTTTCCTCCCATCTCCCGTTCTTAATTTTAACAAATATTTTACTACCTTTCTAGCTATAACATTTTGTATACTTACAACTTAACATAGTATTCTAACTCCACTATTAGCTTTACATTATAATAAGCCCATTATTATTTTCCAGAATTCATTACTAATTACCTCTATCTACTTTAGTACTGCATATTTCTGCCCCATATAAGCTCTCCATATCACAAGAGCATTTAAAATATTGCTATGTCTCTAATACTTGATCCGTAGTTGGACAGTCTAATACGGGCATAGTATCGCCATATGTCCAAGTAAACCAGTCACAGTTTTATTCATTTTCGATTCACCATTACCCCCAGATAGCCCCTTGAATTACGTTATCCACTCCTCCTCGCTTATATTTCCTTGGTTGCTATTTTCGTATTCTTTACAAATTATGTCTATTTTGTTCTACACTTTCTTAGTTTCCTTTCCTTTATAAAACATATTTCGTAATTTTACCTCTTTGGCCTGCTATGCCCTTCTCTTCTCGCTTACTAAATTGTTGTACTCCTTCCTTATACTACAGATATCTGCCCGTAGCATGCGAGGTCCCTCATTTCTGTACGTTTTTGGTGCCCTTATCACTTCAGTATTCTTTTCCTTGCACTCATTATTATACCACAGGTTACGTTTGATTTTTCCCTTCTCTTTCTTACAACCGTTTCTGTACAAGCTATTTATATTGATCTTTCAGTCATTCTTGTTGCTTCATCACTGTTATTATTTCGTAACATATTTCCAATAATAACTTCAGAATTTCAAACGTTTTCTCATATAAGAACACTAAATTCGTATAATCGTTCCTCACTCCATCTATACCTTTCCAACTGTTTCTGAACATTATTGATCTACCGTATTTCTTTTGATTTTTCTTCTTTTCTTTTTTCTTTTTTGGCTATTTTGCTTTATGTCGCACCGACACAGATAGGTCTTATGGCGACGATGGGACGGGAAAGGCCTAGGAATGGGAAGGAAGCGACCGTGGCCTTAATTAAGGTACAGTCCCAGCATTTGCCTGGTGTGAAAATGGGAAACCATGGAAAACCATCTTCAGGGCTGCCGACAGTGGGGTTCGAACCTACTATCTCCCGGATGCGAGCTGAAAGCTGCGCGCTCCTAACCGCACGGCCAACTCGCCCGGTTTTTCTTCTTTTCTAGACAATCGAATAATAACTGACCATGCCCAATGTTACTAAACTTCGGAAATCTCACGGGATCCGGTGTTTCAACATGGCTACGGCCTTTGGCTATATATTTAATACGAGGGCCGTAAATAAAGTACTGGCAATATTGATAGAACAGAATATTTAATGAACTAACAAGTACAGTTTTATTGCATTATTTCAGTGCCGTCACTGGCAAATATCGGGAAGCCGTTGAGGGCCGTTGGGAAGGCGTTCTCTGTGGATGACAGCGACGGAGCGCCCTACTGCGCGGAGTATAGATGCCACGTCAGGAAACCGGAGGCCTCGGAGGGATTTCTTCAACTTCGGATAGAGGTCAAAGTCAAAAGGACTCATGTCTCATGAGCACGCAGGGTTGCAATGAAAGCTTGACATTGTTTGCGACATGACAACGTGCGTTGCCGCATAGCCGGACGCAGATGCCCCTCCAGAAATCGGGAATAGTAGTCACGGTTGACGATGTGTCCTTCAGGTACAGCATGCGTTAGAATAACACCCTCGTAGTCGTGTGCCATAATCAGCATAAGCTTCACGCGACTGGGTCCCTGTCGTAATTTCTGTGGACTTGACGAACCTGGGTGACGCAATTCATTCGATTAACGCTTTAATTCAGGCTCGTAAACTCATACCCACGTATCATCAATGGCGACCAATACGCTGCAGAAATGTGTCTCCTTCGTTGCGGTATCCGTCCAGGTGGATGGCAGCCAGTGCATACCTGTGCGTTGGTGAGTTCATGTGGAACGCAACGGGACGCAATTTTCCTCATGTTAAGACATTTCGTCAGTACTTGCCATACTTGCCATACCGTTTGATGACCGAGACCAACCTCTACGGATAATACCTGGATGCTCCATCGATGGTCTACAGAAACGAGTCTGATCTTGAGGAATGGACAGCCGACCTGTGAGGTGCAAACCCGCAGTCTCATTCCGACCCGCACTAAACGCCTTGGCCCATCGTGCAACCGTCCTATGCGGTAATGCATTCTTGCCACAGGTTTCACGAATCCTCGATAACATTCTGCCACGGGCAACCCCGATTTTAATCCAAGAACGCTGATCACCTTTCGAAAACTTGTTTTAGAGCGGTGAAATCGACACTCATCACTTCAACGCCACACTGAAAAAGCATTTCCAACTGGATGCCCATCAAATGCACACAACACACCGACAACAGCGCCAGCTGACCGCTCCATATTCCATTTGCGCATGCCCTATCTCCTACGAGTATCTGGACTTCGTCCCCACTACATTATTTACAGACCTCGTATAAAACAGTGCCTCTGAAGATGCATTACTTGGATCCATAGTATGCTGGTGACATTCTAAAAACGAGATCAAAAACGCTCGTGACTGAGCACATAGTCTCCCATGTTTTTAACATCCCACTTATCATCCGGCTACGAAATTTACTTCTTTCTAAGGATGAAACATCTGGAAAACGTCATTTTGTAATAAGTAACAGGGGTAAAAGCAGCACTGCCGGAGGCATCGCGCGAGGCTGCAAAATATCGCTTCCATTACTGTATCTAGCAGCTTCATCAATCCTAGCCAAAGACAAGTATTACTAGGTACACTTGGTGCTTCTTTGCATACGTTGGAGTTTTAAAAGGGCCCATGGTATGAAAATATACGTCAGTCCTTGATGTTTTGTATCCTACCTTGTACAACATTTACCATTATTATTTTTTTATACATCGAGCTGAGCCTCTATGGACTGCGTGGTAACAACCAACTTCATGTTAGTGTCTGGGTCTTGTTCTTATTCCGGCTTTGACTTCCTGCCAGTATCTTCTGAGCCCAGCGACGAGTGCCTGTTTATGCTCTTCAGACAAATGTCCTTTCCGTCTTCTGGAAGTTGATGCCATTTGGAAACCTTGGTAGTTGTTCACCAATCTTCTGAATGCGTTCCTATCATGAATTTCTTGGTCTGAAATACCAATCTGCCGCAGATCTTTCTCGCATTCCTGGAATCATCTCGGACTTGTTCTCTTAGATTGAATAACATTCCATATTGTTTTCGTTAGTCGATCATCAGTCATTCTTAAGAGATGACCGTAAAATAGTAGCCGTCTCTTCTTAATTATTATTATTATTATTATTATTATTATTATTATTATTATTATTATTATTATTATTCTACAAGTGAAGACACTTTCTTCTTCACATGAATTATTGTGTGACAGCATGTTCTCTTTGATGTTACAATAAGTTATGTTCAAATTTGATTAGTACTCATAAAACATTTACTTCAGAAGATACGGTCTACGTAATCAGAAAGTGTTATCGACAAGTTAAGATTATCAGTACTACTCAGATTACGCAAGTTCATTAACAAGTCCTCCAGATCTATTTTATCGTTGTATGTACGCACGAAAAATAAATAAAGTTATCCTTCTCTTCTCCTATCACCCCACACGCACACACACACAAGCCTCATGTCGTTTTCCATTCATCTCTACTATTAACAAAAATTCTACGAAAATATTCACTCTGTCATAGCCGTCGGAATGTATTTTGAACACAATGGAATTTCGCTTAGAATACCAGTTAAAGAGCAGACATGCGTGTTCACTGTAACGTAAACTGAATTAGTAGAAGGAAAGCACCGGGCAAGTCATGAATCATTACTAGTAACATCAGTTTGACTGCACGTGTTCCAGTTAATGAATGTGAAAACTGCATAGCGGAGGGTTGCTTTATATCTTCGATATATCTAATGATATTTTCTATTAAATATCAGTATACGAATATGCAATTTTTTACACATCTAACGTAATTTTTTGTATAAATCATAATGTCAATGACTCTTCTCTTTATTTTCAATGTCGAACTAATATTCAATAATCGTCTTAGTTGGCTGTAAAATACCGTGTACTTTGATATGTCTAGAACTCGTAGTCTAATGAGGTATGTTTAGAGGTCATCATTTATTGCTGCCTAATTACAGGTAAAGTAATAATTTCAGGTATTCAGTTGATTAATTCGTAGAAATGTTCTAATTTATATCGTACTGTTGACCTTAGTAAACAACTGGTAATTTTACATTAATAGGTCAAAAGCAGAAAACATTAAAGAAATAAGGTAAGTTTAAATTAGTTGTTGTATTAATTAAATGCATCACTTCTCAATTAACTTTAATGCTTTCGAGTAAACATTGTAATAATACGTTTCAAGGTGATCAACTTACGCTGTCAGCATAGTGAACCGAAATCCCCTTAACGTCGTTTTTATGACGACGGTGTCATATGTTGTGTCTTCCAAATACAAGTGTTCTCTGTACACTTAGTCAGCCTCACTCCAGACGAAATGCAACGAACTATTTCAATATTGACTCGAATCAAACCTGGTGCCACTCACACATGTCAGATATTTATCCAAAATATCAGAGCAATAAAAAAGTAGACTATTGTTACGAACCTTTAACCCTTCCGTACCTTCGAAGACCAAACGACAGTCTTTGACCACAGCATCCTGGCTTAACTCCCGTTGAATCTATGTAAAATTCATGTTTGCCTAAGGTGGGATAGGCTTTTGCCGGGATCTCGTTATATTCCAGTAATACTCTGTAACCATTCATTATTTGTTATTACACTCTTGGTGTGCTCACCAGGCAGCAAGTTTCTAAACCTTAACATTACACAGAGTTTCATAAAATGATTCGGCATTTGTCAGTAATGGTCAAGAAAATGAGTGTGGTTTCTATTTTGATCACTGTCTAGACATATCCTTCGAGACATACAAGAGGTTGCCTTACCCAACAGTTGTCTCCAAACGCACGACTGTTATTTGGTTCGTGTTTTCCTTTTAATTATCAGCAGTATTCATACTTCATTTCATTTAGGAGATTCTTATTCAATTAGTTACCACGAGTTTGTGAAGAATTTATTTATTAAGGGACCAAGCTACTTGATTACCAGCCTAGCCAATTTTTTGTCCCAAAACACATCAAGGCATCTCACTCCTCTACCAGTCCCCTGAAACAAGTGCTGTGTGGTTAGATTAACGTATAATAAAGTAATTCTTGACGAAGTCTAAACGAAACAATAATTTTAAATGATTCCATAGCTACGGCTGCTAACGCGAGACATTATCATTCTAACACAAACATTGTTTAAAATTAAAGACCATAATTAAAGGTTTCGTACAAATTGTCTCATTATAGACTACCATTTTATGAAAATGCTCACTTACGTCCCATGTATTTGTGTAAAAGCAAAGCAAAGCAAAGTCTTCTCCGTACAGGCCATGCAGGCCCTTGGAGGAGTGGAAAGTAAAGGCTTCCACTATTCGTAACCTCGGCACTTGATAGGGTAGAGTGGTTAGCTCTACGCCCGGCCGCCCTTGCTCCCAGGAATTAACCTGGTACTCATTTATAGTGTAGGCTTAGTGAACCTCAGGGCCATATGTACCTTCGGAAGTGGAAATCTCATTTCCTAATTTTGTGACTTCCTGACGGGGATTCGAACCCACGTCCTTCCGGGCGAACCGAGCACGCCTTTACCGCCTCGGCCAGGCAGCCCTCGTGTAATTGAGTACTATTTTTATATCGTATTTACCATTAACTGTTCTGTATTCTTAGGTGCCACGCGAGCACTTGTCACTTTTCATACCAGAATAACTGCACTTCTCTTCAAGATCCAGGGTATTAGAATCCACGTTACATCTAAGTAATTGCGTGATTAAAATTGGTGACTATGTATCCAACTAACCGAATTTCGCGGTGTTGTATGTTTCATTATATGATACACGTAAACTATTAAGAAAACGGGTGAAGTATTGCAGTCCTATTTGAACACTGCAAGTGTTTCAACCCGGAACTCATTTTGTTTTCAAAATTTATTGCTACTCATTGTCAACATATTTTTACGTGCCAACCCCGTGGTAGCCCCTTTCGTTCTTCCAGGAAGAGGCTAGTGACTCACACGACCTGGGATCTCCCAGCCGGTTTTTGGGGTGGGGCCGGCCTTTCGGTGTATTGTTCTCGTCGACCGGCTTACCTGTGAGTTTCTTGGAGATTGAACAGAAATATTCTGCCTTTAGCCACTCCGTAAAAATTCTGGCTCAAATCACCCGAGCTACAAAGAGGGAGGCTAGCCGCGGACAGTTAGTCAGAGTGAGGCTCCGGGGTGGAGCTAAAGTAAGAGTTGGGCTCCGTGGTTGAGTCAGTGTGATACTCAATGTGTTGGGGTTCGGTGGCGGGGCTGAGAGCGACAGAGGTTTTGGCTGTCGCTAGTGTCCCACCGAAGTCTGAACGAGGAGCTGTTGTTGTAGCGTCGGAGAGACCAGTGAGTGGGTGGGCTGGAGACAAGGGAACGGAAGACTGTACTGTGTGTATTTCTGTGGATTAAGGCTCGGCGTGAGTCAGCGAGGGAAAGGGTAAAATGGACCTGTGTTAATGATCGCTGTTGTAAGTATCGTCCTGCTGTTGAATACTGCTCATCTGTTTACTTGTTCACTGCATGGGGCTGTGTGAAGTAGCGGACTCTCTGTGGAGTCGAACCAACGTACAGTCATCGTATGTCATGTGAACTGTAACCCTGTGTTCAGTTCCAGCAGTCTACACACAGCTGCTGCATGAGCTGACTGGGCTTCGGGAAGTGAAATTAAGGATTAACCGTCCGCAGGTGTAGTAACGGGCTGACCGCCTGTTTTGCGTAGAGAAGAGGGACTTGTAAATAGACAGCAATAAGTAAGTGTGGTCATTTATAGCTGATTAGAATTGTGTATGTGCATTTATTGGTTCATCCTGAAATAAACTACGAGTAATGAAACAAATGGGGTTTTATTCGTTACAATATATAATAATAACAACGTGTAACTATTGCTTGTAAAGCATGCCCTACAATGAGGGTGGGTGGCATCTCTCGCATATGGAAAACTGCGTTATATTGTGGTGGAGGATGGTGTTGTATGGTTACAGGGATGTTGGAACAGCAGAAAAACCGAGTAAACGAGCTAATGGAATTAAACATTTAAGCTTAAATTCGTCGACACGATCAGGAATCAAATCCGGGGCCCTCCGAACCAAAGGAGAGTACGCTCAGCACTCAAACAAGGGCTCGGACATTGTTAACATGAATACCTATGATCAATCAATCACAACTGATCTGCGTTTAGGACAGTCGCTCAGGTGGCACATTCCCTGTCTGCTGTTTTCCTAGCTTTTCCTTAAATGATTGCAAAGAAACTGGAAATTTATTGAACATTTCCCTTGGTAAATTTTTCCAATCCATAACTCCCCTTCCTATAAACGAATATTTGCCCACAATTTCCTCTTGAATTCCAACTTTATCTTCACATTGTGATTTTTTCTACTTTTAAAGGCACCACTCAAACTTATTCGTCTGCTGATGTCATTCCACGCCATCTCTCCAGTGACAGCTCGGAACATACCACTTAGTCGAGCAGCTCGTCTCCTTTCTCCCAAGTCTTCCCTGCCCAAACTTTGCAACATTCTTGTAACGCTACCCTTTTGTCGGAAATCACCCAGAAAAGATCGGGCTGCTTTTCTCTGAATTTTTTGCCAGTTCTCGAATCAAGTAATTATGGTGTGGGTCCAATACACTGCAACCATACTTTAGTTGGGGTCTTACCAGAGACTTATATGCCCTCTCCATTACACCCTTACTGCACTACTGCACTACTTGAGCATACTTAAAACAGCGGAAGAGAGGAGATGTAACTTTTGTGGAACGTGGTCTTATTAAATTTGTGAAACGTGGTTGACCTACAAATTGTAGAGTGCTTAGGCACTTGGTGTTGTATCACTTGTGGCGGCTTGCACTAATTCCATTGATCCCGACTTGTTTTAGTATAGCTAACGTATTTTACCTTGTGATAGTAGATATATCACACCTTCGCACTGTATTCAGAAATAAGAGATATTGTCATAATTCTTCTTATTATTATCATGATTATTATTTCAGTTGTATGTTTACTTTTAATATTTTAAGCTCGAAGGTCTCCGTATGTGAAATGAGTAATTTGCTCTGTGCAAGCGGATGGGAAAACAGTGCTGTTTACAACTCTGAAAGTTTCTGTGATTCATGGAACTGCCCAGAGTCCGATGATGCGGACTGGTTGTTATTGTCATGGCTCCCGGAAATGGTTCAGGGCGTGGTATTGGTACGGCAAGAGGATCTTCCGCTCGTGATTGGATGGCCAGGTTCAATCTATACGTATCACGTGAGAGTAAGGGGAAGCTGAGATCTATACTAGCATGTGAGAAAATAACGGTAGGAAGTGGATAGGTAACTTTTGTGAAATGTACTTGACTTCTAACTTTGGTGGAGCATACTTGACTTAAAATAGCGGAAGTGAGGAGATGTAACTTTTGTGGAACGTGGTCTTATTATGTTTGTGCAACGTGGATGAGCTACAGACTGCGGAGTACTTACGCACTTGGTCTTGTATCACTTGTTGCGGCTTGGTGTTTTACATGTTGATGAAAGCTGCGGGGTACTGTGCCTCAGATTTTCCATAATTTATGTTCTAGAAGAGCAAACGTGTGTTGCTCAAGTGAAAGTAACTTTAAACCAAGTATTAGTATCAGTAAATACAGAATTGTAAGGTACAATATCAATGTGATATAACAAGTGCCAATTATGAGAATATGCAAGTTGTGTTGGTACATAGAGACAATGAAGGGTATTTATCCACATATATATGCTCTGTAATGACCTACTGCAAATGGTAGCTTGGTCCTCGCTTTTCGTTTC
Organism: Anabrus simplex; assembly: GCF_040414725.1. NCBI lineage: Eukaryota > Metazoa > Arthropoda > Insecta > Orthoptera > Tettigoniidae > Anabrus > Anabrus simplex. The sequence goes on along the minus strand of NC_090266.1, from coordinate 432,366,347 downwards.
CCACTGTTTTTGTTGTTGTTGTTGTTGTTGTTGGATACTTAAGTAAATATAGAGTCTTCCGGCAGTACTTTGTGAGTGTATGTTATGTACGTTTTGGTGTGTTGATGAGGTGCTCATGCACGGATATTATTCAGAATATAGTTAATTTAGAATCAGTGGAGTTATTGATGAACCTAGGTGCAGTTTCTACCTATTTAGTCGTTTTCAGAAGTTTAGGTAAGGCCTGAATATGATGTACCAGCACGCAGCTTTATGTACATGCCCAGGGTGAGAGAATTATCATACTGTATAAAAATTTGAGGGATCCATTCTGGTTAACTATGGCGCCCATACTAAGTACATTTCGATTAATTACTTTTATTAAATTTATTTTTTATTATTCAATTATTTATTCATATATTTTGAATTAGATTACAATTGACATTCAGGCGTCATTTCATTCATATTTGATTTTAATCATACTGCAATTGTTATTAATTATTATTATTGTGATTTAGTCAGATTTCAACCTTTGCAATTAATCATATACTGTATATTCTCTAGCAATACAAAATGTAACATTATTTATCAGAAGTCAAACTTCTGGCGCGTGCTCGGGGTATACTCTATTTCTTTAGGATACAACACATATTCCATTAAACACGTACATCTGACTATATAGACATAACATGGACGTGACAGGTATTCGCTCTTTCTTCAGACTGGACAATTTATAATTTCGTATGGCTATACCTAGCCTGGTGCAGCCCTTGTAAGGCAGACCCTCCAGTGTGGTTGGCGCTCCCTGTCGTATTTGGGAACTGCGTGTTTTTGTAGTGGAGGATGGTGTTGTGTGTCGTGTGTGAATTGCAGGAATGTTAGGGACAGTGGAAACATCCAGTTACCGAGCCGGGGGAAATAACTATTTCAGGTTAAAATTGTCCGACTCGTTGGCTCAATGGTCAGCGTACTGGCCTTCGGTTCAGAGGGTCCCGGGTTCGATTCCCGGCCGGGTCGGGGATTCTAACCTTCATTGGTTAATTCCAATGGCTCGGGGGCTGGGTGTTTGTGCTGTCCCCAACATCCCTGCAACTCACACACCACACACTATCCTACACCACAATAACACGCAGTTACCTACACATGGCAGATGCCGCCCACCCTCATCGGAGGGTCTGCCTTGCAAGGGCTGCACTCGGCTAGAAATAGCCACACGAAATTTTAAAAAATGTTAACATTTACAACCCGGCCGGGAATCGAACACGGGGCCTTCTGAACCGAAGGGGACTACTCTGGCCTTTCAACCAAGGAGCCGGACACACAACAATTTATGTGATAATATCAAAAGGCTTCTTCCTTCCGCTATTGCTGTCTCCCAATTACATATATTTCTAGGAATAATATGAAGATGAAGATAAATATCTCTTGAACCAGAAAAGATGAAAACAACTGTTGATGTATAGATATGAATCATAGATTATCCACTTAACGCATTGGAAAATGTGACAGAATATTCCAAATTGAGGTATATTGACATTACACGATTAGGAAAATAGAAGACAAGAAAATAAACCCTTGGCCCAATAGCCCTCTAAGGGCCTTGGCCTGCATGGATGACTGTTGACCAGTCAGATTTCCTGTAGATACTGGAGGGCCACGTGGTCATGGTAACTACATCCTCAGCCGTGTTGCGTGGCTCTCGCGATCAGGTTACATCATTAGGGACAGCTGTTTATTCACTACTAAATGACACCTTTTCCGATGATATATACTTTGTATCCATTTTGTTATTTAGTTACACAGTTAAACTGAAGGCTTTACTTTGTGAATGTTCTGCTTTGGGTATTAATTAATGAACTGACTAAAGGCTTCAGGTAATGTGGGAGGCAGAGGTCACTCAGATCAGGTCCATGTAACATAAAAGGGATACACTATAAAAGAATCACTTCGCGGGTCGTTGACGTAAGCAAGGCAAAGCTTAATGAAGGTGTAAAGGGAACCAAACGACATCTAATGTTGGAAGAAAAGAAACTGTTGATTGACTTTAGTGTCAGGCAGGCACTCAGCAGACACGCAATCACGCGACACAGTAACTTTGTGTTATATAAACTGCAGTTTGTAAACTAAAATCGTTATAATGAAAAATACTTCAGTGTATTACAAATAAAGGTTAATTAAAAAATCATACCGTCCTAAGAGAACGTTACGGTCTGAATTAAAGTGTACAATATGGGAAGGGGGGGACTTCCTCAAAACCCCTAGTCGCCATAAGACCTATCTGTGTCGGTGCGACGTAAAACAAGTTGTAAATAAAAATTTCACCCCTGACCTTCCCCCTCCCCCCGTCCCTCTTGCACCAACTTCTTAGACTCTTTACTTCTCTATTATGATATAGCAGGTCGTTTCCATTCCTTACCATGTTTAAAGCTACAAGCCTGTTTTCACACTCCACAATAATTTCTTTAAACCCATCCCGCATCCTGTTTTCATTTTTATTTAGCATTTTCCACCAATCGAAATTAATTCATAGAAACTCCCTCATGCCTGTCAGCAAAGATAATTAAACTAGTGAGCTTACTTCTCTCTTAAGGGGCCCATTCACAGTCGAGCCGGTTGGCGAGCCCGTCCATGTATAAAATCCACACCCCGAACCCGACTGGCTCGACGGTGACCATACACTGGCGAACCCGTTGGCGGACCAGTCCGCCTGTCTGTATTGCAAATAGTACGTGCATTGTCTAGTTTTTGTTATAGAGAAAGTGGGTCCGAATCCCACTGTCGGCAGCCCTGAAGATGGTTTTCCCTTGGTTTTCCATTTTCACACGAGGCAAATGCTGGGACTGTACCTTAATTAAGGCCACGGCCGCTTCCTTCCAACTCCTAGGCCTTTCCTATCCCATCGTCACCATAAGACCTATCTGTGTCGGTGCGACGTAAAACCACTAGCAAAAAATGTTTTTTGTTATGGCCCAACGAAAACATTCCAAAGTGGCTGTAGCTGTTGCAGAATTTGTGTAATGATGAAGTAAAGAAGAAGAAACGTGTGTGAATGAAGGAATGGTTGAGAGATAAACTAGGATTTTCACACGTTAGCCTATTAAGAACTCTGTGCGTACAAGAACCTGCAGATTGTAAGAACTTTCTGCGTATGGATAGCGACAGTTTTTGCGAAAAATTGTTGGAGTTTATTCGGCCAAACAGAGAAACAGGAGACACACATGAGAGATACCATCTGTGCTGAAGAGAGGTTAATTGTAACATTGCGATTTCTTTTTTTTTTTTTTTTTTGCTAGTTGCTTTGCGTCGCACCGACACAGATAGGTCTTATGGCGACGGTGGGACAGGGAAGGGCTGGGAGTGGAAAGCAAGCAGCCGTGGCCTTAATTAAGGTACAGCCCCAGCATTTGCCTAGCGTGAAAATGGGAAACCACGGAAACCATCTTCAGGGCTGCCGACAGTGGGGTTCGAACCTACTATCTCCCGAATACCGGATACTGGCCGCACTTAAGCGACTGAAGCTATCGAGCTCGGTCATTGCGATTTCTAGCGACAGGGAAAAGTTATGAAGACCTGAAATTTAGCAGTGTAATATCTCCTCAGCTACTTGGAAAAATCATTCCTGAGACGTGTTGGGCAATCTTCGATACGTTGCAGTCGGAATATTTGCACGTAAGTGGGCCTACACAATTTTGATTGTGATGTGTTATAAGATAGTTTTTATAAAACAAACGTAATATTCTTTTGAAGGTGATTAGTTCGGGAAATGTTATTTCACTACTACTTATGACTTACAGAAAATTCCACTACTGTAGTAATGTATGATATATAGTCTACTTACAGTATTAACAAGTTAAGTGCAGAGGCGCGAGAGTCATATATGTCATAGCACAATGGTCTATAGGCTAATAATATTTGTACGAGAGTATCGGGAGACCATGGATTCTTCTTCTTCAAATTACTATTATTATTGTTGTTATTGTTATTATTATTAGCGTTCGAATGTCGCACTAACACATGGAAGGCATTGCGTGACGCAAGGATGGGAAAGCTCCAGGACTCGCCCGGTACATTTCAATAAATTCTTCCCGGAACTGCTTATTCTTCTCAAAAGTCATTGTTAGTTGAGGTAGGCCTAATTAACTCACACAGAAACCAAATTAAGCTACAGACGAAACCACAGTGAGCCGGTCAGGTAGTGGCCATACACACACTGACGGGTTGGCGAACCGGTCGGGTTCGCTGGTTTAGCAGTCGAACCGCCAACACGAACCCAACCTCGAGCCCAACCCTCAACAACCCCCCATACACCTTCGAGCCGGTCAGTGCGACCAAGGTCACGAACGGGCTCGCCAACCCGCTCGACTGTGAATGGGCCCCTTTATACACTGTAGACTCAGAACAGAGCTTTCCCTCGTTCAATGTCGGCTATTGGACCACAACGCCAGGAGAAAACACATTCCAATTGGTTGAAATGTTCCGAGGGTGTCAATTAGTATTTTCTGATAATTAGGCCGTCTTTTTAGGTTTCTCTTCCGGCAGTCATTTCAATTGCTACGCTATCCTTCCACTTGCATGATATTAGATTACGGTACTCAGTTTTTGATTAAGTTCGACCCTTTAACCAGCTAAAAAGAATCCACAAGCGGCTCGAGAGCAAAGGTATTCAAGGTAAATCTGGAGATGTACCATTGAAGAAAAAAATCGGAAAGTCTATAACATTTTAAACAGAAGTGAAGAACATGGGCACTACAGGGGCAGACAGACGAAATTCTCAAATGCCCTTTATTCCATACTTAGTGCAGGGAAATGAGGGAAGTTAAATGACATATTAAACAGTCCAACGGAATGCTATTATTCCACGAGGGAAGTGACGGTCTCAATTATCTTGTAACCGGGCGAGTTTGCCGTGCGGTTAGGGGCGCGCAGCTGTGAGCTTGCATCCGGGAGATAGGGGGGTTCGAACCCCACTGTCGACGGTCCTGAAGATAGTTTTCTGTGGTTTCCCATTTTCACACCAGGCAAGTGGGGCTGTGTCTTAATTAAGGCCAAGGTCGCTTCCTTCCCGTTCCTAGGCATTTCCTATCCCATCGTCCCCTTGAAGCCTATCTGTGTATTGTATGTACACACAACGGTGTAGATGCCAAAGCATAGTCCCTGGACACATTCATATCTCAATAAGTATACTTACCCAGCACATGGTGTTAGGAAACGCTTTCCTGCTGTGCTAATATGCGATACTATTCTTCAGACTCCCTGAATATGCATTATGTACATTCATCACTTTAGATTATATACCCAGCACAAATTTCTTCAAGTAAGTGGTGATAGCAAATACTTAAAAGAACATTGAGTTTCTAAAATTCTGGAAAAATATATAATTTATTCTTCCTACAACTCACCCACTAGAAAGATATGGAACCCATGCATAGCTCACGAACTCACCTGTAACACAAGAAACAATGGCCAGAAGTTAATATAAAATTGGTTAATGTCATATGAAAAAAGATAACATTAAGCATTCATGACTATTCCTATGGATGGCAAAGTATAGCCCTTGAGATCACCAGAGACCCACTATAACGACTCTGACGACAGATCTCCCAGTCTCAGGAAGCTACTTGTATCAGTTTCGAGCACCGAAGGTGATAGTAACTATCTTGAGTATAATTTTCCCCAATTCGATTTACAGGTGACAGTTTACAAATCCCTACTATGGTAATTACAGTTACTCATGAGAGTATCCTCAAGAACACCATTGCTTTTCACATACCACCTCCATTCATGTCCGACTCGCTGGCTGAATGGTCAGCGTACTGGCCTTCGGTTCAGAATGTCCCGGGTTCGATTCCCGGCCGGGTCGGGGATTTTAACCTTCATTGGTTAATTCCAGTGGCCCACGGGCTGGGTGTTTGTGCTGTTCCCAACATCCCTGCAACTCGCATACCACACATAACACTATCCTTCACCATAATAACACGCAGTTACCTACACATGGCAGATGCCACCCACCCTCATCGGAGGGTCTGCCCTACAAGGGCTGCACCCGGCTAGAAATAGCCACACAAAATTATTATTATTATTATTATTATTATTATTATTATTATTATTATTATTATTATTATTACCTCCATTCATTTTCTCCTTCAGTCATCCAAGTGAACGGGGCTGATGGCATTTGATATTCAAAACCATTAGTACCACAAGGAGATGTTCGACAACTCTAGGAGAGAAATCACTAGAACTGGGAAGAGAGCGGCCATGTGTATATATTATCGATCAACATCACTGCAGGTTCCTGGTCTATATAGTAACATTATGATGATGACGATTATTATCATTATTATTATTATTATTATTATTATTATTATTATTATTATTATTATTATTATTATTATTATTATTATTATAGTATTACAATTTGTATGCATTCAGTGTTTATTCCACACATATCTTTAGTATGAGTAAGTAGTGCGTGGAACAATTTATGAACATACAACCCACGAGTTAACTCTCTTACTGTATATCCCACAATAGCGTAGTGCGCATCACGTTCACGTCTTTTACAGGGCTAAGGATTCCAGTTCTCAGCATCTATAATACGTTTATTCCATCTCTATCGTATATTCTGTGTTTGTAATGTGCTTAATGAAAATCAAATCCTCAGCCTGTTTGCAGTCATTCAACCGGGTCAGGAATGGAACGAATGAAACCCCCATCTAATGGCGAGGATAAGAATTGTGCCGGATGCCGAAGCCTCTCTCACTCCTCTGGGGCAATGATTAATGAGTGACAGATGAAATGAAATGAAACTGAAGAATGTTGTTTGTTTCTAAGTTGCCACTACTGCCTCTTCGTTGCAATCTATCCAATCAGCGCACATCTAGCGCCTATATAAGCTGTAAACTTGAGCCTTGTATATCTATCTGGATCTTGAATTGTGTCGCGTAAAATGAGGTTCTCCTCGCAGGAGAAGACAGACTGGCAGGAGCAGCACGAAGGTAGGCATTTGTCCTAAAATGTGAACTTATCTGCGTGTGGTGATGGGAAGATACCAGTGTTTCTCTCTAGCATGCAACAGTTGGGGCGTTCTGCAATTACCTCGATTTTAATGTAGAGTTCACTTACTTTGTATTATGTAGCTTTCCAGGCTGTCTGCGGACAGTGTGTAACGCCCCTTTGTGGGTACTATGTAATCCAAGGACGTACGAGTGTGTACACGCGTTTCCCTTATTCACTTTGCTTTCTGGTGACTAAGATTTTCTAAACTCTGAATTTCTGTGTTTCGGTCTTCAACTTTTCTTGTGTTAGTCACAATGTAGTATGGCTTATCATCTGTATCATCGGGCCTTCTGCCCCTTTAGGTTTTATGACAAGTTTTGTTACGGGATTTCTCGAGTGTGTTCAGGTCCTATTCCATTTTGTTCTCGGACTTTCTATCATACTTTTGTTTTCCTCTTTCTTGGTCGTGCAGTATGATCTGCAGGTCCTGCCTTTCTGGATCTTTCGATCCATATTTTGTGTGATGCTCTCCTATCAAGCAAGGGCAGCGAGTGTCACGAGGTATTAAGACTAGTGAGCTTTTTAGTGCCATAAAATGTGTTCCGATGTGAGTCCTTGGCACATTTGGCTGTTGAAAATTGAAATTCTGGTTGAGGTTTCGAGACCCTTCCGACATAATAGTACTTAAGGTTGAGGTTTTGACTCCCCTCTGTTATGTTACTATTTAAAGCTGAGGTTTTGATTCCCCTCTAAATGTAACATTGTCTTGAAAGCTCTACCTTCTTTATTCATATTCCTATTCAACAAAAGTTTAAGATTTGATTATCCTTTTGAAGTGTAACGTTGGTCGTAGAGGTTAAAGCCTCTCTTCTACGTCACAAACCATAAACCTATTGGTCCGGCGAAGACTTAGGAAGTCGTGTGCTGTAAAATAGGAGCTTCCTCTCCCCTGTTAAAACTTATGGTGTTGTAAATCTCCTTTCTATATTCGGCTTGTTAAAATTTGTTAAACTGCTGTTGTTTTCGAAAAGAGAGAAATGTCAGAAGAAAAGGAAAGATAATCTGAGAATACATTCTAAATTTCCTTGATGTGATTTTGCCCTGTTCCTAAGCCCAGCCGTTTCTTCCCTTGTACTGCACGGGTAGCACGGTAATAATAATAATAATAATAATAATAATAATAATAATAATAATAATAATAATAATGCAGCCGGACTGAGTGGCTCAGACGATTGAGACGCTGGCCTTCTGACCCCAACATGGCAGTTTCGATCCTGGCTCAATATTTGAAGGGGCTCAGATACGTCAGCCTCGTCTCGGTAGATTTACTGGCACGTAAATGAACTCCTGTGGGACAAAATTCCGAAGCTTCAGTGTCTTCGAAAACCGTCAAAGTAGTTAGTGGGACGTAAAAACAATAACATGTATTAGTAGTAATAAAATTTAAATTCATGAATTCTTTAAACTGCAGATTAATATGTTTATTATAGTCCTGCTCAAGTTTCATTACGTTATCCATATATCCAGCGTATATAAGCGCTATATAATATGTGATCATGGTCGAGATAAATTTTAACCGAATGGTACCCAACATCACACTTACAGGTTATGTACATGAAATGTGTTGATATGTGAATCATTTTTCATTTTACGGACCTCCGCATATTCGTTACGTATATGTGTCATGTTTGCCTGCTGTCATTTCTTGAAGGATACAGTACTTTTGCATCCATCTCTTGGCAAAGATCAGAGCAAAATGTAGCTTCCACCGAAGTCCCGGTCTCATCATGGCTGTGACAACATCGAAGCTGCTGGGGTATGGGCAGTGCTGAGTAATGGCATTCGGAGCACATAGTCGTACTGCTATAGCACTTCCTGGCCCAGTGAGGAAAGCAATGGCAAACTACCTCACTCCTCATCTTGCCTAGTACGCCATATTTTGTTGCTGCCATTGGTTTTCCTTGCTTTCTTACAACTGCATAGCCTTCAGTGGTTCTTTTTGAGGATCCAACTAGCCTCTGGGCGGATGACCTAACAGACAGGTATGTGTCATGTTAAGCATGACATTGTGTAGATGTAGTATTAGCTGTACAAGAGACATGCATTCTGTTTATTCTGAAACCTTTTTAACGCAGAGATTTATTTCCATTGATCGAACAATTACCTCGTTCAGAAATATATTTTCAATGGCCTCATTTGGTTTTAATACGACAAAAGAGTTCGCTGATGAAAGCAATAATCGTGCGTACAATTTCCATAGTTAACAGTGTATCTGGTCACAGCGAAGTAATTTTCAAAGCACAGAACAAACTGAAACCGGAACAAGTTTTATGACTCAATTAGCTTCAGATTGTACGTGATGAAAAAAACAGAGCACAAAAAATAATTGTAGAATCCAGGAACAATTCAAAGGAAGATTTCGGTAAGAACCGGGAAAGGCTTTTTCAAGCAGCAGGGAATCTTTTCTGGAGAATAATAAAGAATCATAGAAAGGAGGGAAATAGAACATGAATAGCGTATAGGGTAGATCAGGTGAACTAGTATATCCCAGGGAATCACTGGAAGAAAGGAAGGAACATTTTGAAAAGCTTCTCAACGTAAAAAGAAAGCTTTCTCTTAACGTCACGAACAAACGAGCAGGGGAGGATAGTGATGTTGGTAAAATTACGCTCGAGGAAGTGCAAAGGACGGTAAATAAATTCCATTGTCATTAAGCAGCAGGAATAGTTTTAAATTTGACCGGAAATGATGAAATATGTCAGGAAGGCAGTGATGAAATGGCTTCACGGAATAATATTATCACGGAATCTAAGTAAAGTACCTTCTAATTTGGGCGAAAGCAGTAATTGCAGGCAAGGTGGTTGCTGGAATTCTGGAAAAGTGGGTTTGATCAACGGTTGAAGTAAATAGGGTGAAAACTAGTGTGGTTTCAGACCAAAGGAGAGTTTTACTGAACACATTTGCAGTATGTGCCAAGTAATTGAAAAAATGTTCGAGAGGAATAGAGAGTAATTTTCGCTTCGCGGATCAAGAGAAGCTTATGACAGAGCACCGAGAGATAAGATGAATGCCGTACTGAGGGACTGATTTTTATAAGCAATCAAAGACATTTACGTTGACAATATTGGTCTGCTGCGAGAATGGAAGGCGGAATGGGTTCTTGATTTAAGGTACTTACTGTACAGGGGTTAGACAAGGCTGTGACCGTTCACATGTGATGTTCATAGTTTATATGGATCATCTACTGAAAGGTATATCCGTCTACTGATACTCCAATGTAGGCTATTGCCAGTCTCACACTGTACTTTTGTATGGTTTAGAGCAGGGGTCTGCAAAGTGGGGGGGGGGGCATCTTAGGGGGTGCTGTCAGTAGGCCTAATCTATGGGGACGCGCCTAATTTCGGAAGTTAAACTGACAATAAAAACTTCATCTCAGTTTTTAACAAATACAACTATTACTTCTATCCTCAGATTCTCAGTACAGTAAGCCTCGTATTCAAAAGTAATATACTTTCAGGAAAACACAATATCTTACTAAGAATTTAACATGTGCTTACCAGAAAGTCTGGCAAATTAGACCCTGCCAGCACAAGTTCGGAGATTAGGTGCTGTCACACGTCTTTGACCACAGCGCTTACACCAGCGCCCTTTCGGATCTGAACCTACTACCCGTAGCGCAAACTATAACCCATTGTAGCTTAATGAAAATAGCCAATTGACAATGTGCTGTACGACAGTACCTCGCTACGCTACGAGAATACATTGTTCTTTCTCAGCCAGAAACTCGTTGCCAGTCGGTGCAAAGACTATGTGCTGTTCTGAGTGGGGCTAGCTAACCTGTTTAGTGGTAAATGTATTGCTATAACCATGGATAAGCGGCTAATTCAAAGTGGTAAAATGGGATTCAGTGAAAGTATTTCGTCGAGTGCCTGATCTCCCAGGAAAATACCTGATAGAGAAGAGGATGCGATTTTAGATCAATCAATCAATCAATCAATCACTCAATCAATCAATCAATCAATCAATCAATCAATCAATCAATCAATCAATCAATCAATCAATCAGTCGATGATTTGCATTTAGGGTAGTCGCCCAGGTGGCAGATATCCTATCAGTTCTTTACCTCATACTTATATTTATGTATAACGAGCATTTGTACCCGTTCTTCGCACGGGAACATGCAGTGGATTACTTGTTACCTTCAGAAATTTATGCGAAGTAACATGGCTCTATTCACGCGTTTAATGCGACATGTTAAAATGATATTTTCGTACGAAAGCGCGTAATAATAACGTGAAATACAAAGAAGCTCAATAAAGTCGAGAGAAAATGATGATGATTTCCGAATTTATTGTACGGTACAGTTCCTGGCCTGAAGTGGTGCGAAATTCTCTATGGTTCTCAAGTTGCATATTGTATGTCTGACCGATGGCGTGGCGCTCTGACATTGATGCTATCTGTTGGCTCTTTAGTTTTCCCGTTGCCCACCTTGAAATGACATGCACAAAATGTCCCTCGGGACTTGGACTAAAAATCAAAATTTTCGTATTCATCTGCGTTATTATCGGCCGTTCGATAAATACATACATAGCATAAACGAACGGAAGTAACATATTCTTAACGTTTGTTCTATACAGTCTTTCGATAGATCTGATATTAACGAAAATATTTGAGAATACTGTTCGTATACATCCCGACTCCATGTGCTAACCACGATATCATATGCACCTGATAACACAATCCTAAATGAGTAGAGTCCATACACATAGTTTGGTTGAAATACGTCCAGCAGTTTTCCACTTTTACTAATATGCTAACAGATAGATAACCAGACAGACAGACAGACAGACAGACAGACAGATAGACAGACAGACAGACAGACAGACAGACAGACAGATACCAAAGGGAAAAGTTCTACCTAACGTTTCCTTAGTGTTCAGTTACATTAGAGTGGGTTAATTTTGAAGCCGAGCCAAATATTGTGCTTCCTCTAATTTTCTCCAGTTATGGATCCTTCGAATAACTGTAGGTCTTCGAGGGTGTCTGTCACTGGTTGCAGAGCATGGAACCCGTAGAGAATAGTAATTTTTCCCGTCGTTGAAAGAGTAAGTGAAATTATGTACATAAGAAAATATATTTAAACGAAGGGGCGTTTCATATATAGTCTACGGATTTTACATACCATCAATAGTATAAGAGAAAATTGAAAAGAACTCTCCTAGTCTTCCTATAAACACCGGTCAATTCAGTGATTTTTAAATGATACGCATATTGAAACCTGCTCCTGCATGAGTCGACTCTAAATATGAAGTTTGGCCGAGATATGTTCAGCCGTTTACACGTGATGGTGGAACAAACGGACAAACAAACAAACAAACAAACAAACAAACAAACAAACAAACAAACAAACAAACTAACAAACAAACAAACAAACAAAAAACACGAAAGCTAAAAACTACTTGTACGAACTTGAGTTGACCTAAAACGGATAAATACATGAAAATATGGCGAAATAAATGACATTAAAAACAACGGACCTCCTATAACTTTATTTATATGATGCTGATGATGCCATCAAACTCGGAATTCATGGCGTAGATTACGTTATGGAGACTATTATGCCATATGATACTTGTCGTGCGACAAGTGAGTTCGATACAGTTGTAATTCCCTCTGCGGGACTGCTTCACTGAGGCCAATGTTCGTTTTGTTTGTTCTCTGTGATTACTGCGTGTTACATCTGTCATAAACCAAACGAAAGCACACAAATGTTTTCTACAAGATGGCACGGTGTTCATCAGGTTAAATCTAACTTGCGGATCATCGTAATATTTATTTACCTAATCCCCAACTTCTCTTCATATTCAGAATGATGGCATAATAGGGTTTCGACGGACACGATATGCATGTTAACTAACTAATGTTTCACATTTGTACCTAGAAACACGCCATATGCTAGGATAAGAGGAGCTGACTCTTCTCACAGGCCTGTTAAGCAATCTGCAAGTTCTACAAGGAATGGTAAATGAAGAGTGGAAGTTGTGAACATGTTAGCCCTACTACGTAACTTCCACTTACGTCCAAACGACTTATCATATTAAGTATAAATGACGTTAAATTAAGCCACCCACAGTAACATGTTCATGTTTCGCTGACTGTCAGTGCTAGGATTCCATGACTTAATATTTCAAGAATTAATGTATCGTTAGGTCAATATTTATGTTTAATATTTATCTGGAAATAGTGATAAGCTACTTAACCTAACAATATTTCCTGCTTCCGTTCCTGATGGGGGTAGTAATTTTACATTTATAAATTCGCTCAAGCTGGGGAAAAATAGAGCTTTTACTGATGTTACAGGCTATTTTATATCTATGAAAGTGTGGAAAATGCTGAGATATGTGTGATTCTGAATAACAGCATTCGAAGCATGGTCAGTGCTGGCTAATTCTGCGAATGATGCTCTTCATGGAATTCGAGGTGTTGTGTCAGCACACCTGCACCTTCTTGCTCAGTGATGAATGCAATTTTAAGCCACCTCACACTTACCTTGCTTAGTACGCCTACCTGGGTTATTCGAACTGTTCACGGTGCCTATAATCTACGGTTTGAGATTCTTCATGATCCATCCATACTCCGGGAAGATGAGATCATCAACATCCTCCAAATGCCATGCCTTGTTGATGCAGCAACGTTTTTCTCCTTTCTGCTTTTTCTTTCCGTCTTGGATAGCTCTTGCTCTGCGTTGTATGTGCCATTTCGTCCACCATCATGTTTCTTGGTCTCATTATGATATTTTCTTCCCAAAAATCTTGTCATTAATTATGCTTGTGATGAAGGCATTGTTCCTTATCAAGAGATCAGCTCGATAGCTGCAGTCGCTTAAGTGCAGCCAGTATCCAGTATTCGGGAGATAGTAGGTTCGAACCCCACTGTCGGCAGCCCTGAAGATGGTTTTCCGTGGTTTCCCATTTTCACACCAGGCACATTCTGGGGCTGTACCTTAATTAAGGCCACGGCCGCTTCCCTCCCACTCCCAGCCATTTCCTCTCCCATCGTCGCCATAAGATCTATCTGTGTCAGTGCGACGTTAAGCAACTAGCAAAAAGAAGTTAGGTATTTTTCTCCGAATTGAGTTCCTTAGATTTCTAAATTCTTCGACTACGTTTGGGACATTTTCGTCAGTCTTCCCTTCCACCCAAGGATTTTTGGTCATTTCCCTACAAATCCACATCTTTATCGCCTCCTGATGTCTCTGGTCTTTCATTAACAACATCCAGCACTCGCAGAGGCATGGAAGCACAACTTCAGGTGAAATTCTTAGCCGTTTGTGTTCGCAGTTGGATGTTCAGTGACTGATTTATGATTGGCTAACATTTTCCTGAAAGACACGTTTAGCTAGTGATGTTCCTCTAATTTCTTTGCAGGATCTGTTCTCTATAATTGCCATACTCTTGATATTGGTAGCATTTTCTCTCTTGATTTCTTGATGATCACGCGTTTGGTTTACGTACAAGGATATTTATTTTGTAATATTTTATGATAGCTGCGAGTGTGTTCAGGTTTTTTTGCATGGTATTTTTAATTGTTGGATAGGGTTGCTATGTCATCTGTATGTCTGATTCAGTGAATAACCCTTCCATTCACTTTAATTCCTGGTAATATTACAAGCAAAATATTACCTTGATAACTGCATTAAAATGAAACAGGAAAGCTACATGCGAAATCTTCGATGGGAAGAAAAGAGTAAAGAGAATAGCAGGAGTTACATTCGGTAGCGGACTACTGACCATCGGAGAAACCACACCTTTTTTATACGTTAGACGTGGTTTCCGGCAAAAATTTGGGAACTAGGTACCCATTTAAACCAGACCTACAAGCGCGAAAAAGCTGAAAGGTAACTCGATATATAGGTGAAAAGGACTAAAAATATTTTCGTAGCATCCAGTCCATGCAAATCAAAGTCTTGGAAAACTGTATAAACCAACATCACATCAGAAATTAATGTTTTTTTCAAGACATCTTAGTATTAGTATGGATGTATTGGTTTTTTTGGGAGTACTAAATCTATATTAACTCTTAACGAATGCGGAAAGGAAAAGGGATAATAACTAACTACCAGTCGAATGTAACCTTGACCCGTTGTCGAACCACTCATCTTTGGCTTCCTAGTTCATAGTTTCGGTACATTTAAACGGTTATCGCGGGTTTCTTCCTCCTTTGATTTTTTCACATTTCTTCCAAGCGATTATCTCGTTTCAGTCTCATCGCACACATCATTTTATGCCGAATGAAGAACTGCACATTTTTACACTCTACAAACATCAAAATAAAAGATGTTACGAGCATTTAAACACACTCAGGCTCCCGTGCTTGTGACAAATTGTATACAGCCATGCACCAAGCCATGGAATGAATTAACAATGAAAGGAGAATGTTTCAAAGTGGATTCCTTCTTGACTTTTGTCGATAACTGTACAAGAAAACTCTCATTTTCAAAAAAGAAAAGAAAGGAATTTGATATTTTAAAAGTATCAGATCTATTTTCACGTTTTAGAAGAATGCAAAGACGCCGAGATGAATTGTCTTGAAAGTAGAGATGACTGAGATATATGAAAATGTTAGACCGGGAATCTATTCTGAATCAGTTAAATTCCGTCCCAATGCCCTGGGTTACCCTTCCGTTTCTCATTTCCTCCGGTACCTCCATGGCTCACATCGCAGAACGATCAAACGTTACTGTCTGTTAACTCAAATAGCTATTATTAGGTTATTTCAAAATTTGGAGAAAGGAACTCCAAGAGAGTTCTTAATCCATGTACTACCATGTCTGGAAGAAATTTCGTTGGATGAAGATAAAGAAAATTTAGTCCCTGATAATTACTGGACAGATATTTTAAAACGGTGTTATTATTCTATTAGGAACTAGATATATAATTAATTGTTCTATCTCTCTCTCTCTCTGTATGTGTGTGTGTGTCGTCCAATAGCTCGCGTTAGTGTATTGTATTGTTGTGTATCGTAGTAATGTGTTGTACTGTTGTAAGTGTTTTCATTGAGATACGAGCTCTGAGATTTTAAATTCTTTTTAAACGTACAATAGAAATTAAATGTATAAATCCTGAGAAAGTGACCATGGACGGAAATCTTCTTTTTTACGCTAGTTGCTTTACGTCGCACCGACACAAATAAGTCTTATGGCGACGATGGGACAGGGAAGGCCTAGGAATGGGAAGGAAGTGGCCGTGGCCTTGATTAAGGTACAGCCCCAGCATTTGCCTTGTGTGAAAATGGGGAAACCACGGAAAAACCATCTTCAGGGCTGCCGACAGTGGGTTCGAACCCACTATCTCCCGCATGCGAGCTCACAGTTGCGCGCTCCTAACCGCACGGCCAACTCGCCCGGTGACGGTAATCTAACAGCAGAACCACTACTACATATGACATTTATAGCAGGTGATCGGATAAGCAGAGATATTAAGCTGCTTCGAATGCGTCAAGAAATGTTTACGTAGTACGTCCGGCATTTTCAAGAATCCACCGTGTCCACTACTGACGTTTGCAGAGAGCGACTCTTGAAAATACCCGGTGTACTTTCTGGTGAAATGTTGAGTGTTAGGAAATCGATTGGACCACAGTCTACAACCCTTCAATATTCATAACTCCCCACTGATTCTCTGTTTTGAGTTGGTCACTATGCCAGACAAAGTGTTCGCTGATGTTTTGGAAGGGAGGGTGCGATCAATGGTGGAGTGTAAGTTGGATGACAACCAGTGAGGCTTCAGACCACAGAGGTCCTGCCAGGAACAGATTTTCAGTATGCATCACGTAACTGAAAAGTGCTACGTGAGGAATAGGGTGTTATGTTGATGTTTCGTAGAGCTAATGAAGGCATATGGCGGAGTACTATGGGAAAAGATGTACTGGAGAATTATGGAATGAGGAGTAGGGTGATTACATAACAATCCGAATTTCATCGTCGGCAGCCCTGAATATGGTTTTCCTTGGTTTCCTATTTTCACACCAGACAAATGCTGGGGATGTACCTTAATTAAGACCATGGCGGCTACCTTATATATCCTAGCCATTTTCATCCCAGGGTCGCCGAAAATCTTCGATGTGTTAGTGCGATGTTATACCTCTAGAAAAAAGAATTACATGCAGTCAAATGCATTTAAATTATGTTGATAACCGGTCCACAGTCAGTTGTTGGTTCAAAGTAGTTACAGAGGTTAAGCAAGGATGTAATCATTCACTTTGTTGTTAATAGTTCATTATTCCTAGATCATTTACTGAAAGGTAAAACATAGAAGGAGGAATTCAGTTACATGGAAATGTAGAGAGCAGTTTAGCCTATGCTAACGACTTGGTATCAGTTGCTGTGATGAAAGACTGCAAACTGATACCTACAAACTATAAAAGGTGTGCACCCAGTATGATATGAAAACTAGCATTCTCAAGAATAAACTGATATGAGTAGCACGGAAAATTAACAGGACTGAATGTCTGGTTGGGAATACGGTACTAGGAAGAGGTATGCCAGTTCACATGTGTATGGCATGGTATGTACGGTGAAAAATTGCATCAAGGTGCGGCAAAGATAATGCGGTGAGCTTGCAGTTGCAATCAACGGTATTCTGTAAGAATTAATTCTGCTCCCGAACGAAATTGTCCCTACATCGGTGTGTTTGATGTACGAGTGACAGCTGGGTTGACTCAGGATATGTTATTCATAAGTTAGAAGTAACAAATATGAAACAGGCGAGGGTAAAGTAGTATAATGCTGTATACTGTTCACACTCTACGGTAGACACAGATGGGAACAATAACAAGAGGGCACGAAATGACGAGATAAAGACTAATTTAGGAATATACTCTGTGTATGAAGCTTTACTTATGAAACCATCCAAGTCAGTTTATGCGAGACGTATGGAGGAGGCTGGAGAAAAATGTACTTGACCTATTTTCACACCTCATATCGAGAGAAGTGGAGGAAGACCAAGTCGATATTGGTTAGACGCAATTGTTTTGTTTTAGTGATAAGAGGTGTAGAACTAAGCGTATACAGGGAGCAAGTTGCAAATAAATCATTATGGAGGCACATAGTGAATGCAAAGTGACGATACGCTGAATGCCATAGCAGTCTGTAAGGATGATATGCACTATTGTATTTTCATCACTCCCAAATTTGTTAATAAATAGCATTCTCACCAGTAGACGATTATGGGTACCAAAACCAAACCAAACCCCACGGCACTTAATGCCCGTGAAAGAGCCTTGGACTGCGCAGCGACCGCTGTTCAGCCCGAAGGCCTGCAGATTACGAGGGGTCATGTGGTCAGTACGATGCTTCCTCTCGGCCGTTATTCTGGGCTTTCGAGACCGGGGCCGCCATCTCACTGTCGGACAGTTCCTCCATTCTAATCACGTAGGCTGAGTGGACCTCGAACCAGCCCTCAGGTCGAGAGAAAAATCCCTGACCTGGCCGGGAATCGAACCCGGGGCCTCCGGGCGAGAGAGAGAGAGAGAGAGAGAGACACGCTGCCCCTACACCACGGGGCCGGCGATTATGGGTACAGTTTACTAAAATAAGCTGCTGTTTACCAATTGGAGGAATAGTTTAGAGCAGAGGTTCTCAAACTATTATAAGACTGAACCCCTCACTCATGGCCAAAAGTTCAGTGTACCTCAACGAATAAATCTCTTAAATGATAGGTTTGAAAATATGAATACCTGGCTAATTGAGACATTTCTAATTGATTGTAAACCATTCCTTTAAGTGCATCGTAAATACGGCGCGATTATGAAATTAAATACATTCTTTTACGTGCCAGTAAATCTACCGACAAGAAGCTGACGTATTTGAGCACCTTAAAATACCATCGGACTGAGCCAGGATCGCACCCGCCAAGTTTGGGTCAGAAGGCCAAAACCACAACCGTCTGAGCCACTCAGCCCGGCAATAATAAAGTAACAGAGCATACCGTGTAGGCATGAATATTTCTTTAGCCCAAATATCTAATTAATAAATAATGATGAACAATTTTCGATCTTAATTCTGGAATTCAAACACTGCGACCCATCAACATTCCAATGGGATGGTATGTCAATTCCTGAAAATAATTAGCGGCCAGGTCCGCTATGTTGTAAGATTTCTACAGCCCTTCCAAACTTATATTTGATGACTTGCCACGTTAATGCGAAGACGTACCAGTTAGTCAATAGGAGTTGTTCCTCGTCTATGCGACTGGTACAACAGTTTTGTCATTCAGTGTCTGCATGTTAAGTGAAGTTTGTTCACACAGAGCTTTCACCATCTTCTCTTTATACACGTGTTTGTGTAAAACTGTTATTGTTTTATTGCTCTAAAGGAGGGGCCCACAAGGAGTAACTACAAGAGTGGGTAAGAGAGAGTAAGGAATTTATATTTGGGCTTCAGTTTAAAATTGGTTTTGCCTGTGTGAAATTCTTGCGAGTGCGTTAAAGTGATTTTTGCATGATTTATTTCATTGATAAAGAAATCCTGGTACTCGTGTGTAAATTTACCAGACAGTTTTTATTATATCTGCTGACTGTAAGCTGTAAAAATCAGCGTCCATCATTAACAGAAAAGTTCAAACAAGCATACTATAACTCTTGTATATCAAGTGTGTGACTGAAATAAAAACTGATCACACCACATTTGCTGCATAACTTGTTATTCAAACTAGTGGGCAAATGGTGACAGAATTCGCGCTACGCCTTTTGCAGTTCCAGAAGTGTGGCTTGAACCAAGTAGCTACGCAAAAGGCGGTTATTTCTCTCTTACGGAAATGACTGGTTATACAAATTGAATCGAATCCGAAGTTGAATACCCTAATACCCCAACTGGCATAAAACCCATATCGCGTGGACACTATGTCCCTATTCCTGATCATTTTTCACAGTTACAGTTAATCGAATCTCATTCAGAAGAACAGCAAGTGCCTGATTTACCCAAAATATCAACATCTTTTGACACAAACTATAGCCCAGTACCTAATAGAAAAGCAATAATCGTTAATCAGAGCAAACTTAACGATTTAGTGAGAGACCCCAATTTCACTAAACAGGAATCTGAGATCCTTGGGAACGGGCGAGTTGGCCGTGCGGTTAGGGGCGCGCGGCTGTGAGCTTGCATCTGGCAGATAGTGGGTTCGAATCCCACAGTCGGCAGCCCTGAAAATGGTTTTCCGTATTTTCCCATTTTCACTCCAGGCAAATGCTGGGGCTGTACCTTAATTAAGGCCACGGTCGCTTCCTTCCAACTCCTAGGCCTTTCCTACCCCATCTTCGCCGCAAGACCTATCTGTGTCGGTGCGATGTAAAGCCACTAATAAAAATAATCCTTGGGTCTGGGCTGCTACAGTGTAACTTTCTCGTCTCCGACACAAGAATTTCGGTTTTCAGAAAGTGGCATGAGATTTTTTGGTATATTACACTACGCAAAAAAAAACCTTTGCCCATGTATATATATAAATAGCTTACTGGATGACCTAGTTTTTCAAAACATCTCTGAGGAATTAAGGTTGTTTATTGACTACTCTATAAAGTAACTATGAAGGCAGTGCCCTTACACAACAGGTACTCTAGACCATCAATACCAGTGACATATTCATAGAAATGAAAACGTAAGAAAATCTATCTCTGATATTAGGTGTAATTCAACGCAAGTACTTCTGGCAAATTTGTGGTGTTTTGAAAATCATTGGCATATTACTCGAACTGCAAAGAGGATTACGAAGTATTGCTGTTTCCTTTATTTGTGGGACGGCAGGGGCTATTCGGTCGCACTTAACAGTGAAACACTGGCCGCCAAGGAAAACTTATATTCCAGGACAACATGGTGTTGAGTATGACCCTTTGGTGAATTTAAAATGAGTACGACTTCGTCCTCTACAAATGAAAGTCGATATCATGAAGAATTGTGTTAAAATTATAGACAAGAGTCGAGAATGTTTTACGTGACATGGAAGCCAGTTGCAAAAGAAAGTTCGGGAATATTTGGTGGTCCGCAAACAAGAAAGCTTGTCTAACGGATAAGAATTTTGATAAAAACTTGTGTGATAGGGAACTAGTGGCGTGAAAAGACTTTCGTGTCGTGGTTAATATATTTTTGGGTAACAGACTAATAAAGCTAAAAGTTACCATCAACTCCTACAATAAATTTCGCGCGTATGTGAACAAGTAGGATGTCGAAAGCCATTAAAACTTCACATCCATTCGTATATGGACTTCTCCCCTGGAAATTTTGGTTCTGTTAGCGATTAACAAGGGAAATGATTCCATCAGAAATTTCAGAAAATGAAATAGAAATACCACGGTAGATGGCAACCCAACGTGATGGGCGACTTCTGTTGGTGTTTTGGTTAGAGAAGATAAGCTCCACACGAGAAAAAATTACCCGTGAGTGTTACCAAACTGATTTTTCATATCTCCCAAAGGTGACTTCAAATTGATTATTTCACTTACTGTTCTTAGGCATTTAATTCTGAATTTGTCTTTATTAGCTTATTTTTGAAATTGTTTTCCCTTCGAATTATAACGACTTTTAATCTGTACGGGAATATACACCTTTTCATGAATGCAAATTGTAAATTTATGTTGATTTTGTGAATATTAACACGAGTTTTCGTACTGTATATTAATCTTACTGTAAACAGCTTCTATCAACTAACTGTACTTCATAGTGAAATTGATAAATTAACGTTTCTATTAGAATTCATGTTATAAAATGTTAACTTTATCGCTCAAATTTATAATCCATATCACATCTGTCACACAAAAACGTGACGTGTAACGAAATTGTCGCTGTTATTTTCGTGATCAAGTTGGTCGATTTAATAAAACTGACCTAATTTCCTCCATATGAAGGGCAAGAAGTTAAATTTATTTACTAGCGAGAATTTGTTATTATTTATTCTTATTAACATTATTAATAATATTTTGCTGAAAAATGATAATTCATAAAAAAAACTGTTCTTCGAAATTATCAGTTAAGAAAATTAAAAGAACCGAAGGGAGGTGATCCATTACAATAAAGCATTTGCCTGCTCTTTAGTGATGTGCCTATCAAAGATAATTCAGGAAGAGCAGCATCAAAAAAATCAGAAGTTAACTGCAGGAAACAAATATTAATTTAAGGTGGCATATTCTTTACATTCTAAGGTTGTTATCGAAGGCATATGTCACGTAATCGATTGAGGCAAACGTAAGCAACGTAAATGTCTTAAACCTCGGTTTTCTTGATGAGATGTAATTGGTTTAGTATGAAGAGAAAGAAAAGACTGGGATTTATATCATCTTTGAGCTACGCAAATAGCGACGGAAGTTGTGCATTGTAGAAGACTAGCTCCCATTTATTGCGCTGCCGTGATTATCTCTTCTAAACATCGTAACGATATTACTGAGTTTTATGACAAGGAAGACAAACGCTTGTGCCAACAAACTGGTGTATGTTCAGTAGCGATGTAATACTTGACTTAGTTACTGCAGATACACAGCTTTCGTTCACGTTGAGATCTCACGGCATCTTAGTTAACTGTTACAATGTAGTTCACTACCACCTGTTGTACCGTTATGCTATATAAGGAGTGTTTATAAAAAAGTCAGCCATCGGAAGTAAATATAAATAGAGGTGTGATTAGTACAATGGCTTAGCTGCAAACTTTCCACTCGAATGGCTTGGTTTCGAATCCCAGTCGATCTCCGACTGGAATTATCACCAGAAATATCACGTGACATTTGGAAAGGCATCGCTCTCTACGCCCTCAACCAAAATCAAAATAAGCTAGGAAGGCTCTAGCGACCTCAGAAGTACCTGCGATAAGCTGGAGAAAATTATGTGAAATAAATAATTATAGCTCGCGATCATTAACTGATGACTGAGTATCACTGTAGTATGAAGATATTTAACCCAGATAAATATTTCAGGATACTTTGAAAAACTAAACAGTCTGAAAAAATAATTTGAATTTAAACTTTAGATAACTGAAGTACGTTTCTGCACATTTAAGTTACCCTGAGACTACGGTTGTCACTACGTGTCTCGTGAATTACACGATGCAAATGTCATGATGGTAACTCGTTTAAAGGGAACATCTGAAGACAGGTTGTATATTAAAGAATGGATTAATGCAGGCATTCGTTTTGCCCCCTGTGCCATCGTAACCCACAAATATGAATGAGACAAGAGCTCAGGGAAAGTATTTTAGTGTAAACGTAAACAAACTATATGATGAACAGAATCCTTTTTAAAATGGAGCAATATTTTACAAAAAAACCCAAGTAAAACAAAATTGTTAACCAGTTTGAATTTTAAAAAAGTACTAAGAATTCTTAGGGGAGGATGTTTTGTCTCTTTAACTGGTTTATATTACGTAAATTTGGTTCATTATGTATGTGACTAAGCATTTTTGTGACTTATCTATTTCTGAACACATAGTAGGTACTGGAAACAATGTGTATTTTAAATTCTGAATCTTCGTTCCATATCAGGGAGTTTATAGTACCTGTAATAGTGTGTGTACCTGTAACTAATATTTGACGCGGAGAACTAAGGTACATATACAGTATATTTATTTTAAGTAGGATATTAGTAATGTCATTTTACTTACTTCCGTTCCAATTGCCACTGTTAACTTCATTGCAAAAGTTAATTAGTCATGTACTTTTTTTCCCAAGATCAGAATTCGATCCTGGCTGAGGGAGTTTAAATGTGACAAATTTGTGGTGTTGGTTCCGGCATGTAAATGTAAGCAAATGAAATTCTTACCACTATTACTATTATAATTTTTATTAATTTAACAATATTTAGCAGAAATTAATCTTGATGAATTTCATTAATGTGCAGGAAGCCGATGACACGCAGTTATCTCATTTAAACATGTCAAAAAACGTAAATCACAATTAAACCTTCAATCTTCAGGACATATTATTACCACTGACTAACCAATGGCGCCACGATGATCATAAAGCGGAATTTCATCGTGAAACTTCCCTTCAGCGAGTACATCACCGTAATACCATTGCGGATGAGTGACTCGGTCATGTAGCTGGGTTAAAATAAAGACATTGACATTTTAATAACTGCATTTTATGAATTTATTTACTCGACTGACTGATGGCCGCTCTGTAAAAATTTATGTTAATCATATTACATATTACCGTCGTTTCTACTAATTTTAGGGACTGAGCACATCGGAATAATAAACCTCTTGTACTTTATTATACTTCAGTATTACATTACGCAGCAGTTAATTTAGTTGTATCCTACTGTGTTTTGATGTGCAATAAATTGATGTATTTCAGAAGAGACTTACGAAATATATTCAGATATTGAATGTTCTAACCAATTTTCAAGTGAAAATTTCCAACTATTCAATGCTTTCTTATATCATATATTTAATTGGTTTATGCAGTATTTTATTGAGGTGCATAAGGTCCTGAGGTTCACTCATCCTAAACCAAAAATGAGTACCAGGTTAATTCCTGGGGGTAAAGACGGCCGGGCGTAGAGCTAACCACTCTAACCCATTAAGTGCCGAGGTTACGAATAGTGGAAGCCTTTACCTTCTACCTCTCCAAAGGTATTCATGGCCTGTACGGAGGTGACTTTGCTTTGCGACCATTCCACTTGATAAATGGATATTTTGTCAACACGGATGTTGGAATAAGATGAAATTCATCAGTTGTAGCATTGGATATCCTGCATTGCTTGGTTGTGAAAATAAATATTCGTAATGACTGTTGTATGTGATCATAGCCCGAGATCAACTCAGTACCTTACTTCTCGAGGTATTTCCCCAGTGTGTGTGACTTGACAAACTCAGCTATGGAAGTCGATCAGTGTTATTATCGCACTTAAATTTCGTGCATCCCACATTGCTGTCCTATTTTTGATATCGTAATGTATATGTACGAAGAAAAGATCCTGGTATAATAAAGAGAATAGACATCCCTTACTTTCCGCCTGCTCATTGCCCGTTGTACTATCAAAAATCTATTACTAGCGTCCTGATAAATAATAACTCAACCAGACGTATTCCCTCAAACTCGTAAGGATTTACGCCATACGTAACTATAAAGTTGCAATTCTTTCCTTAGTCTGCCTCTTGTATGCGCCGGGCTGTACGAGATAATCCTCCTCTCTTATTTTCACAGAAAGTGTCTGACACTTTCGATCGGGAGTACAGCAGGAGAAGATCTTTATCGCCCTGATTGCTCTATCTACTCTCTCGAAACAGGGGCGGTACAATGAGGAGAAACAAGGTGATACTGAGGATATAGGTGTACATATATTACTTTAGTTCTCAAGCCTCACCTTGTGAGGAAGAAGAAACATTTTCAAACACACACCACTATTAATTCGAAAGACGTACAAGATTAAATAAGTTTCATGCTGGTGGGTAAACGTGGTCATAGTCATTAATCATCAAAGATAAGCATAAATGTAATAGTGGCATATGGTGTTCAGTTAATTTGAAAATGTAGCCTGTCTTTATTAAATGAATGAAGAATGACATGCTGTCCACATTTATTCTAATATTTGGTGCACGGTTCACAAATTAACTTCATAGAATTGATGGTTATTACTCCCTGCGGCGTGCTGTCCGTTGAAACATAGTTTGATGATCCGCTCTACGCTCATTGCAATCCGTAATTTTGTCG
The DNA here is from genome assembly GCF_040414725.1 of Anabrus simplex. NCBI lineage: Eukaryota > Metazoa > Arthropoda > Insecta > Orthoptera > Tettigoniidae > Anabrus > Anabrus simplex. The sequence continues at coordinate 432,340,682 of NC_090266.1, read as the reverse complement.
AATATCATACAAAGCAATGCTTTGGTACTAAGTCAAACAATCTAAAAATTCAAAATCTCCATTAGCCCCGTGTAAGGAATAATTGTTAAACAGTTCCTTACGTGACACATTAATGTATGGTCACGAATAAATATATCACTTCAGTTTGCCGCTACATTTCTTTTGATTGACATGTTCCTTCCCAAGGGTACTCAGTTCAAAAGGACAGATATCGGTTAATAGCACACATGCATCTCCTAGTTCGTTTCAAAACTGGACAATGTTCCACCATTTTACGGAATCACGCTGAGTTGTGTGGGTTCATAGGCGACCTACGATTTATATGTATACAACATTTTGTTCCACGTCAGTAAATCTGAAAAGAATCACTCTTTCTTCTAGATTATTAGCAGTATCTCACAAATACTGGCGAGATGCATTGAGTTTCAGATTACCTCGGTGTATTCTTACGATAACGTAAAAATATTAAAGGATTCTTGAGGACGCTATTGTCAAACTTGTCGCATAACATTCTTCTAGAGTTCATAGTTCTAACAGTTCTAACATTGCAACAGTTCTCCAGGGGTTTCGATCTTCGGTAAGTCTTTTCGTTTCTGCGTACCAACAGCAAAGTAGATTCTTCATCAGATGTCCGATACAATTCAACTTGGACCTTTCTCTAACGTTCTTTCCCTCACCTAAAATACCAAGGAAGGAGTAATCAAGTCCCTCATTCCTCATTATACGCACAATCAACATTTTTCTTCTCTTCTCTACATTGCTAAGTAGTCATGGTCTTAATGCAATTCTACGAAGTAGCTTACTTCTTCATTCTTGACACGACCAAGCCAGGAGATCTTTTACAATCTCTGCCAGGTTTCAGTCGCCTCCAGTCTCCACTTTTCAGTTGCACCCAGCGTCCAGGTCTCACTAGGGAATAGGTCGCAACCAGATCTTTTGTTTTTAGATTAAGGCTGATGTAGGTGGATGTGGTGAGCTTCTGGCAAATATTGTTTCATGAATGCGAGGCACTGCCTTCTTCTTACTGCTTCCATCAGATGTTATTCTTCTACACAGATACACGAATTCACCGAAATTTTATAATTGCTCGCCTCCCATGTTCAGGTCACACGCATAATTATTCTGCTTTTCACTAATACTTAATTTTGTAGTCTACTTAACTTTGCTCGTATTTACATTCATATTATACTGAGTCCCGAGAAAGTCTTCTCCTCTTTCAGTACTTTCATTAACTCGTCAATGTTCTCTGTCAGGACAGAAATGTCATCAGCGAACATGATCATGTCGATCTTTTCACACTACACTTCAATCTCCGATCTATTTTCAATATAATTACCTCACTTCATGTAATTATTTCTGAATGTTAGCGTTATAAGGTACAAGGGAAGAAGCGCGCGCTTAAACTTGTCTGATATTCGCTTCTTGCATTTACATAACTGATTTTGAAAAGCAAATTCTTTGCCATCTCTTGGGTAAGGCTCACTGACCGGAGACGTACTTAACCTGACTATTGGTTGAATGTACCTGGTGTAAAGTTTTAACCGCCCGAAAAGCCCAAAATATAATATTTGTGATTTTTATTAACTATATTAAAAGAATTCTGCTACAACTGACATTTTGTTACCATTAAATTTAGGATATATTACTTAGTCAAATGTGAGTATTTGTGAATACATACATAACATTATATTCCTTTATCGTTTTCCTTTTCACTACCAAAAGCAAGCAGGCTTGTTGGTTCATGGGACTCTCGACAACGTAATCATAGTCACTTCAATAATTCACATGCAATTCACATTGCAATGTCAGTGACAATGTAACTCGGCTATCACACCCTCTTTGGCTAGACCAACCATGTGATTTACAGTAAATGTCACGATAAGCAGTTATATCCTACTCGCTGATGATTTCATCATAGTGTACATGGTGTATCAGAACTATACAGACAAGAAAAAGATCAGGGATGCTCTTCGTGTTCTGTTAAAAACGATGATGCAATCGGATTGGCTGAGAAAAAGTTACTTTTCGAGAAAATGAGTTTACTTTGTTATCTTCGGGCGCGCGATTCTAATTGGCGAACTCGCCGTATTTGCTATGCCAGAGCACAACCGGCTGTCATGCTTCAGGGAAGAAAAGGGGAGGGAGGGGAAGTGGGGTGTATGATGGCGACAGATATAATGCTCTGCGCGTATGCACAAGTTTCCTCATTCGACTCGCACAAGACTGTCCTTCTATCTTATAGGCAACATCCACAGTTCGTTTATTAAACAGACGTAACTGCACACACAATACAAGAACACACTGTAACCAAGGCACACTTCTCAGACAAGGGATGTAACAGATCCTTTCTCCTCTCGTCTGTTGGTCGCAGTAACCTTCTTTATTATTTAACATACTCCAAAATGCAACAGGAGCTGCCTGGCCGAGGCAGTAAAGGCATGCTCGGTTCGCCCGGAAGGACGTGGGTTCGAATCCCCGTCAGGAAGTCGTACTATTTAAGAAACGAAATTTCCACTTCCGGAGGTGCATATGGCCCTGAAGTTCACTCAGCCTACACCAAAACTGAGTACTAGGTTAATTCCTGGGGGCAAAGGCGGTCGGGCGTAGATCTGACCACTCTACCCCATCACGTGCCGAGGTTAACAATGGTGGAAGCCTTTACCTTCCACTCCTCCAAGGGTCTTCATGGAGGTGACTTTGCTTTGATTTGCAAGATGCAACTCTGCCTCCCCACGATTGTGTATTCCTTCACCAACAACATTGTAAATGAAATGAAATACTGAACGAAGGAAACAATATGCCCAATGGTTTGATTACAGTAGGTGTTCAATATGGCACCATCCTATTTCGATGCACGATTCACAACGGTGTAGTAGTGACTTTCAGACTCTGTTCAGGATGTGTGGTATATCGCGAATGACCTGAAAAGCTACCTGTATTCTCGGTACAAGTTCAGATTCCCTTCTACGGGTTTCGCATAGTTCTGAATTGCAGATTTGTAAATTAATGAACCCAGATTGTATAACATAGTAATCTGCATGTGGAAAGGATGACGGACACCATTCGGAAAAGGAGGATTCATTTTTATGGCCACATGACACGTATGAGCTCGCAGAGACTGACGAACCGATTCTTACTTTGTAAAAAATAAAACCAAGGGGTCCTGGTTCACCGAAGTTGAAAAAAGAACCTTCAGAAATAGGGATCACGCATGAAGACATTCAGGAACGTGTTCCTGTCCAGAAAAAACTTCCAGCATACCAGCGATTCCAAGAAAAGGCAAAGTTCAAAACAGGCAAGAAGTGAAGTGATGAAAGAAAGGAGGCTCACTGTAAGCGAATACGGGAATACTGGGCAAGAATTAAAGCTCAAGGATGCACACGGTTGAAATAACGTGCTCCACAGTAGGCTGAAATGAGTAAGAAGATTAGCGGTATTGTTACGTGCCAGCCCCGTGGTAGCTTTTTTCCGTACTTCCCTGTAGGAGCTGGTTACTCAGACGACCTGGAATCTTCCAGCCGACTTGTGGGTTGGGGTCGGCCTTTCCGTGTATTGTTCTCGGCGGCCAGCTTACCTGTGAGTTCCCTGGAGATTCAACGGGAATGTTCTGCCCCTAGTGACATCGCGAAATTTCTGGGCCAAATCACGCCAGCTATAAAAGGGGAGGCCAGCCGCGGACAGTTAGTCAGTGTTGGACTCGGAGTGACAGTTGGGCTCCGAGGTGGAGTCAGTGTGACACTCAGTGAGTTGGGGTCCGGTGGCTGGGCTGAGGGCGACAGAGTTGTTTGCTGTCGCTAGTGTCCCACCGAGGTCTGAACTAGGAGCTGTTGCTGTGGTGTCGGAGAGACCAGTGTGTAGGTGAAGACGACGCGACGAACAATTGTACTGTGTAATTCTGAGGACTGAGGATCACCGTGAGCAAGCGAGGAAACGCGCTATCGTGAGTGCTTGGATAAATGGACCTGTATTAATGTTCGCCGTTGTGGGTATCGTCCTGCTGTTGAGCTGTTTAGTTGTTCACTGCATGGGACTGTGTGAAGTACTGGACTATCATTGGAGTCAACCAGACGAACAGTCGTCTTGTACCGAGTGGCCCGTAGCCCTGTGTTCAGATCCAGCTGTCTACGCACAGCGGCTGTAGGACGTGACTGTAGTTGGCGGAAAGTGAAAGTAAGGATTAGTGTCCCATATAAAGGAACAGGCTGTACACTTGCTGCGCCATAGTAGAGAGATTTGTAAATAGACTGATAATTACTGTGGCCCTTCATAACTGGTTAGAATTGCTTGTGTTTAAACATCTGTGTGTGCATTTATTAGACCATCCTGAAATAAATTAGAGTAATGAAAAAGATGGAGTTTTATTCGGAACAGTATTTAAAGTCTTGTAAACAGCTGGTTGTCTTATGATTGTAGTAATAAACCTTCTTGCAGTCAAGCACTCTCCATCTTGCAAATTTTAGCGGAGAATGTTGTAGCTGCACTGCCCATTGACATTGAATGCAATAGGTGAAAACACTTCAGAATCATTCAGTTATGCTTAGAAGTGATAATTTTAATATCCAATATCAGACACGTCTCAATCATAAACATTTCGACTTCCTGAAGGGAAATCAATCCCACGTCCTTACGCGTTAACCAAGCACAGCCATGGCTACGAATCCTCATTCCGAGTTAGTGTGAGCTTCTAAATATCAACTCAGTGCTTGAGTACGTGACAATTTTGGGGATCAAGGGAGTTTCATTCTCACATTAAATCTCCATGGGACTCCATGGCTGAAAAAATAGGTGTAAGTAAAGTTCGGATTTGATGTAAGTAGAGGTTATTCTAACAAAATAATGTCGTATTCCAAGTTAAAGCAACGGCATTACGCTAGGGGAATGAGAAAGTACTTCAGGAGGCTCAATTTATTCATGCACTTTTCCTTACGATGCAACCTGGATTTAGTATAGCAAAATTTATATTTTTAAAAGTGTATTATTTCCTACCTCGAAGACTGATTGGATCCCCAATCGTTCCTACCTTAGTCCTCACAGAATATCCAGATATAACTGAAAAGGTTTATGGGTACTAAAGTAGAATCCCATTCATTTTCTCACTGAGAATATAGTTTTATTATATATCATTCTAGGAAATCGAATACAGAAACTGACACTCGTCATAGCGATTGGCTGCATACAGATGGGTCTGCTCAGATGCCATAACATTCAGTGTTGTCTAGTTTGATATAATATAAGACTTATGCGTGTCACTCGGTCATCGCGAGATAAATTTTCAAACTGGGAGGTGATCAGTGTAAAATATCTAAAGCACTTCTTACCTAGAAGTAAAATATGAAAATAATCATATCACTTGATCAGAATACTCAGATGAAACTGAAATGACACATTTATAAAAAAGTATGAGAAATTAAGAAAGAAAGGCTATTTCCCTAAGAGGTCACACTGTACTCATTTGATATGTACTTATGATGTGCTTATGATTTTTACGTTTGTTATTCGTAGTCTCGTATTATTTTACGCCCTTCGCATCAGTATTCTAAACAATTGACGTCCAATTCATTTGAAGGTTATATCAAGTTTTAGCCACCCGAAAGGCCCAAATTGTAATATTTGTGATTCTTATTAAATATGTTCATAGATTTTTGCTACAACCGACCATATTTTTACCATTACATTTAGGATATATTAATTAGTTATTCACCCAAGTTTCTTTGAAATTCATTTGGTTCAATCCAGACGGCTTCTTTGTAAATTTATCTTCTGCAGCTCACGCTACTTCAGAATGAGTTTGCCCAGTCGATGCTAGTGAAGTCGTTTATCATTCCCCTAGCGCAATTGCGTTGCTACGACTTGCAAAACGACCTGGTGTTAGAACAAGATTGGCAAATGGCATGGCGAGGAATAATTCTTGAATTATTAATCATAGTAGGAAATAAGGGTGTAGACCCGAGGTCTGTGCGAGGCATGTGCGAATACAATTCAACATACTTAATAAATGAGTACACGATATCCGTACTGTTTCACATGTTCTTGCATACTCCGCTGGTTAGTACTGCGCTTCTGTGTGGGATAACAGCCTACAATCGACCAAGACTTTAGTACAGCAGAGTGAAGGCATGGGAGTGATCACACGCATGTAAAAAAAACGCCCTATTCACACTAAATGGTTTTCTGAACGACGGTTCTCACTGTTTGCATGAGCGCCTAATGAATCCCACAGGAGGTCATTATATCTAAAATGTCTAGATTGTGGTTTAGGATATTCTTACACTATATACAGTAAATTTTCTGAAATTACGCAGCAGCCTTGCTAGATATTTTAGTAGTTTAATACTTATCACTAAACATAATGCCCTACAAGATATACTTTATTTCTATTTCATACTACTATTTCAACACAACCACTCCCTAATACACAATAATAATAATAATAATAATAATAATAATAATAATAATAATAATAATAATAATAATAATAATAATAGTATTAACAAAACTACAAATATATTTCCCCGAATTGATTGCACCGGAAAATGCACCGAAAATGACTTGACGGAAAATTACCAGTAAACAATTCACCCCTTAAATCGTCGCACCTATAAAACCTCTATGTTGTATATTTCAGCTTGGAAGCTTGGCTGGTAAATTTCTGCCATCTGAGATTCAATATTGTGCGAGTATATTCAAACAGTTCTCGGTTTTGATATTCGTGCTGCGGGGCAAACATTAATCACATAGCGGTTTCTCCAGGCGCAACGATGAGATGCTCATTAAACAACCCCTACACCAGGATATAGGCTTTTGGGCTTATGCCGTGTCATGAAAATAAGGTGAAATTACTTTCCGTTTCGCAGAAAACTTTGTTCTGCGTCTTCAGAAGAAAATCTCGATTTTTGACGAGAACGGCTTTTCAAGGAATGAGTTTTGAATTATACGTTATAATAGAAGTGAAAGTGGTACGTTCATTCGTCACCAGATGGCTCACCGGACGCGGTACAGCGCTAGCTATCAAAGAGGAAGCTGACGGAACCATCAGGATCGGTCTGAGAGGGAGTCACATAACATAACAGGAGTACACACGCATGAAAATATGACAGACACAAGCCTGAAATGAAACATCTGGCGATTAGGAACGTACGATTTTGGGAAACCCCGACACGAAATAGCAATCGTGAAGGGACAGGGAAGGGAACTAATTAAGTAAATCCTTAATGGATGGCAACCACGTATTACTTAATTGATAGTCAGTGTCCCTCTTGAAATTGTTAGTATTTCCAGCTTCTCGTATTATCCTGGACCATTAGTGTCAAGTGTGGGTAAGAACTCGAGCATCTTGGAGCACGACATCATGACCCGACGATAGAACGTGCTGCGACGAATATTACGTTCATGCTCCTTGATACGAGTAGCAATGGACTGGCATGTTTGGCCAATGTATACCTTGCCGCAAGTACAGGGAATTTCGTATACCCTAGGATGTAAAAGTGGGGACAATTTGTCCTTGGTTTTACCCAGACTGTGAGAAATTTTAGTGACGGAGACAAAGACGGTTCTTTTATTGTGTTTCCGGAGGACTTTTGCAATTCGATCTGTGGTGTTGTGAATGTAAGGCAGGTAGTTAGTTCCCTTCACTTCTTCCTTCTGTAAGCTTTGCTTGGTCGTTTCTCTGGGATGCAGGGCTCTATGAATCTGCAAATCGCTGTAACCATTACTCTTGAACGTGACGTTGAGTGTGTCCATTTCCACCAGGATATTTGATGACTCACAAATTCGTCTCGCCCTCTTGGTGAATGTCGTGGGAATGCCTGGTTTTGTGCTGGATGGTGGTGAGAATCTGCATGAAGATAGCGATTTTTGTGGGTAAGCTTACAATAGGCGATATGTTCTAAGGAGCCGTCCGCTTTCTTTCTTACTAGAACATACAATAAGGGAAGGCACCCGTCCGAATCCATAGTGAATTTAATTGAAGGATGTTGCTGATTTAGGTGGTTTAGAAATAGATGAAGTTTCTCAGGACCTTCTGTCCAGACCACAAATGTATCATCAACATGCCTCCACAAAATTATTGGCTTGTATGGCGCTGAAGCAATAGCCACCTCCACAAAATGCTCCATAAAGAAATTAGCCACTACGGGTGAAAGTGGGCTTCCCATAGCCTTTCCGTCCGTCCGTTCGTAAAAATTCCCACCCCGCAAGAAATAGCTGGAAGTCATGCAGTGGTAAAATAGCTTCGTAATGTCCTCTGGGAACATATGTTCAATGAGAGACATGACCGATTCAATGACGAAATAAAGTGAGTGCCTAACGTATGATTCAGTACGTCCTATGTGTGGCTGAATCAATATGCATAAGTATTTAGCCAGAGCATACGTAGGAGAGCCTGTCACACTAACGATATGTCTGAGGTGAACATCTTCTTTATGGATCTTAGGAAGTCTATATAATCTAGATGGCACTGTATCCCCCAGGGACAGGCTTTAACCTCCTATTTTTGAAGTGAAGATTGCCTTAAGAGCTCCACGGTGGCGTTGGACACGCGAGTGGTAGGGTCAAGTGAGCTCAGTCTGTAAGCGGGCTCTGACAATATAGAAAAGACCTCATTCTTATACTCGTCGGTGTCCATAACCATCTCATTACATTACATTACCCTCATCAGCTGAGAGAATGGTCAGTTTCCAATCATCTCTAAGTTCCTTCAGAGCTCTCTCCTTGCCTCTTGTTAAAATGGGCCTGGGTACAACAGCGGACCTCATGAGTCTCACACATTTCTCTCCTAACTCCTCAGCCTCATCCGTAGGTAGTTTGTGGATGGCTGCCTCAACGGAAGTAATTAACTCGTCAGTGGGAATTCCAGAGGGAGCGACAGCGAAATTCAAACCAGAAATGAAATATCTGGCGATTAGGAACGTACGATTTAGGGAAACCCCGAAACGAAATAGCAATCGTGAAGGGACAGGGAAGGGAACTACTTACTTAAATCCCTAATGGATAATAATAATTTCGTGTGGCTATTTCTAGCCGAGTGCAGCCCTTGTAAGGCAGACCCTCCGATGAGGGTGGGCGGCATCTGCCATATGTAGGTAACTGCGTGTAATTGTGGTGGAGGATAGTGTTATGTGTGGTGTGTGAGTTGCAGGGAAGTTGGGGACAGCATAAACGCCCAGCCCCCGGATCATTGGAATTAACCAATGAAGGTTAAAGACCCCGACCCGGCCGGGAATCGAACCCTGGACCCTCTTAACTGAAGTCCAGTACGCTGACCATTCAGCCAACGAGTCGGGCCCCTAATGGACAGCAACCACGTATAACTTTGACAGCCAGTGTCCTCTTGAAATCGTTAATATTTCCACAGCTTTGAAGCCTTTCTCGTGAACAGTTGAGATTATATTCCGAAGACGCAGAGCAAAGTTCTCTGCGAAACGTAAATAATTTCATCTTATTTTCTTGACACGGTTTAAGCTCAAAAGCCTTTATCATGTCCAGAAGTACGGGCCGTGAAAGCATCAATGGCTACCCCTATACCATTTCGAAAACAATTAAAGTATAGTTTTGCCAGAAAGTTTATGGGTACATTATTAATTGGATATTTACGGCCCTGTCCCTATATCATTAGGGATGTAACCATGTTTTTAATATTCAGAAACTAGCATCTTTTTGGCCAAAATTGGGTGTTTCGGCGACGATGGTTACTCCTTTTAGAAAACCTTATAATTTAAATATATATTATTGTTATTATTATAAAATTAATAATAAAACTACAAGTACAATTCAAAGTAGCCGGTGACATCACTGGAACATGACGTAACGGAGAGTTACCGACAAGCTGGTTAGTTGGCATCGCGCCAGTGACAGCATTGCACCACCTCACTTCTCTTTGTTGGATTAGCAAGGAGGGAGGACGTTCTACTAGGAAAATCTAAAGCAACTGGAGCACTAAATGAAATTAAGATATTCAAATATAAATCACATTTCGTTACACATTCCTCTCACTCATGTAGATGATTTTAAACACGCAGGGGATAAAAGTGGAAAGTGTAATTATAGACAAAGAACGATACTCTCACAGATCATATGTATTAAAATTTCAATATCTATAAGATAAGTATTTGGAGAATTGTGGCTCCATTAGCAAAGTTTGTGTTTTGAATGTTGTTGTCCTTGTTTTCTGGTATATAAAAAGGAATATTATGATCGCGCCAATGGATGTGGCACGAAAATATGTTTTAAACAAACAATACTGAATGAGAATAATATAAAAGCAAAATCATCAGATGATGATTTAGTAGAACATCCCCAGAGATCTAGATCAATAGAGTCCATCTAGTATACACGAGATAGAGTCATCCGATAACGTGCAGAAATTGAGAACGGAGAAAGTGTTCAAGCACTCCGTAGTATAAAGCCTAGAGGTAGAATTTAAATGTGAGAAAACTTACCTAAAAATTTTGAGTAAGAAAGCTGATGAGTGAAACGCACTCTATTATCTAGAGAGAGAGAAGTGTCTGCGTCGTAAGGGACGCGCCACTTCTTCCCCTAGTTGAAGAGGTGTCCTGATCGTTGAATGGCACTGAGTCCTTCTGAATATTAATAGAGGGAACGAACTCGAGCGAGACTTGAATTCGCGACCTCCGAGAATATAATATTTTTAGAAGTACCGGTAATTAAAAATAAGGAAAGTGTAATATAACAGTGTCAAGAAATAGGGAAACAAATGTCATTGCAGTGGACGATCATATGATAATTTTAACGCCTTTATAAGGCACCTGTACGAACATAAAATATTTGCGTGGAAGTTGAGTCATAGAGGAACGTAGCCAGCAAGCTAAGGAACATAACATAGTACAACACTCTGGCAGCGACCTGCCAGCACCAGGGTATGTGCTGGGCCGTGGTGTCACGTAGCTTCCAAACTTAAAACATAAATGTAATGCGCAGTAAGGAAAATAAGTACTTCCAAACTAATCTGATAGTCCATTAATAGGTTCGCGTGCGAGTCTAGTAGGTGGTGTGAGTACTGAACGGACCAATGATGAAATCAAAAGTTAGAGAGCCTAGTGACCAAATTAACATGGTGCAATCTAGTAAATATTCTAGGATGTTTCAGAATAATATACAAGGGCTTGAGTTGCGACGCAACAGAAAGTTTTGCTGTTGTACTGGGAGACGCCAGATTAGAGGTCTCACCGAGCATTCAGACTGAGAAGTGGGCTCTGTACCCAAGAATCTGCGGGTCAAGAGGAAGATAGAATAAAGTAGCATTCTCAACCGAGCTAAGTAAATTGTAAATTGAAAATATTGTAAATAGTGTAGTGTAATACGATTTTTCATAGCATATTAATTAAAGTGAATATACGTATTGTATGTGGTGAATAAAAGAGAATGTGATTTAGGCTCCCACGTCCCTAACTGGTTGGTGTTCTTAGGGTCACGACACGTGTTTCTACGAGTAGAGAATGTACTGTAAACACCTCCTCTCCCCCACAGCAGCACACGTGCTCTTCGCTCTCTGTAAAGGCTGCGATTGACAACCAACCACAAGACGGCTAGATTACAATGACATCGAAACATGTTACTAGAAAGAAAAATTACAGAACGTTGTATTCTTCGATAAATAACATTTCTGGTCAGAAATGCATGACTGACACATCCTTTTTAACGATGACCCGAAGAGTTTCATCATCAGGTATTGATACAGACAAGAAAAGTCAGACTACCACAGGCCACAATTGTCCGGGCTGCTAAAGGGTATGGCAACATATCACATCACCTCCAGTTCTCATCAGATGCACTCTTCATAGTGTTCTTTGATGTCAATGGCATTCTAAGATCAACGAGCTCTCCTTTCTTGTAGGACAACTGCCATGCCACATTTCACCAAAACATTCCCAAGTCGCTAGTGGCCGTAACTATATGTGATTTCTTGTGGGATAACAGCATTTCCCTGCTGCCGTATGTCACTATATCTCCAGAATTTTACCCACTGGAAACGCTCGAGCTATGATCCAATTACTGATGCAGCATTACAATCATTTGCCAATTCCAGGTAAGATTGTTTCACGTTAAAAGCAATCTATTTGGCATATCGACAAAGTCATACACATTCGGAAGAATATACTTTGTAGTGTGCAGAAGTTACAAAAAATAGTATTAAGGCTGCGAAGGAACAAATTAAATGATATAATAAATCACACGACAATCACCAACAATGCAAGTTTACCGTTTTAATTAACGCCATTGGTTGATTGATTAAGGCGAGTAATACTGTACATCAGAAGATAAGATTTTCAGGACTTGTAGGACTTAAGCAAACTTTAAGGATTTTGATGAATTGGTACAGTTACGAACAAGCGAGAACTTTCAAACTTCCGGATATAATTTTGCTTGAGTTATTAATCGTAGAAACTTGTTAACTGTACAAATCGCAGATGTCCAAACGTACTTCAAATGTAGTTAATTTCCTTTGGAAGAAATTTAGTTCCCATCCCTGTTAGCATGATGAGTATTTGCAAACGAAGACTTTCAGTTTGAGTATTCATTACAAATATACAAATCACATCCCCCCGCAATCAATCAAGATGATACAATTCTTTTCAGATGCGCTTCCAAGGGAGACGAAATACACATACTTTGTCAACCGTCTACTCGAACCTTAATCAATCTTAAATCTCTGACAGGCTCAGAATCGAATGTGGACCTCCAGAATAAAGGGAGCTAAGCTTAACAACTGTAATGCCAAGGAAAAGGACGTTTGTTGATGCATATCAGTCGTTGTGCTGTCAGCAGATAAAATCTGAGTTCCTATAAGTAAGGAAATTATCTGATAAATTATTATTTCTGGGATCTGTGGGTGTATGGGTAACATTATTGGTTTAGGACGTGTGCAGATGTCAAGGTCTCTGATGGAACGTCCTGTGTATTATATAGTGAATCTCAACAAATCAAAATTTAATCCACAGTCAAGAAAATACACTTGGGGACAATAACGTGTAAGTCAGGTTACAAGAAGAAGGAGGTATCAACACAAACATAGATATTTACGGCGTCATTTCTAAAGGGCATCTTCATAACCTCTGCAAATAATTGTCTTAGGATTGCGGATCCCAGGATCAATTCCTGGGCGACCCACGGGATTTATTTGAATCGCGTGTATTGAATTCCTGTGGCTCAAAGTCTTGTGTTTGATTCATCCGTTTCATTCCCGTAGTTCACACAGCACACACCGCATTCCTTTCTGCTATAGTGATAAGAAGTTTACTTCTCCCTCACGGGAGAGTCAACCTTACGAAGGTTGCATTACGTTGTATTTACAGGAAGTAATTGTGATTTTTCTTCAATCAAACCAAACCAAGCACCATGATGAAACAGCCCCGAAGGGCCATGGCCTTCCAAGCGACCACTGCCCAGTCCGAAGGCCAACAGATTATGAAGTGTCGTGTGGTGAGCACGACGGATCCGCTCGGCCGTTATGCTTGGCTTTCTAGACCGGGGGCGCTATCTCACCGTCAGATAGCTCCTCAATTGTAATCACGTAGAATGAGTGGACCTCGAACCACCCCTATGATGCAGGTAAAAATCCCTGATCTGGCCGGGAATCAAACCCGGGGCCACCGGGTAAGAGGCAGTCACGCTAATCCCACACCGCGGGGCCGGCGATTTTTCTTCAACACCTATAGTAATTACTAGGAAGAGGCGAAGAACACAGATTTTTAGATACTCAGAGGTCAGAAATAGCTCATTACTCAGTGTCTATTACGGCAGAAACAAGTGAGTTTGTATTTCTAAATGAGATGGAACTTACCTCCGGAATCTGAACAGTGCGACAAACCTGCTGGGTGAATACAATCACATCGATATGCAACACAATACAGTGCAAGTTTCAATACACCTTATACTGCAGAAGGAACTTCTGTTTTCTTGAGCAAGATGAACAGTTTCTTAAAAAACTTTGGTAAATCTTCCCAAATTGTATTGAAGAGAAGACTTAATTTACCTCAAGCTATGTTATTGTTATTTCCGTGGAAATAAATTTCGTGCTTCTACCATAAAATGAATCACCAAACGGAAGTCATTTCAATACGAAATACCTGTATACATACATACATACATACATACATACATACATACATACATACATACATACATACATACATACATACATACATACATACGTGCATTACCATTATAGACCGTTACGCCTTCCAGCATTCAGTCTGCAAGCCTCTGTGAATTTACTGGGAGAACAGATAACCTAAATACTTGAAATTATCTACCTGTTCCAACTTTGTATCACCCATCTGACATTCAATTCTGTTGAATTCCTTACCTACTGACATGAAGTTAGTCTTCAAACGGCTAATTTTCATACCATACTCATTGGACCTATTTTAAGTTCCAAGATATTAGACTGCAGGCTTTCGGGACAATCTGCCATTAAGACCAAGTCGTCAGCATAGGCCAGACTGCTTACTACATTTCCACCTAACTGAATCGCTCCTTGCCACTTTATATCTTTCAACAGATGATCCATGTAAACGACTAACAGCAAATGCCTTTTCTAACCCCTGTAAAGTGCCCAGAACGAAGAAATTATTCTACCATCAATTCTCACTGCAGCCCAATTGCCTTTGATTGATTTTAATAATGTGCCCTTAATTCCATAGTCCCCCAGTATGGCTAACACCTTTTTCTCTCGGTACCCTGTCATATGCTTTCTCTAGATCTACGAAACATAAACACAACTGTCTATTCCTCTCGTAGCATTTTTCAGCTACTTGGCGCATACTGAAAATCTGACCCTGACAACCCCTCTATGACCTAAAACCACACTGGTTTTCATCCAACTTCCTCTCAACCACTGATCGCACCCTCCCTTCCAAGATCTCGATAGTTGTTGCAATCCTTGCTGTTCCCTTGCTTATAGATAGGTGCAATTACTGCTTTTGTCCAATCTAAAGGTACCTTACCAACACTCCATGCTAATCGTACTACTCTATGAGCTTAGTGCGAAATAAGAAATATGTGGTGGAGGGGAGAGAAGGAACATAGGGCTTAACTACTAGTGTTTATTTCAAGCAGTATCCGGCGAAGTCAGGGGGTATAAAATTCCCCTCTAATTTCATTAGCCCCCCCACCAAAAAAAATTTAAATTGTAGATTTTTTGTTTGAATTTTGTAGTTGTAAAGAGAATGATAAACATTAGAACGTTATTCCAATCAGCTGAGAAGCTTATGAGAGACTGTCGCTTTCTTAAGAAAGGCCAGGCGAGGCGCAATTTGTCCTGATTTATTGCTATATTAGTAGAACCTTCCTCTACCAGGGATAAGTGTTGACTGAACAAATTTCTCAGTTTGTTCGCTCCTTAAGTGAATATTGTCCTATTGGCTACCTATCGGAAACACACCCTCTCAAAGAAGTACAGGAGTGGTGTAAGCTCGAGCAATGACAAAGGAGGGGAGCTTCAAGTAATTTACATTTATGCCCGGGTTTCAGATGGACTTGTCGGAGTGAAACATGAATAATAGGCTGCAGGTCCGGATTGCCACTGCTGCATTGTTTTATTGCTCGAGGTCTGGCAATCATTTGAATTATTGCTGATGTTTTTATGAAAATATGTACAGTAAAAGTCATTAATTTCAGTAATAAATTATATGTGTTCTAAACTTTCCTCATAATTTTATAATGAAAGAATCCCCCCGAGCAATTTTAGGGGGGGGGGGAACTTTGAGATAAAATCATCAGTGGGCGGGAAATCCCTCCCCCCCCCCCACGATTTCGCACCCTGCGTATGAAGCCATTTCATCCCTGCCTGCCGACTATACGATTTCAGGTCTAATTTCATCTAATCCTGCTGCTTTATGACAATGAAGTTTATTTACCATCCTGTCCACTTCCTCAAGTGTAATTTCACCAACATCATTTTCCTAACCGACTTCCTGAATTCGAGGTCGCTTAATATATAGTCTATTGTGAATCTGGTTCATGCCTAACAGAAACTTTGTTGCGGGCAATAGTATTCCTGATGAACAGTAGGTAAGGGAGGATGGCGTCTCTCGTGAAAAGTAAACTTCTTATTTCTATAGCAGAAAGGAATGTGGTGTGTGTTGTGTGAACTGCGGGAATGAAACAGATGGTACAGACACAAGCCTTTGAGCCACTAGAATTCAATACACGCGATTCTGTTTCTATTAGTTTTCAACATTACATCACTGCCGTAGGTAGATGCAGAGTGCGTTGTTGTCCCATAAGCTCTGTACTCTGACCGGCCAACCGAGCAGAGGAGAGGTGGTCACGGCTCTCTACCGCGGCTCTACGCCTCTGCATTCGGGAGACGGGCCTGGGGCACAGTGCTGCATTTCTCGCCTGGCCTCGCCCGTCGGCTGTCCTGAGAATGGTTTTCCGTGGTTTTCCATTCTCCTGCACTAAGGCGAATGCCGGGACAGTTCGTAGTATAGGCCACGGCCGCCTACCCCCTCACCTTCTCCGCACATCTCCTTCACCGTAACAAATCTCCCGGCCTGAGAGACGGCGTCACCGTCTAAGAGGCCCGCCTCCCCCTTCAGGGGAGGAATGAAAACGAGAATAGTAGTAGTAGCATCACTCCGTCCCAAACTAAGAATGTACAGTAACTTGCATACGAAATTTATGTTAGACGATGTGGAGATCGACAAGCTATCTCGAGAGAGTCATACTCTATAGCACTTTCATTGCGTAAATTCCCCTTAAACATATATTTCTCGTTGTTGAGGAGGTATGTTACTAACATTGTCAGTTTCCATAGCTCAAAACTGAAGCGGTGATCCGATAAAACAATTTTACATACTACATTTCCTACTAATAATTTTGAGAGAGGATACAGTAGTTTAATCTGAACTCCGTCGATTAACTCTACAAAGTGATATTTGTACCTGTGCCACGCTGTCAATTGTTTGCAGTCACGTGTAATTGCACAGGTTGACTGTATTTTGAGCTACAGGGCTTGTTGTGAACCTCATTTAAATAAGTACGTGTCGCTGCATTCTGGAAACATGAATGAAGTGAAGCAGGTGAGAAACAGCCGTGCTACGAAACCAATAATTGATGTATCGTTTAGCAGAGTCATATGCTGCATTAAAAAGTCAGTTTTCGTATTCTTGTGTAGTAGCCTTGAATTCAGGCCACCATCAAACTGTTGGACTGTTGAGTAAAAAGCATTTTCATTCAATGTCTCGTATCCATATGAACAATATGAACAATATATATGGCAGCAAAACAGTTGTGATGATATATTGCATAGACTAGGACGTCGGAATCTTCGACCCCGTACACATAAGTAAATTTATAAATATAAGTTTTCATAGATTTAATGTGCTATAGGGGATAGGAATATCTGGACTTCATCATTGATACCTCTGTCAGAACTGGTAGCATGCAGCACCCGAAAAGATAAAATTAAAGATGACATGACTCTTCTATATGACATACCTTCGTAGCCAAACTGTTAAAATCGCTCCATGAAGAACTCCACTTAGGGATTTCACTAATGATTTCTGGCACAGAATATATGTTATTTTGAGTGAATTTCTTCTCTGGGTTTCTTCAGATTCTTCTTCTTCCTCTTAATCTCTTTACCCTCCAGGGTTGGATTTTCCCTCAGACTCAGCGAGCTATCCCACCTCTACCGCCTCAAGGGCAGTATCCTGGAGCGTGAGACATTGGGTCGGGCGATACAACTAAGGAGTATGACCAGTACCTCACCCAGGCGGCGTCACCTGCTATGCTGAACAGGAGCCTTTCGGGGGGATGGGAATATTGGAAGGGATAGACAAAGAAGAGGGAAGGAAGCGGCCGTGGTTTTAAGTTAGGTACCATCCCAGCATTTGCCTGGAGAAGTGGGAAACCACGGAAAACCACTTCCAAGTTGGCTGAGGTGGGAATCGAACCCATCCCTACTGACTTGACCTCCCGAGGCTGAATGGACCCCGTTCCAGCCCTCGTACCACTTTTCAAATTTCGTGGCAGAGCCGGGAAGTATACCCGGGCCTCCTGGGGTGGCGCTAATCACACTAACCACTACACCACAAAGGCGGACTTCTGCAGATTCACATCTGGAAAATGTTGTGAAAATGTCCATTGAAAGTCCTGAGGGAACAATCATAAATCAGGATTTTAAATGTTTACAGCTTCTCACAATACTACGTATCCACAATCAAACAGATTACCACACAGCATCCACTCTCAGATGTATACTAGAGGAAATTGTTGTGATATTATCTAGTCGAATTGAGGCTCCAATCGTGTATTCATTTTAATTTTAAAAATAATTACAAATACACTGCAACTTATATCCCACAACAACACAGATTGTCACACAACTTTAACACCCACAAGTAAGCAAATATCTATTAAAGAACCAATCAATCTACACACTTCGGAATATTTTACATTTATCATGGTTATAACCAAGTTGTAATCTATAATTAATAAATTCACACTGTTACAGAATCGTTAATTATGTTTTGTGTTTTTACTACAGTAGTTGCTGTACGTCGCAATGACACAGGCAGGTCTTGTGGCAACGACGGGACAGGAAAGGGCTAGGAGTGGGAAGGAAGCGTTCGTGGCCTTAATTAATGTACAGCCCCAGTATTTTTCTGGTGTGAAAGTCGGAAAGCACGGAAAACCATCTTCAGGGCAGCCGACAGTGGGGTTCGAACCCACTCTCTCCCAAATACCGGATATTGGCCGCATTTAAGCGACTGCAGCCATCGAGATCGGCAATTATGTTTTGTACTTGTCTATTTATGGAGTATAAATTTACGAGTAACACGCCACATTTGTTTCTGAATTAAGATCCAGAAGTAAAGTTGTCTCCAACTCATAATTACTGAGAGAGCAACACTGCGAAAGCAAAATAAGGTGCTTTTACGTATTTATTGACACAGTAGTTGATAGTGTTTGGAATTATACACTCTGATACCATGTTTCCATATCTTCAATATTAGAGTACAACCACAAATAATTTGGGAAAATAAATGACGTCATACAAACTCAATACAAGTACAGTTGTTATAAAGGGTGTGCTATATACGCGCTTTGATCATCAGTACACAGTTGTACTTTTAAACGCAGGCGGCGAGCACCTTACTTTGATCGATAGTTCCACGCTTAATCATGTAATTTTACAATAATCCTAGGTGGCTGACTGAATACTTAACGCTTCGATACATCATATAAGTATATATTCAAAGGGGGAAACGGTCAGGTAATTTGGCCGGTCATACAGTAGATACAGTTGACCAGTTTTTAAAGCATGTCCAGTAATGCGAGAAGCATGTGGGAGGATATTGTTCTAGCGGCGCATTTCAGCTATAGGAAAAGCAGTAGAACAAGATTGACAAAATTTCTGACGTTCCTAGCGCTAAATTTACCTACACACACTAAAATTGTAACTTTCAGCATCCAAGACCATAAATTCAAACTTTAAGCCTGGGCGTGCGTTATGGACTAGCAGATTGTGGACGATATTGCTTCCCAGTATCGCATCATATTCATTGACGACCATTAGGAAAACAGGACCTGTTCTCGTCACTAAATTTATATTTCTCACGACACCACAGCGACATTCACACCGTGATTCCAGGCGTTGCTCAGCTTAATGTAAGAGGTGAACGCATTATGAGCGATATTGCTTCAAAGGACTACGTCAAACGATCATTACATGCACGAAAACTGATTATCTTTTCATCAGAAAATACTAAAGTGTCATTGGTTAAAAACCATGCTTTTTATTCCGGATTATTAAGCGTAGGAAATTCCTGTCAGTCAAATATGATTTATATTTTGAATGTCTTAAATTCTTCTTTGTATTATAAATTTACATCAACAAACGGATAAGATTTTCCCATTTTCAAACGAAACAAGATAAATTCTCGCGATACCGCTATTGTATAAGCGGATGTTGAAGTGTAAGTAGAAATCTAACTACAGTAGAGGCCCCATAATGGCTCTGATCTGCGCTGTGGAAGTCGTACGATCCATCGCTGATACTTATTTTTGTTAGTTTCTTATGACCTTAACTTCAGTTCCTTGTAAGCTATTTCAGCATTCGTTATTAATTTTTTCTTTATTTCTGAAGTGTTTATACATATGTTTAACTCGTCACCCGCCTAAAATACATTCAGTCGTAACCTTTAGAAAATCCAAAATCATTATATTAGTGTAAGTAATACATATTATTTTATTTTTTTATTGTCAAGTCTGTACAGAGGTCTCCTCCACATTCAACAGACACTATGCATGATCCGAATAACTAAATGGCTGCATGAATGAATGAATGAATGAATGAATGAATGAATGAATGAATGAATGAATGAATGAATGAATGAATGAATGAATGAATGAATGGTTGTGTGGCTGAATTGTATTCTTGCATGCATGAATCTGAATAATCACTTCTCTCCCAGTCACGGATAACCACCAACTAAGGAGAGAGCATTCCTATTTGAATGAGTCGATGGATGAATGTATGGATGGATTTATGAATTAATTAATGGATGAATTAAATGCACTCGGCCTGTAGCTACGAACCACCAGCAGCTACGGAGAGACTATTCCATTCACAGTGAATGAAAGTCATTCATTAATGCATGAAAAGAAATGAAAAATCTTCACTCCCAGTAATGGATAGCCTGTAACTGCGGAGAGAGTCCTCATTACTGAATATACGAATGAATGAATGAATGAATGAATGAATGAATGTTTTCATCCTACTGCTACTACTGTAAGCAACACCTTCACCATCTTTTCATATATTTTTTTGTGTAAATAGCCTGTATTTTATATTGCGTCCATGGTGGTGTGTAGTGATATCTGCAACTACCATTTCTTATGATTACAATAAGATACTAAACTATCATTAAAATACACTAGCAGGGAGAGAGCACACTAAGAATTTTCACCGAAAAATCACAATGGTAACATCCTTTTCCTTGGTTCTGTTTCAGAAAACGTTAAAATTCCCGTATATCTGAAGCAATAGAAAGCTTATCGTTATCACTGCATTGTGGTTTCAAATCAGATGGTAAATATTGTTTTCATAAAGTTCATACATGCTATATTAAATACGGCAATAGTTGCGACAACATTTAAAGTGTCACTTCAAATAGAGGAGAATGATATAATGTTCTTGGTTATGATTCGTTTCAAAAGAAAACAATGAAAACCATAAAGATATGCAAAGAAAGAAAAGAATGTACGAGTGTTCCTGGAAAGGATAAACTGACTCATTTTACACACATCCCTCTGTACTAAAAATCATATCACCCCTTAAAACTCTGACTGAATTCTTCATGAAGCTACAGCGTGCCACGTAAAAACGGAATGGGATATCATCAGTATTTTCTTCTCAGAATAGGTAGTGTTAATTCATTAGATTCTTTAAAATGTGCCAAATGACACAACTTGTACACGAAACACAAACAGAAACTGAAAGAAAATTATATAAACTGTACGTTGCAGTATTTTTGTACTTTCGTCGCTACTTGAAACACTCACTGAATTTGAAAGCTAAACTGAGAGAATATACGTAGAATATTACCAGTACTAAACCACATAGATTCTGCCAACAAGTCACTCTATGATATCTGAGTTAACGTGCATATGTATGGATATAAGTCTTCTATGTACAATCATCTGTATTTAATACAGCATGTATGAACTTCATGAAAACAATATTTACCACCTGACTTCAGACCGACAATGCAATTATAACGATAAGGTTTCTATTGCTTCAGACACCCTGAAATTTTAACATTTTCTAACACAGAACTAAGGATAAAGATGTGTATGCCAAATAGTTTCTTACTGATGATAGCAATGTCGTGTTCAATAGTCCATTAAATACAGATTGTCCCAAGCACAAGATATCTAGAATATTGTCCCCAGAAAGTTCATCAACGTGCCAGTATAGATCTAACGATACTGGTCTTTCATACTGAAATACTCAGGAATATAATCTGTCTGTTCTTGAATTTTATCGCATAATCTCCAGCAAACCAGTTGCGTAGCGAGCCAGCCACTCTTCCGTAGTTGATGGAGAGAAGGGTCTCATTTAAGCAAGATACACAGCAGGATCTGACTTTTTATTTAAGAATCACATCATGAGAGCTTGGTGAGTTTAGAAAATTATCATTTTGCAAAATATGGTATTTACGTTGCATGAAAGAAATTACATCCTGCAGCGTACTTTTTTACGTATTCATACCAAAATATTGTGACCTTATCGGTCATGTACATATTTATTTATTAATTATTTGGCAGTGAAGGACCTTGGTAAAGCTCCCTCGTACTTGTTACAAAATGTTGCATTAGGTTGCACATGCTTACACAACCTTTGTAACCTGCTAAACACCACTCCGTCTTAACTAAAAGGATACACAGATAGAGAGAGAGGGAAGAAAATCTCAAGCCAGAAAAATCGATAATGATACCGTCACCCGTTAAAAAAATGGCCGAACACGATGTTGCCAGCTCGCGAATCGCATTATTATGATGAGATTTCGAGACATGCATAATATTTAATATGGGAAACCTCGGGATGTGATATGATTTAATTATAGACATCTGCCAAAATTCTAATTCTTTATAATATATTAACGTGTGGAAGAATACGCAATCGTTGCATTATATAACACGCTAAGCGTCCCTTGTACGCAGCACCGTCATGGAAGACATTGTTGGGGCATTATTTTGATAATTAATTTTAAATAAATGGCCGAACATTTCAGGTTCCGCACATAACCAGACTACTTAAGAATCTGAGTCACACGTTTGAGTGTATTACCGATGTCATACGACACGTGGAACTATTAATTTAAAAAAGTAGTGGGGACTATCCATTGTCTCTTGCATGGAAGGGGGAAAGTTTATAAAAGGAATCAGATGATGACAACAGTATCCACTTCACGCGAAGGATCCAAAGCAGAACCACGTTTTGATGGTGTTCTGTTCTATTTAGTGTTTCAGACTGTAAATGTACAGTTTATATCTTCGAGAATATTGTAATTGTCTACAAACAATAGTATTTAAAAACAGGTTGAAGTTATGTGATCGCAAGAACGGTATAATTGTAACTTTTTAAATGATACAACAAGTATTAATTTCATTATAGTGCAATTAATTGTATTTTGTGTGTTAAAGTGACGCAACAAGTCTTAATCTCATAAAAACTCTTATAAGTGTAGAAGATAACCATTGGAATATGAACGAGCTCAGCGGGAGTAGCAACGGACATGAACCCGTGACCAACGTCAACACCATGGAAGCTTAAAAGGAAAGAATGAGGGTCTTACCCGGGACCCGAACCTTGGATTGTTACGACATGATGATAAGTACTAAAATGAAATAATTTTTTAATAAATGCGCGGTTATTCATTATGCAGATCACGTAAATTAGGTTAGACATGTAAATTGCATGTATTTTTTTTAATTAGAAAGAGAACTTGTGAGTGGTCTTCATATTCATTTATGTTCATTTCATGGAATTTATAGTCTACTCCATGGGCTTAAATATATATATATATATAATTAACGTAATGCATGTATTTGACGTGATGATAAAATATTAGTTAGTCAGAGTGCTTAGATTAGGTAAATGTAATAGATAGTGGATTTGTTTTTGGCACTGAGCCAAGCCGTAATTTTGTATAATTTATTTACGTGATATCCAAGCTTATTATGATAATGCATGGGGTGATTATGCTTGTAAAATGGATTATCGACTGTTAACATTAGGATAGCAAGGCACTCTTATTTTCATGTAATTCGCATGATGATATATTTGTAGATGGCTGTATTAATTATATGCGTAGCTTGTGACATGCCTAGACATCGAACAGACGCCCTCCTATTGAGATTAGAGTTTTCCTTTTATGTGAAATATTTTCCCTTTCTATATATGCGAAAAACGTTATGGATATGTTTAGAATCCATATTTGATTTTATTGATTTGATTTTAAAACGTAGGAAAAACCTAGGCTGTATTCTGTAATCGGATGGAATCGAAGCCGGTCATTCTGAGTTGATGGATGTGAATATAAGAAAATGAACACTGGATTGATATTGTATTATAGA
The DNA here is from genome assembly GCF_040414725.1 of Anabrus simplex. Lineage (NCBI taxonomy): Eukaryota > Metazoa > Arthropoda > Insecta > Orthoptera > Tettigoniidae > Anabrus > Anabrus simplex. The sequence continues at coordinate 432,316,574 of NC_090266.1, read as the reverse complement.
ATTATGGCAGGACAGTGAATTTATAAGCCAGTGGAGCTTTGGAAATATGATATGAGAATATATAATGAAATAAGATTATTTAACAAATATGTGTTCCAAGGGAAACGATTTGCTTTCACCTTGAGATGTTGAAAGGATATTTCTGCCACACTGGGCCATTATTTGCCCGGGCTTTGACGTCCAGAGATTTACGATGAGGGGAGGGTGAAGAAGGCTTGCCCCTTTTAAAGGATTACTGTATGCTGTATTGTTCGAGCTATTCCACTTAGAATGAAGGCCGTGCGACACCGATTATTGTTGAAAGGGTTCTTTGACTTTTTCATGTATGATCTTATAATAATATTTAACTAACTGGAACGCCAGTATTATCATTTATTTGTTGACCATATGATTAATTAAGAAAGGCAGTTTTATTAGTCCCGTTTGTCGATGCCATCTTGGATATCATCGGTTCGAGTTCTAAGGCAACCATGGATTTTTGTTGTCACATTTTTTTTATATACAGCCAATTGCATGTGTATATTGTTATTGTTTATTTTCATACTGTGTACATATTTTCTTTTTTTTAATACATTCTTTTAGTCGTGTTTCACTCTTTATGTGGATATAAAATAGAGTTTTATTTTCGTAATTTTTGTCATTGGATTCATTGGGATGTGGGTTCGATTTCTGGACCCGACATCAGTCATTTTATTTTGATTAGGATTATATCGACTAGCATTCATTTATTCTTTGTTTATTTTTGTAATATAATTAATTTAGCTAGATGACCACTTCAAGTTATCTTCAATTTATTTTGTTGTATAAATAATTGCTTCTTCTGATAGTGAAGAAAGTTCGTAATGATAACCGTCGCATTTATAAGGATATTTCTGATTTTTTTTATTTGAAAAGTATGTTATACAAATTATGATGTAATATTTATCATCATGTCGGGAAGAAGAAAGAAGTAAAGGAGAAAAAAAAATTTTTTTGACACTTTACAATTTGTATTTTGTCCGTTGGACATTGCATATTCAACATTGATATACTATAAATATTCAGGATCAACCTTTAATTAATTTGATTTATCAAGGCTCAATAAATAGGTATTTAAATTTTTGTCTGCCTGTCATTTTGCCGAATAACATTGTATCCTAGGTTTCCTTCCGTTCATTTATGCCTTTAAGCTAGTTATGTGTTATTTTCTTTGATCTTCTGCCGCGAACGCACCATGGCCTTGGGAGGTCGGTGGTTTGATTCTATGGAACGGAAGGGTGCAGTAGACCCTTGCACGGTCGGAAGAGCATTTGCTCACCCATCATTCTGAATTTTTTTTGTTCCTTCCTGATGAGGTGGCATTTGACTCTAGACTAAAAAGGTCCCTTTCCATCAGGCGCTTTGGCGTATGGTGCTATATGGCGGTATCCCGATTTTTTTTAGGGATTATCATGCAGTCATTTGGTTCTATTCGGCAAATGGCGTGGGGTGGAAAGGTTGCAATATATGATCGTAGATTTCCTTTTTTTTTTTTCGAAATTAGATTCTGGTACATATGCATCATACATGTAACATTATGGACATGGTTATCTTGCCACAATAATTTCAAAATGATTAAGCACTTGTTCTTTATGAGGTAATTATGCATTTGTGTAAAAATTTGTATAGAAAACGTGCTTATGTATATCGATGTCTTTCTTATAAAACCTCTTATATTCCAGTGCTCTTCCTCTTCATTATATTCCTTAAGACTGCTCGCGCCTTACAGCGACATATTTATATGCAGTCCATCAGAATAATTTTCATTGTGTATATTTTCCCATGCTAATGTTTAAATAAAAATGCACCTTGCAATACCGTATTGTAGGGATGTTTTATGCATGGCGAATTTCCGTACACCTACAGTAAAATGTATTAAGGTTCACATATTTGACTATTCCAATCCAAGACATTCTTTTCCTACCCTCTCTGAATCTATTTGCCATTATCTACTGATAAATTGCACACAACTTAGTAATTTAATGTACTTCTTGTCAACCAACTCTCATCTTCATATGAGGGTGGGGTCGATTGACTAAGGTTCCTCGGGATTATAATTTGTGATTCCATACATCCGAAAGGAAAAAAAATTTAAAAAATATCACTTGAAGTGTACCGAATTTTACCATTCAAGTGCATTCGGGAAGGGAAAAATACAGAGTCATGGGATGATCACATCAAGGGAGAAAATCCTGCGCAAGAAGCAAATGCTCCAGACTTTGCTGGAAGTAATGTTTCTAATGACGTCAGTATCCATACCAATGACATGTAAGCTGTCGTTCAGCTTCCATGTGAAGAATTTGTCTTTCTATTATGAAAGTAAGTTGAACTTTATCCGCCTTACAATACGCGACTCACGAGACAAGGCAGGCGATTGTTTCATATAGCATGAGTGTGTAGCCAAAATGAGTCAGGCACAATGTGTATGTATGCATGTATGTTCCTTCCTCGAAAGAATATGATAAAAAGAATGAAATTTTATTTCATTATGATAACTGCTCTGGTCAGAATAAAAATGAGTTTATTGCAGCCTTGCTCCCGTTTGCATTTCTGGAAAATTATCATTCATAAATTCGTAATAACAGACCATACACAAATGAGATCAGATGGCATGCACTCCACTATAGAAAGGGAAAAATTCTGTCATCTGTAAAATAATCTCATCCTCCTTATTCGAAAAAAAATGGAAACAGAATAATTTCTTTATCAGTTAAGCAAAGTTTCATTGAACATTGTGCATAATAAAATATCATTCTTGGACACAGTTTCAATCTTGAATGTAAGACGTAATCAATAATGTAAACCTCATGCTCTTTATACCATGATAACGGGTTCAAACCTGACGGTGGTAATAGAATTTTTGAAGGGCAAGTAAAAACTAATTCTACAATTCCCGTCGTACGATATCGACACAATTAAGTAAATACCAGCCATAGATCGCCCACCAGCAGAGTTTCGGTACTTTGCCGTCCCGTGGAGTAAAATGAAACGTCCAAATTGGCATACACATCGCCTAAATATCGTGAAAAAAATGTCTGCAACACGGTAGCTGAGAATATATTATTATCTTACAGAAGTCGTACACACATTTCGGGAAACTAAAAGTTGATGTGTTTCTCTTTGAAAAAGATATTTGATCCCTAAATATCACCACTGCTCTTTTTGGAATTACATAAATTATTTAAAGCTCCTAAGTTTGTTCAAGGTATGCTCGTTTATATTTTCCTTTAATTTGAGGTTGAATATCTTCAAAAATGTTGAACTGTTTATTTTTGCATAAGTCGTGGGTTTCGGTAATGTATTTTCTGTTATTGGAAATCTTACTTTCTTATTTATATGTGGAAGTAATTGTCAGTAATTATAAAGGCTATAAATTTTATACGTCTTCTGGAAATCACAGCAGGTATTACCTTCTTTAATAGTAGTCAATATTCTTTTCTCAGGTAATATCTATTACCAGGAACACACAGACTTTTGTATCAAATAACTGGCGCAGCACCAGGACATCTTCAGAAAAATGTATTCTTGTCACAATTACATTCTTCATGATCAGCTTAAAAACAATGTGGCACATGCATTGTATCCGAAAATCAATCTCCTTAAAACATTTCCTGAATTATAGCATAGAGACTGAATACTTAAATGCTCTTATCTCGAAGCAAATATGTTAAGAAGTCTCAGGTTTGAACAATGGCTGTCAGATTCATATTCTAAGCATAGAGAAGACATTAGAAGTTACCGTTTATTCTTCGTTTCTGGGGTCATCTGATGGTAGTGAGGAAGAGGTTACAGTATGTATTGAACCAGTACTGTGCCAATTAATTGCTCTAGGAGTAATTTGGTAAAGTCGATTTGCATGCGATTACCAGTAATGAAATTAAATACAACACATAAAGTTATAAAATGTCAAAGAAATACGGTGTTGTGCAAAGACGAAACGGTCACGATCATGATGGCAGTGCATATGACAAAATATAGTTCGAATTGTTAACCCTAACACTATATAAAAATTTACAAATGAAGAGACATTTCTAGAGAGTGGACGCAGTCAATCAAGGAGCAAGCCACGTCATATAAGATTGATAATCATGTACGAAGTACAGTCATTAAGTTCTGAGACTTGACGCCTGGAGGATAGGCACCCACATGACCCTGTATGTTGCACACGATGCCGCATTACACGGCGAAAAACCTGCACAGAACCACATTCACTCTCAAAATAGTCGCCGTTGGCTATTAACCACTTAAGCAGAACCACACCCACCCTAAGAATAGTCGCCGTGGGCCTTTATGCACGTTTGCCAACGTTAGTATAGCTGCTGGAAGCACCGCTGAAAGCAGTTGGCAGGAAGGTCCCGTATGGCTTTTCTTGTGGCCGTCATGATATCTTCGGATGGCTGGAATCTGCGCCCACCTGGGAGTGCTTTCAGGCGAGGCAAGAGCAAAAAGTCGCATGGTGCGAGATCAGGTGAGTACGGAGGGTGTGGCAAAACTGTCACCTGTTGCCTTGCAAGTTCCTCTTGGACAAGGACAGAGCGATGTTCAGTCCTTGTAGCGGATTTTGTTTACCGTTGCACAGTCTGGGAGGAAATCCACGTGAACGATTCCATTTGAATCAAAAAAACCCGTTCCAGCATCATCTTGCATTATGACCTGTCTTGTCGTAGTGATGATCGCGTTTTCCAGATGGTGGATTATCGTTTCAGTTGCGGATCGTAAAGGAAACACCATGTTTTGCCTCCAGTTATTATCCGGTTGAGAAACGTCGGATCATCGTCAGCACTACTGATGTGGTCACCACAAATCGTCATGCGATCATAACGGTGGTCTTGCCACAGGATTCGCGACACACTCTGCTGCGTAACACGAGATATTTTAAGGTGATACGTCAGAATTTTGTGACTCTTATTGCTGCTGCGAGATCGTCTACTGATTGGGAGCGGTTAGCACGCACCAACGTTGCAAATTCTTGGATCTTGCTCCGTTCGAACTGTTTGTGGCCGACCAGTACGCACATCATCTTCCAAACTGTCCCGTCCTTGCACAAAACGTCGGTGCCACCTAAACAGAACACTGCAACTCAATTCGTCCTCACCGAAAACCAGCTGTATCATTTCAAACGTTTCGGCAGCGTTTTTGCGTAACTTCTGGCAGAACTTGATGTTTTCCCGTTGCTCAAACCGTGACATGTCAAAGTCCGACTGGCGCAACAACGACCGTACGTCTGCTTCCAGTGTATACACTCATCTGTCTCTTGCAAGGACGAGAGACTGACATGGTACCATACCACGGCGCCACTAATGCGGTATAGTGCACCACAGCGCCATCATGTGGTCAGTCTCAGAACTTAATGACCATGCTACGTAGAAGTAAAGAAAGAAGAACTCAGAATTTGCCTGGTGTGAAAATGGGAATCCACGGAAAAACCACCTTTAGGGCTAACGACAGTGGGGTTCGAACCCACTATCTCCCGAATACCGGATACTGGCCGCACTTAAGCGACTGCAGCTATCGAGGTCGGTACGCAAAAATGAAACCAATCTTTTTCCTTAAGCTAATTTTTATGGAACGACGTATAAAAATGAAAGAAAGTAAATGACCTAAAAACATAAAAGAAGAATTACAATTAGAATGATCAAGAATATATAGTGATACGGTTAATTGCTTAACTTAATCAAATTTTTTACCACGATAATTTGCAATTATTCCATTGTCTTCCTTTAATTATGAAATATAATGTGAAAAAGGAATATTAGTTCATTTCAAAAAGAAATTAATGTAACAAGCAACGAATATAACAATGATATGTCAATGATTGATCTCTTAAAATCAAATTAATTAATTAATTTTGGTTCTTCAAACAATTTTTTTCACATTCTTCTATTATCCATCATGTTTCGTCAATAAAGCATAGTAATTACGATATATTGAGATGTTATTCATAGCTTTCTGGAATACTATACAACTTAGAACTAAGATATAGCTTAATCTACTACTTCCGATTTTGAAGCGACACGTTAGGTGGAGATCTCAATCAATAGTGACAAATCGACGAGATATTTGATTACGTATCCGCGTCTTCTTGAATTCATGTAAAAAAAAATAACTACGATAATTACCCTGGGACAAGAGCTGGCTGAATTTTCTTATGCGCACGGCGCAGTACATAGGTGAAATAATGGCCTTTAAGTATTCGCTTCCCTCTTACCTGGAGGTCACGCGTTTGATTCCCAGCCAGCAGAACTTATCTTGTGGATTAAAGGTCAGCAGCGGGTCTCTCTCAACCTCATGGAACCAACTGAGACGCTCTCTTTCATGAGAGACAATGGACGCGATTGCGAAAGCCAAGAAATACGGCAGAGGATATCGGCACACTGACCACGTGGCTATCAAACTGGGCAACAATCGTCTAGGTCAGGTCAGAGGCATGTAACGGGCTGTGTGATTCACAGGTTTGTTTTTGCTTATTATAAAGAAATGAAGTATGATTTTACACAATACATTGATGGTCTATGACTTCGTTGGCGAGATGTAGTGTTTACAGTGCACTATGTCTTCTACTATGGGCTATATCAAATTTGTTACTTTCATTGACCTCACTCAGTCTCGTCCTTGGCTTTGACAATATAAACGTGACTGAGGTATGAGTGATGCTAGTAATACCATTCCTTATGCAGCCAGTCCCTGTTATGAATGGTGTGAAAATATCGATCATAGGGTCGGTTGGTGCATGCATTTCAGTGGGCTTGGCAGACTGATATGTAATAGCAACGGCTCGCTCGGTGAGGAAAGCAACGGGAAATACCTCACTCCTCATTTCCCTAGTACGCCTCTTCAGTGACGCCTAGGCTATTTATGACAGCTGTTAGCGGAGCTGCAGAGGATCAAATCAGCCTTCGGGCTGAATACCCAACATACATACAACACATTGATGGTCTCTGTTCTTCATCTCCAGACCATATCAGTTCATTAATACCCATTTTATAACAGGTTGAATGATTTCGATAATCATATTATTGTAATTATTATTATTATGACCATTAATTGACTTGTTACTTTGTTAATTGCTTTCGGTTTTGAAAGTGAAATGTAAGTACTAGGCATATAGAAAATTGATTAAACTATAGATTTTCTTTTTTTGCTATTTGCTTTACGTCGCACCGACACAGATAGGTCTTATGGCGACGATGGAACAGGAAAGGGCTAGGAGTGAGAAGGAAGTGGCCGTGGCCTTTATTAAGGTACAGCCGCGGCATTTGCCTGGTGTGAAAGTGGGAAACCACGGAAAACCATCTTCAGGGCTGCCGACAGTAGGGTTCAAACCCACTATCTCCCGAATACTTGATACTGGCCGCACTTAAGCGACTGAAGTTATTGAGCTCGGTGATTAATCTATAGAATCAGATAGAGAAATTATTAAATAATTTCGAAGTGCAACGGAGCTATAATCCATCTGTTGTCGTAAGGAAATCCAGTATTTGCTAGCATATTACGAAGTACAACAGCGCTATAATCTATCTATTGTCGTAAGTAATTAGTCCGGAATTTGCTGGCATATTTTGAGAGCGAGTTGTTTTATTTGCTTGTAATTTATATTCATATTTAGGAAACACTTCCAATTTCTCACACCCATGAGGAACGAAATGCACTCTAAACGTTTGAGTAGACAGCTTCATCAATTGCGCAATCACCCGGAGTAGATTGCTTTCTTCTCAGATCGTTACTTCCCTGTTGGCTGGGAAGTGACGTAAATTGTCACCGGAGTGTTTAAATATGTCAGCTGGTTCACCTGCACCTTATAATCGATCACGGGGTATACATCACTTTTATGGGAAGGTTTGAAGAATAAATCTTTGAAGTGGAACATTCGAGCCTCAGAGTGAAAGTGAAACGAAATATAGGAAGGGAAAGTGAGTACTCAGTCTATATTATAAAACGTTCTCATTGTAAATAAGGTATGATTTTACATACAATATATATTGATGGCTTCTTCTCTCTATCTCCAGTCCACATCAGGCCATTAATGCCCATTTTACATCGGGTTGACTAATTTCTGTAATCGTATTAAGGAAACAAGAAGGAGAATAATCTCCGTAAGCCAAAATAAAAAGAATATATAATCTATGATTTTAATGGAAAATAATTAATGTCAAACGTCACTTTCAGAGATGACTTCTTATAATATCATGCGGCAACTCACCGCTCATAGTTTTCAGTAACGCTGAAAATAGGGATTGGAATAACTTACCACGGGAGATGTTCAATAAATTCCCTATTTCTTTGTAAACATTTAAGAAAAGGCTAGGAAAACAGCAGATATGGAATATGTCACATGGGTGATTGCCCTGAATGCAGATCTTGATTGATTGATTGATTGATTGATTGATTGATTGATTGATTGATTGATTGATTGATTGATTGATTGATTGATTGATTGATTGATTGATTGATTGATTGATTGATTGATTGATTGATTGATTGATTGATTGATTGATTGATTGATTGATTGATCTTTGCACGGAACAGAGATATAACATTATGGGTGTTTGTTATTGCTTTAGGTATATCAATACAAAAAATTTGGGCACGTAATAATGAAGAACACCTATAGTCCCCAATTAAAATATAATATTACTATTAAGATTTTATACATATTTTAATAATGCCGAGTTGCACTGTAATTTTAAAATGTGCCCTCTTGCATATACTGTGTACAAATAGTTAAATAATAAATGTATAGGCAGTTCTGATTAGGATAAAGATGATGTCACCGAGTTCGATAGCTGCAGTCGCTTAAGTTCGGCCAGTATCCAGTATTCGGGAGATAGAGGTTCGAACCCCACTGTCGGCAGCCCTGAAAATGGTTTTCCGTGGGTTCCCATTTTCACACCAGGCAAATGCTGGGGCTGTACCTTAATTAAGGCCACGGTCGCTTCCTTCCTGCTCCTAGCCCTTTCCTGTCCCATCGTCGCCATAAGACCTATCTGTGTCGGTGCGACGTAAAACAAGTAGCAAAAAAAAAGATGATGTCTAATTCCATGTAGTTTGAAATGACGAGCACTTGGCATGCTGACGTTTCCTGCTCGTGTACATTGGTGACAATGCATCAAATATGGCAGGATATTATTCTGGACTAAAAGCTAGAATTTAGTCTCATAATCCGTTACCCTTGTCCGCATCTATGTTAAGCACATTAGTGAGTCAATTGTTGTGACGATGTTATACATATAATCCGTAATATAACCGTAATCCTTTGACATGTATCCCACTGACCACCGCCTAGAAGACTGCTCGATCAACGTGGACCAACGAACAATGGGGCTGTGTACTACTTATGAAAGAGTCCAGATTTAAAATTCGTAATAATTTCCGATATGTTTACATATGGTGACGACGGAAATATAGCTTGCGTCCAGTTAACATTCTTAAAAAGGAACTCTTATGCTGGGTAGACACCTTTCGCTAAGATAGCATCTTGTAGTGCCCACATACGCTAATCAGGTTTTGACCATGTCTTTGTAACAGGTTATAAGTATAGAGATTTTATCGTCCAAAAATATACACCTCATAGTGGGGCAAGGGTTACACAGTTCCTGTCCATGGATAACAACTCCCGTCAACTTTGAACTGCATTGACGGATGACTACCTGAAAAAACTGAAAATATTACTCGTTTGTATTTTCCGATTCGTCGTTCCAGTTTCAGCCCTATCGAGAATGCTTGGCACACACTCAAGTGTTGTATTTCAGGACGTTGGATACCTCCATAAACCATTTTTGGGTACCTCCATGCATAAGTGCGAATCCAATTAGTATTATTGGATAATATAGTTCTTAGCATCCAGCCCGCCGTACTGCTTGTACGTTGACTGGAGCGATCACAATTCATATTGACTCTTAATCACATTAATCATGCGTCGATTATATTCCCTAAGTAGTGTTGGACACACTGTTGTCTGTTATCACAAGATTGCCTTCTAACAATGTTTTCTTATGGACGTCTGAAGATATTTTCTTGAATGCCGCTGTTGGTGACACCTCACCTCAATAGCCTATACCATCCACCTGAGTATATTTCAAATTCAGTTCAACAATAAAATGCTACAGTAATTCCTGGGTCAAGTTTTTTTTCATTCTTGAACATTTACGGAATCTTCGAAATGCCACGTACTGGTAAAAGGCCTGAAGTCATTACTTAAATGTGTTCTGAATCTGTAATATTGAGGAAGTAAGTTGTTGCAGGTATCCTGTTTAGGAAATGAAGATGAACAGTACAGCATAGGAAGATGTTAATTATGTTCCATTGCCGATCATCAGGCTTGGCAGTTCTAGGGCTCTTAACGAACTCCTTTACTGTTGATTTCAGTATCATCCAGCTAAAACTAAACTACCTATGTTTTCTGAGGGTCAGAAGAACATCGGCAATAGTAATTTTTCATGTTGTTGTTCTTGTTTGGGCCATGAGTGCAGAGACTAGTTTTATGCAGCTCTACATGCCAGCCTATCCAGTGCCTTCACATTTCTACGTAAGCACTACATCCTACATCTACTCTGATCTCTTTGTCATATTCACATTGTCGTTCCAACCACCTACTCTTCCCTCAAAAACTAACTGAACAAGTTGGCGTGTCTTAAGACGTGTTCTATCATTCTATCTCTTCTTCTGCACAAATTTCGAAAAATCGTTCTCCTGTCAGCAATTCGATTCAGTACTTCGTCATTCGTGATTCCATCTATCCGCCTCACCTTCACCCTTCTTCTGTAATTCCGCATTCAGGAGCTCTTTTTTTCTTTCAACCTGAGCTGGTTATTGCCCATCCAGTTTCGTACAGTCCGGCTACATGGCTAAATGGTTAGCGTGCTGCCCTTTGGGAAGAAGGTCCTGGGTTCGATTCCCCGCTGGGTCGGGGATTTTAACCTCCATTGGTTAATTCCGATGGCTCGGGGGCTGGGTGTGTGTGTGATGTCTTTAGCATTAGAATCCATCATAGGTACGGCCCTATCCTCATAGACACGCAGATTGCCTATACGGCGTCAATTTGAAAGACCTGCACCAGGCGTCTTCGGAGGCCACACGCCATTATTATATAACTTTCATACAACGTCACGATCCAGACTTTTAATGTGATTGTTAGAAATTTATGAAGGGGCATGTAGTTGAATTTCCAAGAGTGTGAAAAATTAAGACAATCATTAACAACTATCAACTACAACTACACTAACATTCAATTGAGTGTGTCCTTTTTTTTCTCCCGAAGTAACTTTTCCTGGATATTTATACTGCATAGAAAGAGGCTGACTATTCCTACTGACAAATTTGCCTTTATGTTACTCATTTCAGTTATGTGATAATAAAGGTGACATCTCATCCTGTACCATCACATGCTTCACAGCTGTCTAGTTACTGATATACGTCAAACACCTCCAAAATTCAATTTGTCATTATGAATATCCCGGCGTAAAAGGACAGGAGAGATTACATAGGGAGGATTAATAAATAATTTTATAACAGGAACTTAGAGTAAACGTCTCAGTGTTAATGAGTCTCTTGACCCTAGAATAGCCTCACGTCCCTTTCTACTTCTCTTCCTTCTTCTTATTCTTCTTTTTTTGATCTGTTTACCCCCCACGGTGGGTTTTTCTCTCAGACTCAGCGAGGGATCCAACCTATATCACCTCAAGGGCAGCGTCCTGGAGCTTCAGACTCTGGGTCGGGGTTAGAACTGGGGAGGATGACCAGTACCTTGCCCAGGCGCCCTCATCGGCTATGCTGAACAGGGGCCTTGCGGGGGGATGGGAAGATTGGAAGGGATAGATAAGGAAGAGGGAAGGAAGCGGCCGTGGCCTCAAGTTAGGTACCATCCCGGAATTTGCGTGCTGGAAAAGAAGTGGGAAACCACGGAAAAAACTTCCAGGATGGCTGAGGTAGGAATCGAACCTACCTCTAGTCAGTTGACCTCCCTAGGCTGAGTGGACCCCGTTCCAGCCCTCGTACCACTTTTCAAATTTCGGGGCAGAGTCGGGAATCGCACCCGGGGCTCCGGGGGTGGCAGCTAATCATACTAACCACTACACCACAGAGGCGGACACACGTCCCTTTCTACTCTTGCGAAATCCTACAGCTGTACAATCTACCTTGAATTTGGAGGTGAATGTGCTAAGGTGTGAGCAGTCATAAGTCTAGATACGAAAACTGGTCTCCTGATCATGCTTAATTGATCCTTAATTGCTGGGCGATATATTGTAGAGACCTCAGTGCCTCATGTGATTCCTTAGCTGAAGCAACTTGGATAAACGCATTATTCATGCATAGTACAGCTAGAGTGCGTGATGCCAACATCATCCGGAGCATCCTGCAAGAGCACCAAGTGTAACGAATGGAGTGCCTATCCAGAAGTCCCAACTTGAATCCGACTGAAAAATCCCGGAAGCAACTGGAGCAACGCATCCGAGCGAGATATCACCACCTCAAATCCCACTAGCCCTTGAAGACGCCCTTTCGTAAGAGTGGGTACGTCTACACTTTTAACGGGAGATGCCTTGCCAGAAACATAAGAAAGAGTTGTAAGGCTGTTACCCATGCGAGGGGTGACAGTACACCGTATTAAGACGCTTAACTACACGTAGCTATTTTGGTTTACCAGGGACCACATTGCTCATCACACGTTAGGCAATGACGTCGCGTATTGACCGTGCAAATAATGCTCTTCCTTTCAATTCTTAATTATTATTATTAACAAATACATAGCAATTGGGAAATGTCCCGATGGCAATGATAACTTACAGTAGTGCGATAATAAGGTAATGTTAAGACATAATTACCGAATAACAATAATACTAACTACAACAAGACTACAACAAACAATTCCATGGAAATAAAATATGATAAGAAATACTACTAGTTTAACATTCTAAATCCAGCATCATTACATACAAATTTACACACAACATAAGCATTTCCACTGTTTCCAAAAAGATTTGTTTCAATTGCGCCAGAAGTCCTGTACATTTCGACACATACGCATATCATGGAATAGGGAACACATTTATTTTATGACTGCTGTATATAAAGACCAGAAGATATACGATAGGAACACAGGATGACGTTCACATACACTTGATTTCCATGGACCAATACTCTCTAATCAAACAAGACTCCGATTTTGTCACAAACCAACCGACGAAATTACGTGAATTCACATCAATATTGAAAAGCGTTATATATGAGTTTGAAGTCGTATTTCATGTGGAGTAATTGAATATTGCTTTATAGTATCCTCTCGAAAATTTGATTATGTGATCATTGCTCTTTCCCCACATTTCTGATAAACATGAAACTTAAAGTGGTAAACTTTTGGAGGCTGCGCTAATCATCGTAAATACAGAGCATTCAATCTCCCATGCCATACAATTCTTCACAAAGCTTGCCTGCATAATAATTCATTCGCACGGAAAGGAAGCAGGCTTATAGTTTTATGCAACTCTTGATGATATGATCTTATCAACGGACATAATTTCACGAACAACAGGAATGTGACTGATCTTGTTATAAACTCCAAATGCATTTGCTCGAGGCTCAAACCGGGTAAGGCGTAGTGGTTTCAGGATGTGTTCTGCGCGCGAGATATGTAAAAAGCACTTCTAAATTCATCACTGTATGTAGCTGTACACATCACTGTGGCTTCAGGAAGTGCTCTACATGCGTAATGTGCAAGAAGCTATTCTAAGTACAACACTGCACTGCAGCTTCAGGTGGTATGCATGCGTAAGTTGTTTTAAAATGTCGTACTTACAAGAAGCGAACGTTTTCACATTGGAAAAGGTGTAATGTACGTCAGCAAAATCATTTAGTCGTTCCTGAGTTACAAAAATACAATTTTCAACTTCATTTCTTTATTTTTGAAATAGGTTATTATTTCGACACTATATGTGCTCAAGGCCCTGCCAATAAGAATCAGAAAAAATTGTAGTTATCTTACAAACACCTGTACCAGGGTATAGCGGAAACACGTGACAAATTTTCGATGAGAAATACTGAATGCCTCTACTCAGTAATTTAAAGTTCCATCCGTCTGACAACCACCTTTATGCTCCGTTCGAACTCGGATAACTCATGTCTACTTCCGTGAAAAGCGGGTTGATACTAAACCTAAATGGCACGATCCTTTCGTCATAACAGGTATAGGATTGGGCATTTCAAAGCTGTCCCGTGGTGATGAAACCTCTTAATATCAACTATTGGTATCCCACGAATTTCGGCATTCATTGTACGATAAGTCACAGAGCTATATCCCAAAGATTCATGATGACTACAATTCCCGTTGATATTTTCAAAGTAGAATGAGCCATTAAAAACTATGTAACTGCGCCTGTTTTATTTATTTCCAACTTATTTTTAATATCCACTGCGAGGTACCTGGGCGAACACAAAGGGAGCCACATGTATCCCTCGGGATGTACTATTGGGCGCGTTACTCCCCGAAGACTATAAAAGAAGAAAGCGTCAGTGTAATGGCCTCAGTAGCTAAGTGACATTCGAGGAGTGCGTACTTTCCGCGAGGGTGTGATCAACAAAGTCCATTGTATCAGCGATAGAGGAGACTTAGTAACTATTTGTTTAAGTTCACCCGAGAAACATTTGCTCAGTTAATAGATATTTTAATACGAGTTCGCACTGTGCAATTATTTCCAGTTCGGCTAATGACGGCTAGCCGCTGTGAAGGACTAGATCGGAACCGGGGAAGTTTACCTTAATTTGCTAACTATCGTTTAACTGGACTAATGTCAATTGTATCCCTACATTGGTTACGAAAGTGAATTCGTGCCCGAACCAAGCGGTGGAGAGAATTGCGATTGACAACCGTTACCAACTTACAGGGACACATCTTCAGTAGGTGCCCGAAGACAGCAAACAATGACCCAGAAGGACCGAACCAGCAGACTTCGAGATTCGTCGACAGCAACGTTGTCATGAACTAAATTATACCCATGGAGCGGTTTCGAGGATGCCGAGGATACCGCTGATGGCAGACATGGAGATAAAGATAAGTTAAACTCTTTATATAAGCATGAAATATAGTGATCAGATTCACATTTGGGCCTTTCTTTAAACGTACAGTAAATAGTAATTGTAATGTGAGCGAGAGTGGCATTTGTTTCTGTTGCGGAGTTATCCGTGGAATGCAGAGGTGAAAGAAGGTGCGGGCTGGAATGGGTCTAACTACAAGTCCGAAAGATGAAATAAAATTTCAATAAAGATTATATTTTCAATAGACAACAAGATTTAACAAATGTTCACTAGGTGAAATAACAATAAAAGAAAAACACAGGTACAATGATAACTTTACAAGTGAAAGCACAAGTTTTAGGGGATCATAACAAGATCTGGGCTACGAGCCGTAAGTTTTATAATTTCTGAGCTCTCAGCTCACAACCACAATTTACCAAAGGGCAGAAAACCTCTAATTACATGGAGCACTTGCTCCCACCTAGTAATGTCAAGCCTCCTAGAGGCACCTTTCAAAATTACCAGAAAGAGCTGATCCGCTCTCAATCTTTCAAGCCTATTAAAGGCAATACCAGACTTTTACACATGATTGCCATCAAGGCACAACTTATAATGACACAGGGGTATCTAGTACCCAGCCTACTGGGTCTAAATAGAAAATTAACAGGTTAACTTAAATGGCCCTAAACGCAAAAAGAATGGAGGCGTGTACTTGTGCTCCTACATGAATACTTGTTAAAACTTAAGGGGCACTAGGCCAATTAAACAGGGGCTATTCCCACACTAGGGAAGTGACTCGTATAAGAAAAGTTTAATACATTAAGAGTAGAAAATCGGTTACGAAAACGTAGTCACCTCAACTCAAAATGAAGGGGAGCTCGAGAGGGTAAAGCACTCTCTATCCCCGATTTACAGTTAAAGTAATAAGAAATGTTTACATAAGCCGGCACTAAGTTACATTTTTAGAGAGGTAGGTTACATTGGAAAGGTTTCGAACCTTCCCCGAGGGCTAAACTGCTGAGCTAGCAAGAAGTAAAGATGTTAAAAGGCCATTACCTTCGTTGAAGAGCTGCTGCCCGAAGGAAGAGGCGCTACCCGCCCCCTGCTATACTTCCATACACTAAGCTAGATGTTGTTGAAGTGGCCGAGAGCCAGGAAAATCAACAGTTTTTATACTCTCGGGGAAGATTCGAGACCTTTCATGAATAATTAAGACACACCCACAGGCGTTTATTGGCTAACTAAAATTTACACATCAAAAATTGGTGAAGAAAGACACAATTGGCTGAAAGTTAATGACAGAAATTATTGATTGGCTAACTTCAAAACTGGCGGAAAGAAAAGATTTATATTGCCAACCCACAAATGAAAGAACGAAATTTAGTTATAGGGAAACTTATGAGTATAAAATATCTTCAAGAAAAGTTCCATCACCAGAGTGCATGATCATAGTTTTTGGTAGAGACATCTGTGAGAGAATGTCCGCACTTCTTGATAATTAATAAACAAAAACAATTCGAAATTAACACAGTTACATCTTCTGATAAACGGTTGAATTAATTCAGTTTTAAAGTTCAAAGTTTCAGCTGTAGAGTTGTACTTTAAGGCGAAAAATTCAAATGTGCGGCGTATAGGTGTACCAACCGGTACAGTTTCCTTTCATTTGCTTTGTAAATAATGTTTGGGACCGGATGCATCCTGTACCCAGTATTATTTCAGTCTTATTTAGAGTTGAGCCTTCCATAGTTCCAACCCCTGGTCAACGTCGCAGGAGGTGGGCAAAGGCATGAAGTAGGGGATTGCCTGAAGGGGTGATGTGCAGCGGGGAATGTGTGTGCCCCAGGACCGCTACGGTCGCTGTGAAGGCCCATCAGGAACCCTGTAAAGTGACGGCTTACGGGGCTGAATGGCAGATGTGGCGGAGAAGGAGACCTTTAGAACGTCAAATCTGGCAGACGAGGTAACCCTTTTCCCGTGAGGATAAAAAATGGGGGAAACCACTGCCTTGTGGTGAAGAGAGATCTTCCAAGGCTAAGAGAGACAACCCCTACAGAAAACGGCAGGCATGGAGGCTCAGGTGGCAGCCCCATCACCAAGCTCGGATGCTGTGGGCTAATAACTCGCACATATTAAATCCACTTATTAAAGAAACTGAAGTGAAACGAAAGCGGATGGATACCTCGATGACGAACTTTGGCCCGAAGTGGAAAATGAAACTTGATTGTTGGAATGTTAGAACTAGTCAGTCCTTCTATATGCTTGTGATACTTTGGAGATTACTCGAACTACCACTAATCACTTGCAGACATTTATAAACAGGTGCTTATGACGCATCATAAACATCAGATGGCCTGAAATAATATCAAATGACGAGCTATGGAGAACAGCAAACCAGTTTCAGTCGCAGTGGAAATCAAGAAGAGGAAATGGAAATGGATAGGTCATACTTTGGGAAAGCCAGCGGGATGTATAGAACGCACAGCATTGGAATGGAATCCGCAAGGGGCACGGAGGAGAGGTCGTCCTACGAAGACCTGGAGGAGGACTGTAGAGGAGGAGGCTCTTGAACCAGGGAAGACTTGGAAGTAAGTTAAAGCATTGGCAAGTTGACGACCACAATGGAGGCGTTTTACGGATGCCCTATGTTCCAGTGGGAACGAGAGGAATTAAGTCAAAGTAAAATCAATTTAGATTTGGAATACGAGGGTTATGCCAGGATGTAGTGTAGTGTTTTTGTGTTAAGACATTTTCACTGGTGTCATGCAGACACTAAGATATAAGCGATTTCAAATTCATTTATGCGAATTGGAGGACACTAAACCTCATGAGGATCGAACGGAAACTTAGAGATTGGTAGAACTAGTCTATAGACAGGCTATGCATGAAGTAGTATTATTGCATGTTTTTCAGCTCATGGTGTGTGAAGAGGGCCATCCCCATCGTTTAATTTAGTGGGAGTCATTTACAGAAGGATGCAGGCAAACCCTAACTGTGCTCCAGAATTGAACCGGGGACTATTGAATACGAGGGCGTGATGAGCCATGGAGCCATGATTATTGTGTTGAGGTCTAGAATTGGAGATAGCAGTGTGGCTGACTTAATGAGTTGTATCTGGTTTGTGAGAGTGTGTACCCCAGACCAGATGTTATAATAAATGATATATTTGATGGCATATAAGCCGAAGTTCATTTCCGCTCGGCAAGTTCGCTTTCCAGGTATAGAACGAGAAATTTGTGTGTTCCACTGAAAGCCTTCAGTGAAAATTTACGCGTAATCCAGTTACTTGGGAGGGTAGTAGTCCAGAGACGGTTGCTTGAGCCACGCAGACAAAGATTGTAATTTTTCCCTCGCCAGCCAGCTGATCACCTGTTTTGGAAACATATACCCAAGAATAGGCCGGTGTATTGTGACACAACCTGTTACGAGAACATCGCAGATATTCAGAGTGATGCCCTCTCACTCCGATGCAGCAAGAGTAACATTTGTGTCTTTCTTTATCAGATGTGGTTTATTCGTGTTCATTTTTGTGTGTCTTATGTGTGTGACATTGTTGTCGGTTATTTGTGTTGGTTGGTATTTCGCAGCCCGTTGGCGGCAGTTGGATTGTGAGGTTTCCAAACCTCTGTCTTATGCCCAGGATCCAGACAGATATCGTGCATTAGAATCAGTGCTTTTTGGAGGGTGAATTTAGGGCCAGTCCCAAACAAAATGTTCTTTTTTATGTGTTTAAATCCGACAAATTAGGAATTAGTGTAATTGGGTTAACAATGAATCGATCATTATATATTAATGGAAGAGACGGTTTTTAAACGCAGCCTGCGAGCAAATCCAGTCGACCTATTTCGATCCCCCTTAAAAATAGGTAGATTTTATGTTTCCGAATGTATTGTACTTTATATGCCCGGGTTCTTTATCCGTATACTTTGAAAGAACTTTAGTGTAGAATTTTGTATTGTAAAGTTCTTCGTAATATATAATTTGGAGACTTCATTGGGGTTGAGTTCCTTTTGAATTTCAACTTTATGTTTTCGATTAAATAAATTATGTTCCTACCCCCTTTAGCTTGCTGAGTTCTCATTCACGAATACGTATTCTAGATCTGTCTCGGTCTTGTATGATAATTTTGTTAGCCATATTTGTTTTATGGACTACCATGCAGCTAATAACAGAATTAGGTAAAATATGATAATTTTCACCCAGAAGTGGGCCAAAGAGTAAGTGAGAATATTGTAGTACTCACCCAATGAATATTCATGAGGTTTCAGTTGAATGCTAGTACTGAACTGTGTCCAAGCTTTTGTTTGTACATAACAGCATAGAAATAAGTTTTATAAACCATGAACAACAAATAATCATATCGCTACTATTTTTTATACCAGTTCTTCATGGGAAAATAACCTCACGCTCAAATGGTGGACGACAGGCAGATGCGTCTCCTTCCACCCCTTCACAGAACGATTAACACGACGCTATGGTACGTCGTTTCGTTAGGCCTATTTGTCGTATGGAAAACGTACAGGAGTTGTAGAATAGGAAATGACATTTACCAGAGTCTCAGTACACATTATGTAAATAAGATTAATATTAAGAGAGATATTATCTATTAGTTTGCTCTCTCCGTGTTCAAGCCTTCTTCTCAAAACTTCTTTCCTTTCACACTAATCGTGAAATGATCGAGTATATTGTAAACAGTCTTACTCTTAACCTAAATACCAAGCCTCATTAGATTTTACTCTGTCGTATACCCGTGAGAATGCAAACAAACAAACAAACAAACAAACAAAAATTAAACTGAACCCCTACACCAGCCATCACTTGCTTGGTCTAGTAGAAAATTCAGGAAACATGTTAATATTCAATAATATCACACAGGAAACGATTATATACACGTAGATGCCTTCCACGAGGTCGTGCGGTTAAATGTAGAAAGTATAAATGCGAGATATTTGAAATGTTCAATATTACGTAATGTATCACTGGGATTGAAAATGAAAATAGTGTCAGGGATCCTCAAATCACTAACATCCCCTTTTAAAATCCATTTACTTCCATCCGTGAAGGTAAATGGATGTATGTTCAGTACTCAGCCCGAAGGCTGGTTGGATCCACAACAGCTCCACCATTAACAGTCACAGGCGGCCTAGGCATCACTGAGGAGGCGTACTACGGAAATGTGGTGTGATGGTAGTTTCCCGTTGCTTTCCTCACTGAGCCAGCAGTTGCTATTGCATATCAGTCTGCCAAGCACACTAAAATGCATGCACCAGTCGACCCTATGTGCAACATTTTCACACCATTCATAACGCGCCTTTGTGGTACTGCTAGAGTTTATTATTGCGACGAATATAATTTAAATTTTGATTGATTGATTGATTGATTGATTGATTGATTGATTGATTGATTGATTGATTGATTGATTGATTGATTGATTGATTGATTGATTGATTGATTGATTGATTGATTGATTGATTGATTTTTTCAACCTTCATGAAACAAACAATACTGTTATGTGCCCATGCAGCTGCCAGCCCTCTGGAAGACCCCTCCGGTATTTCCTGAAAGGCATGAGTGAGTCAGGCTGGGGAGCTCCTGCCTGGCCTTAGGGAATTTGACGGCCTTTGCTCCTACTGTGCTTTCCGTCTGATGTCTCCGTGGAGTGCTGTGTAGTAGTTGAGTTTGTACTTGGTGCTATTTTCTTGTCTTGCCGAGTGATATGTGTTGAGTAGATTGGTGTGTTGTGCAGTCACGTGAGCTGATAGTGTGAGTTATTGGTATTTTCTGGAGACGAGCCAAATATGCAGTGGTAGCGTACTCTGATAGTCAACAGACTTGTGTTCGAACCTGTCTGCATGGAGCTGCTGAATGAAGTATCTGGTGCGTGCGAAACGAAGTGAAAGATGACACCTGTCAAGCAAGATTACGGAAGGATCGCCCGTTCCAGGTAAAAATCAGCCATCCATAGACCCGTTGTGAGGACGGGATACTTTGTTAATAGCCACTAATTAGTAAATTGTTGTCATTCACTGCCAAGTATACGGTAATTAATTGTGGGTACGTGTTTCGTCTTCAGCATTAGCTCTCATCCTAGGATGCCAATTTGAAAGACCTTCACCAAGTCTCTCCAGGGAAGGTACGCCATTACATTACTGTGCCCCGCTTGATGGCCATTTTGTACGTTAGTGGTGGCAGGAATTTTCTCCCATATATATAGTCATTAAGCATACTATTTGGTCTATCTTTGCAAGAAGATGGTTATTTATAGTAACCTCTTAACTAATGGAATGATCCTGTACATTTCACAAACCTCCCATCATAACCCAGTCCTTTCCATCTGGAAAGTAACATGTTTCAAGACCTGAGGTTGAGCTACTGTATTCATAACATATACCCTGGGTGTTTCCTATTTTACAATGTTCCAGACAAATTCCAGCGTATATCCTTATTTTAAACCAATGGAACATGCACAAATTTCAGGCCGAAATACACAATTACAAATGCGCACATTTGTACAACTAGCACAGAAATGTGTTCATGAGATATGCATATTCCCTCCCTCTCTCGCTCATACGCAAACATACCCAGTGTTCAAGCTTCAGGAAGCCACAAGATCCTTACTCCTCAATATACACTTTCATAAATTGTTGAGGAAGTAACTTCTTCTTGTATAGGGTATTGATGAAACTCTATTGTGAAACATACATTGTCAGAGTATGCATGAGGGATCCAGAAGCGATTATATGTAATCAAATATTCGTAAAGATATGCATAATATAGTAAAATCCATGCCAAGCTGAGTGGCTCAGACGGTTGAGGTGCTGGCCTTCTGAATCAAACTTTGGAAGATTCGTCCTGGTTGAGTCCGTTGGTATTTGAAGGTACTCAATTACGTCAGCCTCGTGACGGTACATTTCCGGTACCTCGGCGTCTCCGAAAACTGTAAATGTATTTAGTGGGACGAAAAGCCTATATTATTATTATTAGTAGTAAAAATCCATGTTAAATATGCACAGTAGTCTTTAGAGGGTTTTGAATCTAGATGATTCATATGCCGTTTTAGCTACTATAGAGAATGATAAGGTTTTACAACGTGCAAATATGGCTCAGTGCATTTCACACTTTATAATACAGCGAACTTCCTGGACTATCTCTCACAGGAATGTATATTTTCGGGACCTTGGAGAGCTCTGTGATCAAACTATAATAAATTCGCGTTAAAGTATAGGACATTTCAGTGAGCAACTTGAGAGGAGCCTGCTAGGAAACTCATTATTATGGACGTCACAAACGAGCCCGCGCTTGTCCTAGAAGTGCCAAAATGACGGATCGCCTCAATATTAATTTAAGGCCGGAGACATGGGCGACCATTTGCTGCGTAATGCCCACCTCGTACGAACAAATATTTTCCAGGTGAATTCCGCATCGCAGCGAATCGTTGCACACGTATCAGGTTTGTATGTACACGTATTTTGTCTGGCTGTTCATGTTTCCGTGATCCTTATTATTTCATTTCCATCTTCCGTTTACTCCACTAGTTATTGTTGGTGGTTAACAGGTCATTATCTCGTCATCAGATGCAGCTCAATATAGGGTGTAGGATTATTGAAGTTCGGTAATATTATTCTCCGAAGTAGCTGCACAACACTGAGGATGACAGACGGGTTCCAAACGGAAAAACACCGACTGAGGAGATTATTAGTTGGTTGACGGATATTTGCGGTCACTGAGATATACTAGTGCCCACTCACAGAAATTTTCTCAGCAGTCACAGGAGATTTGCTGACCTTCCAGCTGGGGATGGGCCTCATTTACTTAATCTCGGGGTATCCATGCCAACCTTCCAGGGCTCCAGCTTGCTCCCATTCTTCTCTCGCGTGCATTATTTAGTGAAACAATGTCTTAAAGTTGACGCATTCTCGAAACACGTTTAAAAGCGGACACTTTTTGCGGTCCTCCTGCGATAAAAAATATTCAAACATAAATCACACGTTCCAAACCTACATGACCTTACGTGAAATGAAACGAGGAAAATGGTGGAGTTAATGAATTTTCTGTAAGGCCTTTCCTTATTTCATAAACAACCTCGAAACTCGAGTACACATAATAATTTGGACGACTAGAGTGATGACCGCACTTCTCCGAAGACTAGATACACAACCCGGACACAAACTCATCTCAGAGACCGCAAATGCCCATGATGTGTGGTGACGGCAAATCTCTCGTGACTGGGCGAGTTGGCCGTACGGTTAGGGGCGCGCGGCTGTAACCTAGCATCCGAGAGATAGTGGGTTGGAATCCCACTGTCACGCCAGGAAAATGCTGGGGCTGTACCGCAATTAAGGCCACGGCCACTTCCTTCCAACTACTAGGCCTTTCCTATCCCATCGTCGCCGTAAGACCTGTGTCGGGGCGACGTAAAGCCAGTAGCAAACAAAAATCTCTCGTGCCTCGACCGATCCAACCAGGGTACAAACACAATCTCATTGACCGCAAATGTCCGTGATTTTGTGGTGACCGCGTATCTCCGTGACCGTAAATGTCCGGACTCCTACTATATGCGCGTGGGCTCGGTGTGTCCAGTCCAGCTGCGATGTTGGTCAAGGCAACGGCCGGTGATCCGGAGCTTCCTGGGAACTGTGAGATGTGGATTAAGTTTTGAGCTAAACAGCTTCTGAAACAGCATCTGCACTGTAATAAGTTCAATCAATCAATCAATCAATCAATCAATCAATCAATCAATCAATCAATCAATCAATCAATCAATCAATCAATCAATCACTACTGATATGCATTTAGGGCAGTCTCCCAGGTGGCAGATTCCCTATCTGCTATTTTCCTGGCCTTTTCTTAATGATTGCAAAGAAATTGGATATTTATTGAACATCTCCCTTGTTAAGTTATTCCAATCACTTTCTCCCCTTCCTATAAACGAATATTTGCCCCAATTTGTCCTCTTGAATTCCAACTTTATCTTCATATTGTGATCTTTCGTACTTTTAAAGACACCACTCAAACTTATTCGTCTACTGATATCATTCCGCGCCATCTCTCCACTGAAAGCTCGGAACATTCCACTTAGTCGAGCAGCTCGTCTCCTTTCTTCCGAGTCTTCCCAGCCCAAACATTGTAACATTTTTGTAACGCTACTTTTTTGTCGGAAATCACCCAGAACAAAACGAGTTGCTTTCCTTTGGATTTTTTCAGTTCTTGAATCAAGTAATCCTGGTGAGGGTCCCACACACTGGAACAATACTCTAGTTGGAGTCTTACCAGAGACTTATATGCCCTCTCCTTTACATCCTTACTAAAACCCCAAACCCCACGGCACTACAGCCCTTGAAGGGCCTTGGCCTGCCAAGCGACCGCTGCTCAGCTCGAAGGCCTGCAGATTACGAGGTGTCGTCTGGTCAACACGACCAATCCTCTCGGCCGTTATTCTTGGCTTTCCAGACCGGGGCCGCTATCTCACCGTCAGATAGCTCCTCAATTCTAATCACGTAGGCTGAGTGGACCTCGAACCAGCCCTCAGGTCCAGGTAAAAATCCCTGACCTGGCCGGCAATCGAACCCGGGGCCTCCGGATATGAGGCAGGCTCGCTACCCCTACACCACGGACATCCTTACTACAACCTTTAAATACCCTCATAACCATGTGGAGAAACCTTTACCCTTTATTTACAATCATATTTTTGTGATTACCCCAATGAAGATCTTTCCTTATATTAACACCTAGATACTTATAATGATCCCCAAAAGGAACTTTCACCCCATGAACGCAGTAACTAAAACTGAGAGGACTTTTTCTATTTGTGAAACTCACGACGTGACTTTTCACCCCGTTTATCATCATACCACTGTCCACTGTCCATCTCACAACATTATCGAGGTCATTTTGCAGTTGCTCACAATCTTTTAACTTATTTATTACTCTGTGCAGAACAACATCATCTGCAAAAGGCCTTATCTTTGATTCCACTTCTCTTTTTTTTTTTTTTTTTTTTTGCTATTTGCTTTACGTCGCACCGACACAGATAGGTCTTGTGGCGATGACGGGATAGGAAAGGCCTAGGAATGTGAAGGAAGCGGTCGTGGCCTTAATTAACGTACAGCCCCATCATTTGCCTTGTGTGAAAATGGGAAACCATGGAAAACCATCTTCAGGGATGCCAACAGTGGGGTTTGATCCCACTATCTCCCGGATGCAAGCTCACAGCTGCGCGCCCCTAAACGCACGGCCAATTTTCCCAGTGATTCCATTTCTGTACACATATCATTGATATATATAATAAAAGATAAAGGTTCAATAATACTACCTTGAGGAATTCCCCTCTTTATTATTACAGGAGATCATTATAAAGTTGTTTGGTCATGGGATCGCTTGTATTCAAAACAAGTTTCAAACAAGAAGAAATGAATTGTAATGGAAATGAAATATTATGAGAATAGTTAGGAAGATGTTATAGGCAGGGTAAGCCTGTATTTTATGAGTGATGTAGAATAAGCAGGATGCCGAGGATAAGAGGCGGACAAGAATTAATAACTGGTTTTATAGAAGGCAGTTTAGGTTTAGGAAAGGTTATTCCACTGAAGGTCAACTTGTAGAATTCCAGCAAGGTATAGCAGATATACTGGAATCAGGAGTCAAATGGTCTGTATCGCGATTGTCCTATCTACAGGGGCTCTTATCCTCGGCACCCTGCTTATTCTACATCACTCATAAAATACACGCTTACTCTGCCTTTAACATCTTCCTAACTATTCTCATAATATTTCATTTCCATTAAAATCCATTTCTCATTGTTGGAAACTTGTTTTGAATACAAGCGATCCCATGATCAAACAACTTTATAGTGACCTCACAATTAACTTCTCGAAATTTTTCCTGATCTCAGGAGCAAAATAGCATACCGTGATTTTCTCTATGAAAAATACAACGTTTCACAAAATTTAAGTTTCCCAAAATTGCCGACTTATGATTTTCTTAACCGGAATTCGATATAAACCGCAAATCTCGCTTGACATTACTGCTGAACACATAATTTATCATCTAAATTTTATCCTGTCGTGATTATTATTTTTATTATTGGATAATTTGATATTTGACTTTATCACACTGATAACGGTTATTTTTTCATTATTATTATTGTAACTTTTACCGGGCTGAACATTATTTCATTTATTTTCATTGTAATATTTAACACCACTTGTAATTTTTTTAAAGAAATTTAAACACATTTTAAAGTCTCGCATGCTGACACAAATAATAGAAAATTCGCCTCCGCACTAGAATAACGACAAGACACATCATCGTCACCGCAATACTTAAATTTACGCACACCACATATATAACGCGATGTTATGATTAATTCATTAATTTTTAGGGACAAGCATTTACATTTCTAACTCCAAAACATGATATTTAAATTAGACAGACCTGTAATTTCGTCATTGGTATGGCGTTATCCTGGCTTCATTTTATGCCTGCCACCTCGAACATAGCCTCTCATAGTATTGTACGACACATTCTTCGCTTAAACACTACCTTACAAATACACAGATTCTGCACTCGGCTTGATGTAACACATATTATTTTTTTCAATATCTAACACTTGACAATAAATTTTACTATGTACAGTTATACAACAGTTAAACCGCCCCGCTTCGTGTCTAGAACTCAACTAATACAGTTTGCGGAGACCTCCCAACTCCTTCCTATCCACATGTTTCTCAGGTTTGACTGACCGTGAGACACAAACTTATTTCCGCCAGAGTACAGTCCTCCCTTGCCGATTACCAAAAACCACATCGTCCTCAGTAATTCACAAGAGCTCTATATGAATCAGCTGTCTTCCTATTCAGAAGTTCAGGAATCTACAATTATTTAACTTATGATTTTCTTCCCGACCAGGATGGACATCGTGGATACAATGTTGTCAGTAACTAATTTGTCCCCGTTCACCATTTATCACTTGGTAATACATTCCTCCCTCAAGCCAACGGGCTTTAAATATTCTACAAGTCTATTTCGCCCACTCAAAGCCTTCTTCTTAATGTCGCCTGGCGCAAATCTACACTCACGGACAATTGAATGATGACTGACGCTCTTGGTTGAGGAGGGAGTATTTATGCATGTAGAAGGGAAGCTCTGCTTGGCGTTATCCACTGTTGTGCAATCATTCCATTTGATGACCACTGAACCGATCTCTTCGAGACCCACCCCTGAGATTCCACGTATTTTTCCAGTCACGATTGTGTTGTTTGCCGATTTTCATGTTTCTTTAACGGGCGTAATTAATTAATTTTTTGCAGGAGTGTTCCCGCGCATTTTGACAGTATGTCCTTGACACGTGTACCCCACTCTTCCAGTATGGATGCCAACATTTCTTCGAGCCTAATTAAATGCATTTCCACCCTGTGGACTTAAGCTTCATCAGATATTTCCCAAAATTCTTAATTACTTATTTCGTTGTTAATGACAGTGCCAAAATCTCTCGCAATGGGGGTTATTATCCAGAATATCATTATTAATTACCCGAGGTCTTCCGAAATGTTCCGACCTGGTTCGATGTTTGGTGGGCCGCTTCCGTGGGTTGTCAACCACAGATCGCGAGATGAGCTTGCAATAAAAATTTGGATGGACTTCACCTTGTAGTTGAAATTTTTAGCAAGGTAGAATTATGAGCTCAGTATTCAGGAGGTGGTGGGTTCGGATCCCACCGTCGGCAGCCCTTAATATGTTTCCATTGTTTCTCATTTTCACACCAAACAAATGCTGGGATGTACCTCAATGAATTCCACGATAACTACCTTCACAATCCTAACCCTTTCAGATCCTTACGTCACTGGAAACCTCCGATTTGCTAGTCCGACGTTAAGCCAGTAACAGAAAATAATAACAATAACAGGTATATGCCCATAGAACGCCGTCAATCTTTAGAGAAAGAAAGTTCGCTCACAAAAGAACAATTTGAATACTTTCATAGGCATGCTGGTTTATTACACACAGGTAAAACATCAGACCCAACGAAGTGCTCATCAGGACACCATTTCTCAGTTGTCCAACTCGCGGAGGCCTGTTTATGACAAAACCAGAAATGAAGAACGTGATGGCGTACACTTTTATATAGAAATATATTTATTCAGTTATGAAAACCAGCATCGCTCCAGGCGACAATTCGGTGGTTAATGGGGCACATAGAGGCGTATACGAAACAGTAGAATTAAGCCGATGATCATGGATTTAGGATACAAACACCTAAAGGGAAATACTGCAGTATCAAAAAGAGCTTTGTTCACATGTGTACAATTCCTAAATAGAAATCGAGGTATGTTAAGTTTTTGTTCTTTTGTCCATCATTAATTTATAGAACAAGGCCTGTCCGATCAGAATATTGGAGAACTTCCAGATAGCGCGTGTTTCCGTGGCATATGCATGCGTACATGCGGGATAGAATAAATACCGTTTTTATGGCTAAAGCTAAAGCCCTTGTTATTTAGAAAAAACCTAGAAAAAATTAAGGGAGTGCATTAGAAGAAGATGTACCACGGGAATAAATCACGCGCCTTCTATCTTCAGCCCTATAAAGGAATGCATCGCAGTAGATGTAAGGAGATGGTATGTTACATAGTAATGAACTGATATCAAAGTAAATCTCGACACGTGTTGTCAGTCATGTTACGTGCTTGCCGGGCTAAAGCAGTGGACTTCTGAGCCCAACTTGGCAAGTTCGATCCTTTCTCAGTCCGGTAGTATTTGAAGGTGCTGAACTGGGTTAGCCTCGTGTCGGTAGACTTACCGGCACTTGAGAGAACACTTACGGGTCAAAATTCCGGCACTTCGGCGTCTCCGGAAAACGTATAAGTAGTCAGTGAGACATAAAATCAATAACATTATTATGACGTTATATACTCGAACAATCACTGCACCGACTGAATGAAGTCACACAAAATAGACGAACACATGAACTCTGGGAACCTCCATATTCGTGCGAAGGTTACTCCAGACTACTAAATAGAATTTACTACGTTGGTATCTAAAGCAAGCCTCTATGGCTAAGGCGGCAGCGCGCTGGCCTCTCACCGCTGAGTTCCGCTGTTCAAATCCCGGTCACTCCAAGTGAGATTTGTGCTGGACAAAGTGGAGGTGGGGCAGGGTTTTCTCCGGGTAGTCCAGTTTCCCTGTCACCTTTCATTCCAGCACCGCTCTCCAATATCATTTCTTCTGTCATTTATTAATCATTGCCCCAGAAGAGTGCGACAGGCTTCGGCAGACGGCACAATTCCTATCCTCGTCGCTAGATGGGGGCCCCATTCATTCCATTCCTGACCCGGTCGAATGACTGAAAACAGGCTGTGGATTTTCAATGCATCTAAAGCACTGAAACCCACAGTGCGGCCAACAATGTAACAACAATACGTTCACCGAGAACAGTGCTGACAGAAATTGAAATTATTATTATTATTATTATTATTATTATTATTATTATTATTATTATTATTATTATTACTATTATTGTGCCCATTACATTTCGTAGACGTTTACAAAATGGCGCCGAAGAAAGGTATGGCCCACTCAATTTAAAAGAATATGCAATGAATATATGATACGATGTATAACAGAAGGCCATGCACAATTGGGAATGGACATATACCGAAGGCGGTGCGGAACAGCGAAAACTCAAGTAGATTGTTTTAAAGAAAAAAATTAGAACAGAAGAGATTGTTTTAAAAAAACTTGAAAAATTGAATCGAGGGAGTGAAGACGTGATTTGAGATCGTGCAACATATAGGATGAAATTGTAAGAGATTTCGGTGAAATTCCTGAATAAAGGTTATTTTTATTAAAAAGGAAACGGCATAATCAACCTAGAGTGAAACCATAATTAGCCGAAATAGTGAGATAGGATTAAATACGTTGAGCGGAATCTGAAGAGCAAGCCTAACATAACTACAGGAAGGGACCATACGAACTGCACTAGAGAAAAGGGAACGGAGAGAAGGCTATTTTATTGACACAGAAGCTGAAAGAAGAATAACTCTAAACATTATTAAGCAACTTTTGAAGATTTTTCCCCGAGATAGTTGAAATATATAATACATAATTTTGAAGAGAGCAGTTTATAACGCAAAGGAGGAATAAGAACAGTAAGTGAGAGAAATATTAATCTCACATAAATTTTATTACGACCATGTTCTTCTCGGGAATATTTATTTTTGTTGCTAGCAGAACCAACAAGATGATTAACTGCTAAACGTGTAAGATGGACCATCCTGGAGAGAGGTATCGCCCAGCCAGATGACCAGCCCGTGACGAGAGAGGCATCATCCTACCAGATGACCAGCCCATGACGAGAGAGGAATATTGCCCACCAAAATTCGGTTCTGAACGGGAGAAGAAGTGATATTCAACCCCAGATCCAGACCGCAGAGCTAACCACATGACGGTCAAAGATGAACAACTGGCACCGGAGTAACGAGGAACAAGCTAAGTCTTTACATTTAGTAGCATAATTCTTGAATTATATTTATTTCTAGTTTGGCATATGCTTTGGAATTGGTGATACAAACCATCTAATTAAGTGTGCAAGTGATAATATGCAGTGAAGTGTGAGATATTTAAGTTTTTAATGCTATAATAAGGCAATATAGAACTAGATCCATATTTATTTCGCAAACAGATTACCGCATTTTGGTCAGATAAATCAGTGAGGTAGCTGAGAATATGATTGAAATGACTCGACATAACAGCTGATTGCTAAGAGCTAACATATGTTGTAGAATTTCGATAAATCTCGCATTGAACATATTCATGGATTACGTCATGGATGGACCGGGCGTCAGAAGTGGATGATTATAATTATGTACTCCTTGTACAGCGATATGGTAGTATTGAAAACTCATTTGGGGTTAGGCATCGTAACTTTATTGAGAAGAGTTTTGTGTGAAATGATATTTTGGCATGTTTATCAAAGCAATGTAGGCGTAATTGCAACGTTTTCGTATTGAGGGTTATGTTAATTAAGGTGTGATATTGAATAGTTGAGATGATGTTTCTGAATCGTAAGACGGCGAAATAAGAAGATATATTATGTAGTATGAAGGATTATATTATGATTTACGGTAAATGCAAGGAATATATGTGTTGAAGGGAGTAAAATGTCACATTTAAAACGTAAGGACCTTATGAAACGATGCAAATACGTAAGGAAGTACACCGCGGGAATGTCCAAAACCAAGGTATGAATATTGAATAGTGATATTTAATTGAGATTTGGATGAAATGTTATGTTAAGAATAGATGTTGTGTTGGAAGCATGAGAGTTCTATGACATATTCTCGAACCGTATTAATGCCAGATAGAAGACATAATATATATACGCGGTTGTGTAATCCCAAAGCATAAATATGTGATATTCATCTTTACACTGCATAATTGAATCAAATAACTTGCACAGTAGGGTAATGATTGGTATATGAAATATTTTAAGCATATTGAGCCTTGTATATATAAATCAAGAATTATGTGGATATATGGGTAGTTTATTTATTTTAGAACAGTGTATATTCGAATTTGCATTTTATGAAAGATTAATATATAGGGAAATGATAGACTAGGAGCCAGATTTAGCAGGCATTAGGTATGTAAAGCCTTAGCACGTGAATCGTTACTAATTAATATCCAAGAAGAAACCCGAATTAACTCAGTTCAGATTTTATTCATTTTATTCAGGTTTTAGTTATTTCATCTGTTCAAAATGGTGATATATAGTCGATCAAGAGATTTTGAGACGATATTACAATATGAATTGCAATGAGATAATGTGTTTCCAGTAACACTTAGGATGTCTCAAGATTAATTATGGACAGTAATGTTGATATTTTGATTTCATTTCGGAAACGGTTCAGAATAAGTTAACGTTACATTTTATTTTTTCAACAAGCCAGCGCTGACTTGGAATTATTTATTGTATATAGTGATGAAGGTAATACAATCATAAATCCAGTTCTCATTTCTTAGGGCAATTTTCTAATTAAATAAAGTGTGTATCATTATTTTATATAATTTGTGAGTGTTGATTTTTTAGTCTTACTCAGTTCTTTAGCTACTTTGTAAGATAAATAGTTAATTTATTTGCGTAGGTATTTGAATGCGATTTATGATGGAATTACAACGTTAGAACTTGAAATAGGCGAACTTTTACACACTACTACTACTTCTTCGGGTGGACTTGTCTCTTCATGAATTCACGTAAAGCGAAACTAAGTGAAAGATTTACAGATTTTTCACAAGGAATGAAATACCCTGAAAATATATTGAGCTGCTGGGAGTTATTTTGCTAACCGTTG
Source organism: Anabrus simplex (assembly GCF_040414725.1). Lineage (NCBI taxonomy): Eukaryota > Metazoa > Arthropoda > Insecta > Orthoptera > Tettigoniidae > Anabrus > Anabrus simplex. The sequence goes on along the minus strand of NC_090266.1, from coordinate 432,284,208 downwards.
CGTCAGCGGGTGCATTATTATTATTATTATTATTATTATTATTATTATTATTATTATTATTATTATTATTATTATTATTATTATTATTATCCGGCTCCGTGGCTGAATGGTTAGCGTAGTTGTCTTTGGTTCAGAGAGCCCCACGTTCGATTTGCGGTGGGGTCGGTAAGGTTTTAAAACGTCTGGTTAATTCTTCTACTCATCTTCATTTACAATACCACACTACAAAGCATCTCAGGAAAACGTAATAGTGAATACATCCCTTTGCATACGGCATACGATTGGCGTCAAGAGAGGTATGTATGTATGATGGGTATTCAGCCCGAAGGCTGGTTTGATCCTCTACAGCTCCACCAACAGCTGTCATAAATAGCCTAGGTGTCGCTGAAGAGGCATACTACGGAAGTGAGGAGTGAGGTAGTTTCCCGTTGCTTTTCTCACTGAGCCAGAAGTTGTTATTGCATATCAGTCTGCCAACCCCACGGAAATGCATGCACCAACCGACCCTATGAGCGATATTTTCACACCATTCATAACAGGGACTGGCTGCATAAGGAATGGCATTACTGGCTTCGCTCATACCTCGGTCACTTTCATATTATCAAAGCCAAGGATGAGACTGAGACAGGTCAATTCATTTTCAAACAAGAGGATCAAGTTATTTCAGCATTTAAGAATGTTTGACATTGTACGCATCAGGAACTCCATTCCTTCATATACCGCATTTAGGTGACAATTTAATGAATTGTAACTAATATTAGAATTAATTTCCCCGGACTGGAAGATGATTTCTTGAGGCAGGCTGCTTTACGTCGCATCGACACGGATAGGCCTTATGGCGACGATGGGATAGGAAAGGGCTAGGAGTGGGAAGGAAGCGTCCGTGGCCTTAATTAAGGTACAGCCCCATAATTTGCCTGGTGTGAAAATGGGAAACCACGGAAAACCATCTTCAGGGCTCCTGACAGTGGCCGCACTTAAGCGACCGCAGCTATCGAACTCAGTATAATTTCTTGACTATATAAACATTTTACTACTAATAATGTCCGGCTCCATGGCTAAATGGTTCGCCTGCTGGCCTTTGGTCACAAGGGTCCCGGATTAGATTCCCGGCAGGGTCGGGAATTTTAACCATCATTGGTTTTAATTTCCCTGGCACGGGGGCTGGGTGTATGTGTTGTCTTCATAATCATTTCATCCTCATCACGACGGGTAGGTCACCTACGGGCGTCAAATCAAAAGACCTGCACCTGGCGAGCCGAACCCGTCCTGGGATCTCCCGGCACTAAAAGCCATACGCCATTTCATTTCATTTTACTACTAATAATAATCGTATGGCCTCAGCTAACGTGGGCAGTCACTTTAATTTGACGCTACTTGTCAGTTTCGTCGTTCCCTTTTACACAAGACCTAATAGATGACAGAGTAAAGCGATTCCTTCTTGGGCGTATATCTTCCATTTATCATTTAGACACTTAACATATTTGTGTCATTAGTTTTATCTCTCACAGTCTTTGTGCCTTTCTTTTTAGTTCATTTTCAATAATTTAAAAAGTGAGGTTAATAAAATTTTGCCTTTTTCTACTGTTTGAGGTTTATCATCCTTACAAAAAAATTTAAAATTGATCACCTGTTGACTGACTGAGCAGCCGAAGTTTTTCTGTATTCGTTTTACGTCGCACCGACACAGATAAGTCTTATGGCGACGATGGGATAGGAAAGGGCTAGGAGTGAGAAGGAAGCGACCATGGCCTTAACTGAAGTACAGCAACGGCATTTGCCTAGTGTGAAAATGGGAAACGATGGAAGACCATCTCCAGGGCTGCTGACAGTGGGGTTCGAACACACTCTATCTCCAATACAAGCTGATAGCTACGTGACCCAAGCTCCCCAGCCACTTGCTTGGTCCGAAGTTTTTATATATTACAATATTCCCAGTGGTCACTTGTTTGACTTACAATCTCACTGAATTACTCGAAGTTAATAACTCTCTTAATTCTGTACAGTTCAGTGAAAGATAATAATAATGTTATTTACTTTACGTCCCACTAACTACTTTTACGGATTTTAGGAGATGCCAAGTTGTCGGAATTTTGTCTCGCAGGAGTTCTTTTACGTGCCAGTAAATCTACCGACACGAGGCTGGATGACGTATTTGAGCACCTTCAAATACCACCGGACTGAGACAGGATCGAACCTGCCAAGTTGGTGACAGAAGACCAGTGCCTCAACCGCCTGAGCCAATCAGCCCGGCCAGTGCAAAATAAGTATTTCGTGGTTGAATCTGACTGACTGTATTATAAGATGTTTTACAATTTCAGAATGAATAATCTTAAGACGCAATAGTGAAAAGATATGAAATTTGGAAGAATAATCAAATGAAGGGATATTTCTATTCGTCGTATTCGTGAGATTGTTATCTTACGTATACCACATGGTAAAATTATTATTATTTTATTCCACACCACTGGCTTGTAATTACGCTGCCGCATCTTACCAGGTCACCCTCAGCGCTAGAGTCTGCCGGCTCGATTTCATTTCTTGACAGGTGTTCTTTGATAGATAGCCTTATGTTGGGCTACAAACAAAGACGGGCACTTCGGCTTTAGCTCACGTGAAATCCAGAGTATAACCTACTGAATCCTGAATATGATACTCGCTTGCTCTTCGGACTGATATTCATATGCTCTCACTATTCTGATTGTAATTTAAATCATTGTGGTTTAGTTTTATTGATGGATTCAATATCCGTTTCAATATTCTGGGGCTAGTAGGCTCTGGTTTATTTCCTGATTGATAAATTGAAAATATTATTGGCTTAACATTCCCATATATACATCGAGTATTTTTGGAGACGCCGAGGTACCTGAATTTCATCCGATTGGAGATATTTTACGTGCTGATAAATCACTACTGATCTGCATTTAGGGCTGTTGTCCAGGTGGCTGATTCTTTACCAGTTGTTTACCTAACCTTTTGTTAAATTATTTTAAAGATAAAAATCTATCCAATATTTCATTTGTTAAAAGTCGTGGCTTGGGCAGACAGGAGTGATACGTGCGTTCTTCTCTGCACATTCAGCGTGTGTTTGGTTCTTAGTAGGTCTTTCGTGCTGTATCTTGTGTTTCAAAGGATTGACAGCTTTACAAGAATTTTCGGATGAAGTCTGATTTCAAGTTGAATATGAACATCGTCGCCTATGTCTCCCAGTGCTGAGTTACCCTTCATGGCTGAGTCAGTTTTTCTGCTATGTAGGCCTTATTCCATCTTCCTCTATTTGGCTCACATGATCCCACCACTGAAGCCAGCTATTACGAAAAGCTCCACCCATTGAGTTGCAGTTATTTACACTACCTTAACAAAGAAATAAATCTACCAACACGAGGCTGGCATCTTTTAATACCTTCAATTTCCACCGCACTGAGCCGGGATCGAACCTGCCAACTTGGGTTCAGAAGGCCAACGCTTCCACTGCCTGTGTCACTCCGGCCGTTGGTATACTGAAAGGCTATTCCATGAATTTAACTTGGAGGAGAGAAAAGGGTCTGGTTATTCCACATCAAGTGGTTCAGAATACCTCTTCGTAGTTCTTAACAATTGATTGATTGATTGATTGATTGATTGATTGATTGATTGATTGATTGATTGATTGATTGATTGATTGATTGATTGATTGATTGATTGATTGATTGATTGATTGATTGATTGATTGATTGATTGATTGATTGATTGATTGATTCGAATAAATTATATGTGGTGAATAATGGTTGAAAGGATCAGCATATAATATATAAAAACTTCGGACCAAGCAAGTGGCTGGGGAGCTTGGGTCACGTAGCTATCAGCTTGTATTGGAGAAATAGTGTGTTCGAACCCCACTGTCAGTAGCCCTGGAGATGGTCTTCCATCGTTTCCCATTTTCACACTAGGCAAATGCCGGGGCTGTACTTCAGTTAAGGCCATGGTCGCTTCCTTCTCACTCCTAGCCCTTTCATATCCCATCGTCGCCATAAGACTTATCTGTGTCGGTGCGACGTAAAACAAATACAGAAAAACTTCGGCTGCTCAGTCAGTCACCAGGTGATCAATTTTAAAATTATTTTGGAAGGGTGATAAAACTCAAACAATAGAAAAAGGCAAAATTTTAATAACCTCACTTTTTAAATTATTGAAAATGAACTAAAAAGAAAGGCACAAAGACTGTGAGAGATAAAACTAATGACACAAATATGTTAAGAGTCTAAATGATAAATGGAAGATATACGCCCAAGAAAGAATCGCTTTACTCTGTCATCTATTAGGTCTTGTGTAATAGGGAACGACGAAACTGACAAGTAGCGTCAAATTAAAGTGACTGCCCACGTTAGCTGAGGCCACATGATTATTATTAGTAATAAAATGAAATGAAATGGCGAATGGCTTTTAGTGCCGGAAGATCCCAGGACGGGTTCGGTTCGCCAGGTGCATGTCTTTCGATTTGACGCCCATAGGCGACCTACGCGTCGTGATGAGGATGAAATGATTATGAAAACAACACATAGGCCTACACCCAGCCCCCGTGCCAGGGAAATTAACCAATGATGGTAAAAATTCCCGACCCTGCCGGGAATCTAATCCGGGACCCCTGTGACCAAAGGCCAGCAGGCGAACCATTTAGCCATGGAGCCGGACATTATTAGTAGTAAAATGTTTATATAGTCAAGAAATCATACTGCAGTCGCTTGAGTGCGGCCAGTATCCAGTATTCGGAAGATAGTGGGTTCGAACCCCACTGTCGGCAGCCCTGAAGATGGTTTTCCGTGGTTTCCCATTTTCACACCAGGCAAATTATGGAGCTGTACCTTAATTACAGCCACGGACACTTCCTTCCCACTCCTAGCCCTTTCCTGTCCCATCGTCGCCATAAGACCTATCCGTGTCGATGCGACGTAAAGCAGCCTGCCTCAAGAAATCATCTTCCAGTCCGGGGAAATTAATTCTAATATTAGTTACAATTCATTAAATTGTCACCTAAATGCGGTATGTGAAGGAATGGAGTTCCTGCTGCGTACAACGTCAAACATTCTTAAATGCTGAAATAACTTGATACTCTTGTTTGAAAATGCGAATGTTAAATCCTTATTTCCCTTTCAATATTTCACCTTCGTGTACCCTGTTGGTATGCCCTGTTTTAGTGTTGAATTCCTTGAAAGTCTGTTACTAAAGTGAAAGTTTTAAGACGATGTCTTAACATTCATATGTGGAGTGTACTGTAAGTGGAGAACCCTTCATATTACTGTGTGTGTTAGCGTACTACTTTTTCATGACTATTGCTCGAAGAACTGCCTGCCCAGTACCCGATAGTGTTGGCAACCACTAGGAGATAGAACGAAATCGATATTTTCAGTGAGGGATGATCCAAAATTTTCTCCTGACAATGTTAAAATTGAACGAATAAGTGCGTAGATGCCCAAACGAATTAATATATATATCTCTATTTTAGGCAAATATTCTAGATTTGCACCACTGCTTTATAAATAAATACAATGCCCCTTGAACGGAGTATATAAACACAGGCTGAAAACAGAGACATTTATTACCTCAATTGTTGACTGAATGAGCAATTTTTCAGTGATCGACTGTTCAAAGCAGAACCATACCTCTGTAAAAACGAAGAAAATAATTAAGCAGGCAATTCGGTATGTGCTTAAGTCGAAAAGTACACGCGACAATCTGTATCATCATCGAGCAGTCACAGCCGAGTGACAGTACTTGCTACAAAGCAGATTACGTTGTGTGTTTCACTTCCTGACTTCCTTTCCCTTTAACGTTCAGTTAGCGGCTTCTCCTCGTCCAAAGGATTTCGAAGGGCTAGCCTCCCTATAAAAGGGCAGACCGACGAGCGCGAGATGGTTCAGTGGGTGAGCTCAGTCTGTAAGCGATTGAGAGCAAGTGGTTCAGTTCTATGAGTGACAGCACTGTGAAGTTAGTGAAGTGGACCACAGGAGCTCTGCGTATGGACCGAGTGACGAGTGAGAACAGAGCCGAGCAACGAGCGATAATGGAAGAAGAATGCTGGGTGTGGGTGTGTGTGTGTGCGTGCGTGCATGGAGACACTGTACCACAGATTTTTGTGACTGGATTGAGCGCGCATGAACTGTGGAATGTGTGGCCATTGAATTGTTATGTGAATTTATCCGTGAACTGCACTAGAGTTCGAGTGACAGCCTCATGAGTGTGTGTAGTGTAACTGTTTTAGCTCAGGGTGAAATAATTGTGTGACTGAACACTGAGAATGCAGAGGGAAGGTGAACTGTGTATGTGTATTTGTGTGTAAGCAGTTATTCATGATAGTTTATAAATCTTAGAGTAGAAGCTACCATCCATGCATTTATTTATCTAACTTACTACCCGCCATCACATTACAATATAACGGAAATTTGTTATCTTCATAACACACTGCTAGTTACTGAAACTGCAATACTGCGATAGACAAGAGCGATCAATGCCAGTTCATCTGCATTTCAGTGGCCTAGCGCACGATATTGTTAACTTTCGACCGTATCCTTTCCGCGTGTTTCGTCAAAATATAATCTATTCCTTTTCACTACCCGAGGAAGAACGACTGATGTCGTATAGAAGGAAACATTACAAGTCCTTGGTTAAATGTAGCCTATTCCCTTATATTCATAACTGCTAGCGTGCGAAGCCGGGGCGGGTAGCTAGTAAATATATATCTACATTATATATAAAAATGAAATGGTATGTATCTGTGTGTTACTCAATCACGCAAGAACCACTGGTTTGATTTACATGAAATTTTGCATGAATGTAGCTTATTTACATGGTTAATATATATAGGTTACTTTTGATTTCGATATTTTGCACTATTTAAAGATGGCGACCATTTTAGTGACGTCATTACACCCTTTGGTTTCAAACGTTCATAATTCAATTTAAAATAAAAAGAGAACGCTAAGAAATAGCAAACTTTTGATGGGATATTCGAGGTTTAAAATTTAATTTCCTATACGAACGGTCCTTATCACTTTTCGTGTTTCTCCAACGTTTAGCGAGTAAAACGTAAATTTGTGCTATAAAACACGGCCTCCACGCCGCACTTCGTCTATCCCCTCCACGCGTACCTGCCGGCCATGCATAATTTATTTATGTCCCGTTGCGAAGCATGGGTAGTTCAGCTAGTATTGAACCCTTGAACGTACCATTTTATCGTTGGTCGGCCACAGCTGCTGCAGTAGAGCAATATCGAACTCTTAAATGTTGGGGTCGTAGCGGGGATATTTCGGTCACGATTTTGACCAACGATGGGGTTCAGAAGAGAGCCTAACTACTTGAAATGAGGAGCAAATATGTGCTTACCAGATTTTATTATACAGTATTAACAAAATGCAAAAAATTATGTTATAAAATCAATCGTCAAAAATTTAATTATTTATCGTTTCAACGCAGTCACATTGCATTGCGTGAGTTATATCTGTTACATTCATCGAAGAACTTTCTTCGGAGGAAAGTAGAAAATATCACAAATTAGTGGACAGCGAAAACTAGAAAAACGAAAATAAAACCTGAAAATCGGGCAATTTTTTATCCAAAAGATAACTGAGAATTAATCCACACGATCCGTGGAAAATCTGACCTTCAACAGGTAGAATTCCAGATTTACATTTAATTAAGGTTATCCACCAGTCAAATAGCCTGTCGGATGTGGGAACATCCGCCGAATGGACCCTTAATCGAGCCAAATTGACTATCAGTTTGGATAGGTTGCGAAATACTACTGGAAAGCATGGTGTTCACTACAATTTAACAGCAGCAGTCATAATTAAAAATAAAATTCCACCATGTATTGTCATCTCGTGACACCCTTAAGTTACGGAATAATCCCGACGCTGAAACGTGCATCACCCAAACAGCTGTTCAGAAGGAACCAACAACAACACGAGCCGAGAGGATCTTACGTTACGTCGTTCTGAAGGAACAAAACTGCGAAATGCAGGAAACACTTATTCATCATGCATTTAGAAGAAATGCCAAACACTGAAGTTAAAGAAAAAGTGGTAAATCACTTGAAAAATATTCTTACAAAACCGGTTATGTTAAGTTTAATAAACTTACAAGTCCACATGATAAAATAAAATCAAAAATACCAAAAAATCTAAGGAATCTTTCCATTTAACAACTTATGCCTACCATTACAGATCCGTCTACTTATGTCTGTCCCAATAAACTAACTGCAAGTTATTCATAGAATGCAGTCAACTATTATAAAAAATGAAAGAACGAAAATTGAAAATAAAATATATTCCCAGCTGACGAATGGAAACTGCATTCGTAACTCAAGCCTCACATGAATAAGCTAAGTGTCAACACGCACACTATCAAAGCAATCAGACGTCTTAACGACAAAATAATTAAGTCAAAAATAAAATTAAAATACTAAAGTTCAATTAACTCAAACGCGCGTGGCAAACAACAGTAATAGTCAATCACCGTTAGCTCAGTAACCAATGCTAGACAACCCTCACGTTCATGCCACTAGTGGTTCCATAATCTTATGTAAACACCTTCCAGCTGGTAAGGGCTGTGCCGAAACATGGCCTCAATATTACTTGGTTAACACTCTTCGCATTACATACACTACAGCAGTCACTACCATCGTTCAAGTCACTTCACAAAAACCTAACCTAAGACTTGACTGTATACAGACGACACCCTAAATCTATCGTCGAGCATACATAGTGTTTACACACCCTAAGAACAACATCTATGTATACACACACCTTCCTCAACCTATCGTCGAGCGTAAACTGGGGATGTCTACTCATCAGTATACTCCTATGATAACGCGTGACGTCCTAAATCTATCGTCGAGCGGAAATCGGGACGTCTACTCATCCTCTAAAATGTCAGGTGAAATCGTAACTTCAAACATAATTACAGTTATTTAGCTGGAAACATTGCCGAAACTATAGTACACAATGAAATGAAACTTGCCACAGGATGAACGCAAGTCTGGAGATGAAACTAAGTCCTTATCTCGTCAATAAAACGAAAAATGGAAATTAATAACGCGCAGCTACTCAATCCACGACATAAACACGATCTCAACATACACAGTGAAATTTAGAAAAATAATAATGAATTTCATCACTCGTCTAACTTTACATGAATACCGACAAAACAATGATCATCACCATCACAAAAATCCACACTTTAATTCTAGAGTGAAGGCCAAAAATCGCCTACCATCACACTTTTCCAAACATCTATATCCATAAACTATCCAGTGAAGCGAAATTCCTTGAATCTATACAGCCAAACTATCACTTTAATAACGTCCGGTATCTCATCCCACAATGTTTCCGATTTAATGATTATCTCGTCTCGTAATATAAAAAAAATATTCTGAATGGAAATTTGCTACAACAGTTAATTAACACCAACCGTGTATTCAGAATGCCCTTCTATTCTTGAGGTCGCGTACTATAACATTCACCATGCTGACTTTACATAAGTCGTCATTTATACTTAACTGCCAAGAGCTACAATCTTCTACAGAAATTGTTTTTCACGGAGAGTTCTTGACTTTGTTACTTCCCCTCTTTGAAGAACAATAATTGAACGAGAAATGCAACTATGCAAGCTAAGGGCGCCAATCTTTAAGTTGATGACTTAAAGATAAAAATTTATAATAAAGCTTGGACGGACTCTCATCACAGGGATGGGGTGATAGTGCACTAATCATTAAGCAGGAGAATTAGAAATCAAAAGGCTAATTAAGGCAGATTGATTAAAGTGAACTAGGAAAATACTATTTATTATATTGAATATAAATGATGACGGTTTAACGAGGACTGCATTTAAAATAGGAAATGAATTTAACAAAAAAATTGAATGACTCTACTTCGCGAAAACTTGCAATATTTTTAACTCGCTTGCTCACCATGTAGTCTTGTTCTGCTGGTCCTTGGAAAGCTTCCATCCTTGTAGCTGGAACATCACCGGTCGTCTTTGAGATATCTTCATCTGCAGCTAAGTACCATTCCTGCCTTGCAAATTTCATCAACCACTAATTGGATGATGGCTTTGAAACTATCACTCCCTGTTATGCTCTATCCCATATATTGGAGATGAGCCCTAAATCATTGTTAGAAAAACCTCCTTGGGTTATGTGGAGAGGATACTCAATTAACAATCCTTCCCACTTTACTGAAAATGTGCACTGAAGTTTCATTTCTATCTAGTTTAATGCTACCCATTGTCTTAGACTGGTATAAACTGGTCTAATACCGAGCTGTTCGTACTTCCTGATGAGAGTGGCTATACACCCATCGTTCAGAAATTCCTAAGTACCACGTCGTGGTAACGAAGTAATGAATGTAGAAGTGATAAACTATCACACTAGTCCACTATGGTACAACAACCATAAGACAAGTTATCAGACCTAAAGCGAAATACAAGATAGAAGAAGAAGATGCCAAGAGCTCCAACACGCCCTTTTATAACCTTTTCTGGCTCTAATTACAGGTCGCTACACGTGGTCCAATCAGTTGACACGTCTCTCCCCACTCCAGATATTAAAGTTGATGGGTCCCAACCATGATATCAACTGTTCTTCTATTAGCCCTTTTACTCAGTATCCATGGCAACATGACGCTCCTTTGAAAATATAGGCGGTGATCAGTTTGAATTATTCTGGTCGAAATACAGTAGCTGTCGTTACAACGCTTGAACACGTGCTCGCTTTTCCCAGAATTTGATGTCTAAATTTGTCCTTCCTTCTTCCTCAGTGATGTGGCAAGATAAAGGAAAATCTACTGCAAGTTAAATTTAAACGAATGTCGCAAGAATCTAAGTTAATATTAGGATATTCAGCCCTCGTTTACAAGTCGTAGTTACAAAGTAATGAAATGATAGTGAGCAAATGATCAAACATGAATTATAATAAAATTACATACCAAGATAAATATCATGACGTTAAATTCCTGAATTAATTACACATAATAAAATTAACATAATTACACTGTGACGTCTGGAACGTTACAACTTGAAATCATAATGTGCGTCACAAAGCACTCACTTCGACTTTGACCACCATTCAGCCGGTCAACTGTTCCGGATTGCTAACGGAATCTGAATACAGCCTGCCTCAGAAATATCACATTTAATATACAGCCTGTCTCAAAAATTCTTCACCGTCGACAAATATAGCCTGTCTCAAAAATTCATCTTCATCGCCTATCATCACGGCGGCATTACTCAAGAAATAGAGGCTTCCCATGCCTTCAACATCTACATAATTATTCCGACACAATCCATTCCTTCCTGTTTCAAAACCTTTCAAACCACAATACTCATATGACGAACAATTTTATAAGAATCTTCTCATTGATTTTTATTAAAACTTTCTGAACTCAAGAACACAATAATACACCGTGAATTCCTATATCACCAACATACACGATGTCACAAAAATTAACTTCCCACGAATAAATATAACTTTATCTGACTTCACTGGATCTCGAAACGAACGCAAATCTATTCGACATTACCTTTAAATACATGTTTAACATAGAAACATTTTATCCTCCTGTTATTATTATTATTATTATTATTATTATTATTATTATTATTATTATTATTATTATTATTATTATTTCGACTAATTTTTTTCTGAACTCATAGGATATTCGAAATTATCATGTTCGCTGCGACTATGTTATCGCTATCACCTTCCTGACTTTACTCAGTTTTAATCACTATCTCAAAGAATTTTAACACATTATTTAAACTTCGCTTTTTACAGTTTCTCAACATGATTTTTACTGCCCTGAAGCGTTCCACACGACGACCAGAAATATAACACTTTCGCCTGATCATTATTAAATATTAATTCGACACACGCACTGAAAATTTTATTGGGACAAACAAATTCTATCTACAACATTAATACAAAAAAATAGACTGACCTGTAAGTAGTCATCTTGGAGAATCTGGCTACATTTAGCCAGCTGACCTTGGATTTAGCCCCTCATGTTGGTAGAATACATCATCTTCTTATAGATTAATTAAAAATACAAAGATTTTGCACTCGCTATTGATTAACAACACAAATGACGCGCTTTCCTCGATTTACTCATACGACGAACTTCCCTCTCTGTGCTCTACTGCGACTGTCTCTCAGAACTCTGTCATCGTTCCCCTAATAATAATAGGTGTTCCAAAGATAACCAAACCAGACCTGTCTCTGACTAGTCTCCAAACCTTCCTTGACAGTTTCAAACACACACAAGGTAATAAGATGAAATCAGCCATGTATTTTAAGCAGATATCTATGCCTTCACAGTTTTCGTCGGCAGAAGCTCAGGAAAATTTGTATCACCTTCAGTTAAATACTCTACTTAAACCATTCCCTTATAGACAAAATAAGTTAATTTTAAGACACAAATCCCGCACTTTTATGCAGACGAGCGACGTGGGTTCCACCGTCCAGACCTTCATATAGAATGTGTAAATGTGGGTGGAGGGGATTTCTTTTATAAGCTCTGAGAGGATGCTACCCTCACCATGAAGCTTGGTGCTGCAATCCCCTAATTCCACATCCGCTGGACCAATTTTCTTGAAATTTATTCCACAAATTCAGACAGAATTATAATCCATTATGGTGTTAATTTTATATTTTCCCATACTTGCAACGGGCGTAATAAATTTATTTCTGACATGTAATTTCGCGGGCTTTCTTCAGAGATGACCTCGGCTCGTGTCACAAATCCTCGAGTATGGATGCCAACTTTCCTCCAGGCTTAATTGCATTTAAGTTCACCCTGTGAATTCTGTCTTCGTTTAATGTTTATTAATAATTTCAATCCTTTATTCCTGGATTAACCATGTCGCCAAAATCTCTCGTCATGAAAGATTTTCCAAAATTGCTCAATTAGTCAGTACTCGATATCAACCGAAGTGTCCCGGCATTTCACGAGAGCGTGGCTCGCTCATCACGGCGAGTTCTGTTCCCACGGGGGAGCGAGACTCTTGAAATAAAACATGGCTACTCTCAAAAAAGTTATTCGTAGCTGAAATAAATATCTGCAATTATTTTTCATCGTAGAATTATGGGTTCAGTATAATATAAAAAGGTCCTCGAGTCTGTCTGTCTGTCTGTCTGTCTGTCTGTCTGTCTGTCTGTCTGTCTGTCTGTCTGTCTGTCTGTCTGTCTGTCTGTCTGTCTGTCTGTCTGTCTGTCTGTCTGTCTGTCTGTCTGTCTGTCTGTCTGTCTGTCTGTGACGGCTAACCTTAAGAACCACTGGATGAAATTTGATGCAGTTTTCACCGTTCTATTAAGCATTCCTCGAAAACTGTTTACTTATAGAAACATTCTTCATGACCAAAGGAAGCCGAGAAGTAACGATTTCAGTGAAGCAAGTAGAAGAAAAAACGGCCTTTCGTGCGCCTTCTTAGCTTACTTTGGCAAAACCGTTAAAGATACATCTACAGTATACTATGCGGGTAAGAATTGTTCACCGGGCGAGTTGACCGTGTGGTTAGGGACGCGCAGCTGTGAGCTTGCATCCGGGAGATAGTAGTTTCGAACCCCACTGTCGGCAGCCCTGAATATGGTTTTCCGTTGTTTCCCATTTTCACACCAGGCAAAATGCTGGGGCTGTACCTTAATTAACGCCACCGCGGCTTCCTTCAAACTCCTTGGCCTTCTATATCCCATCGTCGCAATAAGACATATGTGTCGTTGCGACGTAAAACAAATTGAACAAAAGTGTTCAGCGTAATAAGTTCTACAAAAAATGCCGCAACAGCATATATCTATCTTTTACACATAGCCCATTATAAGTGTTCTTCCTTTAAAGTATCGATTTAAATGAGGCAAGTCGAAGAATAAACGGTCGTCCGTGCGCCCTTTTAGCTTACGCTGACTAAACCGTTACGGATACAGTTATACTATGCGGGCAAGTATTTTTCAGCGTAAGAAGTTCTACAAGAAAGTCCGGGAGAGCACATATCTATATTTAAGACATAACCCAGTTTAACTGTTTTTATGTTACTGTTTCCAGTAAAGAAACGTCAAATTTTAAAACAACTTTTTAAATTAGTTAGTTAATCCTTATCAAAGTAAATTGTTTATTCCCTTCAAGTAACTATTGTACAATAAAATGTAATTTACAGAATGTTGTTTTCATTTATACTTACAGATATGTCGTTTTAAATTTTTTCGTGCAATCTCCATTCTGAAATATGGAAAAGTAAAGACAAGCTTCAGAGCGATTCAGTAGATCGCGAGCCAGCGCGCTGCTATTAAATACATCGGCCAGCATTTGCTGAACATGTTACAATACAATAATTAATTATTTTCCAGTGAGTTTTTGTTATCTATATGAAATCTATGGTAACGCATTGTGCCGAAACGGAAAGCGAATAGAGATCGCAGTACATTGCATTCGAGAAAAGTGCGTTTATCACGTAACAATGAAACTAACCAACAAAGGAGTTTTCAAATGTCACAGGACATAGAATGAATGACTTCACAAAGACGAAGGGAGTCATATTTCTCCAAATTCACTGCCAAGGTTCAAGTATATTACTAAGTTTACACAGCAGTCGACAGTGATGAAACTGTCCATTACCCTACAAAAAATTCTAAATTCTTTACATCCTTCCAGCTTGACACCACAAAAGCTTATTTTGAAAGTGGGGTTGCCTATTATATTGTTACGTAATCTACACCCGCCATAGGTATGCATTGAGACGCGATTGGTAGTGAAAACTTTGAAAAACTGTTTGATTGAAGCTATTGTTTCAACTGGCTGTGGCACAGGATAAATTGTCTTAATACCGAGAATCACTGTGATTCCCTGAGGTTTGGCTTTTGATTTCACACGAGTCCAATTCCGGGTAAAAGTTGAGTTTCTCATGAAAATAAACAAAGCACAGGGTCAGACACTTAACGTGGCTGGAGCTGATCTCAGTGGAGAATGTTTTTGTCCTGGACAGCTTCACGTGTCCCTTTCGCGTGTTAAGTCAAAACGTAATCGTTTCATGTTCACTACCGGAGAAAGAATGACTGATATCGTATACAAGGAAATCTTATAAGTCCTCTGTTAAAAGTAGCCTTAAATTCATAACTGCTTCCGTGCAAAGCGGGGGTGATTGGCTAGTCTACACATAGGGCCTATATAATTTCACAACACCAAAAGTCTATGTACTTGCTTCTTCTTCTACTTCCTGTTTTTTCCCAGTTATTTCCGGGTCGGCACTACATGTGGATTCGGCCTAGTTTTAGGCCGGATGCCCTTCCGGACGCCAACTCCACGTAGACAGGTGTATTCATTAAAGTGCGTCTATGTGCTGGTGGATAGCGTGAAGTGTTGTATGCAAGTGGTACAAACAACAATTCCGCGAGCGAGAAGAATTAACCAGATTTGTCTATATTCCCAGTTCGCTAGAGAATCGATCCAAGGATGCTCTGGACCTAAGGCTTCTACGCTGACCATTCAGCTAAGGAGCTATTTCACACTTTTACAAAATATACATATAAACTTGCATCTTGTTTATTCTGATTTCCGTTTCTTCTGAAATACAAAAAGTAGACTTGTTCATTTTTTCACTGTATTTAATCGTCATTGTGGTCTTATAATTTACATTGCGCGATTGCACCATGCTTTAGAAGTAAATATTTTTTATTTATACTACAAGAGCACTTACCTTTCATTATCTTAATTGCTTTCAGAAATTACTGTATATGAATGTTGTGTTCAATGCATTGATCAAATCAACCACCGAAATTTATTAGAATAGTAAATATCTACCCACTACACGTATGACTAATAAACAACCCGTGTTAGGTCACCTTACCCCTTCTGAAATCCAAACTCTTCCCTTAAGGATGTGCTCATTCATGCTCATCTTCTTCTATATCGCGTATTATGTGAGCTTGGCACTGTCGCCGCTTCCTTACATCGATTTTCAGACTAGAAGTACTGAAGCGTGGTCTCTTTCGCACTTCAGTAGACCCTATTTCTCACCGCAGAAGCGAATACATACGGTAATGGATACCAGTTCTCAGATTATTCCAAGAGCCTTTGGGTTATAATGCGTTTGCTGCTGAAAAAATTACTCTCAGTCAAATGCAAGAAAAATGTCACAGCTTCATCAGGATTCCTTATTCAACACACACACGATCAACAATATTGTAAATTCTTTCTTGTACCCGCGTACCTATCATTTATATTTTAAACAGTTTTACGCCAATGAACTACTGGCCCAGGACAATAAATGTACCATGTGCATGTCCAATGAATTCATAATTATCACTTCTAGTGGGTTTATTGCTTATAAAGCTAAGTTTTTAGCCTCAGCAACATTCTCTTCCTCATCAATCAGTTGATCCTGACAGTTGACATACAGGCGTAGAGTTGGTTCAAAGAGCTTCTTAATTATCAATATCGAACGAACTGCCGTAAAACATACTTTAAAAGGAGAGCAATAATAAGTTTAACTGCTTATGACGAGGTCAACGTTTAGTGTTATTTATAACGGATCGCTAGCTATGCGGTCCTCATTAATCCCACTCTGCTTCGAGAACCTACCAAAGTTCGGGAATCAATGAGTTATCAGATCAAAATGGTCAAGCAATGAGTTTCACCATCATGCTACACTCCAGACGGTAGAGACAAATATTCCAGCGGATTGCATCATAAATACTTGAAAAAAATATTGTATACTCAATATAAGTGAAGTTACTAAAACAAATCACTCCCTAAGCTGCAATGAGTGGCATACGTAAAGTATTGTAAAGTTTTTCATAAGAGATGAATTTCTAATTCCATTTTATAGACTACAGAGTTCATTTAAACAGGCTTACGAATGAGTTGGAATATGGTGAGGTACCATTGGTATGATTTTAGACAGCGGGAATGTTCAAGTCACAGTCAGATAAAGGTTTGGCTGGGCGGCATTGCAATGTTGAGGTAAGGAGTTCTTACGCTCAGTTAGGTTATTTTTGCGGAAAAGTATTTACAAGCGTCCCCTGCATATCAGGAGGACCATACACATCAATGAAAGTGCTACTAGGCATATAAATTGATTAAAAATGCTAACTGTTAGGAAAGACTATCTTAAATTGCATAATATTTCCCAGATTACAGAAATCAACACGCTTAAGTAGACACGGAGTGGAGTAGCGGGCATAGGATAGGGAAAATACCCAGACAGGTGACAGATTATTCCGGTGACTGGTGCCATGGTTTTAAGTAGGTGCAGATTATCAGTTCAATGTACTTGCTATAATTGTGAATCATGTCCTATACTATAGCATAGTATCGGTATCAATGTGTGTATTTGCAATTGTACTATCATTGAAGTGTATGTCCCATGTACATAAACAGAATACCATCCCATATTTGACAAATCTTGATTGTGAAAACACATTACGAAAACTTTACTCTTATAGGAACCACCAGAAGGGACCGGCGAGTGTAACGGAACCAAGATTCATTGATAGTAGGAGTGTGGAGAAAATAATCGATTAGTGATCAAGGGAGAAGTGTAGTGTCACCTCTGATGTTGAAGGACGATCATTTCACTCTCTGTTATTCGCCGCTAGTTGACTCCCTGTACAACTTCCGCATTTTCAGTTGGAGATCACATTAATTCTACTCTTAGGTTCATTCATCCGATAGATATTGGAAAGCTTCATGATTTCGTCCTAGAGAACTGGAATGAACTCCTAAGTTGACTGTTCATTCAGCACACTTGCTACTAGAATCGCAGCTAGATTTCATTGCAACGAACGGCGCATCTATTCCGTACCTAACACTGAGACATCATACTGCAAAGTTAACAAGTTAGAGCGAGGCATGTGCTTTTATTCAAGAATAATAATATTAGAACCTTATTTCATAAACATATCACCAACGTATTTTGATCTTTCTGAAGAAATAAAATTCGTACTAATAATTTAACTTGGTATTCTCGGTGGAATTGTATGTCTAGCGTAAAATGAGCAACACATTGTGTGAGTATAAGTGTGAGTACAAACAACCAATAATGATGTCTTAATTACGTGATGAATTTTGATGAGGAAATTTGATCCATTACTTAATCTTCATCCAGCTCGCTTTCTCAACTTCTCTCTACCTGATAGCAAGCAGCCAGATCCATGAATTTCCATTGCTTCACTTTGACTTGTTAAGTACATGTGTCGTCGCCATAAGACCTATCTGTGTCGGTGCGACGTAAAGCAACTAGCAAAAAAAAAATTATAAGTACATTTGTTATTAATTGTATGAGTACCGGGCGAGTTGGCCGTGCGCGTAGAAGCGCGCGGCTGTGAGCTTGCATCCGGGAGATAGTAGGTTCGAATCCCACTATCGGCAGCCCTGAAGATGGTTTTCCGTGGTTTCCTATTTCCGCACCAGGTAAACGCTGGGGCTGTACCTTAATTAAGGCCACGGCCGCTTCCTTCCAATTCCTAGGCCTTTCCTATCCCATCGTCGCCATAAGACCTATCTGTGTCGGTGCGACGTAAAGCCCCTAGCAAAAAATAAATAAAATGATGAGTCCTGCTTAGCCGGAGTTTGATAACTAAAAACATCACGTAAGTTGTTAAGTCTCACCTAATTAGTCCAAACGTTACGACTTAATTCCATGATAAAGATATAAGTAGATAGGAATCACAATGCTATTCCTGTGACGCTGGCCCGTGCGAAGAGTGTGCGTGACTTACAGCAGTGATCCTCGAGTAATCCGCCCCTTGACTGAATATCGGTCTTGTGAGTCACCTGAATGCTGCAACCTAGTCGCGAAAGTGAACTACTTAATTAAGCTAAAGAAAAGTGTCAATCACTTGAAAGGTATTCCTAATAAATCAACTTATGTTTTGAAGAATTAAAAATCATTGGAAGTTACTTAATCACAAGCACACGGCTAATCGAAACAAATAAAAACGTGAACCTCGCCCTTTTAAATACTACAGCTACAGATCTGTCTAACTAACTTTGTCTCCTTAATCTACAGTTTACCGGGCGAGTTGGTCGTGCGCGTAGAGGCGCGCGGCTGTGAGCTTGCATCCGGGAGATAGTAGGTTCGAATCCCACTATCGGCAGCCTTGAAAATGGTTTTCCGTGGTTTCCCATTTTCACACCAGGCAAATGTACCATAAATAAGGCCACGGCCACTTCCTTCCCAGTCCTAGCCCTTTCCTGTCCCATCGTCGCAATAAGACCTATCTGTGTCGGTGAGACGTAAAGCAACTAGCAAAAAATAAAGTGAAAGAAAGTAAACGCATTAAGTAGAAATGACTTGTTTCACAGTATGGAGAAAAGATTTACTCTACACGTATTGATGGGCAATGGTGTTTTCAAACACTGCTCTAACAATGAAAACCATTTCTTACGGCCAATCTGGCCAAGTATGGTATTCTCTAAAAGGTACATAAACGCTTTGTCGTTTTTTTAATGTTTTTCTATTAAAAAGTAAGTACGCTTAGAGTTTTATGTGACTTTAACTTTTGTGATCATAAGCCACAGGATCTCCATTTTTATGTGGAATCCGACCCATAGGACGTGGCATTTCGTTTTGTAAATCCCACACGTATTGGCCGGGAATCAAACCCGGACTGCCTTGGTGGGAAGCGAGCAGTGATGCCACAGGGCTCGTTTCTATTACTCCCCACTTTATCCGGTTTTTACTGCGGGTCAGGGTTTGTAGCAGATTTGGCAGACTTTTACAGCTGGATGTTTTTCTTGACAGCAACCATTAGGGGAGAAATGCTATGTGTTAATGTGGTGGTGGTGATTATCACAGAGAAAAAATGGAAGGCATCCGACACTGCGAAAAATGAAGATATCAGCGAAAGAAAGACAAGGGCCACGAAGGGCGTGAAAGTGACTCCCTAGGCATAGAAAGTTGTAATAGCGTCGGGGTCGGAAAAGAACAATAGCTGACCAATGGGATGGGATAGGATAGATGAAAGTGAGGAGCCTGGTACAAGTAAGTGGGAGCATTGCTAGGACTCAACTTAGTGCCCCGTGGTCAATAACCCACTCTCCCAAGTTGAGAGCCTGTTACGACAGGCAGGGAATACCCTGGATGTTATTCTACTGCCCTCAGCCACAGAGGGATGTGGAGTTAGAAAACTTTCTTCCTTAGCATGACATTCCTCTGGTTCATCGATTGTCTGATCCACGAACCTGCTACGCTGGCGTAGCAGGGGGAGAGGTGATACTCCCACGTGGCGCGTCCCAGGTGGCGGATAGGGGGGGTCCTAATCGGCTTGCCGGCGGACTTGAGGGAAATAATATACCTCTCGCGGACCAAACACACACACACAACCCCTATGGGTGGGGGACGCAGACGAAGAATACACCCATGGTATCCCCTGCCTGTCGTAAGAGGCGACTAAAAGGGGCGACCAAGGGATTATTGGGTTAGCCCCATGAACCTACTTGTGATTAGTACCATCACGCAGGGAACACCATGGGTCGCTGTTACTTGCGCGTAGTACCACTATGTTCGGTACCAAATAGGTTTGTGATTAGTAGCAATCAGGAGCACCGTGCGGTCAGGCTTTTGCGGTACCTGTAATTTGTAGCACAATATGAGCGACACCAAGGTTCTGGCTTGCCTATGATTAGTACCCACTATATAAGGAACACCACGGGATAGTACAAGTCCTTGTGGTTAGTACATTTAGGTGATGAAAACCATAGGTTTGCATTGCCTGTAAATGGCGCCGCTATGTGTGAAACACCACAGGTCTGTATTAGATGTGCGAATTTCACTACCTGTGAGTAGTACCATAACGTGTGGAATACCGCGAGTCTACGATACTTTTGATTAGTACCGCACCATGTCAAATACCATGGTTCTACTGTCCAAGCGATAAGCACCATTATGACAGTCCGATGACATATATTTTTGGACCCCTTTCGCTTGCAACCATCCTCGATTCAGTATTGAGCTATAGAAGCAGTCCCTTACTATTGTTTTTCGTCAGTTTCTGAGACTGAGGCATTGCGGGTCGGCTCCACTGGTTGTTTTAACTTCATATCCATCCGTTCATTTTTCGTCCTCACGCTTTGAATTCTGGTCAGTGGAGGATTTTGGATTTTTATTTTGTCATTGCATTTCGTCTCATTTCGTACCATCAGGGGCCGATGACCTCGATGTTAGGCCCCTTAAAACAACAAGCATCATCATCATCAACGATTGTCTGATACTACTGGTACGTAACGTACTGGTTTATCATAGTATTCCACGCATTTGATTCCTACTCTGAGGCGCTGATTTTAATGAGCAGTGTGCACACTTACAGGAATAATGGCAGAGGAGTGTTCACGGCCGTCTGTGCCTGGTGATTCCAGGTCGGGAACTTTGGATTGTTAGATCGGCAGCAAGAAAATATGCGGTTTTGTATTTGATTGAGTATTTCATGTGATAATATTGCTTGTAATCGCAACATTCCTGCTGACTTCATTGTAATGACTTATGATGATTTCAGTTGGGAAAACCACAAAGACAGCCTTTCTGAGGATGTAAAAAGTCAGGTGGAGAGTGAGTGCCGCTATCATCAAACTGTCCAACTCGACTGATTGGTAGTAGGAAGTGGGCGTGCCATTATAATTAAAACTCCCCAAGTTAATTGTGACTGATAGTAGGCAAGAGGACCTGCCATTATAATTCCCTAATCAGTCTTCACATGAGAAAAGACGTATGGTGACTTTCCCGTCGCTTTTCTGGGTAACTTTAAGAACTATGCAATTTAATATAATCTTACAACGTATAGAGTACTTAATCTAGAATTCTGAATACAAAATGTAGGATTCCGCAGCGAAACACGGGCACATCAGCCAGTCATATCTAAATTTGTTTCAGAATCTAATTACGCTGTACCGGGGACTCCAAAATTAAGCTTGAAACCCTTTCAGAAAACAATCGAAAATGTTTGGTAACAAAGCACACGAGTAGCGTTACGAAAATGTTGCATATCTTGGGCTGGGAAGACTTAGAAGTAAGAAGACGAGCTTCTCGACTAAGCGGGATGTTCCGAGCTGTCAGTGGAGAGATGGCGTAGAATTACATTAGTAGACGAATAAATTTGAGTGGTGTTTCTAAAAGTAGGAAAGATTAAAATATGAAGATAAAGTTAGAATTCAAGACGATAAATTGGGCAAATATTCATTTATAGGACGAGGAATTATGAATTGGAATAATTCACCAATGGAGATGTTCAATAAATGTCCTAATTCTCTGAAATTATTTATGACTTTCGCCTACTTACTTATCGTGTCCTATTAGTGCCGGGAGTGTCCGAGGACGTGTTCGGCTCGCCTGGTGCAGGTCTTTCTACCTGACTCCCATGGGTGGGCTGCGCTTCTGGATATGAGATTATGATAATAAGGTAGAGAGAGGGTGAAACCCGGTGTCGGCACGTAGCCTACACCTCTCGAATAACACCAAGGGGTCTATTCAAAGCTTTACGTCGTCATCCGACGGACGAATCACCATCAACAGCATCATATTCCCTCACTCCATTTGAACAATGCGAAGAAGTTTGGATTTGAGTCCAGGCTTTTGGCACGCAATCTAGTGATTACAAATTGTATACCACCAACTTTCCTACCCTGCCAGCCTACATTCTGATGATGAATTTTTTTTTCATGCAGGCAAGTGGTTCAGACGGTTGAGGTGCTGGTCTTCCAACTTGGCAGGCTCGATTCTGGCTCAGTCCGGTTGATGTTTGAAAGTGCTCAAATACGTCAGCTTCGTGTCGGTGGATTCACTGGCACGTAAAATAACTCCTGCGGGACTAAATTCAGGCACCTCAGTATCTCCTTAAAACAGAAACATAGTTACTGGGACGTAAAGCTAGCAACATTATCATAATTATTTTTTCGTCCAACGACACTCGAACCGGCTAACCACGGCATCAGACCTTTATTTTACAAAAGACCAAGTTAGCAGGTGATAAGCAATCTGCTACTCGGTGACAGCCCTAAATGTAGATCAATTGTAAGTGATTGATGGATCGCATGCGGCACGATGCTGAACCACTCGGTCGCTAGTGGTACTAAAATGGCCGGGTCGCATCCGGCACCGTCGCTTCTGGCACGTAACCCATTATTTATTACTAATTTATATTTATGTGACATCCAAATATGTTTCGAAGATCTCCCGATCATCGAGGTTTGCGTCACGTGACGCGCAGAAAGGAAATCAACGAGCAGGGATCTAAATTATCGATTTCTTATCCTCTCTATAATAAAAATAGAGGCTCGCCCTCCCGCTCACCGAATACTATACTCTAACTCCCACGGCAGTTCTTTTGAATCTGTAGGATTATGGGTTCAATACATCCCCCGAAGCATGCTCACAAGGTCACTGAACAACGATTGACTATAGACATTGGATGTAGTTGTACATAAGACTCTAATTTTCCCTGTAGAATTTGGTGGGCCCATTATTCCAAAGTTCAAAAAGATTTTCAGTATTACGTAGTAATTGTGAAATGTTATGATAAGAATGAAAGCCCGTTTTGTAGATCTGAACAAAGTATACAACAAGTAAGAAAGGAAACGTCATAGACCATACTGAGAGATTATGGGATCAAGGACAGCTTCTTATAGGCAAAAAATACCTTTACATTGATGTCCGGTTCCTTGGCTGAATGGCCAGCGTTGTCGCTTTGTGTTCAGAGGGCCCCGCATTCAATTCCCGGCTGGGTCGATGATCTTAACTACGTCTAGTCAGTTCCACTACCTCTGGGACTGGGTGAGTTATTCTTAATATACCTCTTCATTTACATATCACACTTCAAACCACCAGAGAAACACGCAGTAGTGAATGCAACCCTCATCACAATGTTGACGTCGGGAAAGGCAGCCGGGCGTTGAACTGGGCTATATCCATACAAAGTGTCGACCGCAAATAATCAGGAATAGGCTGGGAGGAGGAAGCAGAAGAATAAGGAAAAATGCATTGATAAATGTTCTTAAAAAAGCGTTGACAGTAGAATGAGTTCTAGTTTGAAAGTCGTTCGCCACTGATGTAGTTTATATTAGGTAATCGTTTATTTAAAAATATAAAATGCTAGCATGGGGTGCAGTTGAATTACAATGTAGCAAAGCTTTTGACTGTGCCAATGTCAGTGTCTTAACTATTTGCATCATAATATCTAGAAAGCTGAAAAAGAACACAGAGTGTAGGACACAAATGTTAATATTTAGAAAACACCATTAGTATCTGTAAGAATTATACCCAATAAGATTAAACGACTGCTAGGTAACACTAAATTGGAGCATGTTGACAATTTTAAGTTCTCAAGGTGTGTCTTTTTAGAGGAAGGTAGTGAAATGATCCAATCATGATGTGGCAAAGCTAAAACTGTGAAGTAGCAATTGTGATCAATGGTGATCAAGGAAAGGAGTTCACAGACGAACTTTTTGGATCGACCTGTGTTCACGTCGACTCTACTCCATGGAAATTAATTCTAGGTGAATTCGATATTTTATTTATAATCTAGAGGAAAAAAGACGTGAAAGTAGCGAGAATTATTGTTAGTGCAAACAAAAGAAAAATTATAGAAGTGTTCGGGGAATATTATCTCGACGTTTTGACCCATAAAAACAGCAATGATCATCATCATCGTCACAATTAGGAGCGAAATCGCAATTCAGATATAAGTTCTGTTTTAAGAACGACCACATTTTTGATGGTGAAGCCGTACAGACCGACTGGAGTAGCGTGAGTTGCCTAGGAGAATGATGAATTTGGCCTTGAAAGGAAAGAATAGCAAAGTTAGTCCTCGAGCACGATGTTTGGACATCGCTTTTTATGTAGTATGAATGTATGTGGCCGACCCCGCGGTGTAGGGGTAGCGTGCCTGCCTCTCGCCCGGAGGCCCCGGGTTCGATTCCCGGCCAGGTCAGGGACTTTTCTCTCGACCTGAGGACTGGTTCGAGGTCCACTCAGCCTACGTGATTAGAATTGAGGAGCTAACTGACGGTGAGATGGCGGCTCCGGTCTCGAATGTCCAGAATAACGACCGAGAGGATGTGTCGTGCTGACCACACCACCCCTCGTAATCTGCCCTTTCAAGGGGGTAAGTGCAGTGAGATTTTTTGTTATGTAGGCCCCTATATACGTATGCATCTAATCATTGCATTGTGTACTTCTGCTGTATACTGGGTGACTTTCCACATTTTATGAACTGATGTCAGGTGAACTGCTGTTCGAATATTAATTACTTAATTGTATTTTTTAAGCCATATCATCAGGAGGGCTAGGCATTTGACGATTCTGCATTATTTCGTTTACAAGCTATAAAGAATGCCCACGTACGTGTATGTGTTTTCCTGTTAAACGCATTTAAATGAAGACATTTTTGTGAAAAGTTAGTTTTCTGTTCCTTTTTGTCAAATTAGAAGTTTTTTTAAATTCATAAAATCATGAACCTACGCAGACCCCGCCACAGTGCGAGAATAATGCTAGGAAGAAGATAAAATCATAACATTCACTTTCAAGAGAAACACTTCTAGGGAACCAGCAACCAATAGCAATAGCTCCTACCCCATTTTTCGAAGTTTGTGCAATGCGGACTTCCCCACGCATGCCCCTTCGCCACACACCAACAAATTTCCGGGAACCAGTGGACTAACAAGAGCTTCTACGTACTTCTACCCCAAATTTCATGATCATGATGCTTGTTGTATAAAGGAGCCTAACATCTAGCAGCCTAATTTCATAATGGACTTTCCCGCACGTGACCTTTCCCTAGATCAATAAGAGTTGCTATTTGCTTCTACACTTATTTCTTAAAGGTTTTCCATAATGGACTCGCTTGCACATGACCTTTCTCCACACACCAGCAAAATTCCCCAAAACAGTGGATCAACAAGAGAGTAGATGTTTGAGTCTTCAGTAGTTCAGTGAGTTTTATTCAGTTAACTACCCTACGTGGTGAGATGTCTAAAGTGAAAGAAACCGTGCTCGATAGTTTTCCGTGGTTTCCCAATTTCACACCAGGCAAATGCTGGGGCTGTACCTTAATTAAGGCCACGGCCGCTTCCTTCCAACTCCTAGTCCTTTCCCGTCCCATCGTCGCCATAAGACCTATCTGTGTCGGTGAGACGTAAAGCAACTAGCAAAAAATAAAGTGAAAGAAAATCAACGCATTAAGTAGAAATGACTTGTTTCATAGTATGTAGAAAAGATTTACTCTACACGTATTGATGGGCAAATTGTTTGCTAGGTACGTGATTTACGAGATTTACGTGATTTACAATATTTACAGCAGAACAAGAGAGAAACATAAATGTGGTCAGCTGCGACGTCAAGACAAGGATATTAGACTCCTACAGGGCTTGTGGGGAAAATAAGTGTAACATTTTCCCTTTTCTGTGAGAAATTACACGGATCACTTTTTCTGTATCCGACTCGTTGGCTGAATGATCAGCGTACTGGCCTTCGGTTCAGAGGGTCCCGGATTCGATTCCCGGCCTTTTAACCTTCATTGGTTAATTCCAGTGGCCCGGGGGCTGGGTGTTTGTACTGTCCCCAACATCTCTGCAACTCACACACCACACATAACACTATCCTCCACCACAATAACACGCAGTTACCTGCATATGGCAGATGCCGCCCACTCTCATCGGAGATTCTGCCTTACAGGGCTGCACTCGACTAGTAATAGCCACATGAAATTATTAGTATTATATAATTTTTATGTGCTGATATTCCACTGCATAAGTTGCAAAATCCGAAGCTGTACAGTTTCTGAGAAGAGGACTGAAAAATTAATACCAGATCCCAGGACATTGAGACAAACTTATATTTTCAGATGCTACGACCAAACTATACAAGAAATAAGGAAGGAAGTTGGAGACAAAAACATAAGGATTTCAGTGGATGAAATATCCTACTCCTTACGACGTTACATAGCAAAAGTAGTGGCGGAATTTTGGAAACTGTGAGCCCTGGATAACACACGTTGTGAACAGCTGTAACATATCTGATCACTCAACAACCGGCAGTGTTTTTGACCAATCATTGAGAATACTGTGGTCGACAGCATTATAAACGATAAAGTTCTGCTGTTTATAACAGATAGGGGCTGCCTCGCCGAGGTCGGAAGGACGTGGGTATGAATCCCCGTCAGGAAGTCGTAAAATTTAAGAAACGAGATTTCCACTTTCGGAGGTGCGTATGGCCCTGAGGTTCACTCAGCCTACACCAAAAATGAGTACCAGGTTAATTCCTGGGGGCAAAGGCGACCGGGCGTAGAGCTAACCACTCTACCCCATCACGTGCCGAGGTTAAAAATGGTGGAAGCCTTTACCTTCCCCTCACCGGGCGAATTGGCCGTCCGCGTAGAGGCGCGTGGCTGTGAGCTTGCATCCGGGAGATAGTAGGTTCGAATCCCACTATCGGCAGCCTTGAAGATGGTTTTCCGTGGTTTCCCATTTTCACACCAGGCGAATGCTGGGGCTGTACCTTAATTAAGGCCACGGCCGCTTCCTTCCAACTCCTAGGCCTTGTCTATCCCATCGTCGCCATAAGACCTGTCTGTGTCGGTGCGACGTAAAGCCCCTAGCAAAAAAAAAAAAACTTCCCCTCCTCCAAGGGCCTTCGTGACCTGTACGGAGGTGACTTTGCTTTGCTTTGCTTTGCTTTGCTTTGTTTATAACAGATCCACCACCCTGCATGGTAATGTTTGCTAGTAGTTGAAGAGCATGCTATGTAAAATTGGTACATGCGACATGTTTAGCACATGCATTACACCGAACAGCGGAGGAGGTAGTGCTAATTTTCCTTAAGTTGACAGCCTGACGGCATCTGTTAAGTAACTTTTAAGGAACGCTCTCTACCGACCTAAAGCAATCAAGACAGAACCACAAGTCACCCCATTACCATTGACGAGATGGGAAACGTGAATTGACGACTGCAATAATTATTGCCAGTACTTCGATGTTGTGAAGAAAGTAACCGATTCTTTTGACAACACTGCTGCAGCTGCAATCAAAATATCACAAGAACTACTGGCTAATAAATAAATTGTGGGTGCACATTCCAACATCACAACAAATTTTTGATTCCATCCCGTTGCCGTAACTGCTCTTACAAAATCGGAAGTGGAACTACAGTAGTGAATCAACTGCAAGTTGTCTACAGAGGTGTCCGCGATTGGAAGAGTGTGAGTGGTAAAGTGGGTGAAGCACTTGTACTGAGAATGAGCCAGGTGTTAAAGAAGAACAATGGTTTCAAAAATATACGTTCAATTTCTATTCCTAACTATCAGTTAAATCCAAGATATTTTGCGTGCTTTGAGTATGCTCCAATTGTTTCTGTTGAAGTGGTCTACTAGCAGACAATAATCCGACTCATTGGCTGAATGGTCAACTTACTGGCCTTCGGTTCAGAGGGTCGCGGGTTCGATTCCCGGCCGGGTAGAGGATTTTATCCTTAATTGGTTAATTCCAAATTTGCCCGGGTTCGATTCCCGGCTCTGCCACGAAATTTGAAAAGTGGTACGAGGGCTGGAACAGGGTCCACTCAGCCTCGGGAGGTCAACTGAGTAGAGGTGGGTTCGATTCCCACCTCAGCCATCCTGGAAGTAGTTTTCCGTGGTTTCCCACTTCTCCTCCAGACAAATGCCGGGATGGTACCTAACTTAAGGCCACGGCCGCTTCCTTCCCTCTTCCTTGTCTATCCTTTCCAATCTTCCCATCCCCCACCAAGGCCCCTGTTCAGCATAGCAGGTGAGGCCGCCTGGGAGAGGTAGTGGTCATCCTCCCCAGTTGTATCCCCGACCCAATGTCTGAAGCTCCAGGACACTCACCTTGAGGCGGTACAGGTGGTCCGAGGGAAAAACCAACCCTGGGAGATTAAGAAAGAAAGAAAGGAAGAGGAATTAGGGATGGGAATAATTTATAAAGGGAAATATTTGACGACTTTGCAGGTTTTTGAAATCAGTTTAAGAAAAAGAACAAGTAAACTACTGATGGGGAATCTATCACCTGAGCGGTAGCCTAAAATCTAGACCAAAGTTTAGTGGCTGATCGGTTGTTATGTGTGATTTTCGTAGTGGTTTAACGTCGCTGTATCACAAGGAAGGGATTGGGTGACGCAAGGATGGAGAAATGGAAAACAACATAAAACCTTTTTCAAAGCTGCCAACGACGGGGTTCGAACCCAGCATCTCCTAATTGTGAGCTCATAGCGATGTGAACCGAAACGCGTAGCCAACTCGCTCGGTATATTAAGCGTAGTATACAATTCCTGAAACGGTCAGAGCTCTAGCATTGAAAGTTGCTGACAAAATGGAACGCGTTGTTTTTTTTTTCAAAAATATGTGTTATTCATAACGCCAAGAAAACCGAGAAGAATACTTACATCAATTCCAGTTTTCCTAATTAATTTTTTGTTCAATCGCACTGAAAATGCTGATTGATTGTAGCCATTGTTCGAAACCTACTCTTCCGAACACGTCACACCTGCATTCATTGGCCTGTCTCAGTCTCAACCTTGGCTTTGCTAATGTGAACATGACTGAGGTATGAGTGATGGTAGTAATGTCAGTCCTTGTATAAACCTGTCCCTGTTGAGAATACTAAGAATGTTTCCCACTTATGGTCAGTTAGTGCGTGCATTCAGTGGTCTTGGCAGGCCGATACGTAACAGCACCTTCTGGCACAGTTAAGAAACCAACGGCGAACTACCTCACTGTTCATTTCCAACATACGCCTCTTGAGTGACAACTAGGTTGGCTATGATAGATGATAGTGGAGCTGTTGACGATTCACCCTGACTTCGAGCTGGGGACGCAACGGACGTAATACACACACATATTCTCCGACTCATTGGCTGAATGGTCAGCGTTAAGGCTTTCGGTTCAGAGGGTCCGGAGTTCGATTCCCGGCCGGGTCGGGGATTTGAATAGCGTCTGATTCATTCTTCTGGCTCTGGAACTGGGTGTGATCGTGGGAAAAGCGGTAGAAGAAGAGTACTTAATTACTTACTGGTTTTTGGTTTACAATTGTATGTACGGGAAGCCTTTTTTCCATCAGATAAAAAGGGTTTCTTTACCCAACCTGTGAATAAACTGGTCTTCAATACAAAATGTTCACATTTACATCAAGGGCTTTCTCCCGTATATTGTTTATAACTACCTCAGGGCTACAAAAACTTCATTAGGTTCCGTATTTAAAAAAGGCTTCGTTAGAAACTTAGAAATCTTGCTGATGTATTTTGATTATATTAGAATACGGGCATTCTATCTGCTATAAACCAGGATTTAGAGCCGTTTGTAGACATAACTACTGCAGTATAAGTAGCCGACTGCCACATCAGAGATAAACAAAGACATGCTTATCAGCTGCGTCTGTCAGTGATGTGTGATTGGCCGAACCGTCCTTTGAATGTAGACCAAACACTTCGTCCGTCTGATAAGCTTGTGTAACCAACTATTAATAAATCCTATTATGTAAATGCACATGATGGAAGGGATCTTGATTTTTGTTATCTGCAGATGCGAAATTGCTTGCGGCGATGGAAAGCACTCGTGCAAATACGAATTGTTTCTCCGGATCAGCAGCTACAGTGTAAACATTTTTCTTCCCTTGTAATAATACTTAAATATGGGAGGGAGCCAGATTACTACAGACAGTGATATTATTCATGGTTTGTTTATAAATTAATGGGTTTTGTTAGGTGAAGAGTTCTTTCTCTTCCGTTATTATAAAGTGACTGCAGTAAGCTGTAACAAAGCCGTTGTTCAAATTAACATTCTTTCGTTTCAGTTGGTGACTAGGGAACATAATCAACACGTAGTTCTGTTTGCTTGTAATAGTTTGCTTAATTGAAATTATTTGAACTTTAGAATTTGAATAGATACCCTGGAAAAAATAAACCCAAACCCCACGGCGCAACAGCCCCGAAGGTCCATGGCCTACTAAGCTACTCAGCTCGAAGGCCTGCAGATTCTGAGGTGTCGAATGGTCAGCACGACGAATCATTTCGGCCAATATTCTTGACTTCCTAGACCGAGGCCGCCATCTCACCGTCAGATAGCTTGTCAATTTTGTAATCACGCTGGCTGAGTGGACCAGCCCTCAGATCCAGGTAAACATCTATGACCTGGCCGGGAATCGAACCAGGGACCTCCGGGTAAGACGCAGGCACGCTACCCCTACACCGCTGACCCGCCTCCTGGGTACGAAAAATGTAGTACTATAATAGCACTTGGCTCAAATAAGTGTACAGAAATGTGGGATAAATTCTCGTTTAGTATACACATAGGAAATCAACATAGAAGTGAAGCATTCAACTTCAACTGTGTGGATTTCTTACGAAACAACTCTTATTCTGGTACGTACAGCTATGAAAACGGTTCCAAATGTAAAAGATTCCTAAAAGTAAATTAATTTTCAATATCAAACTCGAATGTTTCGAAATATTAAAGAGATTTTTTTTTTTTTTTGCTAGTTGTTTTACGTCTCACCGACACAGATAGGTCTTACGGCGACGATGGGAAAGGAAAGGGCTAGAAGTGGGAAGGAAGCGGCCGTGGCCTTAATTAAGGTACAGCCCCAGCATTTGCCCGGTGTGAAATGGGAAACCACGGAAAACCATCTTCAGGGCTGCCGATAGTGGGGTTCGAACCTACTATCTCCCGAATACTGGATACTGGCCGCACTTAAGCGACTGCAGCTATCGAGCTCGGTATTAAGGAGATTTGGAGACACAGTATGCATTACTGCTCATTCCATTGATAATAGACAGTTGTCTTCGAAAATTCCTCATAATTGGAGAGACAATATAGAGCAGTCACTGTGATGAACATGAGCTACGATTCATGTCACTAGCCCCAGAAGTCTCTTTTGGTCAAGCAAAGTGTCGCACCGTTTTTGAAATATTTGTGGGCCCAAATTAAGTCCGGCATTCTTTTCTCTCATCTACACTGGCGTAGTCGCCTTCTGTTCAGAGGGGCCCAGGATCGATTCCCAGTCGGGTCGGAGAATTTAACCTTAAAAGATGATTTCCCCTGGCTCAGGGACTGGTTATTTGTACTGTCCTGAACAACCCTGCAACCCACACACCACACACAACACTAACCTCCACTACAATAACACGCAGATTCCCATACACGGCAGATGCCACCCACCCTTGTCTTAGGGTCTGCCTTACAAAAGCTGCACCAGGCTAGCGAAACCCAGACGAAATTACAATTATTGATATTATCTACACTAATAAACAGAAGTCGAAGTGGTGCAATGTGAAAAGATCGATATAACATTAAAATAGAAATGAATTAATGATAGATATTCAGGCACATTACAAACTTAAGACATAGGATTCTGTCAAAAATCGAAACATTTTCGGAACTCCTCTAGGGAGCCAAGCTACGGGGGAGGGTTTTTTCAAATACGGGGTGAGTGAGTAATGTTTTATTTTACCTGGAATGTTCGAATAAATTAAGATGATAAAATTAAATTAAATTAAATATAATAACAGCAAAATTTCGTAAAATTGATATCATTAAAAAACGCCTGTTGCCATTTCTTGATGGATACAGTATTTTTGTATCCGTCTCTTGGCACATGCCAGAGCAAAGTATAGCTTCCACCGAAGTTCCAGTCTCATCCATGGCTGTGACAATATGGAAGCTGCTGGGGGTATGGGTGGTGCTGAGTAATAACATTTGGAGCACAACTAGTGTCGAGTGTTATGAAAGGTGTTGCTCATAGGATCAGTCGTGCTGCAGTAGCACCTTCTGGTCCAGTGAGGAAAGCAATGGCAAACCACCTCTCTCCTCATCTTCCCTAGTACGCCTCATTTGGGCTCTGCCATTGGTTTTTGCGGTTTCCCTATAATTTCATAGTCTGTGGTGGTGCTATTTGAGGATCCAAGCAGCCTCTGGGCTGATGACCTAACAGAGATATCAAAGAAGAAGTAGTGCATAAAATTTAATGACATTTGAAAGAAAAACAATTAAGAAATAGAAATTAATCTTCTATCAGAGCATCCGTGAAAACAGAATTGTTGTGAGTGCATGAAATGACACCAAAGAGCTTATTTTAAAGTTCGAATAGCACTTATTCCTTTGAAAGTGCCCCACTCAGGACAAGCAAGTACTGAGAATGAATATTTGTAAATGGCAGTTCTTTGGCTGGGTGAAGAAGGAATTGAACTATTGCATGATCTAGTTAGTGTAAAGACTGTGATAGGATGAGAGGCATTTGAGATACAAAGTTAGTTAAAATGGCTCTGAATTATTAAGGTTTTATAGAGATGGCGTAGGTTTGCGCAGTGCGACGGATTTCTAGTCGGGGCGAAGGTAGGTGGTTGTATGAAGGAGTTACGTGGTCATAGTAGCGTAGGTTACAGACGTATCTCACACATGCATTTAAACCACGTTGCAATCTGCTCAATAACTTGCGCCCAGCGTCTCTAAAAATCGCTCCACAACAGAAACAATGAGGGAAAACTAGGTTCCTAAGACCACCAGCATTTTTACCGGGCGAGTTGGCCGCGTGGTTAGGGGCGCGTAGCTGTGAGCTTGCATCCGGGAGGTAGTGGGTTCGAACCTCACTCTCGGCAGTCCTGAAGATGGTTTTCCGTGGTTTCTCATTTTCACACCAGGCAAATGCTGGGGCTGTATCTTAATGAAGGCCACGGCTGCTTCCTTCTCATTCCTAGTCCTTTCCTATCCCATCGTTGCCGTAAGACCTATCTGTGTCGGTGCGACGTAAAGCAAATTGCATTTTTAAACTTTTCAGGAAATAAGTGTTTACACCCGCGCAGCATGTGCAATGTGGAAATTTTTCTGCATGATGATGTTTATAATGTGCGTTGTCCATGAAAATTTATCATCGAATATAACGCCTAGGACTTTTACTGATGACATGAATGATAAATTAGTATTGCTTACATAACAGGAAAGATGGAATCTCGGGTCGATTGATCTTCGTGAGTAACTTCGGATATCCAAGGATGATGTTTTGCGCGACCAGATCTCAAAGATCAGGAAGAAAACGACGTTAGATCCTGACTGATATTTTCTATGGCCGAAAATATTTTTATCTGGGGATGTGTGGAGGTAAATTTGTCCATCATCAGCGTAACTGTGATATTTGCAGTGCGTTAGGTTTTGAGATACGTCATTAATATAATAGGAAACAGAAGGAGTCGTAACACAGAACCCTGGGACGCATCACACTACACAGACTGCTAAGTTGATATGTTTATCGTATCTGAAACACGCTGCCGACGGCATGCAGGTAGGAATGTAACCAAAGGAGGGCACTGTCCGAGAAATGGAGGGAATAAAATTTAAATAATAAATTATCAGTATCTTTTTTTTTCTTTTTTTGCTAGGGGCTTTACGTCGCACCGACACAGATAGGTCTTATGGCGACGATGGGATAGGAAAGGCCTAGGAGTTGGAAGGAAGCGGCCGTGGCCTTAATTAAGGTACAGCCCCAGTATTTGCCTGGTGTGAAAATGGGATACCACGGAAAACCATTTTCAGGTCTGCCCATAGTGGGATTCGAACCTACTATCTCCCGGATGCAAGCTCACAGCCGCGCGCCTCTACGCGCACGGCCAACTCGCCCGGTGATAGCAATATCAATAGAGTCAAAAGCTTTGCTCACATCTAGAAGAATTAAAATTGTCACTTCCTTACTGTCCATTGCTTCTCGAATGTCTTCTGTGACCTTCAGCAATGTCGTTGTAGTACTGTGTGCTTGACGAAAACCAGATTGTAGAGGGTCGAGTGGTTGTAAGTCGTCATGTAGTTCACTATTTGTCTATAAGCGATGAACTCTAGCGCTTTAGATAAAGCAGAAAATAAGCAAATGGCTCTCTGTACGAAAGTAAATAAGCGTAATCATTTCTTAACCCGGTGAAAGACTGATTTTACAAACCGATAATTTTCGTGTGCTTAAATGTTTCCTGAAAGTCCAAATTAATATTCAACAACAAAAAGCAAGAATGTGGTTGAAGGGATCAGTGTTTCTATGTTGTATTCTGCCAAAATAATTTCCGTGAAGGTTCACTACTTTGAGAAAGTAATAGACTTAACTTTATTTACAGCGCAACTCAAGTTAAAAAGCATATTTTTTTTTTTTTTTTTTTTTTTGCAGAAAGTGATTGGCAAAGCATCTACAGCAAAATAAAAATATCGAAAATTTCTTCTTTCCTCTATCACATGTCGTCGGCTTGAGAAATTGGGCTCCTAAGCCTGATGGGGCACACTAGTCCACTGGAGTCGCTTCAAGATTAGTGCCATATGCTGGCCATAAGTGTAGTGAGACTCAGTGACAGTTGATGGCGAATATGTAATCAGCGCGCAGATGACGTAGGACCTTCCAAAAAGATCTCGTACCAAAATACCTTTTTCCCCGTGGTTTTAACGTCGCACTAACGCACAGAAGTTTATGGGCCAGAATTGAGAAAATAGCGGCCGTGGCCATAATTAAGGTACAGTCCCAGAATTTGCCTGGTGTGAAATGGGAAACCACGGAAAATCATCTTCAAGGCTGCTGATGATGGGATTCAAGCCCACCACCTCCCCAATGCAAGCTCACAGCCACGCGACCCTAACCGTACGGCTAACTCGCTTTGGACAAAAATGACTTTAAAATACAGTGTATATAGCATCAATTTATGTTGTGAGTATTTAGCTTTCAATTAATTTGTAAATGATTTAAATTAGGTTATAAAAAGTGCTAGGTGAATGAATATAGCGAATGAAAATGAAAAGTGCAGAAAAAGTTGACATTAAGAAATTAAATGCAAAAGGAGAGATGATAAACCCAGAGCGATAATTTGAATGATTACACTATAATATTTTAACGATGAAAACGAACATTTCTTAGTATCTTAGAGGAAAAGGGCCCCACACTTCTGCATATAACAGTTAAACAAATACCTAGCAAGCCTATTCAAGCATTTTTTGTTTTAGTAAAGTAGAACACGAACAAGTTTTGAACATAAAAGTATCACTGATGTATTTGTGTTTGTTGCAGTTACTATTCTGCAGTTGAATGGGCTTAATATCGTGTGCTCTCTTTGAAACAGTTCAAACAAATGCAGGCAATGAGCGAGACAAAAGCTTGAGATATTCCTCACTAAATTCATACGAACAGAGTCGCATTTAATAACTGTAATATTGACGGCATAAAAACAGGTACATTCGTGCTTCCCAATGAACTACTCTGCCGTGGTTCGTGTAGTAACGTTCGTAATTATTTGCGTCTACGATTTCAATGCTTGCTCCAAACCTGTAATACAAAAGAACTATTGAGTCTTTTATACGATTTCTTTGTTGTGCAATGACCCAGAATGTTCCACGCTTATTATAACTACTCTCAGTACGAGGATTTCAACTTTAGATCATCGAACAACCTAGCTTAGAGATTTTAACATGAAGGAAATTTAATCTCTCGGCCACGAAATTAAGAATCATTTTAACCATTTCATGGACTGTTTGAGATAATTTGTTGGTATTGTCCTAAGTTCCATGCTTTTGTAATTAAACACAGTACTACCTCTACAAGGGAAATTCAAAGACGAGAGCAATGTTTGTGTGCAATTGACCGGCATGGATTAAAATACCAAGAACCTAGAATAATCAATCAAATAATTTACATACATTCTGTCTTTCAATTACCAGTGTACAAGCAGTGAATTGAATTGCGTGATTTTTTATTATGTTAATAGGTTATGTCTACAACAAGATATTCGCACCCCGTTCCAGAAACGTGATGATCGTTTCGATGTTAAGTTTAGCATTCTCACTTGAATTTTGTGTAAGACAAGCCTCCTGCTCCAAGTAAATTTACTGAGCATGCTCAAAATATATTCAGGAAGCCTCGAACCTATGGTAGTGAAGGAGTCTCTCTTCCATTTGACAGACTGGAATTCCCTGGAAGCAAGTCGACCGATGAAATGGAAATTCGTAGGATGCTTTCCGTAAATATCAATCCTTCAAGGACGAATAATTAATTGTATCGTGAAGGACAACTAAGATGGGATCTCCAAGGCCGATCACAGGTAATGGAGGTAAAGTATTATTAAGAGTATGATAAAAATAAATGAATTGAACCACGCTAATAGTAGGGCAAAGGAGTTCCCACGGCGGGCCAATCAGAGGACGCGGAGCGGGTCACGTGTCTGCTGACTCAACAGGGCGGGAAATTTGAATTCTACCGGAGGTCACTGAACACTAGTAGTATACCTAGACCGATTCCAACTCCGCGGTCATTAACCCGAGGTTATTGACCCATAGTATACTAGTAGAGCAATGACGATTTGCGGATTTTGCATAAGAGGGCGAGCCTAACTTCACAGTCACCATCTTGAGGGGCGTAACCTCATTTTAACGGTTAGTTGCCCTTCTCGACGCCTAAGAGAGCGAGCCTAACCTCACATCCGAGTATTGAAGGGGATATCCTCAGTTTTACGGCAAGATGCCCGTCCCGACACCAATTGCACAATATGGCGGCTATACACAACTCCTTATAAGACGGCCTAGCTGGTCTTGCGCAAGGTGGCGGCTTATCACAACTTATTATGGAGAAAGATGCCGGCCGTGGGCGCTTGCGCAAGATGGCGGCTGCTCTTATGAGACTAATAGGGGCGCTTGCGCAAGATCGCGGCTATATACGGCTTCGTATGGAGAAAAATGACAACTATGGGCGATTGCGTAAGATGGCGGCTATGCATAGGCTCTTATGGAGAAAGATGTCGGCCATGGACGCTTGCGCAAGATGGTGGCTATACATGGGTCTTATGTAGAAAGATGACGGCTATGAGCGATTGCGCAAGATGGCTGCTATACATTGGCTCTTATGGAGAAAGATGCCGGCCATAGGCGATTGCACCAAATGGTGGCTATACATGGGCACTTATGAGATGGCTATGAGCGATTGCCCAAGATGTCTGCTATACATAGGCTCTTATGGAGAAAGATGCCGGCTATGGGCGATTGCACAAGATGACGGCTATACATAGGCTCTTATGGAAAAAGATGACGGGCAAGGGCTCTTGCGCAAGATGGCGGCTGCTCTTATGAGACGGCTTAAGGGCGCACGAGCAAGATGGCGGCTATACATAGGCTCTTTTGGAGAAAGCTGGCTGAGGGGGCCTACTACACAAGATGGCGGCTATACACAGGCTTATATGGAGAAAGCTAGCTTATAGGCTACTACGCAAGATGACGGCTATTCGTAGACTGTTATGAGACGGCTTAAGGGCGCTTACGCAAGATGGTGGCTGCTCTTATGGAGAAAGCTGGCTGAGGGGGCCTACTGCGCAAGATGGCGGCTATACACAGGCTCTTATGCAGAAAGCTACTTTAAAGGCTACTGCACAAGATCGCGGCTATACATAGGCTGTTATGCCTCCTCCTCCTTATCCTCCGCCTCATCGTCCTCCTCTGTCAAGGCATAGCTTTATGTCTCTATCGAACAAGTTTAAAATGCATTGCTATAACGACACGATCTTATGCTTAAGGCTAGGTTGAGCACGTGCTATAATTCTGTTTCTAACCTGCAGCGAGTACATTATCATAGTTTTGCATGTTTAGACTTGTTCGTTATGAAGGTTACTTACTGACTGAAGGGTTTGTAGATAATATAAGTAAGAATTTTTTTTAGTCTCCGAGATACAGTGATAGAGAGTAGAGCGGTTTATTCAAATATGACGAGAAAATTAATAGTTGATGTGCAAGGCTTCAAAGTAAACGGCAACAAATTTGTGTTTGAAGAGGGGGCTTTATTGGACTGCAATGTGTTGTGGGAACCAAAACTTGTTAGTTTAGTATTTAGTCCACCTTTCTTTTACTGTTTGCAAACAGATGGAGATAAAAAGTAGACTCGATGGATCGAAAAAAATAGATTTGCAGTGAGAAGAAAAAGGAATACCTTATCGATTTTTATCTTTAATGATGAACGCACATTTGTCAAGAGCAGATCTTGTTTTTTTCAAAGGGTTGTGAAAAGAAGTAATGGTTTCGTGAGTATCTACCATCATCGTGTGAAATTATCGACATGCATGAATTAGGGTGTCCATCATTTAAAACCCTTCTGAAGGAGCATAGTAGAGAAACAAGTAAACAGTCTTTACAACATGTGTGCATGCTCTTTGATGGGTTGTGTTCCAGAGCATGCCGGGAGGTGAACAACATATGTAAATTGCAATGTCAAAATAGCGTTAGTGTGAAAGAAGCATATGTAGAGTAAAGACATAATGTAATTTATAACTTATATTAAGTGTAACACAGTTGAAAAGGCAGTCGTAAAGTTTTATGCATGCAAAAAGAAAATAAACACTTTTGATGAAAAAGATTTAAATGCGTTACCAAAGGCATTTTTAGTTAATGTAGCTGTGAATGCTGTAAAGAAGACCTGGGATAAGGTGCTTCGTGAGTGGACTCAAGAACCTGTTTTGTCAGGGCTTCAAACGTGCAGTTTACATCATGAACAGTGAGTTTAGGTAGGAGACCTGTGAGGCAGTGTCGTACATGTCAACTCATTAAACTTTATCACGGACCTAAAACTTACGAGTTGTCATCGCCTATAAACACTTATCATGGCTGCGAAAAGAGTAAACAAGTTGTCACAGAAAAAGGCGAAGAAACGTCCTGGGAGAAGGGTGAGGAAGCATGCTCTGCATGGGCTCATCAATAAAGTGATTGATCTTCCCTTCGAGCTTCATCTTCCTAGTTACCAGTACTGCAGCCCTAGAACACGAATTGACGTTCGCTTGGCACGTGATGTTCCTGGTATTAATATGTTAGATGCTGCCTGCAAAGAGCATGACATTGCTTATCGACAAAACAATCCTAAACTAAGACGTGTAGCTGATGAAAATCGGCTTCGTAAAGCTATGCTGCGTGTTTCGTCACCTAGTGCTTCAGTTGCTGAGAAGATAGTAGCACTTGTTGTTGCCGGTGCAATAAAAATAAAAATTTAACTAGGTACTGGCAAAGACAGTAAAATAAAGAAAGGATAAAACAGATTTACTTGAAGAAATAAAATGTATATATTCTGAAATAAATATGAATTGTTAAACATATTACAGGTGCTGTTTAATATTAATCCTACAGCATGTCCTAGATGACCTAGTAGTAATAATGCTGTTGTGTATTAACTTAGAAGAAAGGAGAGATAGAGGATCGAGAATTAAAAAAACACACAAGATTTAAAATACATCATCTTTATTAATCCATGAATTAAAGCTGTTATTAAAACCAAGCCATTTAACATACAGTTTATTCCCACGACGTCGAATAACACGTTCAATTAAATAGTGATCAGGATATTTTGTTTTCTGCAGTTCTTCGATGTAGAATCCTTCTTCAATAGGCTGTCCTCTGAGATCACGAAGTAAATACGTAACTGAATTAGTAAGCTTAACACTCCTGATTTGAAAAATTTCAGTGCTCCGGTTGGGGGTGCATACTTTTGCAAAGATAGACTTGTGTTTGCTGATGCGAACAAAATCACCTTCTTTAAAGCGATAGCGGCGCGGATCAGCTGTTTTAATTACAAGATGAATAGCCTCTAGGCGATGTGTATTCCTTGTAAACAGACGTGGCTTTGTTCCGATAGTACGATGAAGTGTATCGTTGTAGGTAGATACAAGTCTAGATAGCAGATCAATCCAACGATATGAACCTTGTGCTGTAAATTATCGTCACATCATTGTTTTGAGTGTACGATTAAAGCGTTCTACTACACTTGCCTTAAAATTGCTGAACGTAGAGTAGTGTTGATTGCCAAGTAACTTGAGTTAAGAAGAAAAATCCTTGTTGTAAAACTCTTTACCTTAATCGGTTTGAAGAAGCCTTGGGCAGCGTTTCCATTCTTCAACAATATGTTTAAATGCATCTTTGATCTGAGCTGCTGTCTTAGAACGCATAGGTTGTGCAAAAGCAAACTTAGAGTACACATCGATAACAGTAAGTAGATACTTATACCCCCTATTGCTATAGGCATATGGCATCATTTCTACTAAGTCTGCTTGCCATAGATCATTTTATCCTCGCGTAATAACGCGTCTGCGACAATAAGTGCTACGTGCTGGTCTATGTAACTCATGTGCGATGTTTACGTTTACAGGTGAGATCTTATCTTGACGAGCCATTACAGAATAATACCGGCATGTTGTAATTCTCTCTCTATATCTAGAATTTCTGATTCGTGGCCTGTGTGACCAGCATCTTGCGATGCTCTTAGAAGTTGCAATCGTTCGAGTAAGTTTGGGTCATTCCAGTAACTTACGTCTACATACGGCAGTAAAGCCATGCAGATAACATTAAGGCCACGTGCAGTCAAAAACAGCTTCGAAATAAACTCAAGATACTAGTAACTCTTATTTGCATTTACAGCTACTGTTATCTTGTAATTACGTCGTGTTGCGTCAGTATCAAAATTTATTGCTTTACGTTTTTTAAGATCTTCTAGTAAAATCATATCCTTGTCAGGTATCGTGAGAAAAGAAGTTCTAAGAGTCCTTTCGTAGGTTTATAGGTAACACATTTTACAATAAGTTTGTTGCTATTAATGTTAACATTTGAATTTCCTATCCAGAAACAGTCGTCTTCGTAGCGAATACCGTAGTTAGTGCCAGTTTGTCCTGTCAAGAGTTTTCTATATAAGGTGCAAAGAGAGATCCATAGGTATCTTGAATAAAAGTTCTAAATTGATTACAATATTCTGGCGTGATCATAAGCTCAGAGAAATATGGTAGACCTTGTGTCGATGTAGTAGGTGCTTCAACAATAACATCTGTAGTTAAACACTCAACACGCTTAGATGGTGAAGTATCGTTAAGATCATCTTCCTTATCCTCTTCTTCTTTATCCTCTTCTTGATCTAATTATTGCTTCTTCACTTCCTCATCCTGCCTCTATTCTTTTTTATGCTTTTCTTGTTTATGCTTCTCTTCTTCATGCTTCTCTTTATTATATAATGTTTGCATAGAAGCAAAACTTGAAGTAGACTGCGGCAATGAAGTAGAATTTAAAATTTATTTTAGTGGTGTACCTATTTCTGTTTTTAAAAATAAATCAGCGTCTGCTTGAATACGTTTAAGCTCTTTAAATTTCCGTCGAATATTGTTTCGAGCATGGATTATATGTTTTGTAATCTCCTTGATAGATGTTAACATGATGACGGTTTGTGATCAAGTAGTCACTGTAATTCTGTGTTAATGCTTATAAAATGATCGAAACTCATGCGATATCGTCCATGCTGAACATCACTTTCTTTATCAATAACTAAAAAGCCGTAACGATGTGATGACAAACATGTAGCACACATGCTTTTAAAGTCATTGAATATCATATCAGCGTTAACATGGTTATCATACACATAGCGTAGGTTGCGCTCATCTTTCCGAAAAAGCACAATAACATTTGCGTTGTGGCGTATCAACTGCTTAGGCACACGAGTATAGGTTTGGCATAAATTGATGCAATCAACATATTTATGTTGTTCCACACTAAAAAAATGCACGAATAACGTTTTGCTGTTCTGTTGCGACATCGTCAAAGATCATTAGAGAATTAGCAAGCACATCGTCC
This sequence comes from Anabrus simplex, assembly GCF_040414725.1. Lineage (NCBI taxonomy): Eukaryota > Metazoa > Arthropoda > Insecta > Orthoptera > Tettigoniidae > Anabrus > Anabrus simplex. The sequence goes on along the minus strand of NC_090266.1, from coordinate 432,241,607 downwards.
TGTGATGGTACTTGCTCATGTGAATTAAATTCAAAATATTTTATTCCATCTTTAACCAGATCGTGCATTACAGTTTGTAGAATAGTATATAACGCTTGATAGAGTGACTTTGCGTGAACGTAAATATTCTCGTATACCGTTTAAGGAAGTAATAAGTGTAAGTAAAATATGTGTTTTCCCGCATCCCGACGGGCCTGAAATGATACGTCCAAGAGTAAAATAGTTTTTTGTATTGTAGTTGTACTAGAACTAGGTAAGAGATGTGGCACAATGTCACTAACAGGTAGTGTGTCATGGTGCTTTATAATCCTCATGATAACTGAATAATAAAGTAGGAAATAGTAATATACATTAAAGGAAACAAGAGGTAACGGTTAGTTTATAATTTGCGCTTGACGAGTAAAGTCATGTACAGAATGGTGAAACAACGATATTCAAATATATGAAGAAGAAAAGATCAAAAACTCGTCGATGGAATGATGTTATAAAGGCTGCACAAAAAGCTATTCGAGGGGAATGCAATCCGCGTGTAGCTATTACTAAGGCACTACGCGCAGCAACAGCGAGAAATTCTCCAAAGTGCAGAGCAATGTTTAGTAAACGTGTACGAATTATTCCTGTACCAAAACGACGAGGATTTCTTCCTGCGCTGTTTGCTGGACTAGCAGCCTTAGGGTCATCGCTGGGTGGTGCTAGTGCTGTAGCAAGATCTGTTAAGGCTGTTGAAGAAGCGAAACAACAGTTGAAAGAGAGTGAACGTCATAACAAAACGATGGAGGCAATTGCGATTGCATTACGAGGCAAAGGCGTACACATGAATCTAGCACCGTACCAAAAAGGACTTGGCATCTACATATCTCCAAACCGGGCGAGTTGGCCGTGCGCGTTGAGGCGCGCGGCTGTGAGCTTGCATCCGGGAGATAGTAGGTTCGAATCCCACTATCGGCAGCCCTGAAAATGGTTTTCCGTGGTTTCCCATTTTCACACCAGGCAAATGCTGGGGCTGTACCTTAATTAAGGCCACGGCCGCTTCCTTCCAACTCCTAAGCCTTTCCTATCCCATCGTCGCCATAAGACCTATCTGTGTCGGTGCGACGTAAAGCCCCTAGCAAAAAAAAACATATCTCCAAAAAACGTCTACTGAATGCAATGCCACATCGAGCTCTGACGCACGAAGAAGTTTTACGTTTGCTAAACAACTAGGAATTCGTTATTTTCGAGGTGTGTATATGCGCGATCAACTACCAGCGTGCCCACGTGAACGTGCTGTAATTAACTTAGACAACAGTAGCGGACCTGGAACTCATTACGTTGCCTTCGTAAAACATAAATCTAAAGTATGGTATATCGATAGCTATGGAGACTTACCTCCTCCATTTGAGATAATACGTTGTTTCGGAAGCAGTGCAGACACTGTTTACAATTAAAACCTTGTGCAAAAATTCAATACACGCATGTGCGGACGATTGTGTCTTATGTCCTTATATCAAACGTACACAGTAGAGAAAAGCATTAGTGTGACTAACGGTGAAGGAACGTTTGCTGTACGTGGAGAAGGACCTGAAACAACCGTCTATTTTAATCCACAGATCGAACTAGGATATCAGCTACATAGTCTTGGACTAGTATCGTTTGAAAACTACAATAAAATCTATAATGTGCGTGATGGTGTAAACAAGTTATATTGCGATGAGTATGTGCTAACGCTACCCTCAGGCAGTTATTCAGTAGACGATATTCATGACTGTACTGAAAGTACGTTAATTGATCAGTTTCGAGAAGAGAGCTTTAGTATTCATAATTACAAGTTCTCAATTACTGTAAGCAACATTACACATAAATGTGTCATTGAATCATCATTTTTGTCTCCAAATCACAACATGATTCGATTGGTCGATTGCTTGAATTTTCACCAAGGGAGCTCCTACCGAACGTACGTTACGAGTCTGATCAACCTATAACACTCTTCGATGATCATCATGTGAACATTACTTGTAATATTATTACAGACTTGAATAGTAATCAACAAACTTCCCACGTCCTGCACTACTTTATTATTATAGAGGAACGTGGATATACTATTCGTGAAAAACCGGCAGTAGTTCTTTATCATCCTGTGTCCATAAAACACATTAGTAACATTACTCATAGGCTTGTAAATAAACATAATCAGATTATTAATTTAGATCGGCACGCGTACGTAACTTACAAACTTCATCTCAAACCAGTATGAAAAACATCTATAAAACACGGTGTACATTCCATAGACATACTACATGTTTGCGAAGACTCATCGATTTAACAGTTAACCGTACGCAGATACTCCAAGATTTAGGTTATACGCTACAACAACAAAATGGAGGAAATGCTAGACATTATGAATACAGTAGAAACTCGAGAAAGTGTAGTACGAAGTGAGCTTCATTCCTATCAACCTTTTACGTTTGGATTAAATAACAATGATGAAATTCACTTTATTATTAATCAGCATGATATATACACCCTACCACACGAAAGCTACCTCTGTATTGAAGGACGACTAGATAAGTCAGATGGAAGTGGACCAAGCACATAACAACTAAACCATGCTCTAGCGTTTCTCTTTTCTGAAGCGCGATATGAAGTAAATAATGTCGAAATAGGTAGACCGAAGAATGTTGGTATTACAAGTGCAATGAAACTCTACCCTTCTTTTTCTGATGAAGAAAGTAATATTTTGCGGATGGCAGCATGGTGTCCAAAAGCTACTAACAACTGGATGATTAATGAGGACGGAACTTTTACAGGTATGTTATCATTGAAACATATTTTTGGTTTCGCAGAAGTCTTTACACGTATTATAATCAACGGAAAACAAGAGCTTATTCTGAACCGTGATCGAAGTGATTACAATTCTCTTAAAGTACCAGAAACACCAGTAGACTGGAAATTACACTTCATCGTGTATTGTGGAGGATTCCACGTGTAACATTATCTGATCGTGAAAACGTTCGACTGCTCAAGATTGTAGAAAATGATACACAATTACCTATACGTTTTCGAAGTTAGGAGCTGCATAAATATATTGTGTTACCACCTACCAACGAGCCCTTGTATAATACTTTTGGATTTCAAACCCATCGTGAACTCAATCACGAAAAAGGTAGATCACAGTTTGATCACTGTAAATTAAGAAATGTTAGACTATATCTCAACGGAATTACGTATCCCTACGACAACATGGACACTAATTTTGAGAAAAATAAATACGGGATGCTGTATGAAATGTTTTCTAAATTCCAATCACCGTATTATCAGAAAGAAGATCGTCCGCTATTTTCGCCTAAAAAATTTAAAAATAAAGCACCGATTGTAGTTATAGACTGCTCCTATTATGAAGGATCTATAAAAGAATCTCCTGTAGATATTCGTTTAGAATTTGAAACATCTGAAAACAGTCCTACTAACACAGCAGCCTATTGTCCTATTATTCATATGAGTGACATTATTTACCATCCGCTAACGAATATTGTTACAAGACTATAAATAAAGATAGCCCTTTATCATCAACATTAGTTAGTGCTTCGACATCGTACGCTATAGAACAGGAAGAGTACACGGTTAATAACAAACAAAACTGTAAATGTGCATGCTGTTCGCATGCTTATACGCAACGTCTTATTTATCTCACACGAGCAAGTGAGGCTATTAAGATCTTCTGTGAACATAGAACCTTATATGAGATGCCAAAACATCTCATTCAATATTTACCACCTGGATTTTTATCTACGTACGCTGCCCCTTACGTGCATGAATTTTGGGACACCGTTCCTCTACACAGTAAGATGTCAATCGATGTAGCTATATATAGAACCTGTCAACGTCATTATAAGCATCGAGGTAAAAATGGTGAATTCCTCGTACGATTGGGATAGACCAAATCCGAGGATTGAACACTATACACAGTGTATAGATGAACTTTTCCATTCATTTCAGTACATGATGACGATGATTCAGAAAAGGAACAAACCACATGAATTGCATGAACTGCATTGTCTTCTTTGTAAAACATAACGTACCTTGTATAATATATTTCATAAACTCAAATGTTTTGTTTAATTCGAATGTTGCAGGAGGCATTTCAATTTCGGAAACATGCTACCTTTTCGCAAAACGCTGTTAATGAGCATAGCAACCTTGACAGCAGCAAAACGAAAACTGTTGTAGTACATTGTTTTAATTTTTTAAATAAATATTTTAAGGCATTCAAAAAGTTGTACTTATTGCATTCCTTTGCCTCTTTACACCTACTCATTCTGTCCATAAAGGCTTGAGTAAGTAACCTTGATTATGAGCAAGGCTAAACATGCATAACTATGATGACGTCATCGCTGCAGGTTAAAAACAGAATAATAGCACGTGCTCACTCTAGCCTCAAGCATAAGATCGCGTTGTTATAGTAATGCATGTTTAAACTTGTTCGAAAGTGACATAAAGCTATGCCTTGACAGAGGAGAAGGAAGATGAGGAGGAGGAGGCCGTAATAGCTTATGTATAGCCGCCATTTTGTGCAGTAGCGTCTAAGCTAGCTTTCTTCATAAGAGCCTGTGTATAGCCGCCATCTTGCGCAAGCGCACTTAAGTCGTCTCATAAGAGCAGCCGCCATCTTGCGCAGTAGCCTCCAAGCTAGCTTTCTCTATAAGAGCCTGTGTATAGCCGCCATCTTTTGCAATCGGCCATCGCCGGCATCTTTCTCCATAATAGCCCATGTATAGCTGCCATCTTGCGCAAGGGCCCATGGCCGGCATCTTTCTCCATAATAGCCGACATATAGCCACTATCCTGCGCAATCGCCCATAGCCGTCATCTTTCTCCATAAGAAGCCTTATATAGCCGCAATATTGCGCAAGCCCCCCTGGGCTGTCTCATAAGACCAGCCGCCATCATGCGCAAGCGCCCATGATCGGCATCTTTCTCCATAAGAAGCCGTGTATAGCCGCCATATTGCCAAAGCGCCCCTAGGCCGTCTCATAAGGAGCTGTGTATAGCCGCCATCTTGTGCAATTGGTGTCGGGAAGGGCATCTTGCCCTAAAACTGAGGAGAGCCCCCTTCAAGATGGCGGATGTTAGGTTAGACTCGCACACTTAGGCGTCGAGTAGGGCAACTAATCGTTAAAGTGAGGTTCCGTCCCTCAAGATGGCGACTGTGAGGTTAGGCTCGCTCTCTTATGCAAAATCCACAAATCGTCATTGTTCTACTTCTATACTTGGGGTCAATGACCTCGGGTTAATGACTGCGGAGTTGGAATCGGCCTAGGTACACTACTAGGGGTCAGTGACCTCCGGTAGAATTCAAATTTCCCGCGCTGCTGTGTCAGCAGTCACGTGACCCGCTCCGCGGCCTCTGATTGGCCCGCCGTGGGAATGCCTTTGACCTACTATTCACGCTCATAATTTAAACAAAAATAAATGTACAATGTGTTCAATTGAAAATGAATATACAGAAAGTCAGACTGTACACACTTCGCAAAATAAATCAGAGTAACTGGCTGAAAAGCATTATTAGACTATGATCAAGTCTAGTAGCACGAGGAATGTTTCCTATATAGCACCTTCCTCTTTTAAAAACATACTTTTTTTTCCGCTAGTTGCTTTAGGTCGCACCGACACAGATAGGTCTTAAGACGACGATGGGACAGGAAAGGCATAAGAATAGGAAGGAAACGGCCTTGGTCTTAATTAAGGTACAGCCCCAGCATTTGCCTGATGTGAAAATAGGAAACTACGGAAAACCATATTCAGGGCTGCCGACAGTGGGGTTCGAACCCACTATCTCCCGGATGCGAGCTCACAGCTGCATGCTCCTAAACGCACGGCTAACTCGTCCGGTCATACTGTACCTAGGTCCACTAGAATGATGAGCGGTATTATCTTCAATCGGCTGTCGAGTAACAGGTAATAATAATAATAATTTCGTGTGGATATTCCTAGCCGAGTGCAGCCCTTGTAAAGCAGACCCTCCGATGAGGGTGGGCGGCATCTACAATGTGTAGGGAACTGCCTGTTATTGTGGTGGAGGATAGTGTTATGTATGGTGCGTGAGTTGCAGGGATGTTGGGGACAGCACACACAGGTAACCCCCGAGTCGCTGGAATTAAGCGATGAAGGTTAAAATCAGCGACCCGGCCAGGACTTGAACTTGGGACCCTCTGAACCGAAGGCCAGTACGCTTACCATTTAGCCAACGAGTTGGACAAAGTAACAGGTATAGACTGATCATAGCTTTCATCTTCAGAAACCAAATCTTCAACATTGCTTTCTGATTCATTTCCTTTATCTTCAGAAATAGTCAATTTTTGATACCTCATCTTCCAAAATTCGAAGTATTCCATTTTCTTTGCCAGCTACATTTCAATACATGTTGCCTGACACCATTGCAGAAATAAGCTGAGAGGAAATACAAACTGCTAACTTCATATAAATATTCACTGTTGGCATTTGACTTTTAAGGGCATTTTTGTCACTTTGTAAAGTTTCAATTTATTATTATTATTATTATTATTATTATTATTATTATTATTATTATTATTATTATTATTATTATTATTATTATTATTATTATTATTATTATTATTATTTCTTAATCTGCTTACCCTCCAGGGTTGGCTTTTCCCTCGGACCGAGCGAGGGATCCCACCTCTACAGCCTCAAGGACAGTGTCCTGGAGCGTGAGACATTGGGTCGTGGGATAAAACTGGGGTTGATGACCAGTACCTCGCCCAGGAGGCCTCACTTGCTGTGCTTAACAGGGGCCTTGGTGGGGGATGGTTAGATTGGAAGGGATAGACAAGCAAGGGGGAAGAAAACGGCCGTGGCCTTAAGTTAGGTACCATCCCTGCATTTGCCTAGAGGAGAAGTGGGAAACCACTCCGAGGATCGTTGAGGTGGGAATCGAGCCCACCTCTACTCACTCACGATGAATTCCAGTGACGAGTACGTTGATATGTTGCTCATTTATGGGGAAACAAGGCAGAACGCAGTCCAGTCGCAACGTCTCCATCACGAGCGTTTTCCTGACCAATACGTTCCGAAACCTTGAACGAAGATTGCGGTCAACTGAGACGCTTGAAACGGTAACTTCCGTTAGAGATGCTCCTATAACGTCTGGTCCATATGAAGAGACTGTTTTGGATGCTGTCCATAACAACGCTCATATTTGTACTCCGACACTTCCACAACGGACCAACATCAGCCGGTCATCAGTCATGCGTACACTGCATAAAAATAAATTTCACCCATACCATCTGCAGTTACAGCAGCAGCTCCACGGACGTGATTTCGAGGCTAGAGTGACCAATAACGCAGCCTTTTTGTCAATAATCCTGTCCTCAAACGAATCCCGATTTCACAACAATGGCGAGAATCGGCACAATATGCACTATTTCAGCGTGGAGAATCCACACTGGGTAAGACAGGGCCCATTTCAAGTGCAGTGGGGGAGTAAATGTCTGGTGTGGGATCCTGGGTGACTATCTCATCGGACCGTGTTTCTTCAACGGGCATCTAACGGAAGTCCGCCTCTGTGGTGTAGTGGTTAGTGTGATTGGCTGCCACCCCCGGAGGCCCGGGTTCGATTCCCGGCTCTGCCACGAAACTTAAAAAGTGGTACGAGGGATGGAATGGGGTCCACTCAGCCACGGGAGATCAACTGAGTAGAGGTGGGTTCGATTCCCACCTCAGCCATCCTGGAAGTGGTTTTCCGTGGTTTTCCACTTCTCCTCCAGGCAAATGCCGGGATGGTACCTAACATAAGGCCACGGCCGCTTCCTTCCCTCTTCCTTGTCTAATACTTCCAATATTCCCATCCCCCCGCAAGGCCCCTGTTCAGCAAAGCAGGTGAGGCCACCTGGGCGAGGTACTGGTCAACCTCCTCAGTTGTATCCTCCGACCCAGAGTCTGAAGCTCCAGGACACTGCCCTTGAAGCGGTAGATGAGGGATCCCTCGCTGAGTCCGAGGGAACAACAGACCCTGGAGAGTAAACAGATCAGGAAGAAGAAGAAGTGGGGGGAAACCACGGAAAACAACTTCCAGGATGGCTGAGATGGGAATCGAACCCACCTCTACTCAGCTGACCTCCCGAGGCTGAGTGGACCCCGTTCCAGCCTTCGTACCTCTTTTCAAATTTCGTGACAGAACCGGAAATCGAACCCGGGCTTCCGTGGGTGGCATCTAATCACACGAACCACTAATCCACAGAGGCGGACGTTGGGTTACCTACCTCAAAAAATAAGGGGCTGGTGAACCACCCGGTATAAATAATAATTACTGTGATTATATTGCAATAAATTTATCTCAAGTACCGTATCATGATAATCCTGTACTCACTCTTCGTTCGTTCGTAATCTGCTTACCCTCCAGGTTGGGTTTTTCCCTCAGACTCAGCGAGGGATCCCACCTCTACCGCCTCAAGGGCAGTGTCCTGGAGCTTCAGACTATTGGTCGGGGGATACAACTGGGGAGGATGACCAGTACCTCGCCCTGGCGGCTTCACCTGCTATGCTGAACAGGGGCCTTGTAGGTGGATGGGAAGATTGGAAGGGATAGACAAGGAAGTGGGAAGGATGCGGCCGTGGCATTAAGTTATGTACCATCCCGGCATTTGCCAGGAGGAGAAGTGGGAAACCACTTCCAGGATTGCTGAGATGGGAATCGAACCCACCTCTACTCTGTTGACCTCCCGAGGCTGAGTGGACCCCGTTCCAGCCGTCGTACCACTTTTCAAATTTCGTGGCAGAGCCGGGAATCGAACCCGGGCCTCTGGGGGTGGCAGCTAATCACACTAACAACTACACCACAGAGGCGGACCTGCACTCACTCTTCCAGAGGAAATTCGACATGCTTCACCCAGGGATTACGTAGGAGAGTCACTTATAAATTTCGGGAACAACACGAAAGTTAATAACTGAATGTAGAGTAAGAGTTGAAATTCTTCTATACACGATTGATTTCCTAATCCAGAAAGGATATGAGTAATCTCCCAACAAGTGTATTTCAGCTGACCGGTGACTTTATCACTGCGATACTCTACTTGTGTATGTACTTGTACGAATGTCGTCCAGACCGAAGACCTGCACATAGTAGAGTGAAACGTGATCAGCGCGACGACCTTCGCAGCCATACAGTTCGACTGGTATGACTGAGTCTGCTGCCTCTCGTATCATGCAGCTCCTCTGATGGTCTCACGGGGCTAAATAAACTTTCAGTACAGGCCTGGGCCTGCGGGAAGGAGGCAGGTACGCTACCATTATACAACGGGCTGTCTGTCATGAACATATTTGAAAGGCGTCGACATTTTTGTGACCATTAAGTAGTCTGTATCTTAAAATTTTCAGGCCATTATTCAAAGAGATAATGGTGAACAATATGCAGCCAGGAAACCTCGGGTTCCTAAAGAGAACGATATATTACTACTATGGCATTCAAGAACTCTACATTTATCATACATTTAAGGAAGCACATGCGAGTATGATTAAATAATATCGTTTCCAAATAATATATTTTTTCGTCGCCATAGGACCTATCTGAATCGGTGCGACGTAAAGCAAATAGCAAAATATACTATATATATATCAAACAGTCACAAACTTTTGTATTGTATTTACACCGCGACGACTCCGACAGGCGACGATGAGCTAGAGCAGGGCACGAGGCCCCAGCATTTGCCTGGAGTGAAAATGACAAACTCCCCGGAGGCCCGGGTTCAATTCCCGACTCTGCCACGAAATTTCAAAAGTGGCACGAGGGCTGGAACGGTGCCCACTCAGCCTCGGGAGGTCAAATGATTAGATGTGTCTTCAATTTCCACCTCAGCCATCCTGGAAGTGGTTTTCCGTGGTTTCCTACTTCTCCTCCGGGCAAATGCCGGGATGGTACCTAACTTAAGGCAACGGCCGCTTCCTTCCCTCTTCTTCGTCTATACCTTCCAATATTCCCATCCCCCGCAAGGCCCCTGTTCAGCATAGCAGGTGAGGCCGCCTGGGCGAGGTACTGGTCTTCCTCCCCAGTTGTATCCCCCGACCCAGAGTCTGAAGCTCCAGGACACTGCCCTTGAGGAGGTAGAGGTGTGATCCCTTGCTGAGTCCGAGGGAAGAAACGACCCTGGAGGATAAACAGATAAAGAAGAAGAAGAAAATGAGTAACTACATAAAACCATCTTCAGGGCTGCCGAAAATGGAGTTCGAACCCAGCATCTCCCGAATGCAAATTCACAGCTACGTGACCTGAACCGCGCAGTCACCCCGCTCGTTAAATGTTGAAACTGTCTTTATTCAATATTGAAACTTGTGAAGATGGTTAAGGAAATCCAGGGATCGTCAGTCCCATTTACTACAGAACCAGTTTGTTATAAGTAGACATTTTATAACGGAAGTGCGAGTAGTAACTCATTACTGGACGACTTTTTGTGTGTTTTATCAAGAGCATTCTCTCTCTCGCCGCGCATGTGTGTGTGTGTGTGTGTGTGTGTGTGTGTGTGTGTGTGAGAGAGAGAGAGAGAGAGAGAGAGAGAGAGAGAGAGGGGGGGCAGGAAGGGGTGTAGGCGTGCGTGTGGGTGTCCCTTCAGGAGACATTTCGCCAGACTCGTTCAAAATTAACAGGATTGCGATGGCTGCCTGAGGGATAGCTTAACTTTTTGTTCCAGGAACACACTATCTGCCCTTCAAAGAACACCTACCTAGTATACGGGCACTATTGTTTAATGAACTGAGTTCTACTTAATGGCACAAAATACACCACCAAGACGGAATATTTCCGTTTATAAATTGGAAGGTTTGGAAGGAAATTACATTAGGTAATGCAGTTTTATTAGCACACTTCATGCATCGTGACCATGAAGAGAAAATCGAAGTTTATAACCCTCTCGTCAGCCTCATAGGCTTCAAATATTCTCGTACAGATTTCAGCAAACTTTGAATACAATGTTACATACTCAGAGGAGGATATGTGTCGAATTTCTCCACTGAAATAACACTTACCGGACACGGTGTTTTTCAAAGTTTTCTAGGAGAAAGTGCAATCCAGACTGCTCCCCAGTGCATCCAAATGAGGCTTATAAAGGCAGTCATCGAGAAATAAACTTCAGCTCCTTGAAGTTTGAGAACTTGAATAACAATGGAATTCATCTCTATGATGCGAGCTTAAACCACATTGACCATACTTCACCAAGATCTTCTTGCAGGAAGCTGGAAAGCCATACTTACAGAAGGCGACTTGCCACCGAGCTAAAACGTTTAGCCAGGTATTTGGTACTTTGACATTAATAAATCTAAAATGAAGTAAGGTATTGTAGTCATTGGGCTGTGGTTGTAGAGTAGAATAAATAGAATAAAACTACTTGGTCAGTCTAATGTAAAGGAAGTTGTCATTCTTTATGAACGAGATGAATTATGTCAAAATATGTAAAAGACGATATTAACTGATGGTTAACACGTGATGGAACAGAAATCGAACTGAGATGCATGAACACCATGAATCCTTGCACTCTGAACTTACAACTGGCACCTCGCTCAGGAAATATGCTTGATGTCTTTAACACGCCGAATGACTGTTATGCTATATGTATTTATTTCATTAATCCCACACCTTGGCTGGATCGCCAACGTATTGGTCATTAGTTCAAACAGCCCTGGATGCGTTTCCGAAAAAAGCCGAGGAATTTAATGCGTTCGGTGAATTCATCGGGCTCGGGGACACGCGACACTGTCAACCACCAGAGAAACACGCAGTAGTGAATTACATCCCTCCGCACAGGGTTGGTGTCAGAAATGGCAGCCGGTTGTAAAACTGGACCAATTCCGCAACACATGCTGACCCGTTCCTAATAAATTGGGGCCATGAAGAAGATTTATTTATTTATTTATTTATTTATTTATTTATTTATTTATTTATTTATTTATTTATTTATTTATTTATTTATTTATTTATTTATTTATTTATTTATTTATTTATTTATTTATTTATTTATTTATCACTGGTATTGTACCAGTGTATTCACTATATGAAGGAGCACATGAAATTGAGATAGCGTAACCAAGTAACTGAATGATGAATCAGCGTCAACAACGTTGATTTCAACGCACGAATTGGTGCTAGAACTGAAGGTTATCAAAAGTTGATGTAAGAGCGATATATAAGCCTATAGAACTGTGAAACGGTTACCGGGTTTTGTTGCCAGCATGACATTAGGAAGTGCGAATGTATTCTCGAAGGGACTGCCTGGCCGAGGCGGTAAAGCCGTTCGCCCGGAAGGACGTGGGTTCGAATTCCCGTCAGGAAGTCGTAAAATTTAAGAAACCAGATTTCCACTTCCGGAGGTGCACATGCCCTGAGGTTCACTCAGCCTATACCAAAAATGAGTACCAGGTTAATTCCTGGGGGCAAAGGCGGCCGGGCGTAAAGCTAACCACTCTACCCCATGAAGTGCCGAGGTTACGGATAGTGGAAGCCTTTACCTTCCACCCCTTCAAGGGCCTTCATGGCCTGTACGTAGAGGACTTTGCTTTGCTTTGGATTTATTCTTGGAGTAAAACGCTGATCATCGCCAACTTAAGATTAGTGTTACCAGATTCGAAGTACACTGTAACATTAATGACTTTGATTTCAGAAATTCTCTAAAATAAAATGCTTGTGAAAACAGAACATTTTATAACGTTTTTTATTTGCCATGAAATACACTCACGTTCATAAAAACCTAAACACCTTGAAAGACTAGAGATAAGAAATTCATATTCACACGACACGTGCATTAGTATGTTCTCAAGAAATGATTTGCATTTGAAACATGTCAGCCCTCAGGTTCAAGGTCTACATCGATATCTCGGCGCACCACCACCGGCTGGTAGAATGTGCCTGAGCCTCTCCTTGTCGCTATAAACCGAAGGTAATGGATCAGTGTGACTTGAGCAGATTTGCAGGATGCCTCGCAGACGTATGCGAGAACCGTACCGTCAACTGAGTGAGTCTGAAATAGGGCGAATTATTTGCATGAGAGAACGTGATCAGTCCATCCGGGAAATTGCCGCTCGTGTGGGACGAGGTGTATCGGCAGTGCAACGGGTGTGTACAGCATGGTTCACAGGAGGCCGTAGAACACGACGAGATGGGTCTGGTCGCACCACCCAGACCGCCCTCCAAGAAGATGGATACCTCATCTGAATGGCATTGCAGGGCAGATCTGCGTCCTCTTCTGCTCTGGCGCAACAGTGGAACAGTGTAACACATCGTACACTATCAGGAGTGACAGTTCGTCGCCATTTATTACGGTCTGATTTACCGGCGCATCGTCCACTTCTTCGCCTACCTTTGACTAATATGCATAAACATACTAGACTGCAATGGTTTATGGACCGACGTCACTGGGAGCACGAATGGCAGCAGATAGTGTTTAAGGACGAATCCAGGTTCTGTTGGTTTGGAAACGATGGCCGCATTTTGGTTCGCCGCAGACAGCGGGAGAAGCATTACATTGACTGCATTCGCACAAGACATACAACGCTAACTCAAGGCCTTATGGTGGGGGGTACTTTCGGATACAACCACAAATCACAGTTGGTGTGTCTCCAGGGCACTGTGACCAGTTTGACCTATGTGAATGACATCCTGCGACTTGTAGTCATACCCTTTCTGCACGACACCCCAGACGCCATATTTCAGCAGGACAATGAGCGACCAAATGTTGCTGCACGAACACGTGACTTCTTGTTATCACAGGATGTCGCCAATGGAAAATGTGTGGGATATGGTGAAATGACGGGTGCTGCGCTGTGATCCAATAGCAACCGCCAAAGATGAACTGTGGAAACACGTGAATGCAGCATGGATGGCTATACCCCAGGACGCCATTCGCGCCTGATGAGCGTCGATGCCATCACGCATAGAACAAGTTATCAGTGCCCATAGAGGACCTAGTGCCTACTAGGCAACAGGAGACATGCTGAACCTAGGTGACCGAAATGCAAATCATTTCTGCGGAACATACTAATGAACATGTCCTGTGAATATGAACACCCTATATATAGTCTTACAAGGTGCTCTGTTTTTATGAACATGAGTGTAAACAGTAACTGGTCTGAGGTAGAGAAAGTTAGGTCAATAATAATAATAATCATAATAATAATAATAATAATAATAATAATAATAATAATAATAATAATAATAATCGTCCGGCTCCATGGCTAAATGGTTAGCGCGCTGGCCTTTGGTCACAGGGGTCCTGGGTTCGATTCCTGGCAGCGTCGGTAATTTTAACCATGATTGGTTAATTTCGTTGGCACGGGGGCTGAGTGTATGTGTCGTCTCCATCATCATTTCATCCTCATCACGACGCGCAGGTCGCCTACGAGAGTCAAATCGAAAGATCTGCATCTGGCGAGCCGAACTTGTCTTCGGACACTCCCGGCACTAAAAGCCATACATCGTCGCCATAAGACCTATCTGTGTCGGTGCGACGTAAAGCCCCTAGCAAAAAAAAAAAGCCATACGCCATTTCATAATAATAATAATAATGTTACTTGCTTTACGTCCAACTAACTACTTTTACTGTTTCTCGGAGACACCGAGGGGCCGGAATTTAATACCGCAGGATTTCTTTTACGTGCCAGTAAATCTACCGACACGAGGCTGATGTTCAAATGCCACCGGAATGAGCCCTGATCGAACCTACCAATTTGGTGTCAGAAAGCCAGCACCTCAACCGTCTGAGCCACTCAGCCCGGTGAAAGTTAGGTCAGTCTATAGACGGATAAGATGAAAAAATTCAGGATGCGGGAATTAAACTACGTAGACAACACTGAAGTTCCAAGAGGAGACATTATTCAGGGTACTGAAAGAGAATTGTGGCATGCAAAAGTTTCCGTGGTGGAGTCATGTAGGGTGAACAGATTACACACGGGTGTGATGGACACGTCCACCTCTGTGGTGTAGTGGTTAGTGTGATTAGCTGCAACCCTGGAGGCATGGATTCGACTCACGGCTTTGCCACGAAATTTGAAAAGTGGTACGAGAGCTGGAACTAGGTCTACTCAGCCTCGGGAGGTCAGCTGAGTAGAGACGGGGTTTCAATTCCCTTCTCACCGAGCTCGATAGCTGCAGTCGCTTAAGTGCGGCCAGTATCCAGTATTCGGGAGATAGTAGGTTCGAACCCCACTGTCGGCAGCCCCGAAAATGGTTTTCTGTGGTTTCCCATTTTATTTTTTTTGCTATTTGTTTTACGTCGCACCGACACAGACATGTCTTATGGCGACGATGTGATAGGAAAGGCCTAGGAAGTGGAAGAAAGCGGCCTTGGCCTTAATTAAGGTACAGCCCCGGCATTTGCCTGGTGTGAAAATGGGAAACCACGGAAAACCATCTTCAGGGCTGCCGACAGTGGGGCTCGAACCCACTATCTCCCGATTACTAGATACTGGCCGCACTTAAGCGACTGCAGCTATCGAGCTCGGTGGTTTTCCATTTTTACACCAGGCAAATGTTGGGGCTGTACCTTAATTAAGGCCACGGCCGCTTTCTTTCCACTCCTAGCCCTTCCTTTTCCCATCGTCGCCATAAGACCTATCTGTGTCGTTGCGACGTAAAACAACTAGCAAAAAAAAAAATCTTCCTCAGCCATCCTCGAAGTGGTTTCCATGGTTTTCCACTTATCCTCCAGGCAAATGCAGGGATGGTACCTAACTTAAGGCCACGGCCGCTCCCTTCCTCTTCCTTGTCCCCTGTTCAGCATAGCAGGTGAGGCCGCCTGGGTGAGGTACTGGTCATCCTCCCCAGTTGTATCTCCAGCCCAGAGTCTGAAACTCCAGGACACTACCCTTGAGGCGGTAGAGGTGGGATCCCTCGCTAAGTCCGAGAAAAGAACCAACCCTGGAGGGTAAACAGATTAAGAAGAAAAAGAAGAAGTAATGGACACAGTCATTGAGAGTTAGACAAGGAGACTAAGACCTAGGAGAATATAATTAGACTAATACCATTTTTAATGCAACTGGCATGAGGGTAAATATGGCTCAATTAGGTTGTAAGTAGAGGATTGTGAAGGAGTTTATTTCGTCAATATTCACTTTTCTAAATTTATGAACACTTCTTCTTCTACTATTTTATCTGTTTATCCCCCTGGGTCGGTTTTTCCCTCGGACTCAGCGAGGGATCCCACCTCTACCGCCTCAAGGACAGTGTCCTGGAGCTTCAGACTCTGGGTCATGGGATACAACGGGGGAGGATGACTAGTACCTCGCCCAGGCGGCCTCACCTGCTATGATGATCACGGCCTTGAGGGGGATGGGAAGGTTGGAAGGGATAAACAAGTAAGTGGGAAGGAAGCGGCCGTGGCTTTAAGTTAGGTACCATCCGAGCATTTGCCCGGAGGAGAAATGGGAAACCACGGAAAACCACTTCCAGGATGGCTGAGGTGGAAATCGGACCCACCTCTACTCAGTTGACCTCCCTAGGCTTAGTGAACCCGTTCCAGCCCTCGTACCACTTTTTAAATTTCGTGGCAGAGCCGGGAATCGAACCCGGGCCTTCGGGGGTGGCAGCTAATCACACTAACCACTACACCACAGAGGCGGACAATTATTATTATTTTTTTTTTTTTTGCTAGGGGCTTTACGTCGCGCCGACACAGATAGGTCTTATGGCGACGATGGGATAGGAAAGGCCTAGGAGTTGGAAGGAAGCGGCCGTGGCCTTAATTAAGGTTCAGCCCCAGCATTTGCCTGGTGTGAAAATGGAAAACCACGGAAAACCATTTTCAGGGCTGCCGATAGTGGGATTCGAACCTACTATCTCCCGGATGCAAGCTCACAGCCGCGCGCCTCTACGCGCACGGCCAACTCGCCCGGTGGCGGACAATTAGGAACACCAAACCAAACCAAACCAAACCCCATGGCACTACAGCCCTTGAAGGGCCTTGGCCTACCAAGCGACCGCTGCTCAGCCCGAAGGCCTGCAGATTACGAGGTGTCGTGTGGTCAGCACGACTAATCCTCTCGGCCGTTATTCTTGGCTTTCTAGACCGGGGCCGCTATCTCACCGTCAGATAGCTCCTCAATTCTAATCACGTAGGCTGAGTGGACCTCGAACCAGCCCTCAGGTCCAGGTAAAAATCCCTGACCTGGCCGGGAATCGAACCCGGGGCCTCCGGGTAAGAGGCAGGCACGCTACCCCTACACCACGGGGCCGGCTAATTAGGAACACACTCATCCTAAATATCGAACCTAGGGAAAGACTTCCCTATAAGGCACGGATAATGTAATAATTGTAAGCTCGTATTCGGGTGGGTAATCTTAAAGATCGTTCCCCGTAGTTTCCCATTTCCGCGGAATCAAGTGCCAAGTACTTGCCTTAGGCTAATTTAAGGCCTAGGTGCTCACCAAAAGCATGTCAAAGCAATGCCCACGGAAGTGAGTGGAGTTATATTCCAGGATTAGGATACGAGTCTCCTTTTAGGAAATTAAGTGAAGCTAGGAAAAGCATCTTAATTCACCCAGCGTAGAACCGTTTTGTTCTAGGTTTACAACCCCTTCGATTGTATTTGGTACAGCATTCGAATTTCAAATTTCATTTTAGGTGCCTCGAAATTCGAAATATGATACTGTTCCCGTAGAATGAAGACGGCAATAGCTGGTACAGAGATTTATTTTTGCTTCTGGTTGAACGTCGGACAAACACATCACAGGTTTACGGCTAGGGATGGATGAGAGAGGGCTAGGATTCGGAAGATAGAGGCCATTGTCTTTATTTAAGATACAACCCCAGCATCTGCCGGGTGTGAAAATAGGTAACTACGGAAAACCATCTTCAGAATTGCCGACGGTGGGATTCGAATCCACCATCTACATAATGCAAGCTCACAGCACTAAGATTTGATCACCAGACCCAGGAGTGTTGCAGCTTTTCTTTCTCCCTTCCCTTCCTTCTCAACGGTGGTAATTTTCCCGATATGTGAGGTTCCCAACATGAAGAGAATATTTGTCTAGGGTTATGATTTTTAATTTCAGATTTTAAAATTTAATTTAAACGTAGTTATTTCGCTTATACTAGGAGATCGATTTTTCTCTTTGAAATACAGTACAAGCGTTACATTACGGAGAAGAGTTTGGACAAGGTACTAAGAGAACGTCTTGGTCGAGATGAGTTCCTGTAGTAGAAAAAGGAAGCCGCACAATCTTTCTTAATCAACCCAAGCAAAGCTGGGTGGCCCAAAGGCAGAATGATGAATCAAGTTCAATGATAAGGGACGAATCCACCTCTGTGGCGTAGTGGTTAGTGTGTTTAGCTGCCATCCCCAGAGGCCCAGGTTCGATTCCCGGCTCTGCCACGAAATTTGAAAAGTGGTACGAGGGCTGGAACGGGGTTCGCTCAGCCTCGGGAGGGCAACAAAGTAGAGGTGGGTTCGATTCCCACCTCAGCCATCCTGGAAGTAATTTTCCGTGTTTTCCCACTTCTCCTCCGGGCAAATGCTGGGATGGTACCTAACTTCTTAAGGCCACGGCCGCTTCCTTCCCTCTTCCTTGTCTATCCCTTCCAATCTTCCCATCCCCCTCAAGGCCCTGATCAGCATAGCAGGTGAGGCCGCCTGGGCGAGGTACTAGTCATCCTCCCCCGTTGTATCCCACGACCCAGAGTCTCAAGCTCCAGGACACTGTCCTTGAGGCTGTAGAGGTGGGATCCCTCGCTGAGTCCGAGGGAAAAATCGACCCTTTAAGGTAACCAGATAAAGAAGAAGAAGAAGAAGTAGATAATGAACGAACTATGTAATAATGTACATGAGAAAGTACTTTTCATATGCATCCGTATACACCACCCAGATCAAATGCTAAACAGAAAATAATATTACGTTTCAAATTACAGGTTTTACAACTGAAATGATCTTACCCTGACGTGTTCGTTCTTCTTGCTTTCAAAATTCAGTCCCGGAAATATATTTATTTATTTATTTCTTAATCTGTTTAACCTCCAGGGTTGGTTTTCCTCTCGGATTCAGTGAGGGATCCCACTTCTGCCGCCTCAAGCGGAGTGTCCTGGAGCGTGAGACACTGGAGCGGGGGATACAACTGGGAGAATGACCGGTACCTCGCCCAGGCGGCCTCACCTGCTATGCTGAACAGGAGCCTTGGTGGGGATGGGAAGATTGGAAGGGATAGACAAGGAAGAAGGAAGGAAGCAGCCGTGGACTAAGTTAGGTACCATCCCGGCATTTGCCTGGAGGAGAAGTGGGAAACCACGGAAAATCACTTCCAGGATGGCTGAGGTGGGAATCGAACCTACCTCTACTCAGTTGACCTCCCGAGGCTGAGTGGACCCCGTATCACTTTTCAAATTTGTGGCAGAGCCGGGAATCGAACCCGGGGCTCCGAGGGTGGCCAGCTAATCACACTAACCACTACACCACAGAGGCGGACGAAAAAATATTTATAAGCGTGATTGGAGTTGACCGTACTCATAACCTATTACTACCTTTTGCAACACCTTCATTTCAAAGTGACCACTTAAAAAATATCTGTTTTGAGGGAAGGCCACACATGTTTGAAACAAGCGAACTCTTCTATGAAATCCAAATATAATAGCACAATTAACACATTTCAGATACTTCAGATACCTTTAACTACAGTGGCTGTATTGATAGAGGCTGCCTGGCCGAGGCGGTAAGGGCGTGCTCGGTTCACCCGGAAGGACATCGGTTCGAATCCCCGTCAGCAAGTCGTAAAATTTACGAAACGAGATTTCCAATTCCGGAGGTGCACATGGCTGAGAAGTTCACTCAGCCTACGTCAAAAATGAAGACCAGGTTAAGTTCCTCGGGCCAAAGGCGGCCGGGCGTAGAGCTAACCACTCTATCCCATCAAGTGCCGAGGTTGCGGATAGTGGAAGCCTTTACTTCAAAGGCCTTTATAGCCTGTATGGAGCTGATTTTGCTTTGCTTTTTTTTTTTTTTTACTATATTGATACAGTGCGACCAAGTCGGTTCGATTTCTGATAGGCCGCGCCTGGAGTAACGCTAGATCCACCACATTCCTTCCTAGCACTGTAAATTAAACACTGTTTTAATGGCCGTAGTTCGCAGAATTGGTGAAAATGCCGAGTTGTTGTCTATTCGGCTGTACTAACAAGCAGGAGAAAGTATACTTCATCCTTGAAAAGGCAAAGTATCGTAAGCGAGGTTACTGACTCTTCTGCACATGCTGGCAACGTTTTATGAGCGTCAAATGGATCTAGAGGTTAAAAACGACGTAAGAAAGAAATTATCGTAACCACTATCAATAATATACAGAACACCAGTTTATCGTAAGAACCAGTCGTTACATTTAAAGCGCCTGAGTTAGAATCTTGTAATTGCGTACAGATTATTGTAAGTGACAAATTTTAATTCTGGAATAAACGTGAGATGCGTCAATTTCATTGTTCCTGACTGCTGTCCGTTATTGTTGTATTCCACGTTTTATAATATCCTCCAAACAATTTGGCCCCTGAAACAAAATGCAAAACCTGCTGGTGGACATATCCCATGTTGATTGACAGCTAGCATGTTAGTGGAACGCTGAACAATGCCGGGAAGGGAAGGGAAGGGAAGGGAAGGGAAGGGAAGGGAAGGGAAGAGACAGAGCTACTTCTTGTGAGAGGCCTGACTGAGCAAGTACGGTCAGTAGCTATACAAATCGGTTCATTGTCAGAAAACATTTCTACCGTTCGTGCACGAAGTGAATAATGCCGTTGAAAATTGTTGTAAACTGAAGTTTGCAACAAGAAGAGTATAAACGCGGGAGATTGTTCAGTGTGTATAGTTTATAGTTTAAGGAATAAGGAAGCTGAGGACAGAAAGAATAAAACACAAGAACAGTACAGAAGGGAGTTCTTGAAAGTACAACAAAGAAATAGCAAATACAACTAAAGTGTTGTAGAGGACGGTCAATATAACTTTAATCGAGCAAGTTGGCCATGCGGTTATAGTCGCGCAGCTGTGAGCTTACATCCGGGAGGTAGTGTATTCGAATCCCACTGTATAGCACTGTATTTTTAACACGTGGTTTTAATGGCCGTTGTTCGCAGAGGTGGTGAAATTGCCGAGTTGTTGTCCATCCGGCTGTACTAACAATCCGGAGAAAGTACACATCGTCCCTGGAAAGGCAAAGTATCGTAAAACCTAAAGATGCTTTTCCGTGGTTTCCCATTTTCACACCAGGTAAATGCTGTGGCTGTACCTTAATTATTTCCACAGCCACTACCAATCAGTCATCAATGATCTGCATTTAGGGCCGTCGCCCAGGTACGAGGTTACATATCAATTCTTTAACTAGCTCTTTTTTAGCATTTTCAATTTGGAAATTTGGCCATCTAAACCTTATCTATGACCCCAGACACAGTGTTCTACCCTCCAAAATATCGTAAGCGCTACAAAAGCTACCTTGACAGGATCACGTTGTTAAACAATGCACTCGGCATCGATCGGCAAACAATAGTGAGTGACATTCATAACTTTAAAATAAGTCCCTTCCACTACGATTGAATAAACACATAACCTAATATGACAGTAAGGTGAAAAATTAATCCATGGAGTGGAATAAAAAACCGAAACTGCCTAAACAGCAAGTATTCAACTCGGTAATCGTTTTTATCATCTCCTGTAAAATTCATATTTTGTCGCTTACGATACTTCGCCTTTCCAGGGAAGATATCATTGAAGTATTTCCCAGGGACCCAATTCGAAGGAAGTAATGGGCTGCCATACTTAAAATGGAAGAGTGGTCTCCTATGGACGCATCGTATTTGTGTGAAATTAGTCCATGATTTATTGAACACATTCATAACGAGGTACATTGTACTTAGGCTAAAAATTGAATAAAGAAGAAATAAAAGCAAAATTGTCGTTAGCAGCAAATCTGTGACAGCACACACATCTGAAATTTAAATTGTGCTTTTTCACTAAGGTGACCAGATTTATTTTGACCCACTACATATACCGCGGAAGACAAAATCAAGTGGTAAATCAATGGGCATACTGGCGAATTTTCTCAAACACACCTGCTTAACTTTGATTGCCTGACTGTAAAATGGTATGTACATGCAGGTAGTTAATAACATTGAGCACTCACTTTTAATATTTCTGGGGGAATTTGCCACTACGTAAATTTGTGATACTGCTGGCCATATCTTCCGCTATACTAGTGAATATTCATTGAATGTTGTCGAAATTTATTTTGGATTTGTAACTATTTCATCATGTATTTTCAAATGAATATCCTTGCTTTTGTTAGTATTTCCTGTCAATATCTCATTTATAACTTTCCACTGATTACTTCTGTTTCTTAAATGATTAATATAGTATGCTGCATCTCGTAAAATTGGCAGCGATGTGGAAATAAGGAAGGTGCGGGCTTCAAGACCGAAGGCTGAATACCAGTGACGGACAAGGAGAGCCATAACGCAGTCAGTGAAAACCGAGTCGTTGTAATGCTGAACATTTATTACAATGATAAGTGCGCACAAATAAAGTCCGTATTCATTGGGGAACCTGCCCTCGAACAATTCAAATATTACAACTCTCAATTCTCAATTCTTAACAAACTCCTTTTAGTGACAACATGTCGAATTTAAAGAAACCCCATTAACACATTAACTTTTACAGAAGCAAACCCTCTTACCATTTACTGAGGCTCTTAGCCTCTATTAACAAGAGAACAAACACGTTACATTCTCAATATAAGGCAACTCCCTCCCTAAGCCTAACGTTGGTTGGTAAGCTTTCCTACCTCCACGCTCGCGGCTAGATGACCAAGCTGCTTGCTCGCTCCAAGCGAACTGAAGGAAGTTTTCTGCGAGCACCGTGCCATCCCTCGTCAGGGGCGAGGAGGGGCAAGGTGGAGAGAGAACACGACAAGTGCGCAGGTCGGAGGAAGGCTTGCCAACACAATTTGGAGGTGCCACCAGGGCGGAAATAATTTCGCATTTCCCTGGGGCCATACGGGAACGGGACAACATTTGTACTTTATTAAGATAGGAAGAAAAAACACACATGTTACAAGGATATAATATATGCAGATCGATCTGTATGAATTGTAAATTTAAAAGTTCATGATGAAGGAGAGTTCCTCTTGGTACAGACCTCCCTCCCTAAGTTTCCAACCAGGTTGGAAAAAAGTCTGTCTTCTTTTACTTTGGACACCACAAGAGCTCTTGATAAAAGGTTCTTTTTTCCAAACAAATAAATAACAACTTGCTTAAGCAATTAAAAACACTTGAAGAAAGAGTCTTTGGTTAGGATACACCAACAACTGGCCTAACATTTCATTGGGTAAACACCTTTTAGCTTGGCGAAAGGCAATAAAAGCCAGTCCGTGAAAATCCATATTTCAAGATGCACATCTCGAAGATTAGAATAAGTTGAAGAAGAATCGCCGGGCGAGCTACCGGCTTGCAAGTCCAAGAGAGGACTAAACTGGCATGGCTCGAAATGAATGACGAATGCCGAACACACGGCAACCAGGCACACCAAGATGCAATAAGCCAGATGGACGATGCGTGCCACAACTGGCGGCGAATGCTAGCCAGCGCCAAACATACAAGATGCAGAAAAACGGCCCGGAAGGACGGCCGATGGAGTCAGCGCATGCCAAAACACGCCCACATGAGGGGCCCTTCTCACGGAGCGACGGCGAAGATGGAACCTCCATAATGCTGAAACATACAAGTTTAAGGCCAGCAGTTTTGTCTTCACAAGAGCCGATAAGATCTAAGAGTCAAGGTGGAGGGAGACGATCCCGGGTCAGCGCGCCGGGCGTGGAGGTAGGAGGCTAGGTAGGGCTGCAGGAGGGCTCACATACCAAATTTAAAAACTCTTACAAACTAAGTAAAATACAACTCCCTATAAAATACAGAAGTTAGCAAAACAACAGGGGAACAAACCCCGCAACCATGAACACCACAGACGTATCGGTTTTCGCCAACCCATTAAAGCAAAAGGTTCACTGAGCAGATTGAAGCTGAGAAAGATGAACACGAAAAACTCCCTCGGTCGCGGGGTCTCTCACCAACAGGGTGACCGGGGTAAGAAAATCAATAATCCGAAAAGGACCACGGAACCTGGGTGCCAACTTCCCAGAGGGAACAAAATTCTTAATGAATACCTCATCATCGACAGCCAGGCTGGTAGGCTGACGCCCCTTATCGTAGCGCTCCTTCTTCCTCTGGTAGGAGACCTGAAGATTCTCTTTAGCTTTCTTCCAGTTCGCGCGAATATTAAGAGGATCCACCCTCTCAGGCAACAAATCAATATGCCACAAATTGGAAAGCGGCGAGTTCGGAAGAAACGAAAACATAAGAGAGAAAGGGGAAAACTGGTGCGCCTCATGCACCGCAGTATTAAAAGCATAAGCCAGCCACGGCAAAGTGGTGTCCCACCTCTGAACATCGTGGTGATGGAAAGCAATGAGGGCCGAGCGTAAATTCCTATTGACTCTCTCCGCGTACGAAGGCTGGGGGTAGTAAGGGGAAGTCATGACGTGAGTAATCGACAGGCTAAAACAGAAGTTCTTAAAAAGATTGGACGTAAAGGCTTTAGCATTGTCTGAAACCAAATACTGGCTAGGACCAAATGATGAAAATATGGTTTTTAAACATCTAATGGTTGTTTCAGCGTTGGCCATCCTCGTCGGAAATAACCATGTAAAACGAGTGAAGCCATCCACGCAGACCAATATAAACCTATTTGATTCAGATTTCGATCGCGGGAGAGGTCCTACGAAATCAATATATAGACGTTGCATAGGACGGGTAGCTTGGGTAGAGGATAGCAACCCAACCCGAGAATTAACACATGGCTTACTAATCCTACAAATCTTACAAGCCTTAACAAGTTCGCGAACGTCTCCGTCCATTCCCTTCCAGATGAAATTTTCTCTGATCTTCTCCCTTGTTTTAAATACTCCCTGATGACCTGCGAGGGGAGTTTCATGAAAATACTTAAAGATCATAGGGACCAACACAGATGGAATTACAACCTTCATCTTACGATCATGACGGGAGGGGCAACAAAGAACTCCATTCCTCAATACATACGGATCGACAATTTTCCCATCCTTCAAGTCTTGGACGATAGGAGCCAAGAGCGGATCTTCCAATTGAAATTTACCTATATCGTGATACAAGAGAGGGGTATCAGATAAAATCGCTCCAACCAAAGATATTGCTAAAGAGAACTCAGAAGGACCTGGTTCGTCATCAAGAATAGGTTGTTCAGAAAACATCCTGCTGAGAGTATCCGCTACAACGTTCTCAGAGCCCCGAATATGACGGACGTTGAATTGAAAGGCGGAAATTCTAATGGCCCAACGAGCCAAGCGACCAGTTTTCCGTGGTTTCCCAAGCACCCAACTTAACGCCTGGTTCAGTTTCAAGCTCAAACTTAACATGCTCTAAGTACACACGAAAGCGTTCTAGAGCAAAAAGAACAGCCAAACCTTCAAGCTCGTACACGGAGTACTTAGCTTCTAAAGGGGTAAGAGCTCGTGTAGCATAAGCAATGGGGCGTCTCCCTAACTCAGATTCCTGGAGCAAAACGGCTGCGACAGCTGACGAAGAAGCGTCGGTTTGCACTATGAAGACCTTAGTGAAATCCGGCATAGCTAACACTGGAGCATTAGAAATGGCCAGCTTGAGATCGTCAAAAGCAGCCTGCTGAGAAGCTCCCCACTGAAACCTCACTCCCTTACGCCGGAGTGCATTAAGAGGGGCCGCACGACTGGCAAAATTCGGGACGAATTTTCGGAAGAAGTTAACCATTCCGACAAAGCGGGACACACCTTTCACATCCTGCGGAGGAGGAAAATCCTGAATGGCCTGAGTGCGGGAGTGATCGACCGAGACACCGTTAGAGGATACAATCTGCCCCAAAAAGGACATCTGAGGTTTGGCGAACGAGACCTTGGACAATTTGACTGTCAAGCCAGCCTTCCTCAGGCGTGACAATACTTCATTGAGGTGCTGGAGATGATCCTCGAACGTCTCCGAATACAAAACTACGTCATCAAGATAGTGATAAAGGAAGTCGAATTTAATGTCGGAAAACAACTGATCAAGGAGTCTCGTGAGAACGGCGGCGCCTGTCGAGATCCCAAAAGGCAGCCGGCAAAATTCATAAAGGTTCCAGTCCGTCGCGAAGGCCGTCAGATGACGAGACTCCTCCGCGAGCGGAATCTGGTAATAAGCTTGATTGAGGTCCAGGACAGTGAAGTACCTCGCCCTCTTGAACCATGAAAAACACGTATGTAAATCCGGGAGCGGGACAGACTGCAAGACCACTTTACGATTAAGAGCCCTGTAATCCAAAACAGGCCTATAACCACCCTGGGGCTTGGGCACCAGGAAAATGGGGGAAGAGTAAGCCGAAGTAGAGGGCCGGATGATCCCTTCCTCAAGCATGTTGTTAATGATCTCCTTTAACGCCTGCATCTTAGGAGGAGATAAACGATAGGGCGGAAATCTGACAGGGACCGAATCCGTGACCTCTATTTTATACTCTAAGATATTCGTCATCCCCAATTTCTCAGTAAACACATCCGGGTAGGCCTCGCACAACTCCCTAATACGCTGCGCCTCATCCTCAGTCAAATGGCTAAGATCTGACACCACTTCGTCCTGAGGCGGCGACACCGACGACGCTGAAGCAGAATTACTAATGTGCAAAGGTATTTTATTCATTGGTGAAAACTTAAACCAACATGAACGCTCCTGAATATCTAAGACTAAACCAGAATGTTCGAAAAAATTTGAACCAAGAATGACAGGATACGGTAAATTACTCGCAACATACAAGAAAAATTTCCAAGTAAACTTGGAAAGACGAATTTTACATTTTACCAGTCCCAGGACTTCGATTCTGGAAGAATTAGCTGATACAAACGAATGCGAAACCGGAGATAAATGAGGAAATTTACAGACAGCTTTATGTAAGGCAAACCATCTTTCACTAATAAATGACACCACACTACCAGAATCAAGAAGGGCCGAAACGGGCTCATGGTTTATTTCGACCTCAACCAACGGACTCAAACCTTTAATTTCCGTAGATATCTCTAAACAGCCCACAGGGCAAATAGGAGCCGGTTCAAACGAACAAGAGGTTTGATTAATAACAGGGGAAGGCGAGGCGGTACCATTGTCCTGCACCACCTCCCGCTGTAGTCAAGAACTATTTGAATGGGTGGTACAATGTCGCGCAAGATGACCTGCGACCCCGCACCGAAAGCATACAATATTACTGGTTCTGGGCGGAACCTCTACCCTAGAACCAGCACTAGCACCCTGACTATTGTTACGAGACCGAGAGGGGCATTTATTACGCAAATGATTAGAAGCACCGCAATTATAACACTTTCTTAATAAGTTAGGCTTACGAACCACCACAGATTCCCTGTCATTAGAACCAACCGGGGGCAAGCTAGCAATACGAAGTGAGTCCGCATGGCGAACACCTTCAGCCGATACCACTATCGCTTCGAGCTCCGCAAAACTGTAAGGTTGAGCAGCAAAACAAAGACAGGAGCGGTATGACGGGGAAATGCCCTCTACGATCGTGAGAACGATCTCCTCTTCTGTATAATGTAACGCAAACACCCTAGCGTAAAATTTAACATCAGCAACATATTCTGTTAAAGGCTCGTCCGAGCGTTGAACCCTGAAATAAAATTTCAGCACTAGAGAGCTGAGAGCCCTAGCCGAAATAAAATGAGTAAGCAAATAAGCATGAAACTGCTGAAGTGACAACTGATCAGAAATAGCACTAACTATTTTATTGGAAAGCACCCCTGTAGTATACGGATAAAGAATTTGCAATATTTGAACGTGAGTTAGCCCGAACACAAGAGCATGATCCTGAAATTCCACAAAAAATCGCAAAAAGGTAACTACATCATCGGCAGAATTTACCGAATAACGGGGAACGTTTTTCAACATACTACTTAACGGGTGAGGGATACTAGAAAAGGGCAAATTCACAGAAGGCAAGATCGATTGCTGAACTGGAAGATTAGCCTGGGGGAGAATCCTAGGTAAGGGACCTTGCTGCAATTCCAGCAAGCCTTGCACACCATCCAACTCAGGATTACCAATAACCTTATTGGGTTCCTCGTCAACCCGATTAACAGAAGGAGTGACAGGTTTAGATTTAATGGAGAGTGCGGCCAACCAAGCCTCAACCTTTCCTAAAAGTTGGACCGCCTTGTCCTTCAAAGCTCCAATTTGACTTACTAGTTCCTCCTTTAATTCTAAGGAGAGTAAATCTTCCGTCCGATAAACATAATGGGTTAGACGCCCTTGGACTCGTTTTAACTGATGGAGAGACGCTACATCGTTCTCTAAAAAATCCATAATTGAGGATATTTCAGTCAAATTGGCCTGAATAAGGGACGCCACACTCGCAGCCTCACCGTCAGAGAGCTTGGGTACCACAACAATTTTATCTAAATTAGTTCGTAATAATAACTCATCCGCTTTAACTGTCCCTTTAGACTCTACATTACGAATTGACAGTTCGTATAACAACTCTTCTTTTCTAAGAGACCCAGGATATGCCACGTCTCGAGTAGCCATGGTAAAAATATCTCCGGCCACCAAGCTGAACGAGAAACACCGTAACCGAAAGAGAGAGAGAGAAAAAGACCACGCACACTCAAAATTGTCCAAAAGAACTGGTAGGAGCACAAATAAACGCTCTGCTACCAGACTGCTGCACCTCGTAAAATTGGCAGCGATGTGGAAATAAGGAAGGTGCGGGCTTCAAGACCGAAGGCTGAATACCAGTGACGGACAAGGAGAGCCATAACGCAGTCAGTGAAAACCGAGTCGTTGTAATGCTGAACATTTATTACAATGATAAGTGCGCACAAATAAAATCCGTATTCATTGGGGAACCTGCCCTCGAACAATTCAAATATTACAACTCTCAATTCTCAATTCTTAACAAACTCCTTTTAGTGACAACATGTCGAATTTAAAGAAACCCCATTAACACATTAACTTTTACAGAAGCAAACCCTCTTACCATTTACTGAGGCTCTTAGCCTCTATTAACAAGAGAACAAACACGTTACATTCTCAATATAAGGCAACTCCCTCCCTAAGCCTAACGTTGGTTGGTAAGCTTTCCTACCTCCACGCTCGCGGCTAGATGACCAAGCTGCTTGCTCGCTCCAAGCGAACTGAAGGAAGTTTTCTGCGAGCACCGTGCCATCCCTCGTCAGGGGCGAGGAGGGGCAAGGTGGAGAGAGAACACGACAAGTGCGCAGGTCGGAGGAAGGCTTGCCAACACAATTTGGAGGTGCCACCAGGGCGGAAATAATTTCGCATTTCCCTGGGGCCATACGGGAACGGGACAACATTTGTACTTTATTAAGATAGGAAGAAAAAACACACATGTTACAAGGATATAATATATGCAGATCGATCTGTATGAATTGTAAATTTAAAAGTTCATGATGAAGGAGAGTTCCTCTTGGTACATAGTACAAGTTCTCTAATTCTCTTTCTCGTTTAGTAACCCTATTACACACCAATATGTAGTCTAATTTTAATTGTTGTGACACGTAACCACATCCCATTTTTAATCTAACTGGTTGCCTCAGAATTTTACTGTATAATTTACTTTTCTGGTGAATAAGATCTAAAAGTTCAGGAGTTATCCATGAGCAAAAAAAACTCTTTTAATATTTTCCTGCCTATTGTTTTGATTTGTAGCCTCTGTACTAGCTATTGGTATATACTCAACAATTTCGTTAACTATGGTATCACAACAAACGTCTACCGTAATTAATAATGGATTTTTGGACATATACTCATTCATTTTATTAATACCAGTTTCCCTAAATATAAGAGGTATAGAACTAAATGAGGCCACAGCATTAGTTGCAAATAGAGGATTGTGGCGACGTTTAGTAAATTCACAGGGACTTGCAGACTGAACGCTGAAAGGCATAACGGTCTGTAATGGTAATGTATGTATGTATGTATGTATGTATGTATGTATGTATGTATGTATGTATGTTCTTAAATGCTATGAGATTTCTAGTTATATTAACCTTGGGTGATTACTCTAAGTCTAAAACCAACATGTTTTGATTACTAATGTCATACAAGATGTTATATAAATTACATTTACAAGGTTTATTTACGTATGCATATACTGTTATTTACATATACTGTTATTGGTGATTATAGTGGGAAAATTTTTATTGCAAGCATTCTGATTAAAGCTGTCACAGAGGTTCTTTAGATCTTTACTAAGTGGAGTCTGCTCTAATTTATCAATATTAAAATCACCCATAGTAATACACAGATGTTTGCTATGTTTATTCCAGACTTGTGGTCTAGCGCTATTTTGTAATATAAATAAAATATTTTCTCATATATCTTATGTATATACAGTACTAGCAAGATACCCGTGCTTTGCTACGGTATTATACTGAAATTTAGAATTGAATGCTTATTTTTTTATATATAATTCGCCGAAATTCGCGATCTGACTCGTTTTCTGAGAGAATCCGCCAAAATTCGCGATCTGATTTGTTTTCTAATAGCTTACGGCTAGTTTCCTCCCATTTTTCAATCCTTCTTTCCAGCAATCGATATCGTACTTCCCGGGCTAGGTCCAAGTATTTCACCCGGTTAGTTGGGTCCCTAAATCTCTGCCATCTTTTCCTATAAGCAATTTTAATATGTATCAAATCATTCAGGAGATCCAGCGTGGTGTCGTCTTGGGTGCCTTGGCGATACTGAACCCGCGGCCGGACTGCATTCTTAGTCATTACCCGTCCAGGACCCGTTTCCAGCGCGGTCCGCACATTCGACGACGGTCCAGAACATTATTATTATTATTATTATTATTATTATTATTATTATTATTATTATTATTATTATTATTATTATTATTATTATTATATGTTCTGGACCCCACAGCAAGATGCAAGACCGCTACTTGGCGGTAAATTACATGTGCTGCCATTGTCATTGTTGAGAATGTGACCAGCACCATTGCCGCGCGTTGGTAAGTGTGCGGGATTTCTGGCGATACGAATGACATACTTCCATGCATTATTGACCTTATTATAGAGGTGAATAATTGGACGGCCAATCTCACTCCTATCGTTTATTTCAAATGTGATTAAATTTTTATTTATATGCCAGGAGAATCTACTGTAATCTAAGAACGTTCTACAAAGGAAAAGATGGCTGTTGAAAACGAACCCAGGAAAGATTAAAAATGATCGGTTATGATCAGAATAAGTACATCGAAAATCTACAGCCTGTTTCCAGTCACTCGACAGGGTCAAGAATGGAATGAATAAAGCCCCCATCTAGCGGCGACAATAGGAATTGTGCCGGTTGCCGAAACCTGTCGCACTCCTCTGGGGCAATGATTAATGAATGACAAATGAAATGAAATTATATTGGACAGTGTTGCTGGAATGAATGATGAGGGGGAAAACCGGAGTATCCGGAGAAAAAACTGTCCCGCCTCCGTTTTCTCCAGCACGAATGTCACATGGAGAGACCGGGATTTGAACCACGGAACCCAGCAGTGAGAGGCCGGGGCGCTGCCGCCTGAGCAACGGAGGCTCCTTATAAGTACATTATGAACACTAAAATCAATTGGTCTCACCTTTTACACCCCACCGCCAGTAAAGTTTATTTACCCCCCTACCCCAAAAAGTAAACTAAAAGAAGGCGTGTTCCTTTATGTTTAAAGGAGATTCCAAACACCAATGTTCACGTCTATTACCTTCAGTTTTGAGATATAAGTATCCCCATAAAAATATTTCACTTAATTTTCACTTCCTTTCACCCCCCGCCCCTAAGTGAATTTTCTGGCAAAAAATACTTGTTTCTTTAATAGTAAAGGGTCTTCTAAATACCAATTATCATGACTCTATCTTCTTCAGTTTTAGATTTTTGTGTCCTCATGAAAAGAAATTCAATTCCTTTTCACTCCCGCCCCCCAGATGATTCCCCCCCAAAACGGTTTTTTTTTTTGTTTTTAAAGGAGAACCAAATACGAATTTTCACGTCTGTACGACCTAACAACTTTAGTTTTATTAGATGGAAGTATTCTCATACAATTAAGTCAATTAATTTTAAATTCTTTCACCTCCCACCCACCCCAATTCATTGGATTTTCCGAGAATAGGTGTTTCATTACTTTTATAGCAGATTCCAAGTATCAAATTTCACGTCTGTAACATCTTCATTTTTGAGATAACAGTAGCCTAATTAAAAGAATTAAACACCATTTTCAGGCAATTTTACCCCCCCCCCATCCAAGTGGTATTTCCGAAAACGAAAAATACACGTTTCACTATTTTTAATACAGATAAAAATACCATTTTTCACTTCTGTAACATGTTAAGTTTTTTTAGATATTCTGTATAAATTCTCATTTAAAACTTTCACCCCCTTTTTAGTTCCCCTTAAGAGGAGTTTCCAAAAACAAATCACCTATGTCTCTTTACATTTACAGGAGATTACAAATGCCTCATTTTACGTTTGTAACATTCTACGTTTCTCAGATATTCTGTAGATGTAGTCTTTCAAAATATTCACCCAATTTGTCACTCCTGTTTAACCGCCATTAATTGGATTTGCCAAAAACAAAAAAATACGTGTTTCTTTATTATTAAAGGAGATTCCATATACGAATTTTCAATTTTGTAATATCTTCAGTTTCTGAGATATATGTATTCTCATTAAAGGCATTCAACCCATTATTCATCCTTTAAACCCCTCCTCTTGGGATTTACAGAAAAAGAAAATGTTCCGTTATTTTTTAAGCAGATTCTAAATATCAATTTTCACATGTGCAAACTTTTAAAGTTTTGAGATGTATATACACTCATTTTAAAAATCCAACCCATTTTAACCCCTCCCCCAACTATTTGGATTTTTCAAAAGCAAAAAAAAAAAAAAAAAAAAAAATGTTTCTTTATTTTTAAAGGATATCCCAAATACCAATTTTCAGGTCTGTAATACCTTCAGGTTCTGAGATTGAAGTATCCTTATTAAAGGAAATCAACCTCTCTTTCACCCCTCCTATTGCGATTTTCAGGAAACAAAATATACATGTTTCTTTATTTTTAAAGGAGATTCTAAATACCAATTTTTACATCTGTAAACTCTAAAAGTTTTAAGATATAGATACACTCATTTTAAAAATTCCCCCCTCTTTCCATCACCGCCATTAATTGGATTTTCCAAAAACAGAAAAATACATGTTCCTTTATTTTTAAAGGAGATCCCAAACACCAATTTTCAGGTCTGTAATATCTTCAGTTTCTGAGATATAAGTATCCTCATTAAAGGCATTCAACCCTTTTCACCCCTTTTCACCCCTCCTATTGGGATTTTCCGAAAACAAAAAAATACATGTTTCTTTATTTTTAATGAAGATTCTAAATACCAATTGTTACATCTGTAAACTTTCAAAGTTTTGAGATATAGATACGCTCATTTTAAAAATTCACCCCCCTTTTCACCCTCCCATTAAATGGACTTTCTAAAAACAGAAAAATACGTGTTTCTTTATTTTTAAAGGAGATACCAATCACCAATTTTCAGGTCTGTAATATCTTCAGTTTCTGAGATATATGTATCCTCATTAAAGGCATTCAACCCATTTTTCACCCTTTTTAACCCCTCCTATTGGGATTTTCTGAAAACAAAAAAAATACGTGTTTCCTTATTTTTAAAGAAGATTCTAAATACCAATTTTTACATCTGTACACTTTTAAAGTTTTGAGATATAGATACACTCATTTTAAAATTTCACCCCCCTTTTCACCCCCTTAACGATGGAAAATCCAAAAATCCTCTCTTAGCGAGCACCTACATCTTAATATGAATGTATCCCCAAAATTTCATTTCTTTATGTCCAGTAGTTTTGGCTCGGCGATGATGAATCAGTCAGTCAGTCAGTCAGTCAGTCAGTCAGTCAGGACAAGTTATTTTATATATATAGATGTAGCTTAGAGTAGAATCAGTTATAAGCTCATGCAAACTGTGTAAACAACACGCTGTCAACCTAACAGAGAACTTGGATGTTATTACATGTGTCTGCTAGTGTCATAATTTTCCTGTTTTTCAAGTAATAAATATTATAATCATGAAATGCTGTGTGTTCTTTGTTCATTTATACTTTCTTCGCTTTCTTTGCCTGTAACCTTGCCGTGACATAATCAGGAATATGTCGGTCGCACGGAGTTGGCCACAATGGTCGCTGTAACTTTTACTCATTATATCTAACACTAGCCCAATATTAACTAAAGGGATTGCCGTTACTCAATACTTCGTATCTTTCGCCTTTGCAACACATCAGGCTACTGCCGAACTAAGTTATTCTATGACAATATAAATGCTACTTATAAATTATCAATATACTGTAGATCAGTATTTATTTATTTTTTATTTATTTATTCATGGGGCAGAAGATACAGTTACACTGAGCAAATTTCACTTGTACTGACAATAGACTAATTAACGAATGTAAACTTTCATGATACAACATAACATAACAAAAGGTAACAAGATCAGGTACACGGCCTACTAATAACAACTGTCCAAATCGAAAACAATGAGAATGTCCGTGTTCATAGCCAAGTCGTCGTGGGTCAAGATGGCGGTATAACCACTTCAAATCAATTTATCCGTAAGAGACTACTTACATCCGTCTCGAATGTACTTTTATTTGATGTTATATCAAGCTCTTGTCTCCTATTAATAGTGTTAAAGAGAAGTGGAAGGTGGGTTAGGAAAGATCGTTGAATGTTTGAGTGCTGAGTGTGGGGAAAGTGGAGAAGTTCTTTGACCATGGTGGAGCGGGAAGGAACATGGAGAAAGAAGAGTAGGACAAGATGTTCCGAGCGGTAACATCCATTTAAGATCTCGTGGAGGAAACTCAGATCAGCTACCTGTAGCCTGATATGCCGCGGTGACACATTTATTTCCCTTAAACCTGCTGTGTAGACAGATTACTGATCTTTGGTTTTCTGTTCCTGACAATTGCAGCAAAGAAGGACACTGTTCTGTCTAACTGTTTACTATTGGAGGGGGAGGCTGATGTGCAAATCGGAGAGCAGTAGTTCAAGAGAGGTTGAATTATCGTGAGAAAGAAGTGCCGAATAGCAGTGGGATCAGAAATGTCTGTGAAGCGCTAGAGAATGCCTAATAATTTCATAGTCTTTTTTGTATATGTTTCTATGTGAAGTATCGTGAAATATAAAGTTGCAAGTCTAGTTATTACATATTATGACTTTTTCAATTAAGAGATCAGGAAAATGGCTGACGGTCTAGACTTCGTTGGAGCGGAAATATTCAGATTATTGCAAAGCATATGAATAAAATTGTATTTCTACTTTGGTTAACATTATTGGGCCAGTTTGATCAAAATTACATCACTATATTGAGTAGCTTTCACATCTTTATTTGCCAACAGAAGAAAGTAAGACGGAAGAATTTTATTATTGAACAATTTTTTGCAATTTGCTTTACGTCGCACCGACACAGATAGGTCACGATGGGTTGGGAAAGGTCTAGGAATGGGAATGGAGCGGCCGTGGCCTTAATTAAGGTACAGCCCCAGCATTTGCCTTGTGTGAAAATAGGAAACCACGAAAAACCATCTTCAGGGCTGACGACAGTGCGGTTCGAACCCACAATCTCCCGGATGCAAGGTCATAGCTGCGCGCCCCTAACTGCACGGCCAATTCGCCCGGTATATTGTTAAACTAGAAAGATACCCGTGCTTCGCTACGGTTTTAAACTGAAAGCTATTCTTCAATGTTTTACATTTTGGAGGGTCCACGGTCAGCTGAGCCTGTAAAATACGCCGTCAGTTCGTACGTCAAACGGTTTTGGGGAATGTTTATTTTATTTTTCTGCTATAACATTCATTTGAACCCCATAGGAAAGAATTTGAATTATTATACCAACCACCGACATTTTGTTTTTTACGTCGAACAGTAAAGGAGGAATGAATACAATTTAAAGGGGTGAATGTTTTTAAATATTTATTAACATTTAGGATATAGAAGACTACCTTAAAAAATTACGTTTGTGCCTGAAACCGTTTCGGAAGAATGGATATTGTGTTTTTAAGTATCAACCATCATCTAAACCCCTTAGGGGAGAAATATTTTGAAGTATACGATATTTTACACGTAGGACATAAAAGAAGACCACTCTCGTAAAATTACAATTTTGTACTTCGAACGGGCTTGGAAGGATGAATAATTTCTTTTACGGAGCTACTCTCATTTAACACTTTAGGGGTGGAACGTTCAAAAATATTTCCTAATTCATACCTAGTATTTAAAATATATACCGCTATTTGGAATTTTGTCTTCGTACTTTAAACCGTTTCGGAGGAAGGAAGGAATATATATTTGTTTTCGGATCTTAATACCCATTTAACTCTCTGAACGGTTAAATTTATTTCAAATCTTCTGTTATTTAACACCTAGGATATCATTTGAAATTTTAACTTCATAATTCGAACGGTTTTATTTAAATGCATATTCTTGTCATCATTTCCCACCCAGCAGTCAAAAACCCCTTAGAGGTGTATTGACCACTTCTTTTTTGTATCCTCATAGAAAATAATCCAAATCCTTTTTTTTTACCCCCTTAAGTTGATTTCAAACCCCTCCACCTCCACAAAATACTTGTGTCTTTATATTTAAAGCATATTCCAAATAACATTTTTTTCGACCGTGACATCCTTTGTTTTTCAGATATAAGTATCCTCAAAGAAAGAATTCAACTCATTTTTCAATTCATTTACCCCCCTCCTTAATTGGGTTTTCCTAAAACAAAAGAATACCTGTTTATTATCTTTAACGGAGATTCTAAATACAAGGAATGTCTGTAACATCTTAAGTTTTTGAGATATAGATATTTTTTCCGAAACAAAAATACGTATTACATTATTCTTAACGGGAGATTTAAAATAACAATTTTAACATCTTTAATAATGTTAAGTATTGAGATATACCGTAGATATGCTCATTGTAAAAGTTCACACACTTTAACACTTTCCCGTAACTAGATTTTCATAAAACGAATAATGCATGTTCCTTTACATTTACAGGAGATTCCTAATAACAGTCTTCACGTCTGTAACATCTTCAGTATTCGATATATAAGTATCCTCATAAAAGGAAATCAAAAATTTCTTTACTTTTTTCACCCACTCCACCCCCTTAAGTGGATTTTCCGAAAACAAAAAGATGCATGTCTCTTTAGTTTTAAAGAATATTCCAAACACAATTTTCATGTCTGTAACATCTTCAGTTTTTGATATATAAGTAACCTAATAAAAATAATTCAACCCATATTCAGTCCTTTTTACAACCCCCTTAAATGAATTTTCCGAAAACAGAAAATACGTTTTTCTTCATTTTTTAGGAGATTTCAAATACCAATTTTCACTTCTGTAATATCTTCACTTTTGGAGATACTAGTATCCTAATAAAAATAATTCAATCCCCCCCCCCACTTTTCAGACATTTTACCCTCCATAAATGTGTTTTCCGAAAACAAAAAATACGTGTTACTTTATTTTTAAAAGAGATTAAAAATACCAATTTCCACGTCTGTAATATGTTACATTTTTTATATATGCTGTAGGTATGCTCATTTTAAATATTCACCCACTTAAACACTTCTCTTTAAGTGAATTTTCGGAAAACGAATTATGTGTGATCCTTTACCTTTACATGAGATTCCAAATAGCAGTTTTCACGTCTGTAACGTGTTACGGTTTTGGGATGTATTGTAGATATATTCATTTTAAAAATTCACCCACTTTATAACTGCTGTTCACCCCCTCTTAAGTAGATTTTCCAAAAAGAAAAAAATACGTGCTTCTTCATTTTAAAGGATATCCCAAATACCAATTTTCATGACTGTATCGTCTTCAGTTTTAAGTATCCTCATAAAAGGTATTCAACCACCTTTACACCATTTTGCACCCCACATAATAGGATTTTCCTAAAACAAAACAAATACGTGCTTCCTTATTTTTAAAGGAGATTCCAAATACCTATTTTCACGTCTTTAAACTTTTACGTTTTTGAGAACAGATACACTCATTTTAAAAATTCACCCCACTTTTCACCCCCTTAGCTAAGTAATATCCAAAAATCCTCCTTTAGTGAGCACCTACATTGTAATATAAATGTATCCTCAAAATTTCATTTCTTCATGTCCAGCAGTTTTGGCTCGGCGATGATGATTCAGTCGATCAGGACATGTTATTTTATATACAGAGTGTTAGGGGTATACGTGCAGATATTAAGTTAGTCGGCAAAGAAAAATACATCTCACAATATATGCTATGCACTTTTTACTTTGTCCTATTAGTTTCCCGTAACTGAGCCAAATATTTCAGGACCTAATGTGTTTTGAACGGCCGTAGCAGGATACGCCGGTTACGTCATTCTGTCCACGCGTAGTGGAAGTACAGTAGCCGAGTATAGGGCTTGTTGAACCTGTTTCTTATCGAAGTCCAACACATGTTGTTGTGCACTTCCCCTAAAGGCTTGGCAAGTAGGAGAGGTTGACTCACGTGCCAGGCCACTTGATGTACTCAAAAATCGGTCTAGGGTAGTCTGTGTGAAAAGTACACAGAATCCTTACAGTGACGTCGAAGATCCGTACCAGCACAAGCATGCGAATCAAGTGTTGTGTAGTTGTGTGTGATTTATAAGACGTCAATGGCATTACTCAGTGATCCAAGCTGACAAAATGAAATGAAATAGTTAATAAGTAATAAAAAAGGGGCGCAACATTTCTGTGCTGTTATCGCGACAGTCTACGATGAATTTCTGACAATAGACAATGCGAGTTGTCTATGCTTATTCATAAATTTTCAGGTCAATGAAAGGACGGTGGACACTGAAAGAAAAGACTATACGTATTCAGTGAAATTGCTATGAATGAGACAACTTTCAAAAACCCTAGTTCCATCCATCGTGAACATTGATCGAAGGAAAAAGAGCTACTGTGGAATTGCCGTCGGGCATTTGTAATAGAAGGCTTATTCTTCCTTTTCCTAATCTGTTTACCCTCCAGGGTTGGTTTTCGCTGGGACTCAGCAAGGGATCCCACATCTACCGCCTCAAGGGCAGTGCCCTGGAGCGTGAGACATTGGGTCGGGGGATACAAATGGGGAGAATGACCAGTACCTCGCCCAGGCGGCCTCACCGGCTATGCTGAACAGGGGCCTTGCGGGCGATGGGAAGGGATAGACAAGGAAGAGGGAAGGAAGCGGCCGTGGCCTTAAGTTAGGTACCATCCCGGCATTTGCCTGGAGAAGTGGGAAACTACGGAAAACCACTTTCAGGAATGCTGATGTGGGAATCGAACCACCTCTACTCATTATACCTCCCGAGGCTTAGTGGACCCCGTTCCAGCCCTCGTACCACTTTTCCAATTTCGTGTCAGAGCTGGAAATCGAACCCGGGCCTTCGGGGGGTGGCAGCTAATCACACTAACCACTACACCACAGAGGCGGACAGAAGGCTTATTACTGGACAGTAACTGCCGATAAGTAAAATGATGACTGTAAGGGACCCGTTTAATTAGAACTTCCGTAATAATATTACTACTACTACTACTACTACTACTACTAATAATAATAATAATAATAATAATAATGTTTTTACGTTGTACTAACTAATTTTCACGGTTTTCGGACACGCTGAAATGCCAGAATTTTTTACCGCAGTATTTTTTTTAATGCAAGTAAATCTACAGACACGAGACTGGCGTATTTGAGCACCTTCAAATACCACCGAACTGAGCCGCCATCGAGCCTGCCAAGGTGAGATCAGAAGACCAGCGCTCTATCGTCCGAGCTACTCAGACCGGCATTAGAGCTTAGAGTACGTTGGTCATGCGGTTAGGGGCGCGCAGCTGTGAGCTTGCATTTTGTTGATAGTGGGTTCGAACTCCACTGTCGGCAGCCGGGAAGATGGTTTTCTTTAGTTTCCCATTTTCACATCAGGAAAATACTGGGACTGTACATTTATTAAGGCCTCGAATGCTTCCTTCCCACTTGTATCCCTTTTCTGCCCCATCGTCGCCGTAAGACCTACTTGTGTCGGTGCGACGTAAAACAATTTGTAAGTACATGTTTCGATAATTTCGGAGACATGTCTGCAATTATACGATTAATAATAATTCAGACTTGTTAAAAGTTCACTATTTTCTGTAGTGTTTTCTGATAGATTACCAGCTACGAAGTTTGAGTGGGGCGCTTAACTTTTATTTTCATAATAGTTAGTAATAATGAAGTAACACAGTTATTATTATAATATTGGTAGTGGCTTTACGACGAATACAAGCTGACAACCGCGCGCTCATAATCACACGGCCAACTCACCCAATAATAATAATAATAATAATAATAATAATAATAATAATAATAATAATAATAATAATAATAATAATAATAAATGTTTACGTTCCAGTGGAGACGCGCGGTTTCGGAATTTTGTCCACAGGTATCCTTTAACGTGCCTGTAATTCTACCGATCAGAAGCGGACGTATTTGAGCACCTTCAAATATCAGCGGACTGAGCCAGGATCGAGCCTGTTAAGTTCATAAAACCAGTGCTTGAACCGTCTAAGCCACTCAGCCTAGCAACATTCATTTTGATACGTTTAATAAGCACTGAAAAAGCAGAATGCTTTAAATTACCATTAAACATGTTCTTTTCGTTTGGAAGCACGAAAGGAAGGTGCATTTAATTTATTTATTTTTATAACATGTTCCTTATTGGTATGAAGCAAAACGTTCGATGTGCTTTGACAATTCTGATACTACTCACTTGGAAATCCTATCCCATGCATTCTTTCGTTAACGTAAGAAACTTTATTTACGTACACGTCAACACGGGGTGTTTCTGCATACGGCGAGTTGGTCTCCCAAAAATCCATGGTATTGAAATTACACTGTGGGAGAATATTCCACGTAAGCAGTTTGACAAAAGTACTAGACCTGTCACGTGCCGGTTCGGTTGTCTGCTGTTCCTAGCGACGGGGATGTGGTAGGACGGGTTCTCGCCCCTACATGAAACCGGACTAGAGGTATGAGCTCTCTGTCTGACCTTGACCTGAATAACAGCTGTCAGAGAGGCGAATTATCGTCCATACTAGTACGCGAGTTACTTCGTAGTAGTAGTGGTAGTAGTAGTAGGAGTAGTAGTAGTAGTAGTAGTAGTAGTAGTAGTAGTAGTAGTATTTGAATAATGCCAGTGTATGAATACCACGAATACCATGATATGCTGCTAGTGTATCGTGTGGCAGAACAGAACACGGATCGCCCTCCATGAGTTTATCGGGAATGGCTTCCCAACAGACGGGTGCCGAATCCAGCAACGACACTTACTGTACTGCAGCGTATTCGCGATACAGGTTGTGTTACATCACGCTTTGAGAAGCGATGGCCTGAACGGCCACGTGTAATCCTAGACGCGGAAGAAGACATCCTGACAATGAAATGAAATGGCATATGACTTTTAGTGCCGGGAGATCCCAGGACGGATTCGGCTCGCCAGGTGCAGGTCTTTTGAATTGACTCCCGTAGGCGAGCTGCGCGTCGTGATGGGAATGAAATGAGGATGAAGAGAACACATACACCCAGCCCCCGAGCCAGGGAATTTAACCATGATGGTTAAAATTACCTACCCTGCCCAGAATCGAACCCTGGACCCCTGTAACCAAAGGCCAGCATGCTAACCGTTTTGCCATGGAGCCGGGCATCCTAACAATAGTAAACGATGATCCCGGGCGCCGTACGCGTAGTATAACACGTGCCGTTGGTGTACCAATTTGGACCATACGTAGGACACTGCATGAAGAGCGAGTGCATCCTGACCACATTCAACGGGTGCAAAGTCTTTCACAGCTGATTACCATTTTTTTACGAGTTGATGTACGTCTCCACGACACAGATAGATCTTACGGCGACGACGGGACATGAAAGGGCTAGTATCGTGAAGAAGCAACCGTGGCCTTAATTAAGGAACAGCATCAGCATCTGCCTGGTGTGGACATGGCAAACCACGGAAAACCGTCTTTAGGGCTACCGACAGAGGAGTTCGAAACCACTATATCCCACTCATGGTCTGTGGAACATCCCCATTTCAGCACCGGTTATGAATTAATACCTGGATGGGTGTAGTAGGCGGTCGGTTGCGTGGACTAATCATTTTTTATTAATGTTACTTTGCCCCTGTAGATAGAGTACGTTACTGGAGCTTTCAGAGGACGTGTCGCTTCGACTACGCAGAACCACATAGATTTTACACAATAAAAAGCAAAGCAAAGTCATATCCATACAGGCTTTGAAGGCCCTTGGAGGGGTGGAAGGTAAAGGCTTCCACCATTCGTAACCTCGGCACGTGATCGGGTAGAGTGGTTAGCTCTACGCCCGGCCGCCTTTTCCCTCAGGAATTAACCTGGTACTCATTTATGGTGTAGGCTGAGTGAACGTCAGGGCCATATGCACCTCCGGAATTGGAAATCTCGGTTCTTAAATTTTAAGACTTCCTGATGGGGATTCGAACCCACGTCCTGCCGGGTGAAACGAGCACGCCTTTACCGCCTCGTCCAGGCAGCCCCTGGATTTTACATGATGGTGCAGACACTTCCTCAACGGTGAACAGGACGATGTGGAACTCTCAATTGGCCAGCCAAATCTCCAGACCTTATTCCAATGGATTTTTATGTCAGGAGAACATGAAACACAATGTATATCGAACTGAAGTAATCACTTCGGATGACTTCCGTGAACGTATTGTTTAAGCACAGAGGATATTCTGAACAACCCTGGTGTCATGACTCGAATGCGTCACAACTGGATTCGGAGAAGTGAAGCCTGCAGGTAAGCCCAGGGTGATCACTCTGAACAATTGCTACGAGTTTTACTTCGGTATGTCAGATGTTACGCCATTTCTGCAACGTAATGGCTTGGGAGTACAGTACAGTATCGATATAGTATTTTAAGTCTCGATAGTTCGATATTCTCATAAATCCGAGCAGGGACATTGATGTACCAGTAACAAAAATTATAAATCGGGAGATGCAGTGCGCGAGTGCCCTGTACTTGCCGAATGCTGAACACAACACAAGAAAGACGTGGTTTTTAAAACGCTAGACATTGACCTTGAACGCATTTCGGCAGTTCCTCAATCCTCCCCTGCATGTGGTTTTGGTTCTTTACGTGTGTTCGAGCAATTTATATTTTGTTTCTTATTCACTACGAGTTAAAACAGAAGTCACTTTGCGTTTTTCTGGGCCGATGACCTTAAAACAGCAATCATCATCATCATCATCATCATCATCATCATCATCATCATCATCATCATCATCATTAACACGTATAAAAATTCAACAAAATGCTTGTTTTATATTCATCACTACTGAAAAAGGAAAAAATCAATCAAATTAGTTATTTCATTCCCACACCTCGTAGAGGGATGGGTGGGCCGTCAGCTATACGTGTAGCCCTTGGGCCATGGAGTAAGGAAGTAGAGTTGTGAGGATGAAATAATTCAAGTTTGACGTATGTGTTGTACATACAGTAAATTGAATTTAATATGTTAGTAAATACCTGACCGCGCAGAGAGATAACCGCAGCAAGAACACGGACCGCAGATGCGGCCCGCAGAGCACCCCACCCAGGACAGACACCCCCAAAAACACCGTTTATTGAGTAAATTTTCATGGTACGATGTTGACATAGTACAATATTGACATACATGCATGGGTAAATAAACAATAGAGAGAGATGTGGTTGGCCTTGAACTTGCTGGGCCGAGTGAGACGAGTTCTTAGTCCAGATATGTGAACAAAACAAGCACAGAGGTCATTAATAATAATAATGTTATTTGTTTTACGTCCCACTATCTACTTTTTAAGGTCTTCGGAGACGCCGAGGTGCCAGAATTTAGTCCCGCGGGAGTTCTTTTACGTGCCAGTAAATCTACCGACATGGGGCTGTCGTATTTGAGCACCTTCAAATACCACCGGACTGAGCCAGGATCAAACCTGCCAAGTTGGGGTTAGAAGGCCAGCGCCTTAACCGTCTGAGCCACTCAGCCCGGCACAGAGGTCATTGACCATGCTACGCTCTTAAAGGCTACAGAGCAGATTAAAGGTGAAGTATCACAAGGCCAAACTTAAACATGTAACAGAACGTAAGATGTAACTGTGACACATGAGAAACGAAACACAACCCGCGCTGGGGAAACAAACACAGATCTTGCAGCACTGTCTTGAAGCACAGGACAGAAACATAGAAGTACAACGGCACACGACAAAAAAGCTGAATTAAAGACGGAAAAAGTATTGCGTCACATGAAGCTAAAGAGAAGTTATAAATAAACGGAGGTCTCACAATGGGACTTCTTAACTTAAAACAGGAACTAAATATAAATAAAAATAATAATATGAAAAGAATAATATTAATAACAAAACATCAAAAATGAATGACAAGTACACGATTTAAAAGGAGAGTAAAAAGAGGAATAAGAAGAAAATATGAACAAGTGAATAATAATAATAATAATTATTATTATTATTATAATCAGACGAGGGAAAACAGTAATAATAAGAAGTGCAATATGAGTAGTAGCAATAATAATAAGGCTGAAATAATAATAATAATGATAATAATAACAATAGTAATAATAATAATAATAATGCCGTTAATGTTATTTGCTTTACGTCCCACTAACTACTCGTA
This sequence comes from Anabrus simplex, assembly GCF_040414725.1. Classification (NCBI taxonomy): domain Eukaryota; kingdom Metazoa; phylum Arthropoda; class Insecta; order Orthoptera; family Tettigoniidae; genus Anabrus; species Anabrus simplex. Next base: position 432,196,794 of record NC_090266.1, on the reverse strand, counting down.
CTGTTTCTGGAGGCACTGTAATTTAGCCCCGCAGGAGTTCTTTTTACGTGCCAGTAAATCTACCGACACGAGGTTGACGTATTTGAGCACCTTCGAATACCACCGGACTGACCCAAGATCGAGCCTGCTAAGTTGGAACCAAGAAACCAGTGCTTTAACCGTCTGAGCAACTCAGACTGCCACTTTTATTTTCATAAATTTATTAAGCCCTGCAAAGGCACCAGTAAATTACAATGCTTTATTTTACCATTACACATACGCTTGTCGTTTGCAAGCACGAAATAATAATGTAATTTTTTACGTCCCAAGAACTACTTTGACGGGTTTTGGAGATGCCAAGGTGCCGGAATGTTGTACTGCAGGAATTTTTTTAAGGCAAGTAAATCTACAGACACGAAACTGGCGTATTTCAGCACCTTCAAATACCCCCGAATTGAGCCTCCATCGAACCTGCCAAGATGGGATCAGAATACCAGCACTCTATCGTCCGAGGTACTCAGCCCGGCGGTAGACCTTGGAGTAAGTTGGTCGTGCGGTTAGGGGCGCGAAATTGTGAACTTTCATTGGGGAGATATTGGGTTCGAACTCCACTGGCGACAGCCCTGAAGATGGTTCTCCGTTGTTTCCCATTTTCACATCAGGAAAATGCTGGAGCTGAATCTTTATTAACGCCACGAACGCTTCCTTCTCACTTCCACCCCTTTCTTGCCCCATCGTCGCCATAAGACCTATCTGTGTCGGTGCGACGTAAAGCCAGTTTTGAAAATCATCCTATTTAGGACATTATACAATTGTCGAGATCCATAGTTATAAACGATGAGAAGTATTTTCTGGGCAGATATTATTGGCGAGTAGTCAATAATAATAATAATAATAATAATAATAATAATAATAATAATAATAATAATAATAATAATAATAATAATAATAATGGTATTTGCGTTACGTTTACGGTTTTCGGAGACGATGAGGTGCCGGAATTTAGTCCCGCATGAATTCTTTTTGCGTGCCACTGAATCTACCGGCACGAGTGTGACGTATTTGAACACATTCAAATACCACCGGACTGGGCCAGGTTCGAACCTGCGAGGTTGGAGTCAAAAGGCCAGCACCTCAACCGTCTGAGCAACACAGCCCGGTAGGAAGCACGAAATGTAGGTACGTTTAATTTATTTACTTGTATAACTTGTCCATTATTCGTTTGAAGTAAAACGTTGGCTGTGCTTGGCTAAATCAATTCCATTTACGCAATGCACAACGGGGATCGTACTGTATTTTACGTCCCGGCCCGCCTATCCCAGACAATAATTATATCACACGCTCGTACAGGTCCCGCACCGATACAGGTTTTCAGGTCATTTCCATACTCACTTGATTACGGGGCTGACGACCACAGATATCCCAATCCCCTAAAGGACGTAACAGCAAATGAACCAGTATTAACGCTGACAATTCGATACATCTCCAGGGTCCGAAACTGATAACTAGGGTTGTCTGAAGCCCCTAAGGCGGAAACTAAATACTAACGACAACAAAACCAGTCTGGCAAGAGTGTAACGTAACATGGTGTACACTGGTAGCAGCTTTCAGCTGTTATCGTAGTTCAGTTGCTCGTAAACATAAAACCTGTTTGACAAGTATATTACGTAAAATTTCGTGGCATTGCATAGGTAGCGTTCAGCTGTTACGGTAGTCCATTTGCTCTTAAACATAAACAGAAACCAGTTTGGCACGGATGGCGCGTGACTTGCCCGTTATCAACGGAAAGCTATTCATTCACAGAACAAGGCATACTATCTAATCTAAAAACATCTTATCCCTTTGTTCTCGAAAATAACTTCCGCCGATTACTAAAAGCTTGATATATAGTGGATCGTCACATCGTTCTCGATTGCTACAAGAAATATCTGCACGTATACCCCTAACATTCTGTATATAAGGATAATAAAATTGTCATATGGACACGACGTTAATCTAAGACATGGAGGACGCCGTTGGGCTACTATGGATTTAAAAGGTGTATTGAGTAGAACACATTGTTAAACGGGAGCTAACCAATGACGTATTCCAGCATCTGAACCAAACTGTACTACGGAAACACTAGCCTATCCCAAGCATCAGCTGCCGCGTCAGTACAGGGTATTTAAGAAATGTACACTGCAGTACGGTGCGATATCGCGGGGGGATTGGGGGATTTCCCCCACCGACAAGTTTATCTCAAAGGTTCCTCTCCACTAAAATTGCCCGGGGGATTCTTTTATTATAAAACAATGGGGAAAATGTAGAACACATATATTACTGAAATTAATATTATTGCTCTACATATTTTCAAAAAACATCTACAATAATGCACACAATATAGAAATAATGGAATGACTCCCTGACCTTGAGCAATAAAGAAACCTAGCGGTGGCAACACCCTACCTGCAGCCTATTGTTCATGTTTCAGTCTGGTAGAACCATCTGAAACCCGGGCGAAAGTAGGAGCTGGACGAGCTTACACAACTCCTGTACTTCTTGGAGAGGGTGTGTTTCCGGTAGGTAGCCAATAGGGCAATCTTCATTTAAGGAGTGTACAAACCGATGAATTTGTTCAGTCAATATTTAGCCCTGGTAGAGGAAGTTTCCACTAGTAAAGCAATAAATCAGGACAAAGCGCTCTTCACCTGCCCTTTCTTAGGAAAAGGACAGTCTCTCATAAACTTCTCAGACGATTTTCTTTCCTTCTCCTTCGCTGCATCAACTTCTCTCTTACTCCGCAGAACAGCCCTCCGCCTGGATTTTAGATGAACTTGTCTGACGTTACTGCTGTCAAGCCCGCCATTGGCATCAAACTGCAACCTGCGAGCTTGTACATGGTAATGAACAGTCGAGGTCGAGAATCTAGAAATGAAGCGCATGGTAAAAAGTAAAAATAGTTTAATTACTAATTTCTTTAAAACTGGTAATGCTAATATACAGGCACTACGGTACAAATCACGACGCAAGTTCAATCAGTGACATATGAAGATGATGTGCGGAAAAAATCCAGTAGAAAACCTAAATGTGATTAAGTTTCACATAAGGTGACTGCGGAATGTCCTTTACACAGCGAGCACAATGCCGAATGCAGCAATGACGATAATCCAGGATCATCAATGCTAGTGGCAACCGGAAACTTTTCGACGTCTTGGCAGAAAAATCGAGCCTGGTTGCTGTTTAATACCAATGAGAAAGACTGTCAAGTAATTATGTGTAGTGTGTGTGTGTTAAACATTCGCAACACTTGTGTAAAATGGTAGGAACTTCATCTGATGGTTTACCTTGGGCGAAAGATGATGTTATGAGGAAAAATATAAAGAAGAATCTGGACGCTGTTTATAAACACGAAAATAGCGTAATTCATACTCACTGATGAAATGTGTAAGAAACAGGATTTTAGAAGCGTGTTCGGAGAGTGCTCGTGAATTGTTCATGGAAAGGAAAGAAAAGTTAGATACAACTGTGAAAGTGTTAAGGTCAGTTTATATAGCAGCGAAAAGTGAGTTGACTTTCCGTGATCATCAGGAGCGTATAATGTGACCGTTCACGGTACTGTAGATAGCACATCGGGACACCCTGTGACAATAATATGCCGTTTTCCGCGTCATTATATGATGACTAGTCGCATAACTAGCATATTCTAGCACTATTCGGGACACGAACGAGTCGGACTGTTTCAACGGACGAAAGCCACATTGCGTGTAATGACCAAATTGAGTCATGCGCTAGCCAGCAATTACAATTTTTCTCCCTCCTATGGGAGTGAGTAAGAAGAGGTAAATACCACGTGACAGCCAGTGGGTTGTACTTAATTAAGTCGGGTTAACCTAGGAAAACGTGATTGTAACGTAACGTAACGTATTTGTTAGATTATTCAGTGATGCCAGGCAAAAACCTTCACTTGTTTCGAAAATTACAACGGTGAGAATAATAATATCAATCACGTGAATCCTGACATACGCAACGAATGTTTATAAGTAAGAGCTCGTCATAATTACAGGATTTTCTAGTTAATTATGACAGCAGAACATATTCAACTTACTTAATATATTATCAATTACGCGTTGTGTATGGGTGCGGCGAATTACGAAACGACGTCATGAGTCTGGCCAGGCGAGCCTAAGTTGGATTTTTCCAAGGCGTAGTGTCAACTATCATAAAAGTGCTAGGTGACGCTTTGATGATTATGATCAAACCCATGATCCGAAAAGGATGAAATTCAATCAGTGGGATATAGAAGGTCAGTGCTATCTTTTGATATGCTAATCAATTTCGAGAAATAGTTATTAGCGGAGCGATGTTCGAGAAGTGGGCGTGTTTACCCTCACCCTCGATTTTAACCCTCTTCAGCATAAAAGAAATTGGAGTGAGGACTATCAATTTATTATCTACAGTGTTCTCGGACCATTCAGACGTGTCTTTGTTCGCACGGTCAGTGAAGTTGTGTAACATTTTCATTTGTGGTGCAGTGCTATGCTTGTACCACATAAGTGGTGAAATACCGTGTAAATTGTTAGTTTGAGTATATTAATTACTCATATGCCACAGATTGTGAAGAGTTTATCCATTTGCGATATTCCGTACTATGTTGTAATCATCAAAGTGACTGAAGCAAGAATAACCTACCTACAGTGAGCTGCGTGGCATCTCAGCAACTTTTATGTATGTGTAAATAAATGTGTGTGTGACGCAATTAAAGTACAATTTGTCAAATAAAGTGAAGTGCCGTGAAAGCGTAGTCAACATTACGGCTATAGAGTTGAAAGGAGAATTTAATAAGAAAAATAATGGTTTACCTATAATAATAATAATAATAATAATAATAATAATAATAATAATAATAATAATAATAATAATAATAATAATAATAATAATAACAAACGAGCAACGTCTGCCGATTATATAAACGTAATGAGTGAGTTGTCTTACATGTTGAGGTGTTGTAAACTAGGCAAAATTCAGATCCTTAACATCAAGTCACACAGCTAGTGCATGTACGCGAGACTTCAACAACATTTGAGTGTTAATAACTGTATATGCAAATGAGAGGATCAGGGTAACGAAACAGAAGAACATTATCGTTACCGGGTTGCCATATATACGTGCATCGGTAATTCTAACCGTATGCGATTGTAGTGCGTATCACATAATTAACGCAACTATAATCACATTGTTTCCTCATTGCATATGTGAACGGGTGATCGTCGATCTTGAGGGGAGAATCTACGAGTTGTCTACCTATTCTCGTCCTAATGCATCAGGTGTTTTCAAGACCATCCACCGGGCGAGTTGGGCGTGCGGTTAGGAGCGCGCAGCTGTGAGCTCGCATCCGGAAGACAGTGGGTTCGAGCCCTACTGTCGGCAGCCCTGAAGATGGTTTCCGTGGTTTCCCATTTTCACACCAGGCAAATGCTGGGGCTGTACCTTAATTAAGGCCACGGCCGCTTCCTTCCCATTCCTAAGCCTTTCCTGTCCCATCGTCGCCATAAGACCTATCTGTGTCGGTGCGACGTAAAGCAACTAGCAAGACCATCCAACCCCTGGTCAAAATCTACAACATGGAGGACTTCATCATAGAGACGAACCCAAGACTCCACGTCATCGAAGATATTTTGACGGTAGTTTAAGTCCATGTGGATGTGCCCATCCTGAAGAAGAATGATCAAAATAGATAAGTACACTTCAAAAATTCTTATGTTTGAAAGTCATTTCCCACCTGTAAATAAGTAAATTTTGGATGTTAATTAGGTAAAATGTAAATGATGATCGCAAGCTGTTTCAAAGGAATTATAGTTTCTTAGTTTGATATAGTAAGTAATTTATTTACTGGTATGGAAACCAGCATTTTGTTTAACCCCTGGGAAGACTAATGCATGATGATTATAAGATTTTAGTATTGATTTTTGTGTGGAGTATTATAATGAATGGGAGTAGTGTTCATTTAAATAATTTCAATTATTATCATGAGATGAGACGATATGTGTCATCATAAAGTTATTAGACTACTTTATTCTTCACATGTAAGACAGGATATTTTAGAAGTTGAAGATATAATACCGGGTGCAAATATGATTTTTTGGATCGCAGATATAATATGTAGATTATTAAAATGTCCCGAAGAATAGACTCTTCTGCAAATATGTGTGTGTTTGGAATGTCGAAGTGAGAACTATGGTCAGAAAATACGTCGCCATTTGATAGTTTGAAGCGAAATGGAAATGTGAATGTTCAGAGATAATTAATGTAAAGTGTGAGGAATTATGCCACACTAATGACGATAAAATGAGGTTGAATAAAACCATATGGGAATAAGATATGTTAGAGTTGTACTATGAGAGGCTGCATTAAGCCGAATCTAATGTCGAGGCGGCTGAGGGAAGAGAGATATCCTTCCTTCAGAGAGTTGAAAAGGGACAGTACGGATTACCGCTATGTTTAGTGAATGTGCCAGCTGAATAAACCTCGAAAATTTACGGTCGGGTGTCTGAGGAGAACGACCGGACCGCAGGGCTTCACAACTCTTGGGACGTTGACTGACTGTTCATTTCTGGTAAAATACGATATAACACTCACGCACGAAATAATAAATTGTCATCGTTGTAATAAAATCAACATATTAGGAGACGGAAGAATTCCTCCCAACTTTTCTTTCATTTATTTGATTCGATTTAGGGATTTTAAAACATGCATCCAGTCGTAAGAAGGCAATTGGTTCGACCCCATCTGAGGGCGACGAATATCGACACCATCATTTTGATGATGGCAGGACCTCACCTTTCATATAGCTGTGTATATATTAAAAGTGCTATTATGTGTGTTTATTTTCACATAAGTGTGATTATATGTGATATCACGGTAGTATTTTCAATGTGTTGTCCATAGGTACAAAGTTGTATTAGTATTGTATTATTATATGGTATTATTCATAATCCCGGCGAAATAACCTCATGTGATTATTTATTTCATTGTAAATAATATTCGAATAAGGTTAATTAGTGGGATTTATAACATGACTTTCAAATATTATGGGATGTGCTTATCATAATTAAAACATTGCTTCAAACACATGATCATATAACTGCATGATCACATAAGATCGTGACACAACGAACTTTAACTCACGAATGCGAAGTCATGATGATTACACAACGTATAATTATAAATGTGCCTTTTATTATGTATAATTAATCAATCAATCAATCAATCAATCAATCAATCAATCAATCAATTATTGAGTGCTTTTAACAATGTGTGTGAACAGTTAAAATGATAATGAGTGGAATGCCTCTCAAATATTATGGGATTATTCGGTGCAGAATGCAAATTCTGAAAAGACAGATGACCATTAATTTCACCGATTTAAATCCTTTGTATCTTAGATTAATGTTAAATTTCATGGCACATTCTATATTAGTATTTGTGTGTGCTCGTTTCTCAGTTCAATAAAATTTATATTTGTGAAACTTAGGATATAATTCTTCTAATTTAGTGGTGAGGTTATATTCCTCTTATATTTGAAAACCCTACTTGTAAATGTTTCATTTAATACCCATTGATCAGGACGTTCCATCGGCCCACTTGCTCTAAAGTCTAGTCGCGCTTACTATGATGTAGGGGTGATGGGACTTCGATTCTAGGGTTTTTCTTCGAAGATCTCATCATGTGCATTCCATTCAGCTAACGCACTTACGTGTTATTATTATATTATTATTATTATTATTATTATTATTATTATTATTATTATTATTATTATTATTATTATTATTATTATTATTATTATTATTATTATTATTATTATTATTATGCACTGAAGCCCTGGACAGGTGCAATAAATCTACAGATCGCAAATGGCTTAGACATGGGGACACATCTTAATACAGACAGGACTGCGGCGGCAATGACCAATTTTATTGCGGAACAATTACGTTTAAACTTAGTGAATTTTATCAAAGTGACTGACTGCTTTTCAATTTCAGTGGACGAGTCTAGGGATAGGTTTTCTGAAAAACATTTGATTTTGTATATTACGTACGTTGACGAACAGAATGACGCTTGCTGCTGTTTCCATACGCTAGTACCTGTTCAAAATGCTGATGCTAAGTCGCCGGAAGAGAGAATCGCCCAGGCATTTTCAGAAAATGATATAGATGTAGAAATGCTCAGAGATAAGCTTGTGGGGTTTGGTTCGGACGGAGATGCAGTGTTAACCGCCCGAAATGAAGGTGTTGCTGCTAGAATCAGGAGGAGCATATCTCCACACTTGATCAGCGTGCATTGTATGTCTCATAAAATGGACCTTGTTTCAGAACAAGTTTTTAGTACTGTGAATGCTGTTCATAATTTCGAATGTGTACTAGCCGAACTTTATGAACTTTTCAGCAGACCTTCTGCAGCAGTCACAGGTGTTTCAGGGTTCTTAAAAGTCTAAGTACTCTTCCATGTTCGTTGGATTTTAAGTGAGAAGGACTGTTTGTGGGCAGTTTTCAAAGACTTCCCTGCATCATGGAGTAACTAATCTGAGAATTTCTAAAACAGTGAAGCATTGAGTAAAGATCATTGTAAATTTGCAAGGCTGTACAGAAAATTGTTGCAGAGAATAAATATTCTATTGTTGGGTTTTCTGTTAGATGTATCGTGCGTACTGTCCCTCCTGAGTACAACAATGCAAAAGGAATGGGTTTATTATGGTGAAATCGAAAACAATCTTAAGTCTACAATACAGACACTTAAAGAAATGCGCGTGAATGACGATGTTTATTTGACTCTTTCTAAGGAAAATTATTTAACGTATTGCAAATGCGATTCTGAGGAGGATGAAAAGAGAGAGTTTGTCAGAGTAAGAGGACACACAATTCAGGGTTTAGTAGACGAAGTACAAAGAAGATTTCCTTCAAGTGAAGTACTGAAGTACTTTCCAGTGTTTGAAAAAGAAACAGGTAGGGATGTGAGTGGTTTGTAAGGCAATTCTGATGTATACAAAGCAGCTGAATTGTTTGGTTTGGATGGTGACACTGTGGTATCGCAATAGAGGGAGTATAAGATAGGCTCTAAAACCCAAAATTATTTGTTTAATTTGAAAGGATTAATACGAAAAATTCGTCCAGTGACGATGTCAACCGCCGCTTGTGAACGATGTTTCAGCGTTTCTCATAGCATCAAAACAACGCAAAGAAATCTATTGTTGGTAAACACCTTGCAGGCTATGGTGACTATTAAACTCAATGGACCCCTTTCAGATTGTGGGATGCAGTTACCGTCGGTGATAAATGGGTCACCTCTGCAGATCACTTGGCAGATCAACACTACTCATTGATGAACAGCAGCGAGGAGAAATACAACCTCAGAATTTTTCTTTGAGGTGAGTTTCGTTTCATTTTCTGTCTTATCCTGTAATAATTTCCTTTTCTTTGAAATAGATCCGCGTTTTAATTTTAAACATTTTATACTACTTAATATTTTCCAAGATGCCTCCGTGATGCAGTTGGTAGAACGTCGGCCTACCACCATTTTTCAGGTGGTTGAAACGCTGATCACTCCATGCGAGATTAGTGCTGGACAAAGTGGAGCTGGAACAAGTTTATTTCGGATTCCTCCTGTCCTCTCTCTCATCCCGACAACACTTTCAGCAATCTCTTCATTTTCCATTCATTAATAATTGTCCAGAGGAGTGCAATAGGGCCTCACCAGCTGGTACATTTACTTTCATCAGCGTCAGTTACGCACTTCATTCATTCACTTTTTACTTTTTCACTTAAGATTTTCCTAATTAGTGCTCTGGTAGTTAGCAGTATTTCCTTCAGAAAAAGTCTTCTGAGAGCATATTTCGTACCTTGGGGATGGGGTACAAAGAAAGGACAAACATAATGGACTATACAATATTTAGTACACTCTATGTTTATACATTTTATCTTTTATTTATTTTATTCAGTTAAATTTTGTTTACAGTACTACTCCCTTTGTCGCTATAGGATTCCATGGTCACAATGTGTGCAACAATCCAGCATTTGTTGCAGATAAATTATTCCTCAACATTGCAACTAATAAGTTCCGCCACCAGCCGTGCTCAAGGTAGAGGGAGAGATGAGTACCTAGACTTCCGAAATTCACATGACCTTTTCCATCGAACACTCATAGGGATTCAGTGAAATTGCGAATAGTTCGAAGTGCCTACTTGTTACTAGTATTTTCATTCAACTGTGTAATGACGGACGGAAAAGTAAATTGCCTACAAGGAACAACTTTCCAATATTTATCATTCTTGTTATAACAACAGAATTCAAATAAAAAAGACTTAAAATTTACATTTTTCTGGGGGAGGGGGTAATTTACTTACAGGGAGTTAAATATACCCTCCCCCGGGTACTGCCTGAAATAAACAATAGTAATTAAGCCCTATGGCCATTCTGCCCCCCCTTTCCCTCCGCTTTTTTGATTTCGCACCCTGCTCTGCAGTTATGCGTGTATAAAAGATAAGAAGAACTGTTATATGAATTGAGGAAAATCTGCTATTATAAAGGATAGCAGTGGAATATTTTGGGAATATTAAGTTTCAATTGTATATGTTGTGGGCAAATGTGCTTTTATAATACAAGCGTGTTCTTGTAGTAGAGTTGAAATTGTTGTAAAGTTGCGCGACATTTCATTAATTAAAAATGTCAGCTGTTTCAGGTGTGCGTCATGAAACCAAGGAAATGAAAATGTGTACCTATTTAATGGATGAAAGGATGGTGGTTTAAACTGGCCATGTGGGAGGTCAAAGGAACGATGCCATGAAAACATGCCGGAGGACCGGATGCTGCAATAAGTTAAATCAGAATTTCTTTACATTCCTAATTATTCTGGCATATAGACGCGCATAGAAAGGTAACCCTTAATAACTTTCAAGATTAACTTGTTTTATTAATTTAATAAAATAGGCCGAAAATAAGGCATAATGTGAACTTGAAGGTGTCCATTAGCATCATTTTATTACATTAATGAATTGTGAATTCATGAACGGAAGCCATCAGATTTAACTTTTACGTCGTTTGTATTCTGTGTTTCAGTGTTATGTATTAAATCCTAAAATATTCGAAAGTGAACAATTGCGTAGGAAAATCAGGTCATAATAATGTCTCGCGTAAAAGTAATAAACTAAAATATAATGTGTTTCATTGTGATTTAAGCATGTTTCAAATTGTATCTTCTGTAACGGTTCAAATCCCGTTACAGGATGATATCTGTATTTTTATTATTTTATCTGTATTATTATTATTATTATTATTATTATTATTATTATTATGTCCGTATTATTATTATTTTTTCTGTGAGATTACTATTATTTTGTTATAATTATTATCCAATTCCATTACGCAATGCTTATCGCTTGCGTATTTGTAATTGAGTGTATGCATATATACGTATATGTAGATTAACATTAAATACCTGTACAGTGAGAGTTTCGATATATCAGATATGGATGTGACGTTGTTGTATTTTGCACTTCTGGCGATTCTGCCAAGTCATTGCTACGTCATGGCTACGTCATCGTGAGCTTTTAGCAATTCGCTCAGAGTCGGCCGCCCCAGGGGATTTCACCATTACATGCAACAGTTTGAGGCGTTGTGCGAGTATGTCATTGTTATTTCTGGAGATTACGTAACTGTGTCAACCAACGTCTATAATAGGTGGATGCATATTGTAGCGTCAGTAATTGTTTAAACGGAAGCAGTACAGTGAAGAAGTCTACTAGATGAAGAGGCCTCAGTCGGTCAGTCAACGAGTGTGAACGAGAGATGGAGAAGACTCAGTGAGCCATTAATCATTGGTCATTGAGAGAGTGAGGCCAAAGTTGGTCCGTCACTTAGTTGAAGACACGGACGCAAAGGCTTACCATGGAGTCAGAGAGGGACACCACCTGCCATGAGGTAATACCATATTGACTTACAAAAAAATCAGATGATATGGAGAAGAAACAGTCACAAGGATGTATCACCAACTTAGGCGTGACACAACTACAGTAAACACCAGATCAAAGGATTACGTCGTAATTACACTCAAAGTGTTGAAGGTACAGTTAAGTGAATCAGTGAGGGAAATATTTCGTATAAATTGTTAAATGTCCGGTCAAGAAGAATTCAAATGCATGCCTAGTTTCTTTCAGTTGCAATGTCATAATTTCATATTCTCATATGTTTTATCGCAACCAGACTCACTATTTTTATATATTATTTAAAGAATATATTTTGTTCTATCAAACGAATTCATAGTTTCATTTCAATGACAGTAAAATATCTTAACCTCAAAATTAATGGGGAATCTGAACGCCAATCTCCTTTTCCCTGAACTTATATGGTATGTTGTCAAAAGTAAGCTTATTACCCCACACCCTAGAGATAGTCAAGAGTCTCATTCTATTATTGCTGCACTGAGTGGCAGCTGGCGCCCTTCAAATAACGTATGTGTACGTAAGCAGGTAACAAGTAAGTGTGAGTACAAGGTCCGACGAGTGTGTATTTTATGTAATGAATATTAATTTTCAGATTTTCATGTTAAATGCAGATATTTCATATTTTCAAGTTAAATGAAGTTTTATATGTTTGTAAATTCAGTAAGAGAGGTAGGAATATCTCAAAGTGGCGCCCAACGTGGGGCACGAAGAAATTTAGAATTTGTTCTGAATGACAGCATATCATAGGTTCATTTTGGGAAGAGTATGCGCATTTAAGCCAACGGAAATTATTACCGGTAAATGTCAGGAGTGTAATTTTGTGATATATATATTTGTATTTTGGGGATATGTCAAGGGATTTGAAGAGGGAAATTAATTTGAGATCGCGTACTATCACTAGTGAACCAAAGATGAGCAAGGAAGACAATAACAAGTCATGTGACGACGAGGTCATTGCTTCTGCGGACATCCAAGGTGAAGTTCAGAATAGGGAGCAGGTGAAGACGATAGAAGCTTCTGAGGTAATTCAGGTAAGTGCAGAAATTAAGAAGCACACCGAAACCCAAAAGGAAATCGTGGGGGGAATGAACCAAGGTATTCTAAATTTGCTGATGGCCAAATTTACCGAGATCAGCAATGAAAATAAAAAACTGAGTGAAAATAGTAATAAACGATTGGAACATATAATTAGTAGTAACGAAAATAGTAAGGAAGAGATGAAAAAATTAATTAGTAATAGTAATGAAAATAGTAATAAACGAATGGAAAAGATGAGTGAAAATAATAAGAAAGAGATGAAAGAATTAATTGATAGTAGTAATGAAAATTGTAATAAACAGATTGACTCTATAAGGAGTAAAATGGAAGAAATGATTGGTAGTTGTAACGAAAATCTTAATCTGATGAATGATAAAATAGATGGGTTAAGTGAATCACTAAATTCTAAAATATATACTAAGATAGTAGAGGTAACTGGTCAAATATGCGTTAGAAAATAAGTTAAACAAAGAGTGTGTTGACCTTAGAGATGAAATGAAGTTGAATCGGAGCAGTCTTCACATTCAGATCGAGCAAGTCAAAGAAATATGTACAAAGGACAGTAACAAGATCGTACTGTTAAGTAATAAAATTTCGAGTAATCGGGAAGAAATTCATGAGGTAGTCGAGGAAGGATTGGACAGGATTTGCAATGCAGTTGGGGAAGATACGAGGGAACAGATTAGTAGAAATGAACAAATTGAAAGCAAACTTGTGGAGGTCACTGAACTACGGAACGAACAGGAAACGCTATCACAGCAGGTGAGAGAGAGAGAGGAAGAATTGCAGGAAGACGTGAGAATAGTGGAAGAGAATGCTGAAAGAGCAGCGGAAGAAGAAGAAGAAGAAGAAGAAGAAGAAGAAGAAGAAGAAGTTGTGAACTGCCAGGGAGTGATACGGCAGGAATTTGAATTTGCAAGTGAGTCGGCGGGTGAGGTGATAGTAGCGAGTGGTTTGTTCAGTAGGGATCGTGATTTAACTGGGTTTTCTGGAGAACAGTTCAGTTCTATAGAATTTGTAAAAGTAGTTGAGAAAAGATTTGCTAGTAAGTTGAGGAATAATAATACTGAATGGGTATACGTGTTGGAGATTTTGTCTAATGTGTTTATCGGTAAAAGTAAAATATGGTTTCGAGTGTACTGGGATAATATGTCTAATTTAGGAGAATTGAAAGACAAGTTCATTGATAGGCTTTGGAAGGAATGTGTGCAAGGGCGCGCGAGAGGGAGAGAGCGCATGATGGCTGGGGAAAGTAGTATTGTAGAGAGAGGGGAAAAATGTTAGCCGTGTCTCAGAGAAGAGGTAGTGATCATGATCCGCAAAGGATTAATAGTTGTGTCGATGGTGACAGGGGTCAGAGGAGTAACCAGAGAGAATCAGAAGATGGGAGGCGTATGTATTTGAGTTATGAGAGAGAAGGTCAGAAGAGTAATCAGAGAGAATCGGACGATGGGAGGCGTACGGATTTGAGTTATCAAAGAGACTATGATAGTCTGAATATGAATGTTATCCAGGTGTCTTTATCCAGCCAGAGTATTTCAGATTCACAGGGAATCGGGTAAGTTAAGTGGACAGGCTGAAGGTAGTAGATGAACAGGTATTTAGTATAAGTAGTTAAGTAGTGAAAGTAGATTTAAGTGTATAGTGTGATTGTGACCTAAGTAATGTTAAGTGAGATATTTAAGTACGGTAATGACGTAGTCGTAGATAATGAAGTAATTAATGGTAGCAGTAAGTTAGACGTAAGAAGTGTTCTGGTAAGTGATGTAAGTACCTGTGATACCGAGAATGTGATGTAAGTAGTGAGGTGATAACTTCGATGATGGAAATTGTGATATGAAGAAGGTAAATGAAGGTTCTATTAGATATTATAACAGCCGTTGGGTAAGTCAAAGTGAGTAAATAAGATGATAGCGGTACCAATCATAAGTAAAGATAATTCTAAGTTTCAGCCACGCCTTGTACCAAAACTTGTGTATTCGGTTATTTTAGGAGCTGACTTGGTTACAAATCATTGAGGTAGAGTAGACTTTAATTTAGGTAGTGTGTGTTTGTTCTGGGAGTAATCTAGCAAAGAAGTACGTGTTAATAATGATGGTCTGAGGTAAGTGTTTGGATAACGTGTGTTCTTTAATGATATGAGAGGTAAGTGAAGTTGTTCCTAGTGAGAGGAAATGTTAGTGTGGTTTACGTGTCTATAACGACCAGTATTAACATTAAATACCTGTACAGTGAGAGTTTCGATATATCAGATATGGATGGGACCTTGTTGTATTTTGCACTACTAATCTACATAAACGTATATATGCATACACTCAATTACAAATACGCAAGCGATAATCATTGCGTAATGGAATTGGATAATAATTATAACAAAATAATAGTAATCTCACAGAAAAAATAATAATAATACGGACATAATAATAATAATAATAATAGTAATACAGATAAAATTATAAAAATACAGATATCATCTTGTAACGGGATTTGAACCGTTACACTTCAATAGATTGTTACTGAAGACGGTATAAACACACGTTCATCCTGGAAACTATCTCACAGTACAGAAAGGGTAGACTAAATATTAATTGGGTAATATTTATTTATTATTTATTTATTCCACTACGTGTAGAGATGATATGGTCCCATACTGTGAGGCGGCTGCTTGTAATGGTGATACAACGACGTGTGTGAAAAGGATGTTCGATAATATTGAGTGTTCGAATGGTAAAATAATGAACTGTTAAAAAATCTTCCATGATAAGCAGAGATGATGAAATATGACGGGATGATTTTCGTACACGGTTTTCAAGATGATTAGGATGATACGGAGGTATAGTGTTCTACTAGATATTCCGTGTTAGGCAAACCTTATTGCGACTGATATTTTCCATATGATCTGGAAATCTGACGTCTTCAGAGATAACTCAAGCTTACTGAGGTTAAAGTATGTTTTGATTGTGAACATGTAATTCAAAGTCATGAATGCGCAATTCCATCGCGTTTGAGGCAAATGTTAGAATTACGCTTACCTATTATTTATAATTAAGCCGGCCCCGTGGTGTAGGAGTAGCGTCCCTGCCCCTTACTCGGAGGCCCCGTATTCGATTCCCGGCCAGGTCAGAGATTTTTACCTGGACCTGAGGGCTGGTTCGAGGTCCACTCAGCCTATGTGATTAGAATTGAGGAGCTGTCTGACGGTGAGATGGCGGTCGCGGTCCTGAAAGACAGGAATAACGGCCGGGAAGATTCGTCGTGTTGACCACACGACGCCTCGTAATTTGAAGGCCTTCGGGCTGAGCAGCAGTCACTTGGTAGGCCATGGCCCTTCAAGTGCTGTAGTGACATGGGGTTTGGTTTGGTTTATTATTTATAATTTGTATATTTGGGTGTGCAATAATAATAATAATAATAATAATAATAATAATAATAATAATAATAATAATAATAATAATAATAATAATAAGGACATCAGTAGACGAATAAGTTTGGATGGTGTCTTTAAAAGTACGAAAGATCACAATATGAAGATAAAGTTGGAATTCAAGAGGACAAATTGGGGGCACATATTCGTTTATACGAAGGGGATTTAGGGATTGGAATAACGTACAAAGAGAGATGTTCAATAAATTTCCGGTTTCCTTGCAATCATTTAAGAAAATGCTAGGAAAACAACAGATAGGGAATCTGCCACCTGGGCGACTGCCCTAAATGCAGATCAGTAGTGAATGATTTGATTGATTGAATAATAATAATAATAATAGGCTAATAATAATAATGAAATCTATTTTTAACAATGTAGTAGCGTAACTAAGTAAAGTTACAATGTAATGGACTATATCCCCGTCCGCCTCTGTGGTGTAGTGGTTAGTGTGATTAGCTGCCAGCCCCGGAGGCCCACGTTCGATTCCCGGCTCTGCCATGAAATTTGAAAAAGTGGTACGAGGGCTGGAACGGTGTCCACTCAGCCTCGGGAGGTCAACTGAGAAGAGATGGGTTCGATTCCCACCTCAGCCATCCTGAAAGTGGTTTTCTGTGGTTTCCCACTTCTCCTAAAGGCAAATGCCGGGATGGTACCTAACTTAAGGCCACGGCCGCCTCCTTCTCTCTTCCTTGTCTATCCCTTCCAATCTTCCCATCCCCAGCAAGGCCCCTGTTAAGCATAGCAGGTGAGGCCTCCTGGGCGAAGTACTGGTCATCCTCTCCAGTCTTATCCCGTGACCCTATGTCTGAAGCTTCAGGACACTGCCCTTGTGGCGGTAGAGTTGGGATCCCTCGCTGAGTCCGAGGGAAATACCGACCCTGGAGGGTAAACAGATAAAGAAGAAGAATAAGATTATATCACGCGGACTCCATTGGTTGTGTTTTATTTTTGTATTTTATTCGAGGCACCGTCTTCTTGTAAATCCAACTTGCTACATGTGCATGCTTACATTTTTTTCTTTGTGCGTGTGTTTCATTTTCATGTGTATTGTCTTTCATTAGTTGTGCAGAAGCCAGAGTTGAGTGTTAAGTTCTGCTGTGATGTTGTTTTCGATGTTGTCATTTCCTCTTACAGGATTCAGCAGCGTTGCTTTTTTTATGTTATCCATCTCCTCCGAAGTGTATAAAACTTACATGTTTATTTTCAGTATTTAAAGTTTGTTTAATTGTGATCATTGTTTGGGGTGAGAAATCTTCTTTTGCCCGTAGGAAAGTAAAAGGATCTCCCAAACTCTACTGGAATAACCCACTGAAGGATAATTATTAAATTTAATTCTTATTCAGATTTCTATGTGTTTATAAGATATGTCCGTCTTCAGATTGCTATTTGTTTGTGTTTAAATGCGCATTGATTGTAGCGAAGTAAGTAATTCACTGAAAAGCAGTCTCCTATGTTAACTCCCAATCGCACATCGTTGAGATAAACTCTGTCAATCGATCAGACTAGCTAACAATATCCTTTGTTCTTATTGGCGATTTAAATCTACTCCACGCACATCTTGTGTTCCATGTAATTTTGTTGAGATTGTTTATTTTAATAAATGAGGTTCATATTTTGTTATTCTTTCCAAGCAAGCCAATGATATATTTATTTCATTGCAATTGGTGGAATGCCTTATCCTAATTCAGCTGTGAATTAATATTATTCATTGCATCTAGCACCGAATATAACCCCTGCCGACTCCGAGAAGCGCACGTTTGGTTTTCGTCGTTTAAAGTTCATGAACCCCTGAGG
The DNA here is from genome assembly GCF_040414725.1 of Anabrus simplex. Classification (NCBI taxonomy): domain Eukaryota; kingdom Metazoa; phylum Arthropoda; class Insecta; order Orthoptera; family Tettigoniidae; genus Anabrus; species Anabrus simplex. The sequence continues at coordinate 432,178,588 of NC_090266.1, read as the reverse complement.
TAAGCTGATGAAATTGAAATTCAATATTAGTGTGATGTCCCATGAAAAGTAGAAATGAACCCCTAAACCTGTACACATTACGACCGACGACATCTATATAATACGGGTGCAACGTATATGATACACTGTAATGTGACGGGGGTAGTAGGTGTACAAACACAAAACCGATAGCGTTTACTCTGGGATGTATTAACTAACTGCTAATTGCTTACACACTACACAGGCACACCATGACCTCAACTTACACTATACAGTACACACAATTATACCAGATTGTGCTCTCTCTCCCTCTCTCTCTCTCTCTCTCTCTCTCTCTCTCTCTCTCTCTCTCTGCTCTTACAACTCACTCATACTAGTTAATCACTCTACCACTTACAAACTAAAACAATCACGTTACACACTCTTCCACTACTGTCACATACAGTCTAAGAGAGTTCCCTAGTTTTTCATTCAATATGTCATCATAGCCACTTAATTCAGAGCTCGTGCACCACAGTCATTCACTGTCCGTACGCTCACAGCAAACTTCGTTCACCGTCCCTTGCCGACTTCTCTCAGGCACACACGTTCACTCACAGCAGCTGGACACGAGAGACTCAACTACTTGGCGACACACAGAACAGAACGAACGCTGACTTCACGGACAGAACTGTCCTGCCTGACCCCGTGCTCCACTGCAGCACTCCTCAACAGCACTCACTCAACCACACTAACTCTCTGACTGAACCTAAACTGAACTACTAACAGACTATAATAGATATGTTTGCAAAATTAATAACTGGTTTGATATAATGCAGTTTGGGTTTAGTAAAGGTTATTCCACTGAAGCCCAACTTGTAGGATTCCAGCAAGACATAGCAGATATCCTGGATTCAAGAGGTCAATTGGACTGTATCAAGATTGACCTGTCTAAGGCATTTCATAGGGTAGATCATGGGAGATTACTGGCAAAAATGAGTGCAATTGGACTTGACAAAAACAGTGACTGAATGGGTTGCTCTGTTTCTAGAAAATAGAACTCAGAGAATTAGAGTAGGTGAAGCTTTATCTGTCCCTGTAAAAATTAAGAGGGGAATTCCTCAAGGCAGTATTATTAGCCCTTTATATTTTCTTATATATATATATATATATATATATATATATATATATATATATATCAATGACTAGCAAGATACCCGTGCTTCGCTACGGTATTATACTGAAATTTAGAATTAAATGCTTATTTTTTAAAATATATAATCCGCCGAAATTCGCGATCTGATTTGTTTTCTAATAGATTACGGCAAGTTTCCTCACATTTTTCAATCTTTCTTTCCAACAATCGATTTCGTACTTCCCAGGCTAGGTCCAGGTATTCCACCCGGTCAGTTGGGTCCCTAAATCTTTTCCATCTTTCCCTATAAGCATTTTTAATATGGATCAAATCCTTCAGGAGATCCAGCGTGGTGTCGTCTTGGGTGCCTTGGCGATACTGAACCAGCTTCCGGACTGCATTCTTAGTCATTACTCGTCCAGGACCCGTTTCCATCGCGGTCCGCACATTTGACGACGGTCCAGAATATTATTATTATTATTATTATTATTATTATTATTATTATTATTATTATTATTATTATTATTATTATCTTAGATGATCTGGACCCCACAGCAAGATGCAAGACCGCTACTTGGCGGTAAATAACATCTGCTGCCATTATCATTGTTGAGAATGTGACCAGCACCATTGTCGCGCGTAGGCAAGTGTGCGGGATTTCTGGCGATACGAAGACATACTTCCGTGCATTATTGACCTTATTATAGAGGTGAACAATTGGACGGTCAATCTCATTCCTATCGTTTATTTCAAATGTGTTTAAATTTTTATTTATATGCCAGGAGAATCTACTGAAATCTAAGAACGTTCTCCGAAGGAAAAGATGGCTGTTGAAAACGAACCCAGGAAAGATTAAAAATGATCAGTTTATGATCAGAATAAGTACATCCTAGATCTACAGCCTGTTTCCAGTCATTCGACAGGTACAGGAATGGAATGAATAAAGCCCCCATCTAGCGGCGACAATAAGAATTGTGCCGGCTGCCGAAACCTGTCGCACTCCTCTGGGGCAATGATTAATGAATGACAAATGAAATGAAATTATACTGGACAGTGTTGCAGGGATGAATGATGACAGGGAAACCCGGAGTATCCGGAGAAAAACCTGCCCCGCCTCCGTTTTGCCCACCACGAATGTCACATGGAGAGACTGGGATTTCAACCACGGAACCCAGCTGTGAGAGGCCGGCCCGCTGCCGCCTGAGCAACGGAGGCTCCTTATAAATACATTATGAACAGTAAAATCAATTGGTCTCACCTCCTTTCACACCCCACCGCCGTTAAGTTTATTTACCCCCACCCCCACCAAAAAAACTAAAAGAAGGCGTTTTTCTTTATGTTTAAAGGAGATTTCAAACACCAATATTCACGTCTATTACCTTCTGTTTTGAGATAAAGATAATTCTCTTTTTTTTTCACTTTCACACTCCTCTCCCCCCCCTAAGTGAATTTTCCGGCAAAAAAATTCTTGTTACTTTAATAGTAAAAGATCTTCTAAATACCAATTATAACGACTCTAACTTCTTCAGTTTTTGATTTATGTGCCCTCATGAAAAGAATTCAATTCCTTTTTCACTCCCGACCCCCAAGATGATTCCCCCCCCCCAAAAAAAACTGTTTTTTTTTTTTTGTTTTTAAAGAAGAACCAAATATCAATTTTCAAGTCTGTAGGCCCTAACAACTTTAGTTTTTATTAGATGTAAGTATTCTCATACAATTAAGTCAATTAATTATTATCTTAGATGTTCTGGACCCCACAGCAAGATGCACCTCCCCCCTCCCATTCATTGGATTTTCCGAGAATATGTGTTTCTTTACTTTTAAAGCAGATTCCAAATTTCAAATTTCACGTCTGTAACATCTTCATTTTTGAGATAACAGTAGCCTAATTGAAAGAATTCAACACCATTTTCAGTCAATTTTACCCCCCTCCCCTTTCCACCCTAGTGGAATTTCCGAAAACTAAAAATACACGTTTCTTTATTTCTAATAGAGATAAAACTACCACCATTTTTCACTTCTGTAACATGTTAAGTTTTTTTGATATACTATATAAACCCTCATTTTAAAATTTAAACCCCTTTTTAGTTCCCCTTAAGAGGAGTTTCCGAAAACAAATCACGTATGTTTCTTTACATTTACAGGAGATTCCAAATACCACTTTTTACGTCTGTAACATTCTAAGTTTCTCAGATATTCTCTAGATGTAGTCTTTCAAAAAATTCACCCCAATTTGTCACTCCTCTTTAACCCCTCCTATTGGGATTTACAGAAAAAGAAGTGTTACTTTATTTTTAAAGCAGATTCTAAATATCAATCTTTACATTCCAAACTTTTAAAGTTTTGAGATGTAGATACACTCATTTTAAAAATCCAACCACTTTTCACCCCGCCCCCCTATTTGGATTTTCCAAAAGCAAAAAAAAAGTCATGTTTCTTTATTCTTAAAGGAGATCCCAAATACCAATTTTCAGGTCTGTAATATCTTCAGTTTTTGAGATGTAAGTATCCTAATTAAAGGCATTCAACCCCTGTTCACCCCTCCTATTGGGATTTTCCGAAAACAAAAAATACATGTTTTTTATTTTTAAAGGAGATTCTAAATACCAATTTTTACATAGTATATGTAAACTTTTAAAGTTTGAAGGTGTAGATACACTCATTTTAAAAATTCACCCCCATTTTCACCCCCATGATTTGGATTTTCCAAAAACGAAAAACACCTGTTTCTTTATTTTTAAAGTAGATCCCAAATATCAATTTTCAGGTCTGTAATATCTTCAGTTTCTGAGATGTAAGTATCCTCATTAAAGGCATTCAACCCATTTTTCACCCTTTTCACCCCTCCTATTGGGATTTTCCGAAAACAAAAAAAATACATGTTTCTTTATTTTTAATGAAGATTCGAAATACCAATTTTTACATCTGTAAACTTTCAAAGTTTTGAGATATAGATACGCTCATTTTAAAAATTCACCCACCGTTTCACCCTCCTATTAATTGGATTTTTAAAAGAGATCAAAAGTATTAATTTTCAGGTCTGTAATATCTTCAGTTTCTGAGATATAAGTACCGGTATCCCGATTAAAGGCATTCAACCCCTTTTTCACCCTTTTGTGCCCCTCCTACTGGGATTGTCTCAAAACAAAAAAATACGTGTTTCCTTATTTTTAAAGAAGATTCTAAATACCAATTTTCACATCTGTAAACTTTTAAAGTTTTGAGATATAGACACACTCATTTTAAAATTTCACCCCCCTTTTCACCCCCTTAGCGACGGAATATCCAAAAATCCTCTCTTAGCGAGCACCTACATCTTAATGTGAATATATCCCCAAAATTTCATTTCTTTATGTCCAGTAGTTTTGGCTCGGCAATATTGAATCAGTCAGTCAGTCAGTCAGTCAGTCAGTCAGTCAGGACAAGTTATTATATATATATAGATATGTGTAAAGAAGTTGAATCAGGGGTAAGGCTTTTCGCAGATGATGTTATTCTTTACAGAGTAATAAATAACTTACAAGATTGTGAGCAACTGCAAAATGACCTCGATAATGTTGTGAGATGGACAGTAGGCAATGGTATGATGATAAACGGGGATAAAAGTCAGGTTGTGAGTTTCACAGATAGGAAAAGTTCTCTCAGTTTTAATTACTGCGTTGATGGGGTGAAAGTTCCCTTTGGGGATCATTGTAAATACCTAGGTATTATTATAAGGAAAGATTTTCATTGGGGTAATCACATAAATGGAATTATAAATAAAGGGTTCATATCCCTGCACATGGTTATGAGAGTATTTAGGGGTTGTAGTAAGGATGTAAAGGAGAGAGCATGTTTGTCTCTGGTGAGACCCCAACCAGAGTATGTTTTCAGTGTATGGGACCCTTACCAGGGTTACTTGGTTCAGGAACTGGAAAAAATCCAAAGAAAAGCAGCTCGATTTTTTCTGGGCGATTTCCGACAAAAGAGTAGCGTTACAAAAATGTTCCAAAGTTTGGGCTGGGAAGACCTGGGAGAAAGGAGACGAGCTGCTCGACTAAGTGGTATGTTCCGAGCTGTCAGTGGAGAGATGGCGTGGGAGGACATAAGTAGACGAATAATTTTGGATGGTGTCTTTAAATGTAGGAAAGAATACAATATGAAGATAAAGATGGAATTCAAGAGGACAAATTATGGCAAATATTCGTTTATAGGAAGGGGAGTTAGGGATTGGAATAACTTACCAAGGGAGAAGTTCAATAAATGTCCAATTTCTTTGCATCATTTAAGAAAAGACTAGGGAAACAACAGATAGGGAATCTGTCACCTGGGCGACTGCCCTAAATGCAGATCAGTAGTGAATGATTGATAAACCACTAAAGATGTTCAGGCCTGCTTTTAAATAGGGATAATTCGTGACGGAGAAACCCCAGAATCATCTCGAATCCGAAAGATCTTGGTTCATCTTCTAGTTCTTTCTCACACCTAAATTTGGTCCTTCCGGGCGAGTTGGCCGTGCGCGTAGAGGCGTGCGGCTGTGAGCTTACATCCGGGTGATAGTAGGTTCGAATCCCACTATCGGCAGCCCTGAAGATGGTTTTCCGTGGTTTCCCATTTTCACACCAGGCTGTACCTTAATTAAGGCCACGGCCGATTCCTTCAAACTCCTAGGCCTTTCCTATCCCATCGTCGCCATAAGACCTATCGGTGTCGGTGCGACGTAAAGCCCCTAGCAAAAAGAAATTGTTCCTAAATATGAACCTTGTAGTACACCTGAATTAATATTGAACGCAAAAGATTTGGCCTCATGGCAGATGAAGAACTGACTTCTGTTATGTAAATAGGAAGAAATAAGTTTTATTGTAGGACCGCCAAGTCCATATCCGGAGAGCTTTACGAGAAGTACACTGTGATCAATCTTGCCAAACGCTTTTTCGCTGTCCGCATAAATCACGTCAACGGATTTATGACTGCTTAAAGCGTTGGTCACATCTTATACTATATTTGATAGGTTAGAGACAGATGACCTACCAGGGTAGAATCCATGTTGATATGGTGAAAGGTAGCTTTTAACATGATTAAAAATCCGGAAATAAATAATAATTGTGAAAGCTTTTACGAAGACACATATAATGGAAATGGGCCTGTAATTTCGTACATCTCCATAATCTCCGGTTTCATATAGCCTATCGGGCATAACCTTGACATTTTCCACAATTCTGAGAACACACCTGTATCTAATATAAAATTAAATAGGTAATCTAGTGGTTGCATTAATATATTTGAACAGCCTTTGATCATGTAAGGAGGAATCCCATCTAGTTCACTTGACTTAGTAGATTTAAGTTTCATTATAGTCTGAATGTATTATTTTTCGAATATATGAGCTACTGAAAGTGAAGAGTTTATTTTTTCATGCGTGTCTTCCTCGTCATTACCTCTGTAACTATTGCTTACATAAACCTTGCTGAAATATGTGGCAAAGTAGGCTGTTGGCTTATTGCTTCGCAATGTTACACCACTTAAATTCATAAACCTGGGGTTTCATCTATTTTTCCCTTTATTTTGAATGAAATTCAAAAATAGATGGTGGATGTATGTTTACAAGTTCTTGGGAAATGCTTCTGAACGTTTTATATGCATATTCTATCATTTTTCTGAACATTATTGTATTGTGGATTCTTAACGCGTTTTTGATAGTATTCCTTTAATTTTGTTTTTCAATAATTTCCCATTTCTATTAACACTTTTGGAACAATCTTATTCAATATCTCATCAAAAACATTATAGAAGTATTTTATAGCTTCATTAGGAACTTTAATATTTTAGATAACCCCAGTTTCCTCTTTCTAGTATTTTGTAAAGAATATGAAAATCTGCTTTCGAGAAATTATGCATAATTCTTTCAGGATTATCATTTTTTTCGTTTTATAACGAGTTTCAAAATTTATATAGAAGGAAGGACAATTCAATCTTCGCTAACAATTGAAAATCCTTTTCTGAAACGTTAAAATAAAGATTAAGTCACGTGTCCTTCCTTTACGGTTTTTAACACAGTACATTGATTTATGATCATGATAGCAGAGAAAGTTTGCCAGAGCAAGACAACAAGGACCTCTCTGGACTTCAGTCATTTTGTTTACTACTTGTTGATGGTAGATTAAAATCTCCAGCTACTAGTACCTTATTAAATAGAATATCTGCATTTTCATCGAATACTTCAAGAAAGACAAGTATGTTTCCAACTTAGAATTAGACGGAAAGTAAACTGTGCTGATATGGTGCGCAAAGAACCCTATGAAAATATATATTTTCTCTTCTCATTTTATTTCTGTTGACATTTGTATCATCCTTCACGTCAATTAAAACTCCGCCTGCCATAGCAAACTTTCCATCCTATATGTAGACAGTATATCTGGTATCAAAGAGCTCGCTGTCGTATACATTCTCCTCCAACCAGTTTTCTGTAAGGATGACATTGTCATATTCAGCTGACAATATGTTGTTAAGGGCCGATGACCTAGATATTAGGCTCTTTTAAACAACAAGCATCATCAATATGATGTTATAGAATATATTTGGTTTGGTATTTGACCTTGCACATTTTGATAATAGATTGAAATAATTTTACTACTTAGATACACTGAAAACTATTCTTTTAAAATTGATTGACTTGGTTAATTGTATAATAAAGTGGGCAGGTCTTCAACTGATTTTACTGTATAAACATATCTATCATCCAGTTGCTATTTCAATTTAATTCCACCTAACCTGTCATAACATTTTTCTTTCTTTATTTTTCTACCTTCGGAGAACAACTTCCTTCTGAATGCTGTTAAACTATGTTTTTTGTAAATAGCATCCCGAATGTGAATCCAATGTCTACCGTGTTCAAATTCGTCTTCTCCTTGCGTCGCTTCATAAAATTGCCCTTAACAGTACGTCTAAAAATGTTACTACTATTTGCATTCCAGCATTTTATGGTGTTGAGGCGTCTTCAGACGATGACAGGTGTCGATAATTTGATCGTCAATGTCCAAATCCAGACTATAATCCACCATTTCAATAATTTCAACTATGCCATCATTCGCAACTTCTGGGATCCCATGAAGCTCCGCAGGTTTTCCTCCTTTCATATTGCTCGAGATCATGGATCAACATTGTTGCTTCAGCTAACTGTTTTTTTAGAAGAGAGTTTTCATTCATGAGTCCTGTTATTGTGTTCGTGCATTTTTCAATCATTTTATATTGTTGTTTAATCGAAAGGGTGTTCTCGTCTAGCTTCTCGTGAACTGGAGTTAAAAGTTTTACTAAGTCACCTTCAGTAATTTTTTTTCCGTTTTAATTCCTTCATAGCGTCACGAACAGGTTTTAAACTCTTTACTTCACTGTTGATTTCCATCAGGAGACGGAAGATTTGCTCCAAGGGGTTGTGTCTTTTGCTACAATTTCTTTCTTTGTGCACTTTGTTGTTAGACATATTTTTACATCACCATTTCTGCTTGATAATTTTCGAACATAATGAAAAACATCAAGAACATCAAGAATACCTCTGATGAACTAAATGCAATGGTCTTTGCTGATGATGTTATGATCTGGGGAGAAACTGAGGAAAAAGTACAGTTGAGAATCAATGAATGGAATGTTAAGTTCCAGGAGTTCAATCTCAAGATAAGCGAAGTCAAATTAGTAGTGATGGCAATAAACACAGAGGAACGACCAGCGAACATCATGCTGGTAAACCATCCACTAAAAAGTGTGGAAAACTTTACATACCTCGGCAGTGTAATATCTCGAGATACACTAGCCACAAATGAGGTGGCAAACAGAGTGCAGAAGAGCTCTCACTTTTACCAGTAAATACGAACAATCCTCTGGGATCCCAAAGTACCAACAAAATCAAAGCCGGTGATGTTCAATCAGTACGTCATACCAATCTTAACCTATGGAATTGAAACTTGCACCTTCACTAAGAAAGACTCATCAAGGTTGCAGGCATCCGAGATGAAGTTCCTTAGGTCCACAATTCAAAAAACCAAACTGGACAAGTTGAGGAATGATGTGGTTAGGAAAGAAGCCACTGGATGATCATCGTAAAGATCGAGCAAGGACACTGGAGGACATCATTGTTAGATCGGATCAGTATGTCCAGACTGAGGCGGTTTGGGCATGTAATGAGGATGGAGCCAACAAGGACAGGGAGCGACATGTGGTAGGGAAACGGATGGTGGGAAGACCAAGAACCCACTGGATGATCATCGTAAAGATCGAGCAAGGACACTGGAGGACGTCATTAACAACAGAACATATCTCAATAAGACAGAATGGAAGAGGCTTGCCAACAGTACCTGGGAAACTGGAATTGTAAAATGATGATGAATTTTCGAGAGTTTACCTTCGTCCTCGAAGCCTGCACAGGTACTATAGCACTAGTTGATGGAGAGCAAGGGCTGTATTTTTCCACCAGTATTCTGAATTGAGATGCCCTTAGGACACACAATGCTTACACACATAATGCAGCCCTCTGTGGATGCCTACTCTGATATGATAGAACTACTGGTGACATGGAGTGTTACTACGAACGCGCAGCAACACGCTGCAGGCTTTAGCAATTCTGCATTTTGAAACCTTCTGTCACTTGTCTCCGTTAATATGCATTCGAAATGGCATCGACTGGTTCTTTACAAGAGTTTTAAATTAAATACGAATAAGCAACACATATCACACTTTTGTATTTACCTACCTTGTCTTTGAAACTTATTTATAACCGGGCGAGTTGGCTGTGCGCGTAGAGGCGCGCGGCTGTGAGCTTGCATCCGGGAAATAGTAGGTTCGAATCCCACTATCGGCAGCCCTGAAAATGGTTGTCCGTGGTTTCCCATTTTCACACTAGGTAAATTCTGGGGCTGTACCTTAATTAAGGCCACGGCCGCTTCCTTCCAACTCCTAAGCCTTTCCTATCCCATCGTCGCCATAAGACCTATCTGTGTCGGTGCGACGTAAAGCCCCTAGCAAAAAAAAAAACCTTATTTATAGGGTTAAGACGAGTCACCCTCCATCGTAGCGCTTTCTTCATTGTTAAATTTTCAAAAAATACGGAGCCGTACTAACACACTTCCAATCACTCATACCAAATCAAATGACAGATAATAATCTGCCCTGTGTCATCAATGAGTGATGCTTCTTACCTGGAGGCGCTGGTTCGATTATCGGTTAGGTCGGTTATTACTACCTGTATCTGAGGGCTGGTTCGAGGTGCATTAAGCCAACGTGAGAACAACTGATGATCTATCGGGTGGTAAGAGCCCCGGTCTACAAAGCCTAGAATAATGTCTAAAAGGATCCGTTGCCCTGACCACACGTCACGTTACAACCTGTGGTTCTTAGGGCTGATCAGTTGTCGCCAAAGTCCATCAGGGCTGCATCGCTATTGGGTTTGAATTATCATGTCTGCTGCATTAGTACAGCTTTGATCATTGCGGGCAAAAAGCAATTCAGAATTGTCTAGTTGAATGGATGGGAACATGTAAATGTGCAAAAAACAAAGCAAACGAGGGAATGAACATAAAATATGAAGCTGTCCATATGAGTCGAATTGGAAGGTAGTTTTATCCTGCGACACAACTGAATTCAGCTGTTAAGGTCAAGAGAAGCAGTTAGTTGAAAGATGCTAATTTTATTTAATACTGGTAATTTCAGGATGCTAAATGTCTACAATGCTACCTACCTCAGGGAAACGTCGAGGTTAATAAATCGGAAACTTAATGTCTATACGTCTTCCTTTTTCTTAATAATAATAATCGTATGGCCTCAGCTACCGTGTGCAGACATTTCGATTTGACGCCATCTGGCTGTCTGTTCGTCAATTTCGACGTTCCGTTTTACTCTAGGCCCACTAGATGGCAGACAGAGTAAACCGAATCTCTCTTGGGCGTCTATGGCTGAGATTTAATGAATTTTGTCGGGTAAACACCAAATGTGTCACCAGAGATCTTTTACATGCCGACATCGTACGACATGGAGTATCGAATGGACTTATTTCCGCCCTTCAAAAATCCGACTACCTCTGCCGGGTTTGAACCCTCTATTTTGGGATCCGGAGGCCGACACTCTACCACGGATCCACAGTTACAGGCCCTTGAGACACATGGAAAACAGTCTAATGTTTGTGTCGTTATGAACTGAGATTATTGTGAGATCTGTGCTACTTGTATAATTTTAATTATGTGGGCCGCGAATCAGGGTTGTTACCCGAACCTACATATAGTTGACATTTGCAGCAATTTTTCTCAAGTGAGTGAGGAATGTAGCCAATGTCAGCGTAGAGTTCCATTGTTTTTATCTAGAAGTTATATTCCTCCGTGTATCCGTCGTAGCACTCGTCTATTAAGGTGTACGCTGTACGGATTTGTATGTATGTATGTATGTATGTATGTATGGACACAACCAAGCATAAGTTTTGAACCCCCTCGGTTTACTTAGGTAATAGGTAGTATATAATCAAACAAGACCCATTCAAGTTTATTTAAGGTGGAAATTACCGAGGCACTAACACATTACATTATTCTACTTCTGTTTTACGAAAGATGTATATTTTTAAGAGCGAGTATTGATGGTCTTAATTGAAACATTGAAACACTTACCTTGAAGTAGTTTGGAACTTAGGATGTGTGTGTAATTCACCACATGTCTCTCACATAACCTGACAAAACAGGTATTGGCAGTTGTAACAGTACTTCAACAATACTGTTCGCCATTTGCAATATAATTATGATTCTACTTCGCCCACACGTGAAATGCATATATACAAAAAATAAGTGACAGAAATTTTCGTAATTTTGGTACAAGCGTTCAGTAAAATGGACCCTTCAAATATTGATAGAGCATGATAATTTTCTATTCTCTCCCAGGGCATGTACATGAAGCTGCATATTATTACATCAGCTGCGGGCCTTACATAAGTTAACACTCTGAAGACAATTAAACGGGTGAAAACTTCACCTAGGTTCTCCAGTAACTTCTCAAATAATTTCAAGCACATTATTTTCATTCTGATATAACAATTTCTGGCCGATGACCTTCGATGTTAGGCCCCTTAAAACAACAAGCAAAAACGATATAACAATAATCAGTATATGATCACTTCTTCTACACTCAGTAGGCATTAACAAATGCTGGAAGACACTTCCTATACACAACAAAACGCTCCAGTAACAAAGGCATTTGGGAAATACAGCGAGAAGTAAGCTACAATAAATTAGAAGCAATACGAAGACATGAAATTACAATACTCATTCACATTCATTCAATTCGACATTGCACATTTCATGTATACTAATTCTATTACTTAGTTGTCCGGCTCCATGGCTAAATGGTTAGCGTGCTGGCTTTGGCCACAGGGGTCCCGGGTTCGATTCCTGGCAGGGTCAGGAATTGTTACCATAATTAATTCCCCTGGCACGGGGACTGGGTGTATGTGCCATCTTCATCATCACTTCTTCTTCATCATCATCATCATCATAATAACGACGCGCAGGTCGCCTACGGGAGTCAGATGGAAAGACCTGCACCAGGCCTCTCCGGAGGCTACAAAAAATCACTTAGTTTAATTATACTTCCACTTGCGCAAACACACGCTGTTTGTCTGTACCTTGGAATAGGGTCATAGATTATTATACACTTTTAACCTTGACTAGGTAGATATTGCTCTCTATAGGTAATAGATTGTCCAGCTAGGTAGGCCTACTCTAGAAGGTCTGAAAGAAAGTACATAATCTAAGACAACAAGCTATGCGACGAAATACTGAAGCACAAGGCTACCATGTATTAACGATATAACAATGTCGATAAAGACTGATTGTTGACGCAGTCATAGCACAAGAAAAGAACACTAGACTGGCTTCCGTCACACGTTATATACTGTAGAGACCCCTTCCTCGCCATGGCGAACCTCGCTTGGGCTTTGCCTGTCCAGTCAGGAGAGAGTGATTGGCCGCGAGTAATTTCCTACTGGCTGCGTTGTTGACGCATACGTGACTCGCTTAAGTTTCCCAAGTAAATTTCCAGCTCTGTAAATAAATCTGTATTTCCCAATACTGAATGAAAAAAATTACCAGGATCCGATACGGAGACCTTCCAGCTTATAATAAAACTAAAATTGAGATACAAATAATGCAATAGTATTGATAATAACACATTTTAATATAAATACAGTGCAAGGGAGTGTGATATAATTATGTACTATCACTGTATGAAAGTATGTGTACTACCACTCAAAGCTTTTGAAATCCCTTCGGTTTCCTAGATAATAGGTAGAATATAATCAAAGAAAACCAATTTAAGGTTTTTAAAGATGAAATCCACTGAAATACTAATAAATTCCATTATTCTGCCTTTCTTTGAAGAAGGATGCATATTTTTAAGATGATGTATTGATGGCCTTAAGGGAACACTTGTTGTAAAGGGGTTTTGAACACAGAGTCTGTAATTCACTAGATACAACTCACATAAGCTAACTAAATAGGTACTGGCAGTTTAAAGCAGTTTTGTGCATCAATGAGCCAAACGCAGACATCATTTGGATAAAGTGTTAGGTTACATGCCTATTTATTTCAATCCGAATCTTTTGATGATAAAGTTAAGCGACACGTCCAACTAGTTTAAATTGTTATTGTGACGATGATATGAGATAACTGTATTTGGTCACACACCGATCACAGTGAGACATTACCATAGCCACTTTGACGATTGAAATCATCAGAACATATAGTCATTTGAATGACAGGTGCGGTGAGCATCTTGGAAATAAATAACAGTCAGACTGGTACGTGACTTTATTGCTCTGTGTATATAGCAAGGTTAGATATGATAGGGTGACTTCTTTTTCAGGAGTGTATTTAGATGGTAGAATTAGGATAACAGAGGCTTAGCTGATTCTTTCTCGTGTCATTTAGTTTGTTTTATGGTCAACGTGGGAGGCTTCACCCACACTGCAATGTAAATGTGAGGTCAGTAACCTTAGGGAAGGAAAGCAGCTTGGTTACTTCTCTTCAAACAACATTTCGCTTCCAGTATACAAACAAATTGCAACTGAATAAATAAAAAATTGGAAAGACCTCTGAAAAGTGTAAATAAATAAGACTGCAAATGTAAAACTTTAGACTTTAAGGCATTTCCTTTGTAACCGGGGTAAAATATCTGACTCATACAAACCCGATCGTGTTAGATATTTGAGTGTGTAAAATGCTAATATGTAAATGTTAGGCAGGTCTGTTCAGCTGATCTAAAGAAATAATAATAATAATAATAAATTGACCCACGGAATCCATGTATACAGCACAGTGATCATAACTGCGCATAAGTGTTCACAGCTTGCTCATATACAAATCATACAGGCTATGTTAGCTCGTATTCAGTTCATATCCAACTCAGGTCGACGATGTAATAAGTTGAGGAAATTTTGTTTGAGTACCCATCCAATACCAGGTCACGAAAAGCCAGTTGAGGCCATATGTATTTTTATGCTAATTTAGATAACCGTAATATAGCAGGGAGCAGTAAACTCCCAAACTGAAGTGTTTTCTCAGGAAACCCCTGTCATTTATTGGAGCAGTTTCAATTCATAAATTTCAGTGTACCTTTTATTTTATGATTTTAATTTTGATAACTTTCAGTTCAGTTAAGGAAAACTTTAACATTGCTCTGAGTTACCTTATATATAGATTACTGTATTTGACATTTTAAAGTGAAAGATACTAAGGTTACGTCAATCATTTAAACTATATGGCACACCTTTGGTGTCCTCAATCAATTTCAAATTAGTTAATCATTTGAAGTGATAGTGACCTGGTAAGAGTATTTAGTTAAGAGATTTATGGAGAATTGTCGCTTATGGCGCAACCTAACTATTGGTTGTTGTTCTACAATTTGAGTAAATTTAATGATTTTGTTGTCTACTTAAACTTTTGGAAATTTAATTAATTTCACGATTATAATACATTACTTACTTAAAAATTTGGCCTGGCCCACTCTCATTTAGTAGCAATAGTACCTATGGTACTTAATTCCCTTATGTACGAACTTATGAACAAGAATACCCATCTGATCGCGTCCCAAGCAGATGAGAGTCTCCGAGCGGTAAGTATATTGTATTACAGAGCGCCGTTGCAGAACACTGGATACTATAAAAATATACATTTGATATAATAATTTTGAAGCGTGTGATAGTGTAAATGCAAGTTTCGATGCATATTCCTGCATCATATTATGTCAGTGACCACTTTGTATGTTTTCAAAGTCATCTTGCAGTTCTGAGTTTGGGAGTCGTTCAATTAGTCAATCAGAATGAAGATTTTTGAAATATTAAACTGTTATATTCCTCGAACAAAGACATGCTTTTCTGTCGCCCATTTTGACACACTAGGGGCCTGTACTAAGACTGTCAGATGATCATCAAGAAACGTAGAGAGCAATTTTACATTCTGTGAGATAAATCTTTTACTTCCGTACAACACACGGATGTTAACTACGGCATTGTTATGTCGAAGTCGTAGTAACAATTTGTTTTGCATTGGAAATGAATTTACTGAAAAATTAGAGTGATTGAGCGTGGTGGTATAATTTCTCCCGGGTGTTTTGTTTGTTTAGTGCTATTTATTAAGATATTGAATTACACTTGTCTAATATTAGCTTATTTTAATTAATTGAGTGAAGAAATATAAAAATGTTGTAGAAAATGTGAAGTACAGTATGATAGTGTTACAAGGAAGGGAAATATTTAGGTTATGTTTCTTGTCAGATAATTCCTACCACACGATATAATCTTTTTCCTCTAATGTTAATTAGAGGAATTGCCTTCTGGTGAAAGTTACGTTTTGTCTTTGTTAATCAGTTTCACCAGTTTTGTTAAGATGTAAAATAAATTGCGAAATCCGGGTATCACTAGCAGGCCCAAATAACAGCACAGTAGTATACATCAGAACGTCAGAGGTAAACTATCGTAAGTGATATTTCTCTAACTTTACAGGTGAGCAGGAAGAAGCTGCTGAGGCGCATATTTCGCTACCTTTAAGGCAAGTGGAATCGACTGTTCTGACCATTGTAAACTATCGTAAGAGCCATAACATAAGTTTGAATTGTTGTATGATCACTTACCATTGTTCATCACTGGGTTCTCCTCGTACATACGATAGAATCACATAGTTTATCTTCATTTCTGCGAAACATAAAGTAGTGTACCCATAAGAAGATACGGCGAAAGCAAGTCACATACGATACAAACTTCAAAATCACCGTTTTTGAATTTACGATAGTTTACCTCTGCCGTCCAGATATATGATTAAGGGTCGTAGTTATTTCATTTCTTCCAAGATATGGTTAGAGTAGCAAGTGGGGAGCATCTATTTCACTTTAGACTAAATACTCATTAGAAAGTTATTATGAAGTTAAAGAAATGTAATCTTCTTTCATTTCAATAATATAAGATGTATAGAACAGAATATGTGAGGAATATAATAACACCATCCCAAATAGAGAACATCAAAGCAACTCCGAAACAAATTGGCCGACTTAAAGCATAAGTTCACAAGGCATTTTACAGTAATTAAATATTAAGGCCCAGAAATTTAACTTTGCTAATACTAAAATGTATTTGTCTTTTTGTGATAACTGTGGTAGTAACTGAACCAAGTTCAGTTGAAGCAACAAATAACATGAATGAGTTTTGCGATTAAGGAAATGTTAATCGTGATCCAGTAAGTTGAAACGATGAGTTTTACAGATGAAAAAATTAAACTAGGTTCTTGATAATGATTCATAAAACTGTTGTTATTGTATTAGCTGCAAGTCTGTCTACGACAGGCAAGAAATTCTTGCATTACAAATGAGTTCATACCTCACCTTCATTTTCACATAATGCTATGTGTCGAAATGCCACGGATAGATACCGTATTAACACCAAAGTTGTGTTGGTGCACAGCCTTCGTCTATAGAATAACTTCAAGTGTTCTGCCCAAAACTTACACCGTAATTCGACGGACAAATCACCATCAACAGCGTCATATACCAGCAATTCATACGAGCGCTGCGGAGAGGTTTGTAACTGAATTTAGGATTCTGGCATTCAATCTAGTGATTAGGAATTGTATACCACCACCTTTCGTATCGTGCTGACCAAAATGCATATGGTTAAAATTCCGATCAACAGGACTCGAGCCGTCTAACGACGCTGTTAGGTCATGAAGACTTCACGCCTCAATCATGGCCACCAGGCGGGCTTGTCAGAACTTCGCTTGCCTGTAAGTGGGATACACTTAGCGGAAACAACTTCCTAGTTAGTCAGGAAGTAAAAACCCTCGGACAGACCCAACGCTGGACAGAATGCATGATGAATGTTATAAATTACATTATAATATCTTTATCTATGGCACCATGTAGATGCAGATTCATCAACCCATCATCACGACGTACAGCCATATTGATTATGACACTTGATTCTGACAGCTAAGTTCCAGATAAGAGCTTTAATTGCCACTCAATGTTCAGGATATCTAAACGAAATATATTAGAGACTGCATGTGGCTAAGCTAGGGATATTTCTTTCAACTGTATCTAGATGACAGTCGTCAGTACTCGTTTTCAAATAAATTTTTGAAAAAATGTGATGTTTGGAACATCACAGCCTGCACTAAATTATTGATCTGTGTAATTAATTGAAAAGATGTATATATTTAATCACTGGTATGTCATTTCTAAATTGTTATGTATATATATAGGGTTTTAATCATCCATTTCACATCATCATTTCATTTCTTTATATCGCGGCTACAAAGTATTCTGAGCGAACGATTTATTGAGTAAAGTATTTCAACATCATTCATATTAATAGCTTGCAGTAAATTTTCCAATAGTCGAAGTCATGTGACCGGAGTCACCAGGCTAATTTCAGCCCATTACCAGGAAATGTACGTCATCAAGCTTACGAGAGACCGTACCCCTTCCATACTCTAAGGAGACAGTTAAAATCTTGTTAACGCCTACTTTTCGAAGTTCGCTACCTGACGCTTTGTTTCCGCGGGAAAGTTCAACCTATGTGAATTGACGTAATGAAGCAACATGATGGATTGACAGCAATACATAAGAGAAGTGATAGTACATGAGATCTTACTGGACCATGTGATATGGTTGACGGAGGGAGACTTTGGAAGCTATATACTTCGACGACAAGAGCTGGGGAGGACACTCTTACTTGGAAGGTGACTCTTACTTACAACTACTTAGAAGGACGATTCTAATCTATGATCGGAGGAGGGCTGTACGTCTTGCCATCGGAGAAAATCTTAACTTAGTTCACTTCGCATCTGAGTAGTGTACTACTCAAAATTCTCACTGAGACCTGTTATCTCAATGACGAGAGTTAAAGTCAGCGGGAGATCGGTTTTGACTGGTATAGGGCAAGAGAGATCTTGTTATGAATTTAGTTACGCTACTGATCCGTAATACGGAAGAATACCAGTGTATTCTCTCCATGAACGTAACCCATGGTGGTTTTGCGATTGAAATTAGGACTCATTACGACTTTATGTAAGGTGTACAGTAGGAAGTGTTAAAGGCAGGAAAGTCGTAGTACAGCTAGTGTACTCTGCACAAAGCAGAAGTAGGACTGGAATCCACAACAAGAGATGACGCCGCCTGTACCAGAGGTCCATCAAACATCGGCTGCTACATAGATTGTATCCAGATAACAGAGTCTACAAATGGTGAGCTAATGGCATAAATTACTGCAAGTCTTCGCGTAACAATTCATTTTCTTAGAGTTTATTTCATTCAATTTTTCTTTTGCTTCCGTAAGTTCAGATTCCATTAATACGCCGTTACGTCAAGTTTTTCATCCTAATAATTAGTTATTTTAATTTATATTTTTGGAAATTATTATTAACGATCCTTAACTTCGAAGTTAGTGTACTTAATGGTTAGTGTTCGGTCATCCCACCCCTGGGAGTTTTTTGAGTCTCTTTACATATTATTATCATTATTAATTATCAATTATCGTTTTCAAGCCATAAGCTTGAAGGCTGGCGACCATGGGATATTGTTTAAAGAGAAACAATGATATATTACGTATTTATATTAACATTAAGGTGACCCACCACGTCATAAATTTGTCACACCTCTGTGGGCAGGAGTGGGCACGCCACACAAATATGAATTATATAGGATAAATTTCAGCCACACATTTACCTGACAGCTGTAGTACGCATGCTAAGATAATATTTATATTTCTAAAGACACCTGGCATTGTCTATGTCCTAATAATATTGGCACAAACCAACAATAGCTAAACAAGTATGTCGATAGGGAAAACCATTTCTTCAACAGAACTCTAGAGATAAAACGTTATTCCGACTGCCATTCGGAAAAATGTAACAATTTTCCAATTTCGACGGTATGATAATTTACAGATATGAACACCTAAACATACTTATGGTATTTTTAGAGACTTCATGAAACAAGAATCCATTAAATGTGCATAATCCATTATTCATTCAGTATCCTTCACGATCCTTGTGGGCATTCACTCCAGGTAAATATAACGCATTTAAGATGACTTCTAGGATGACAAATATGACTTCTTTGTAAATGAGAAGAGTCCCTACCATTCATGTTGGAGAGTCGTAGTCAGAACTTCATTGTTTCGAGAGATATGAGAAAATAATTTAGTCCATTCCTAGCGCTGGCGCTCGTTACTGTCTCACAAGGAGGTTTGAATCGTCCTAGTTATTACAGCACACTTAGTGATGAACACGGACAATAGATATAACTGGGAGGCAGGTACATTCTAATCAAACCGTCGGATACTCTTGAAAGGAAGTTCCATAGTTCCAAACATCAGCACCAGGCATAAAATGGGATGCTGTAATTGTTGCAGATCCTATTGCAAATTGGAATAGGAACTACTTCCTCTGTCCCAAAATAATAGTCGCATTCCGTCAACGAGCTTCTATTGTTAACAACGGCAACTTAAGCACAGAACAGTGATGTTTGCTCTGTCGCAGATCATATAAACTGATTTAGCAGTCTGGGACATAGGCGCATGACCTTGGTAGGCGGTCGCATAAACCGAGGTTTTCAGATCAACGCAAGCTATCGGTGAATGCAGTGGTAGTGACGTGAGTCAGGCGCATTGTGTGTACAATAGATGTCAATACGAAGTACACTGACTGACAGAGCAAATGCAACACCAAGAAGGAGTGGTCAGAACTTTATGCCAATTGCAGGGTAGACTGACGTCACTGAGGTATGCTCATGATGTGAAATGCGCCGCTGTGCTGCGCACGTAGCGAACGATAAATGGGACACGGCGTTGGCGAATGGCCCACTTCGTACCGTGATTTCTCAGCCGACAGTCATTGTAGAACGTGTTGTAGTGTGCCACAGGACACGTGTATAGCTAAGAATGCCAGGCCGCCGTCAACGGAGGCATTTCCAGCAGACAGACGACTTTACGAGGGGTATGGTGATCGGGCTGAGAAGGGCAGGTTGGTGGCTTCGTCAAATCGCAGCCGATACCCATAGGGATGTGTCCACGGTGCAGCGCCTGTGGCGAAGATGGTTGGCGCAGGGACATGTGGCACGTGCGAGGGGTCCAGGCGCAGCCCGAGTGACGTCAGCACGCGAGGATCGGCGCATCCGCCGCCAAGCGGTGGCAGCCCCGCACGCCACGTCAACCGCCATTCTTCAGCATGTGTAAGACACCCTGGCTGTTCCAATATCGACCAGAACAATTTCCCGTCGATTGGTTGAAGGAGGCCTGCACTCCCGGCGTCCGCTCAGAAGACTACCATTGACTCCACAGCATAGACGTGCACGCCTGGTATGGTGCCGGGCTAGAGCGACTTGGATGAGGGAATGGCGGAACGTCGTGTTCTCCGATGAGTCACGCTTCTGTTCTGTCAGTGATAGTCACCGCAGACGAGTGTGGCGTCGGCGTGGAGAAAGGTCAAATCCGGCAGTAACTAGTAACTGTGGAGCGCCCTACCGCTAGACAACGCGGCATCATGGTTTGGGGCGCTATTGCGTATGATTCCACGTCACCTCTAGTGCGTATTCAAGGCACGTTAAATGCCCACCGCTACGTGCAGCATGTGCTGCGGCCGGTGGCACTCCCGTACCTTCAGGGGCTGCCCAATGCTCTGTTTCAGCAGGATAATGCCCGCCCACACACTGCTCGCATCTCCCAACAGGCTCTACGAGGTGTACAGATGCTTCCGTGGCCAGCGTACTCTCCCGATCTCTCACCAATCGAACACGTGTGGGATCTCATTGGACGCCGTTTGCAAACTCTGCCCCAGCCTCGTACGGACGACCAACTGTGGCAAATGGTTCACAGAGAATGGAGAACCATCCCTCAGGACACCATCCGCACTCTTATTGACTCTGTACCTCGACGTGTTTCTGCGTGCATCGCCGCTCGCGGTGGTCCTACATCCTACTGAGTCGATGCCGTGCGCATTGTGTAACCTGCATATCGGTTTGAAATAAACATCAATTATTCGTCCGTGCCGTCTCTGTTTTTTCCCCAACTTTCATCCCTTTCGAACCACTCCTTCTTGGTGTTGCATTTGCTCTGTCAGTCAGTGTACGTACCGTTTACATATTGTACTTGCGGTGATAAAGTGCCATTGAAGAAATGAGAAGAGTGAAAAATATTGATGATGATCAAAGGAGGGCCATTTATGAGCATTTACTTCGTGTAAGTAATAATGGCATCTTGCAAAGAGGTGTAATAAAGGAAAGTGCTGTGAAATTTGCCGTTCATAGACGGTCATTAGAGCGCATATGGAAACAGGGTGAGAACTCCATAATGAATGACAATATAGTTGCTGATGTCTCCGCTAGAATGAAAGGGAGAGTCGGTAGAAAGAAGAAATGCATAGATCAGGATAGACATAAAACATTCCATTGAGTCAAAGAAAGACTATCAGATCTGTAGCTGTCGCTTTGGGTATGGCAAAATCAACAGTGCATCGCAGAATCCAAGAAAAAGCTGTTCGACGACATTCATCAAGACTAAAACTAACACTGAACTTCACAGAACAGAAGCGTTTGCAATTTTGTTTGTCAATGTTGGATCCAGGAATTTCGATACGCAGAGCAAGATTTCAGGACATGTTCGATGGGATTCATGTTGATGAAAAATGGTTTTACATGACTGCAGAAAAAGGACGATTTCACCTTGCTGCTGAAGAACCCTATCCACATCGAACCTGTCAAAATAAACGCTTCATTACTAAGGTGATGTTTCTAGCAGCAGTGGCACGTCCCCGTCCTCATTCAATGCGTAACCAGTACTTCGATGGTAAACTTGGGGTATTTCCATTCATCGTCCAGGAACCAGCAAAACGCAGTAGCAAAAATAGGCCTAGGGAGACACGGTTACGAAAAATATCCAATCCGTTACACAGGACGAATACAGAAAGATGCTCATCGAGAAAGTTCTTCCTGCTATCCAGTTAAAATGGCCTTCATGGACAGCTTCAAAACCCATCTACATACAACAGGATAATGCAAAACCGCACATTGATCCGTCTGATCCTGAGTTTAAAGCTGCCGCTTCTAATACTGGTCTAACCATACAATTGTACTGTCAGCCTCCAAACAGCCCAAATATGTATGTCCTCGATCTCGGCTTCTCCCATGCCATACAGTCTCTCCAATATCAAGAAGCAACATCCACAGTAGATGAACTTGTTACTGCTGTTGAAAAAGCCTTCAAAGACCTTCCTGCTGAGACACTGAATAATGTTTTCCTGACCCTGCAACAAGTTATGGTTGAATGCATGAAGGTTCATGGAAAGAACTGTTACAACCTGCCTCACATGGGGAAACAGAAACTGCAACGACAGGGGTGTATACCTCTTGTCCTACAGTGTGATTCCGATATTGTCATATCAGCTCGTGCTGCCTTAGAACGTGTTGAGTGACCAGGTGCAGTTGTGAGTCCTGTCAATAGCATCGGCTTGGTGTGGTGTATTAGTGTTCTAAGTATATTCCTTTATGTATTGTTTATCGTCAATAAATTACGTGCGACCGAGCTCGATAGCTGCAGTCGCTTAAGGGTGGCCAGTATCCAGTAATCGGGAGATAGTGGGTTCGAGTCCCACTCTCGGCAGCCTTGAAGATGGTTTTCCGTGGTTTCCCATTTTCACACCAGGCAAATGCCGGGGCTGTACCATAATTAAGGCCACGGCCGCTTCCTTCCAACTCCTAGGCCTTTCCTATCCCATCGTCGCCATAAGACCTATCTGTGTCGGTGCGACGTAAAGCAAATAGCAAAAAAAAAAATACGTGCGAAAGAAATGCGACTATTATTTTGGGACAGAGGAAGTACTATACATCGACATAGGTTATACGAGAGCTGTAAATAAAGCAGAATCAACGTAGTCCAGACACTCGCATAAGATCGGGCATGCGGTCAGTTGGCGCTGTTGTCGATGTGTAGTGTGCATTTGAAGGGCATCCAGCTGGGAGTGTTGTTGTTGTGTAGCGTGGACGTGAACAATGTCGATTTTACCGCTCTAAAGCATGTTTTCAAAAGATGATCAGCGTTCATGTATTAAAATCGAGGTTTCCCGTGAAAAAAAGCATACTGTTATCGAGGATTGCCTGAAGCCTATGGCGAGAATGCATTCCCGTATAGGACGGTTGCACGATAGGCCAAGGCGTTTCATGCAGGACGGAATGAGACTGCGGATTTGCACCGCACAGGTCGGCTGTCCATTCCTCAAGATCATACTGACATCATGAATTGTATATTTTCCGTAGACCACCGATGGACTGTCCGGGAATTATCCGTAGATATTGGTCTCAGCCATCAAATGGTGCGGCACATACTGACGAAATGTCATAACATGAGGAAATCCGCGTCCCGTTGGATTCCGCATCTACTCACTCACGTACAGAAATGGCACCGGTATGGACTGGCTGGCATCCACCTGGAGGGACACCGCAACGAAGGAGGGGAATTTCTGCAGCGTATTGTCGCCATTGATGAGACGTGGGCACGAACCACGAGTCTGAATTAAAGCGTCAATCCACCGAGCAAGTGGCCATGCGTTTAGGGCCACGCAATTCTGGAGATAGTGGGTTCGAACCCCACTGTCGGCAGCCCTGAAAATGGTTTTCCGTGGTTTCCTATTTTAAAACCAGGCAAATGCTGGGGCTGTACCTTAATTAAGGCCACAGCCGCTTCCTACCCATTCCTAGTCTTTTCTTATCCCATCGTCGCCCTAAGACGGTGCGACGTAAAGCAAATAGCAAAATAAACATTCAGTCGAATATTGGCGTCACCCAGGTTCGCAAGGTGCACAGAAATTTCGACAGGAACCCAGTTGGGTGAAGCTTATGCTGACTGTGGCCAATGACGATGAGGGTGTTATTCTCACGCATGCTGTGCATGAGGCACAAACCGTCAACAGTGACCACTATTGCAGATTTGCGGAGCGATGACTGCGTCCGTCTATGTGACGCAAACGTCCACGTTTATTACGAGACGATCGCCCTATCGCGTTGCATGACAACGCACGTTGTTATGTCGCAAACAATGTCAAGCTCTTGTTGCAACGGTGGTATTGGGAGGTCTTGAAACACACTCCGTACTCACCAGGCATGAGTCCTTGTGACTTCGACCAGTTTCCGAAGTTGCTATTGGCTTTACGTCGCACCGACACAGAGAGGTCTTACGGCGTCGAGGGGACAGGAAAGGGCTAGGACTGGGAAGGAAGCGGCCGCGGCCTTAATTAACGTACAGCCCCAGCATTTCCTGGTGTGAAAATGGTAAACCGCGGAAAACCATCTTCAGGGCTGCCGACAGTGGGGTTCGAACCCACTATCTCCGGAATACTGGATACTGGCCGCACTTAAGCGACTGCAGCTATCGAGCTTGGTTTTCCGAAGTTGAAGGAACTCCTCCGAGACCACAAATTTCCGGACGTGGCGTCCGGCTCCGTGGCTAAATGGTTAGCGTGCTGGCCTTTGGCACAGGGGTCCTGGGTTCGATTCCCGGCAGAGTCGGGAATTTTAACCATCATTGGTTAATTTCTCTGGCACGGTCTTCGTCATCACCACCATCATTGCATCCTCATCACAACGCGCAGGTTGCCTACGGGGGTCAAATAGAAAGACCTGCACCTGGCGAGCCGAACTTGTCCTCGGACACTCCCGGCACTAAAAGCCATAGGCCATTCCTGACGTGGCATCTGTACTGCGTGGAGTAAGACGCTCCGTCGCTGTCGTCAACAGAGAACGCCTTGCCAACGGTCCCCGACGGCTTGCAGATATTTGGCAAAAGGTAATAGACTTTGCGGGTGAATACATTGAAGGGATGGGTTGCTATATTTCTAGAAAATAGATCTCAGAGAATTAGAGTAGGTGAAGCTTTATCTGACTCTGTAATAATTAAGAGGGGAATTCCTCAAGGCAGTATTATCGGACCTTTATGTTTTCTTATATATATAAATGATATGAGTAAAGGAGTGGAATCGGAGGTAAGGCTTTTTGCGGATGATGTTAATCTCTATAGAGTGATAAATAAGTTACAAGATTGTGAGCAATTGCAACGTGACCTCGAAAATGTTGTGAGATGGACAGCAGGCAATGGTATGTTGATAAACGGGGTTAAAAGTCAGGTTGTGAGTTTTACAAGTAAGAAAAGTCCTCTCAGTTTTAATTACTGCGTTGATGGGGTGAAAGTTCCTTTTGGGGATCATTGTAAGTATCTAGGTGTTAATATAAGGAAAGATCTTCATTGGGGTAATCACATAAATGGGATTGTAAATAAAGGGTACAGATCTCTGCACATGGTTATGAGGGTGTTTAGGGGTTGTAGTAAGGATGTAAAGGAGAGTGCATATAAGTCTCTGGTAAGACCCCAACTAGAGTATGGTTCCAGTGTATGGGACCCTCACCAGGATTACCTGATTCAAGAACTGGAAAAAATCCAAAGAAAAGCAGCTCGATTTGTTCTGGGCGATTTCCGACAAAAGAGTAGCGTTACAAATATGTTGCAATGTTTGGGTTGGGAAGAATTGAGAGAAAGAAGAAGAGCTGCTCGACTAAGTGGTATGTTCCGAGCTGTCAGCGGAGAGATGGCGTGGAATGACATTAGTAGACGAATAAGTTTGAATGGCGTTTATAAAAGTAGGAAAGATCACAATATGAAGATAAAGTTGGAATTCAAGAGGACAAACTGGGGCAAATATTCATTTATAGGAAGGGGAGTTAGGGATTGGAATAACTTACCAAGAGGGATGTTCAATAAATTTCCAATTTCTTTGAAATCATTTAGGAAAAGGCTAGGAAAACAACAAATAGGGAATCTGCCACCTGGGCGACTGCCCTAAATGCAGATCAGTACTGATTGACTGATGTATGCAATAGTACTTGTTAAATCATTTTCTATCAATATTGTCACTTCTTTAATTACAGCCCTTATAGTAGCACTTCCATATAAACTGCAAATATATGAAATGATAACTGTAACGTCTCTGGCGTAATTGCACCGGTAACAGCGAGATTTTAGGAGTGTGCCGTGTGGTATTTATTCATGTAACATTTTTCTGTTGAAGAATCAGGTGTAATAGTGAGTAACGACTAGAGAAATAGAAATAATCCTATATTTTCTATGTCGTATAACATTACCCCGTAACTATCCATGAATGTTATGGTTTCATGAATAATGTGTATGTTCTATATAATTAACGGAGCGTAAAATTCTCATTTAAATTCTTACGATGACGCCGTTTCAACTGATATATGAAACGATACTAGACTCATAACCCTGAGGGCGTGGCGGATCCTGTCGACAAGGTAGTACTGAGTGTCAAAATTTGAGTTCAAGGTTCCAAAATGTCCTTATTGTCAGTATACAGCACTGTGATAGCTATACTATAGGTGCAGATACTCACGAAGCTGAGCGACACTTTAAGATTTTTATACTAGTCTGCTTTAATTCGTGACAGAGCGAGAACTGAACCCATGGGCCCCAAGATACTATTTATACTGAGCCTAGGAGGAGATATCTGTTCATGGAACTCCACCCTGACAGAAAACAAGTGAACACAGCTGCCTCTTCTCATGTCATTATTATCTAATCTCGAACGCTTGCCTTGTCATTTCTTCCTGGATCAGCACTTAATATAAATGCCAGTAACCACCAAATCTGTATCTCCGAAATTTTTCCTTAGCAGCTGATGGGTAACCGAGCTGGTGTGGTCTAACGCTGCTCCTGGAACTTAATTTACGAAATATGTGTGAGGATTTATATAACCTTGAGCAGGGTTATTTAAAAGTAACGTGTTAAATGTCCGCAGGTACTCTAAATAGCAGTGAAAAACTGTGATTGGATATGGAAATCAGTGAAAAGAAGCAATTTGGGAGTGTGAAAACCATCTCAATATCACCAGCGTGTTGGGAGTATGAAAACTACTATGGCAAAAAGCATTAACTTTTCTTTTGCTAGTGGCTTTACGTCGCACCGACACAGATAGGCCTTATGGCGACGATGGGATAAGAAAGGTCTAGGAGTTGGAAGGAAGCGGACGTGGCCTTAACTAAGGTACAGCCCCATCATTTGCCTGGTGTGAAAATAGAAAAAAACGGAAAACCATCTCCAGAGTTGCCGACAGTGGGATTCGAAAACCGCATGGCCAACTCGCCAACTGAATGAGGTTATAGGAAAAATGGACAAGCCAACATGCACGCCCAGTTTGAAGCTGTCAAAACCAACAGGATGATACTGAAAAATGACTCTGTACCAAACCTCACCGGTAATATGAATGGGTGAAAACCATAACGGTATAAGTGACATTTTTAAAAAAAAATTAGTTAAGGGCAGGATGTAACTCCAGGAGGATGTATCATTTTGCAACAAAGAGATACAAGTGATAGCGGTAATATTCTGCGCTCTAGTGATGGGTGGTGTAACTACAAATACCATGCTTTATATGAGTGTTGAAGATGTTTAAATGGCTTTTTCTCTGAATGACCAAAATGCTACTTATACCGTTATGGTTTTCACCCATTCATATGTAGTTATTAAAATGTGTTTCATGTCCTACGACACAATTAAGTTGTTTGAGTAAATGTGTGATGGTGAAAATACCACACCCCCGCCCTGCATTTATCATAGATTATTATATTATGATTATTATTATTATTATTATTATTATTATTATTATTATTATTATTATTATTATTATTATTATTATTATTATTATTATTATTGGTGTATTGATGTAGTAATGTTGGAAGCTGGAAATTCTCCATGTTTAGATACTAGTAGTTTATTTTTTACAGGCAGTTGGGGAACACACAGCTATTTCCATGTTTGGAAATACATCCACGGAAAGTTTTAGTAAATCATACGGAGAATTCAAATGTGGGACATGGATATCATGAAGTCGGTCCCAAAAGTGATACCTTCGGATGTGGTCGGGAAAGAGCCACGCGGAGACTACGGCGTGGGATATATCTCGCTCATATAATTGAACAGACACGTCGAACGAGCTTAGACATATCGAGACGGAGTGGTAGATGAGAAAGTCTATCATGTATGTCTGAAGGACGCGGTCCAGAAACAAGTTACTTAGAAAAAATATACGTTTGGAAAAGAAAGAAAATTGAACATGTCACTAAAGAATTAAGACAAGATGTTCAACTTATCTGGATGCCAGTAGCTCACTATGAAATGAACGCTACAGAACTGATCACAGCATTTCCGAGGAACAAAATTGCAAAAATAAACCGAGCAGACGCTGAAAAGGGAAAAAGCATAAATGTGACAAGAGACATGGGCCCTATGCCGAGAAACTCTGCGTTCCGTACCGCCTGAGCTCTGAAAAAATGTATAAAACATGCCATAGAAGCTGAAAAAAATATTGGGAAAAAGACAAACTTATTGAAGAGATTCAAGTCCTGAGACTTGTAGTTTCTCTTGAAAGTTCTGATTCTGAAAGCGATTGGCCTGAATTACTAATTAATGATGGTATTTCTAGTAATTAACTCAAAGAAATCTACCTACAGTACTGTATATACTGTAGGCAAATTTAAAACTTAAAGAAAACAAAGAAATTAAAAAGCAAAAACAACATAAAAATCAAAAATAAATAATTTTAAAGCTGCCATAGGATGTCCAAAGCACTCGTGAGAAAAGTTGACGGGATATGTTCTTCATAGACTAATAATACCATTTGTTTGAATGCTAAGCACTGGAAATTATTAAATCTTCTTCTTAATCAGTTTACCCTCCACAGTTGGCTTTCCCCTCGGACTCAGCGAGGGATCCCACCTCTACCGCCTCAAGGGCAGTGTCCTGGAGCGTGAGACATTGGGTCGGGGATAAAACTGGGGAGGATGACCAGTGCCTCGCCCAGGCGGCCTCACCTTCTATGCTGAACAAGGGCCTTGGTGGGGGATGGGAAGTGTGGAAGGGACAGACAAGGAAGAGGGACGGAAGTGGCCGTGGCCTTAAGTTAGGTACCATCCCGGCATTTGGCTGGAGGAGAAGTGGGAAACCACGGAAAACCACTTCCAGGATGGCCAAGGTGGAAATTGAACCCACCTCTACTCAGTTGACCTCCCGAGGCTGAGTGGACCCCGTTCCAGCCCTCGTATCACTTTTCAAATTTCGTGCCAGAGCCCGTAATCGAACTCGGGCCTCCGGTGGTGACAGCTAATCACACTAACCACTACACCACAGAGGCGCACAAATTATTAAATACCAGAGGAAAATTTAAGTAATCGGCAAAACAAATGTTACTGTACATGCAATTCGTATCAGTGGACTTATCTCCCAGGCGTTCGCGGCTTTGCACGGTGTCCCGGGTTATCGCGGCAACGTCGCACGACTTTCCCCGCACCGGCCAGCTTCTGAGCCACATCATTCAACGCAATACAAATACTAACTAATATGAAAAATGTTGTTCATTTACTTATTTCACAGTAGTATAGCATAACGATTGGATATATAAATATCACATCGTGACCAAGAAAGCAATTCTCCAATCATCCCGAGCCGAGCAAAATTACCTTACAAAACTGATTGACAATCATTTTGTTGGAAATTTAAAATTCTGAAATTTACAATAAAAGTATAGGGTCGATGCATAAGTTCGTGCGGTATTCTTTTTGTTGGCAGCAATACGGTGTGAAGGGATTGCTTATCGTTATTCCGTTGTTTTAACTGAGTTTGGAGTTTGTGTGTTGTGAAACACAGGTTTTCTTGATTTTGAACCTATTATTTGCATATATTTCACATAAACGGATATGGAATGTCAAGTTGAGAAAAGTGAGCATTTCCGACACATTTTACTCTTTGAGTTTAACCGAGGATCCAGTGCAGCAGGAGCTGCGAGAACAATTTTTGAAGTGTACGGGAATGAAGCAATTGCTGCAAGAACAGCACAAAAATGGTTTTCCCGCTTTCGAGCAGGACGGTTTGACTTGGCTGATGATCGAAGTTCTGGAAGAACTTCAGATTTTTACGGCAATCGCTAGAATGAGTTGCTTCATGAGAATCCTCGTCAAACAACGCGAGAAATGGCGCAAGTTTTTGAATGTGATCAGTCAACTATTGTACACTATTTACATTCGATAGGTAAGGTAAAGAAATTGGGTATATGAGTGCCACATGCGCTAAGTGACCGTAACAAAAATCAACGCGTAAACATCTGTTCGTCATTGTTTGCCAGGCACCGGTTGGCTTGTGATAGGCACCAAGCATTCCTTTCGAACATTGTCACCGGTGACGAGAAATGGTGCCTGTACGTCAACATGAAGAAGAGGAAAGAGTGTCTCAGCCCATCTAGAAAAGCAACTCCACGTGCCAAGGATACTGCCCGTCCACAGAAAATCATGTTGTGTTCTTGGTGAAACAAAGATGACATTCCTAACCTTGAACATCTTACGAAAAACGTAACGATTACCTCTGCTCTGTATAGTAACCAGTTAAGACGGCTTGCCGTTGCTATTGACAACAAAAAACAAAGACAACAACCTGTCTTATTGCTCCAAAATAATGCTCGTCCGCACACAGCGCAATTGACCAAAGGTGTGATTGCTGAACTTCGCCGGGAACCTCTTCCTCATCCTCCGTATTGCCCTGAACTTGCCCTTTCAGTTTCCATCTTTTCTGCTCTCCTTCTAACCACATTCAGGGACAAGTGTTTCCCGACGAAGCTTCCCTTGACCAATGGCTAACAGACTTCCTCGAGTCAAAACCAAAACTGTTCTACAGGCGAGGCATTGAACTGCTACCTGAACGTTGGCAGAAGGACGTAGAGAATGGAGATGAATAGGCCCTACATCTCTGAGTGATTCTGTTTGTGATCGTGAGTTACAGTGTGTGACTGTGACAGTAAAATAAAATGAAAGAAAATATAAAATATCAGAACCTCACGAACTTATGCATCGACCTATTATAAAACGTCGCAATATATTTTGTATTAAAATTTGCATTCGTCAGATGACGGATTTTTGAGGAACAATGTATTAAATTTGACGCATGGTTGAAACACATTTAAAAACTGCCAATTCTTAGTTCGACCTGCGAAAAAATCAAAGTATAAATTAATAATTTTAATCCTACATGACCTAACGTGAAAGGAAACGGGAAAAATTATGATGTTACTGGATTTTCTGAAGCCCTATTGGTTATTTCATAAACAACTTCCAAAGTCGAGTACATATAATATTTTTGCCGATAGTAGTCGTACTAGCAACAAGCATTCCGCCATAATTTGGGAAAATCGCGTGAGTGCTAGCGCCCACACTGTTACCGCGCGAGTTGGCCGTGCGGTTAGGGGCGCTCAGCCGTGAGCTTGCATCCAGGAGATAGTGGGTTCGAACCCCACTTTCGGCAGCCCTGGTTTTCCATGGTTACCCATTTTCATACCAGGAAAATCAAGGCCACGGCCGCTTCCTTCCCACTCCTATTTTCCTATTCCATCGACCATAAGACACCATAAGACCTACCTGTGTCGGTGAGACGTAAAGCAAATTCTAAAAAATAATATGAGGTTTGACTTGGAAAAATCACGCCATCGTCAGCGACTCCATATTCTCATCAACATACAGAACGTGACAAAGGCAATGGGGATACACGTGGTAGTGGGAACGAAGAGGTAGACTTGAGGTGGTAGGGACGAAATCGGTGTGATAGACATGCACTCTCGCACAGTGGCATGAACCCACTCCGCTGTAATGAACTAACGTGAGTGCTGCTTTAATCCAATCAACCACATTTAGGCATATCGATGGAGCTGTACTCACGTCGACATACCAAGCTCCTACTTATATTTTGGTTCTGAGATAAGGCAGTAATTTAAGGGTGATTCCTAGGCAAGTTAGGATTTACTCCAAGCTTCCGTTCAAGGTCTCCGTTTAGTCTTCATAGAAATTACCTAAATTGGTGAACACCCATAAGAACATAATTATAGGGTCTATGACCTGAGGGAGCCCTTCAAGCACAGGATCTCTAACAAATCCCATCAAATAAGTGGGTCATGATCTGTAGCCAACTATCAAGGAACAGGTAGCAGCTTACCCACCAATCACTACTGATCTGCATTTAGGGTGGTGGCCCAGGTTGCAAAACCCCTATCTATTGATTTCCTAGCATTTTCTTAAACGACTGCAAAGAATTTGGAAATTAACCGAACATCACCCTTGGTACGTTATTCCAATCCCTAACTTCCCTTCTTATAAATGAATATTTGCCCCAACTTGTCCTCTTGAATTCCAACTTTATCTTCATATTGTGATCTTTCGTACTTTTAAAGACACCATTCAAACTTATTCGTCTACTAATGTCATTCCACATCATCTCTCCACTGACATCTCGGAACATACCACATAGTCTCGTTTCCTTTCTCTTAAGTCTTCCCAGCACAAACATTGCAAAATTTTTGTTACTCTACTCTTTAGTCGGAAATCACCCAGAACAAATCGAGCTGCATTTTTTTAAATTTTTCCACTTCTTGAATCAAGTAATCCTGGTGAGGGCCCCACACACTGGAACAATACTCTAGTTAGGTTCTTACCAGACTCTTATATGGTCTCTCCTTTACATCCTTACTACAACCCCTAAATACCCTCATAACCATGTGCAAAGATCAATCAATCAATCAATCAATCAATCAATCAATCAATCAATCAATCAATCAATCAATCAATCAATCAATACTGATCTGCATTTAGGGCAGTCGCCCAGGTGGCAGATTCCCTATCTGTTGCTTTCCTAGCCTTTTCCTAAATGATTTCAAAGAAATTGGAAATTTATTGAACATCTCCCTTGGTAAGTTATTCCAATCCCTATCTCCCCTTCCTATAAATGAATATTTGCCCCAGTTTGTCCTCTTGAATTCCAACTTTATCTTCATATTGTGATCTTTCCTACTTTTATAAACGCCATTCAAACTTATTCGTCTACTAATGTCATTCCACGCCATCTCTCCGCTGACAGCTCGGAACATACCACTTAGTCGAGCAGCTCTTCTTCTTTCTCTCAATTCTTCCCAACCCAAACATTGCAACATTTTTGTAACGCTACTCTTTTGTCGGAAATCACCCAGAACAAATCGAGCTGCTTTTCTTTGGATTTTTTCCAGTTCTTGAATCAGGTAATCCTGGTGAGGGTCCCATACACTGGAACCATACGCTAGTTGGGGTCTTACCAGAGACTTATATGCACTCTCCTTTACATCCTTACTACAACCCCTAAACACCCTCATAACACTGTGCAGAGATCTGTACCCTTTATTTACAATCTCATTTATGTGATTACCCCAATGAAGATCTTTCCTTATATTAACACCTAGATACTTACAATGATCCCCAAAAGGAACTTTCACCCCATCAACGCAGTAATTAAAACTGAGAGGAATTTTCCTATTTGTGAAACTCACAACCTGACTTTTAACCCCGTTTATCATCATACCATTGCCTGCTGTCCATCTCACAACATTTTCGAGGTCACGTTGCAGTTGCTCACAATCTTGTAACTTATTTATCACTCTATAGAGAATAACATCATCCGCAAAAAGCCTTACCTCCGATTCCACTCCTTTACTCATATCATTTATATATATAAGAAAACATAAAGGTCCAATAATACTGCCTTGAGGAATTCCCTTCTTAATTATTACAGGGTCAGATAAAGCTTTGCCTACTCTAATTCTCTGAGATCTATTTTCTAGAAATATAGCAATCCATTCAGTCACTCTTTTGTCTAGTCCAATTGCACTCATTTTTGCCAGTAGTCTCCCATGATCCACCCTATCAAATGCTTTAGACAGGTCAATCGCGATACAGTCCATTTGACCTCCAGAATCCAAGATATCTGCTATATCTTGCTGGAATCCTACAAGTTGAGCTTCAGTGGAATAACCCTGTACCCTTTATTTACAATTATATTTATGTGATTTACCCAATGAAGACCTTTCCTTATATTAACACCTAGGTACTTACAATGATCCCCAGATGGAACTATCACCCCAACAATGCAGCAATTAAAACTGAGAGGACTTTTCCTATTTGTGAAATTCACAACCTGACCTTTAAACCCGTTTATCATCATACCATTGCCTGCTTTCCATGTCACAACATTATCAAGGTCCTTTTTCAGTTGCTCACAACCTTGTAACATATTTGTTAATCTGTACAGAATAACATAATCAGAAAAAAGCCTTATCTCTGATTCCACTTCCTTACTCACATCATTTATATATATAAGAAAACATTAAGATCAAATAATACTGCCTTGAGGAATTCTCCTGTTATTTATTATAGGGTCAGATAAGGATTTGCCTATTCTCTCAGTTCTATTTTCTAGAAATATAGCAACCCATTCAGTCACTATTTTGTATAGTCTAAATGCACTAATTTTTGCCAGTAGCTTCCTATGATCCACCCTATCAAATGCCTTAGACAGGTCAATCGCGATACAGTCCAACTGACCTCCTGAATCCAGGATATCTGCTATATCTTGCTGGAATCCTACAAGTTGAGCTTCAGTGGAATAAACTTTCCTAAACTCGAACTGCCTTCTATCGAACCAGTTATTAAC
The DNA here is from genome assembly GCF_040414725.1 of Anabrus simplex. Taxonomy (NCBI): domain Eukaryota; kingdom Metazoa; phylum Arthropoda; class Insecta; order Orthoptera; family Tettigoniidae; genus Anabrus; species Anabrus simplex. Next base: position 432,143,399 of record NC_090266.1, on the reverse strand, counting down.
TTCGCGGACATATCTAATATGATCAGAGAGAATGATTTCCCAAAGCTTACATACAATGCATGTCAAGCTCTCTCTCCTGTAAATTTCAGCTTTATGTCTATTACACTTTCTTTTATGCACAGGGACTACTATAGCAACTCTCCATTCTATTAGTATAGCTCCTTCTTGCAAAAAATAATCAAACAAGCACTTCATATATGGTACTATAAATCAACCCACTGCCTTTAGTATATCCCCAAAAACCTTGTCAATTCCAGCTGATTTTCTAGTTTTCATTTTTTGTATCTTACTGTAAATATCATTGTTATCATAGGTAAATTTTAATACTTCCTCAGTATTAGTCACCTTCTCTCTCTGGACATTATCCTTGTAACCAACAATCTTAACATACTGCTGCCTGAATACATCTGCCTATTGAAGATCCTCGCATACACACTCCCTTGTTCATTAGTGATTCCTGGAGTGTCCTTCTTGGAACCTGTTTCTGCCTTGAAGTACCTATTCATACACTCCCATTTTTTACTAAATTTTGTATGACTGCCAATTATGCTTGCCATCATATTATCCTTAGCTGACTTCTTTGCTAGATTCAATTTCCTAGTAATATCCTTCAGTTTCACCTTACTTCCACAGCCACTGCTAACTCTACTTCTTTCCTACCTGCACCTCCTTCTTAGTCTCTTTACTTATCTGTTATAATATAGTGGATCATTACAATTCCTTACCACCTTTAAAGGTACAAACCTGTTTTCAAATTCCTCAACAATTGCTTTAAACCCATTTGTTTACATTTTTTATTTACCGTTTTCCACTGATCATAGTTACTTCTTAAACACTCCCTCATGCCTGTATTATCAGTCATATGGCACTGCCAATTTTCCTAATATTAAGACCTTACTTTCTATCACATTTATTTTTAACTAAGGCAAAAACAGCTTCGTGATCGCTAATGCCATCCAGGCCTACTACTTCGGTTTCTCTATAGGGCTCATCTGGTTTTATCAGCACCACGTTCAGAATATTCTTCCCTCTAGTTGGTTCCATCACTTTCTGAATCAGCTGCCCTTCCCATATTATCTTATTTGCCATTTGTTGGTCATGCTTCCTGTCGTTCGCATTTCCTTCCCAATTGACATTTGGTAAACTGAGATCACCCGCTACAATCATGTTCCTTTCCATATATTTCCCTACATAGCTTGTTATCGTATCAAATAATTCTGAATCAGCGTCAGCGCTACCTTTTCCTGGTGTGTATACTCCAAAGACATCAAGTTGCCTGTTATCATTGGAGATTATCCTTACACCTAGAATTCCATGTTTGTCAACTTTAACATTTTCGTAGCTTACAAATTCTCGTTTCACCAGAATGAATACTCCCCCTCCTACCATTCTTATCCTATCTCTACGATACACACTCCAGTTCCGTGAGAATATTTGTGTATCCATTATATCATCTCTCAGCCATGATTAAACTCCTATTACAAGATCTGGTGAGTACATATTAAATTAATTCTATTCCTTTCTTTACAATACTTCTACAGTTCAACACTAACGTGTTTGCGTCATCCCTGCTTGACTTCCAGATCACTCTACCCTTATCACAGCTCCCTAGACCACACCGTTTCCTTGAATGCACATCCCTATAACCCTTCTAAACAAATTTCCTAACTTATATGTATCAGTGCAGTTTAAGTGCGGGCCATCTGAGCGCAGATCCCTATCTCTTACCCACCCATTAGAATCTAGAAATCTCACTCCCCGTTTCCTACATGCCCACTCCATAATCTCATTTAAATACCCAAACACCTTCCAGTCAGTATCCCTTCTACACAGTATACCACTGATAACAATTTCCGCTTTCTTAAACTTTACCCATGCTGCATTTACCAGAGCCCACACATCATCCCTAACTATGTTGGTACTTATACCTGTTTGCCTTACGTTGTTGGTACCAACGTAAAACACTACCACCTACTACTTTCCACCCTCCCTCTCTTATACTTTCCTCAACATCTTCCTTAACCTAATTCCTGGGTAACACTCTACCCTGGTTCTCGTTCCGCCACACACATTCCCCACATGTCTAACAATGGAATCCCCCATGACCAGAGCTTCAAACCTACCCTCGTCATATGATCCCCTCCCCTCCTGATCAACCCTCTCTTTCCTAAGTGCTGCAGAAGCTAATTGCTTCTCCCATTTTCCCCATTCGAAGACGCTGCCTCTCCTGTCTTTTCCTATCCTCTGATCTACGTTTCCCTATGCTACCTTTTCCTTTCCTCCTAGTTCCACAATTCTCAGCAACAGTTCCCCGTTCGTCATCTTCCCTGGTTGTTCTACCTGCAGTGACTCGTACCGATTTCTCACAGACACCTGTCCTGAATTCTGATCCTGAATGGAGCACTTAGCCTGCAATCTCCTCCCCTTAAAACATTAGACCATCTGTTTTCTACAATTCCGCCCTTTCCTTCCCATCCCTATATTACACCTATTGTATCCTGTACATTATTTGATGGAGGCCTACTTTCCTTCCTGTCCTCTGAGAGAATCCTAATTATCTCCCGCAAACTCTCCAACTCCTCTGGCATACTCTTATCGCCTTGCCACACACACACTTGCATTCCTTAGCCATTCTTTACGGAATAATGAAAGGAAAATGAAAACAAAATAACTTATTCTGTACAAAATAAAAATGAAAGGAAACAAATATCGTGTAGGATAGTACACTAAGGTCACACGACAATGAGGTAATTAATATAGGCTACTACTACAGTACAATACTGCTTAGTTGTACTACATTTTTATCCATCAACACCCTAACAGGAAGAAAACTGTCGTTAATTACTAAATACCGAAACGAATACACAAGAATTACACAATTCTAAACTGCAGTTACGCCTACCCTAACTAATAAAACAGAATTCTAGTAAGAGAATTACTACAGATACTTCTTCTATACTACACAAGTATTTCACATTAATAGAATAAGCACACTAATTTCTAATAAGATACTACAATCCATTAAAATAATTTTAAACTACGTTCAGGCGTATCCTAATTAGAATAGGTTATTACTATTCACAAGCAGAAATTGAAATTACAACTAAAGTTAAAAAGGGCAAGAACTACGGAAAGATTACCAACAAAGCTAAACGCAAGCTATCGGTGAATACAGTGGCAGTGACGTGCGTCAGACGCATTGTGTGTACAATAGATGCCAATAATAAGTACGTACCGTTTACGTATTGTACTTGCAGTGATAAAGTGCCATTGAAGAAATGGGAAGAGTGAAAAATACTGATGATGATCAGAGGAGGGCCATTTATGAGCATTTTGTTCGTGTAAGTAATAATGGCATCTTGCAAAAAGGTGTAATAAAGGAAAGTGCTGTGAAATTCGACGTTAGTTGATAGTTAATAATGATAATAATAATAATAATACGTAAAGAGACTCAAAAACTCCCAGGGGTCGGGTGACCGAACACTAACCATTAAGTACATTAAAATTTCCGAAAATACAAATGAAAAATTGAATGAAATTAACTCTAAGAAAATGAACTCTTACGCGAAGACTTGCAGTAATTTATGCCATTAGCTCAGCATTTGTAGACTCTGTTAACTGGGTACAATCTATGTAGCAGCTGATGTTTGATGGACCTCTGGTATAGGCGGCGTCATCTCTTGTTGTGGATTCCAGTCCTACTTCTGCTTTGTGCATAGTACACTAGCTGTACCACGACTTTCCTGCCTTTAACACTTCCTACTGTACTCCTTACATAAAGTCGTAATGAGTCCTAATTTTAATAGCAAAACCACCATGGGTTACGTTCATAGACGGTCCATAGAGCGCATATGGAAACAAGGTGAGAACTCCATAATGAATGACAACATTGTTGCTGATGTCTCCGCTAGAATGAAAAGGAGAGTTGGTAGCAAGAAGAAATGCATAGATCAGGATAGACTTAAAACATTCCATTGCGTCAAAGAAAGACTATCAGATCTGTAGCTGTCGCTTTGGGTATGGCAAAATCAACAGTGCATCGCAGAATCCAAGAAAAATCTGTTCGACGACATTCATAAAGACTAAAACCAGCACTGAATTTCACAGAACAGAAGCGTTTGCAATTTTGTTTGTCAATGTTGGATCCAGCAATTTCGATACGCAGAGCAAGATTTCAGGACATGTTCGATCGGATTCATATTAATGTAAATTGGTTTTACATGACTGCAGAAAAAGGACGATTTCACCTTGCTGCTGAAGAAACCTATCCACATCGAACCTGTCAGAATAAACGTTTCATTACGAAGGTGATGTTTCTAGCAGCAGTGGCACGTGTCTATTGTATGTTCAAATGTACAAAAGCTGCAGAAGTTAGAACATCTTATGATAATCTCACTTTGTAAGCAATACACCAATGAACCTACAGATATTTAAATGTTAAGAAGAAATAAATGTTAATACTATTACCTAAATCTGAATTCCAAACAAAGTATACCTAAATAGCCTACTTACCCTATAAAACGTAATCCACTGAACAACAACTGAACTACTTGATATAAAATTCAAATAAATATCACTGCTTCCAGTTTCTACCAACAAGCACTATACACCAATATACAATTAGCACTAAATGGAGCACACACACCAAAAATTAAAACATTTCGATAGGTTTTAAATACTTCATAACTACGTTAATGCAAGAGCACTCCCAACAGCCGACCATTCACAAGTGCATCCAACAATCCAATCGTGTTGTAGTAGTGCAGAGAGAAGGCCTCATATATTGTTGGATATATAATTTTTATATCTGCGTTCATTTTAAAATGAATAGGGTAATAAAGGAGTGCACAAATATATTATTTTACCCACCACCATTGCTTCAGCTTCGTTACCTGCATAGGGCCTACCTCATCAGGTTAAATCTCTCTCAATATAGCAAGTAATCCTCGACTACAGACAACGATGGATTGAAATCACCATCACACAACCCTAGAAATGAACTTAACTCGATAGTCAATTCAATATGATGATTAGACTATAACTTTCACTCTCATGTTTATAAACAACAGAAAACATTGAAAGCCTAGAGATAGGAAGTTCATACTCACAGGGCATGTTCATTCGTATGTTCTGCGGAAGCGATTAGTATTTCAGTCAACTAGGTTCAGCATGCGTCCTGTTACCTAGTAGGCACTGGGTCCTCCATGGGCACTGAAGGCATCGACGCGTATAAGGTACGAATGGCGTCCTGAAGTATAGCCATCCATGTTGCATTCGCATGGTTCCACAGTTCATCTTTTGTGTTTGGCACCGGGTCGCAGCGCCGCACCCGTCGTTTCACCATATCCCACACATTTTCGATTGGCGAAAAGTCCGGTGATCGGGCGTGCCAGGGCAACAGTTTGACAACCTGTGACAACAAGAAGGCACGTGTTCGTGCAGACACATGTGGTCGCGCAGTGTCCTGCTGAAATATGGCGTCTACAGTGTCGTGCAGAAAGGGTTCGGCTACTGGTTGCAGGTTGTCAGGTTGCAGGTCAAACTGGTCACAGTGCCTTGGAAACGCACCAACTGTGATTTGTGGTTGTACCCAATAGCACCCCACACCATAAGGCCTTGAGCTGGCGCTGTATGTCGTGTGCGAATGCAGTCATTGTGATGCCTCTCCCCCTGTCTGCGGCGAACCGAAATGTGACCATAATTTTCAAACAAACAGAACCTGGATTCGTCCGAAAACACTATCTCCTGCCATGCCTGTCCCCAGTGACGTCGTTCCATACACCATTGCAGTCTAGCATGTTTATGCACATTAGTCAAAGGTAGGAGGAGAAGTGGACGACACGCCGTTAACCCAGACCGTAATAAATAGCGACGAACTGTCACTCCTGATAGTGTACGATGTGTTACACTGTTCCACTGTTGCGCCAGAGCAGAAGAGGACGCATATATGCCCTGCAATGCCATCCGGATGAAGTGTCGATCTTCACATGTATGATGCCCCGCAGACGTATGCGAGAACCGTACCGTCCAATGAGTGAGTTTGAAAGACGGCGCGTTATTGGCATGAGAAAACGTGATGCATCCATCCGCGAAATTGCTGCTCGAATGGGTGGCATGACCAAACCCATATCGTAGTGTTCTACGGCTTTCTGTGAACCATTCCGTACACACGCGTTGCACTGCCGACACTCTTCGTTCCACTCGAGCAGCAATTTCTCAGATGGATGCATCACGTTCTTTCATACCAGTAACGCGCCCTCTTTCAAATTCACTCATTTGAGGGACACGAGATCCGCAGGCACATTTTACCAGTCGGTGGCCGTACGCCGAGATATCGATGTGGACCCTGAACCTGAGGTCTGACATGGTTTAAATGCGTATCCTTTCTTCAGAACATACTAATGCACTTGTCCCGTGAATATGAATTTCCTATCTCTAGTCTTTCACTTCCTATATCTAGTATTTCAGGTGTTCTGATTTTATGAACATATGTGTATATTACATCCCCAATATATTGTAAACTCCCTACCAACATCGGTGGCATAGTCGGATAATTGCTGTCTTTCTTTACTTACGAGAACTTAATCGTTTCGAACCGAAGTCTTGCCATTTGATGGCGTTAGAACGCAACATCTCCATGTGATTCCAGCACATTCAGTAACACTTGCGGAACAAGCTTCTGACACCCTGACGCGTCTTAAATCTATAGTGATTGAAGGGATAATAAATAAATAACTTTATGATTAGGCCTAGTAGTAGTGGTAGTAGTAGTAGTAGTAGTAGAAGCAGTAGTAAGTGGAGGAGAAAGTCTTATAGAAGATATGAAAGTAAGGAGCTTGGATCGAGTGGAGTCAGTCACAGGCTCAGCTGGGGGACCAGTGGTTGCCGACACACACCCCCAAGTTGAGAGTCCCTGGCCCTCAGTTTAGTCACCTCCCATGGCAAGCAGGGTATACCGCGGTGTACATAATTCTATCGTCCCCTCTCACAGTGAGATTTCATACACTCCTAACACACCTCACTGCCAACCACCACAGAAATACACAATAGTAAATATATCCCTCCTAACAATGAGTTGGCATCAGGAAGGGCTCCTGGCCTTAAAACAGAGTCATGTCCACATATTCGAAACTGTTCACATCCCCAACACCACCGGCATGTGAACAGTGTGGCGGATGAAACGTCTATATAGATGGGCATGTGGGGTAAGATAAGCAGGAATAGGTGATAACATAGTTGGGGATGTGTGGAATCTGGTCACGAGAGTGCTGGAGCAGTTTGAATGAGCTGATATTGTTATCAGTGGGATACTATGCAGGAGGGATACTGACTGAAAGGTGATCGGGGATTTAAACGAGATTATGAGTATGTGGAAAATTGAAAATTAGGTTTGCAGCTCCTAATGGGTGGGTAGGAGATAGGGTTCTACGCTTAGATGGCCTTCACTTGGATAGCAACCGTACATATAAGTTAGGTGGTTTGTTTAGAAGGATAATGGAGTGATACTTTCAGGGAAACGGAGTGTAATAGGAAGCAGTGATGAGAGTATAGGGAGCTGTAAGTCAAGCTAGGATAACATAAAACTGTTAGTGTTAAAATAATAGAAGTATTGTATAACAGGAGTAGATATATATTTACCAGATATCGTAACAGGAACTGGAGTGTTTATCGTAGAGACCGGACAGGAACGGTGGGAGAGAGACTATTCATACTGGTGAAAGAAACATTTGTAAGCTACACAAAAGTTATGAGGAACGTGAAATTCTAGCTCTAAGGCTCATATCTAAATGTAATTGGGAACTTGATGTTTTTGGGGTATTCAGCTGGCAAGGGTGGGGCTGACTCTGATGAGGAATTGTTTGTTAAGGTAATAAGCTATGTGGAGAACGACACAGAAAGGGGCATTAATGTAGTGGGCGATCTCAATTACCAAACGTTAACTGGGAGGGTAATGTAAATGACAGACAGAATGACTAACAAATCGTTAATAAGTTAATCTATGAAGGATAGCTGAATTAGAAAGTGATGGGAATAACCAGTAGGGGAAATATTCTAGACGCGATGCTGATAAAATCCAGATGAATTCTACAGAGAAACTGAAGTGATAAATGGTGTAAGTCAGTGGCGTCCAGAATTCCGCACAGTGTGAAGATGTCCACACCGTGTGCGCGACTCGGAGTTACTGGCCGGCACTGATCCCTCTCAATTCCCCTCTGTCTTTGCTTCCCCATCTCTTCGGGTTGCGGGGAAGTCTCCTTAACAAATCACAACTTTAGAGGACAGGTGTAATTAATTCTTCAGTAGAAATTACGAGATCAGCAAAATTACACTTCATAAAATAGTAAACGTGGCAGTTATCAATGAAACTGCGTGTCACGTGAAGTGAGGGGTTACGGAGGAACACCAAATAATTATGTATCAAAATTATGGATGTTGGAACTTTTAACTGTTTGATAAAGTTAACTCCTAACACTTTTTCCAATTCTTTTTTTCTTTTTTCATAGAAAAGGAGATAACTATTATTGTGCCATGAAACATACAAAGACAAATTGACTAATAAACAAATACAATGGATTTTCGTACATTTCTACATTTGCTAACGTACATCTACATTTATAAAACAATGAAACTAGCACGTTTTCTAATAATCAAAATATGAATTGCTATTTTCCTTTCAATTATTCTTGTTTTCGTGAGTAAATAATCGTGTTAAAATCAAGAACAAATGAATGTGTTACAGGAAAGCGAAACAACTTCTCAAATTTTCATTTGAAATGTCTCCTTGCAACCTTATTTTATTTAGCTTTAATACTGAAAATAATCGTTCACGAGGGACATGATTAGCTCATTGACTTAGCTGCTGGCTTCCCACTCAGAAGGATGAGGTGTGAATTCCGGTAGATCCTGGGTTGAGATTCTCACCTCAAAAATCACGTAACGTCAGGAAGGGCATCCAGTCTTAAATCCCCGACCGAATCCAAAATGAGTCTGGGTGGCTCTAGCGATCCCGGAAATAACGAGAATATGCTGAAGAATGTAAAGTACTGAAAAGAACCCTTCAGGTACAAACGTGGCTATAATTTATTGAATTATCCCTTGACCTTCCCCAGATCAAGAGTAAGTGGACTTACGGTGGATTGACAAGCGAGTGCTGCAGTCTGCGTCTATCAGTAGTGCACCTTCACTTCTTTCGCTAGAATAGTCTGTTTCGCTCGCACCAACTCATTCCACAACACTCCCTCTGCCACTCCATTGCCGACTCTATTTCACAGTGCATCCGCACGTGTTTACACCTAAAGCTTCGGGCGCCGCTGGTACGACATATCACGAAGCAGTGTTTATCGTAGTTGAAAATAAATACGATATAACGGAAGGTTGTAAAGGTAGGACTGTTAGGCAATACTATACGGTCGATAAGAGAGACGTGGTTTAAAAAGAAGTAATTATGATCAATGGGAAGCAGCATATGGGAAGCGTTTAAAGCATTGCTGTGGATTGTGAGAACAGGTATGTACCGTTAAAGATAGTAACGATTGGTAAAGACACAGTTTACTATAACAGATCGATTAAGAGATTAGAAGCAACATATGTTAAGCTGACTCTAATGTAATTATCAGCTTTATGTTTATCACAATTTCCTTTGTAGGGTGGGGCTGCAACTGCAAATTGGAAAGAAATACAGTTAAGAATGGTTATGGAAGCAAGAAGAAATTTAAGAAACGCACTAGGAAATTGAATTTATCAAAAAAGTAAGCTATGAATAACATGATGACAAACATAATCGGCAGTCATATGAATTCAGGGAAAATGGGAGGAAATGCATACGTACTTTAAGGAAAAAACAGGTTTCAGGAATGGCATTCAAGGTATCATTAATGGACAAGGCGAGTGTATGTGAGGACATACAGAAGGCAGAAGTATTGCCAGCAGTATGTTAAGAGTGTCAGGTGAAAGGATAATGTCCAGCTTGAGGAAGTGAATAATATTGACGAAATACCGGAATTTACCTATGACGACAAAAATATTTACAAACAGATACACAGATTGAAAGCTAGAAATATCAGCTGGGATTTATAAGATTTCTGAGGATTTACTGAAACCGTTCAATACCACGTTAACAGACATGTCATTAAGCCCAGTAAGACCTATGTGCCGTTTTCCGCATCATTCTATGAAGTATCCCAGTGCGGGATACGAATGACTTGCGCGAGCTTGGAGGCATGAGCCCTAGTTGTGCGTACAGAGAGGGAGAAGCTTTGTGTAAGCGCGACCTTGGTATTGCCACCACTACCGTGCAAGAGAGAAAGAAAGATGACGTGGCTCTCAGAAGTCTGCCTGTGTCAGAAGGGGTGGTTAACTTCCAGTGTTTCAACTCAAGAACAGGATATTGCTACCAGTTTCCTCACCTATTTCGTGGATAGCAATAACAATAATAATAATAAATTTCGTTACAAGCCCAAGAAAACTGTATGAAAGGAAACAATAAACTCCGCCTAATTTACCGTATTTAGTAATATAGAGACATGAGTTAATTCTCGAACGCATTCCTAATGGTGCATTTAAATAACATCGCAGTAATGGGTGCCAGATGTCTCTGGGAGAGTTAGCGACACACAGCGGGGAGTCCCCATTACCCCCATCATCACGCCCCAAGAAGTCAAAGAACGCTTTAGCAATTACTATTAAACCTGCAGTGCGATTTGGATTAAAATAGATCAGCAGTTACAATGTGTAGGGATTTATAATTTGAATATCCATTCAACTCTGGAAGTTGATTACTAGCGGAGCGATTGTGTTGAAGTGGGAGGAGCTTTCCACTTCTAGGGCAAACTCCACCGATCTGCTACAAAAGGATCTCCCCTTGCCTGCCAATATCAATTTTATTCAAGTTATTGTGTCTGTTCAATCATAAGTTATTCTATGGTAGCCAGAGGCTTAAGTATTTCATAGTGCAGCCTAAGTGTTCTGATGCAGAGCTACAATTATTGTGTGGCGGACGTGTGTGATATCGACATCAGTACTCAGTGAAGGAGCGAATACAAATAATATAATTTTCAGTCTAAATAAATGAATTTTATTTAAAGACCGGGTTACGTTACCTGCAAATCGTCGGCGCGCAGTGAGATATTCAGTATAGAAAACTAATGATCCTTGTGCCATAATTAGCTCATGTGCAGTTATTAGAAGCAGTAAATGTCATAAAATCAATGTCGTCAGATCAGCCAGGGATGTGTGCCATAAGTGAAGAGTGACGGTCATTGGGGGATAGATGATTAGAGAATATATCTGTCTGTAACGAACGGGGCGTGAGTGGCGATCTTCACACTAATCGCTACTTGTTGAGCTTATGAGTGGTTACTACCATTGTCCCATTGTGTTGAAGTCAGATAACATTGCTGCAAATAACCCGACTTCTATTTATGTTAGCATGTACAGTATGTGAGTGCTCCTCGAACCCAGGATATACCTCTTCTAGAACGCGCATTTGTACCAGCAATATTCTTGAGTGGAGAGACAGCGAAGGACTTTCAACGGCTTGGAGATAGCAGTTTCCAGGATATCATGGAGTCAACGCGGAGCCGGGTGTACCCAGGACCTTCTACTAGCGAGGCGGAAGTCATGGATAACTAAATCCATAGGTGTATCGACAGATGACAGCAGGTTACATACCAAAATGATAAGTACATTCCAATGATCTCTTAGCATGAAAATCCGTCAATGTTGCAGTAATATGTTAATGTAACATTTTTAGATAAAGTCAGAAAAATGCTTTTCGATTTCCTATATGATGTGTAGGTAACGAGATGTACGAGTTTCAAGGGGTATAGTTTTTTTGTTCTTATTAATTTTATTTCTTCCCGTCTGTGTGATTATGGGTTAATCACAATATTTATTTCCTGGAATCTGCATGAACTTTTGTATAACACCCTGTAGGTTGTATTCCTGTTTAATGAAGCACTATTAGATGGGGTGGATTTAAAAAATTCGTTACATTTTCACAATATTTCCAATTAAATTCGGATGTTGCGATCTTCTTAAGTTCCAAATACAAGTTTGTTCAGGTGCTTCACGATTTAAATTTGCATGACTATAGACATACCGACTATGATAAGAGTGGTATTTCAGAGTCGGAAGAAAACTAAATGTGAAGGCCTACAATATCAAAAGCGCATAACATTGCTCTACAATAACATTACATTGACCACTGTATGTTGTGATATTTTTTGTCTCATGGTGCCACTCAGCTCCGATAGATGGGATTACTGCTGCGTACCGAGTATAACAGCCTGACTGAATATTGGCGGGAAATAGTTGGGGATTTGGAAAACTTTCTACTTTAACATGCCATTGCTCTGGTTCATACATTTCCTGATTCTACTGGTATGTAAAACACTGGTTCATCAGATTATTGCAGCTATTCGATCCCTACCCTGACGCGCTGTTTTGAATAAGCAGTGTGTACATTTACGGCAGAGACTCACTTAGTAATAGTAGTAGTATGCCCTGGTCTAGAATTACAACTTGCCGGGCGAATTGGCCGTGCGGTTAGGGGCGTGTGGCTGTGAGCTTGCATCCAGAAGATAGTGGGTTCGAATCCCATTGTCGGCAACCCTGAAGATGGTTTTCCGTGGTTTCCTATCTTCACACCACGCAAATGCTGGGGCTGTACCTTAATTAACGCCACGGCCACTTCCTTCCAACTCCTAGGCTTTTCCTATTCCATCGTCGCCATAAGCCATACAGCATCTGTGTTGGTGCGACGTAAAGTCACTAGCAAAAAAAGAATTACATTTTAGGCCGATTCCAAATTATAGCATTACAATTCACTAAATAACTCAAAATTCAACCCTGAGAAGAGCCATTTCCTAAGAAAATCTTCTTCCTCTTCACTTTTATAAAACTCTACATTCATTTTATTCCAAATTGGCAGTGAACAAGTGTTTCTGCTCTGACTTGGAGGTTAAATTTGCCTCCATGTCAGCTAGTTTTTTTTTTTCGCCACAGTGTATGAAATGAGATTTTCCGACTCATCGCGTACTCCTAGGGAACAAATTAGTAAAAGGGCATAGTTTTTGCCCTTGGACTCTCCACTCTCCCACCCCCTCACCGAAAAAAAAACTAAGAGTGTTCACGGATCACGGCTGTCTGCGGCTTGGTCATTCCAGCTCTGGAACATTGGACTGTTAGATGGGCAGCGTAGTACTGTTCGTTAAAAGTGAGAAAATGTGTGGTGTTTCATTTGATCGAGTATTTCATATGAAAGCATTGCTTTTAATCGTGCCATTCCTACTGAAGTCATTGTAATTACCTATGTTCATTTCAGTTGGGAAAACTACAAAGACAATCTTTCTGAGGATGTAGAAAGGCAGGTGGAGAGCGAGTGTATGCCATTATAATGAAAACTCCCCAACCTGATTGTGACTGATGGTAGCAAGCGGGCCTACCGTTACAATGAACATTCCCTAACCCAGTCTTCGCATAAGAAAAGACGTTTGGTGACTTCGTCATCGCGTTTCTAGGGTAACGTTAAGTGCTATGCATTTTAATACAATCTTGCTTGCAACGTGTACACTACCTAATCTAGAATTCTGTATACAATGTAGAATTAAGTAGCGAAGCACGGGTACATCAGTTAGTCTACAATATATCTCAGAAACGTAACATGTTAAAGACTTAAAAACAGATATTTGGAAATTCCTCTAAAAGTAAATACATATAAATAATTTGTTTTCGGAAAAGCCACTTAAGGGAAACTATAAAAGGGGAGTGAATTTTTAAAACGGACATATTTAGAGTATATCCCAAAAACTTAACATGTTACAGAATTGAAAATTGTCGTTTTTAATCTCTTTTATCTCAAAAATAAAGATGTTGCAGACGTGAAAAATGGTATTTGTATTCTGTTTTACAAGTAAAGGAACGCGTATTCCTTTGATTTCGGAAAATCCAATTAAGGGGAGTGTAGGAAATGAAAAATTATTGGAATTATTTGTATGAGGATACTTATATCTAAAAAAAACTAAATTTGTTACGGACGTGATAACTGGTATCTGTAATCTCCTTCAAAAATAAAGAAACATGCATTTTGGAGGGAAAATTAACTTGGGGGTGGCGTTGCAAATGAGTTGAATTCAATTCAGTCGTGATAATTGGTATTTGAAAACACATGTATAAATAAAGAAACACGTATTTTCTTGTTATCGGAAAATTCACTCAAGGGGGCAGGGTGAAGTAAGTGAAAAAGTTGAATTATTTTTATGAGGATATTTATATATTTAAAACTGAAGGTTACAGGCGTGAAAATTGGTATTTCGAATCCCCTTTAAAAATAAAGAATTGCGCATTTTGGCAGGGGTGTAGGGGAAAACAACTTATCAGGAGTGGGGTGAAAACGGAATTGAATTTCTCTGATGAGGTTACTTACATCTCAAAAACTGAAGATGTTACAGGCATGAAAATTAGTATTTGGAATCTTCTTTCAAAGTTTTGTTTTTGGAAAATCCATTAAAGGGTGTGTGTGAATGAACTGCAAATATTAGTTGAAGTCTATGTATGAGGATACTTGAAAATCCACAGCCTGTTTCCGGTCATTCGACCGGGTCAGGAATGGAATGAATGAAGTCCCGATGTAGCGGCGAGGATAGGAATTGTGCCGGCTCCCGAAGCCTGTCGCACTACTCAGGGACGATGATTAATGACTGACAGATGAAATGCACCATATTCGAGTATGTTGCTGGAATAAAAGGCGAAAAGGCGACAGGGAAAATCGGAGCACCGCGAGAAACATCTGTCCCGCCTCCGCTTTGTCCAGCACAAATCTCACATGGAGTGACCGCGATTTGAACCACGGAACCCTGTGGTGAGAGGCTGGCACGCTATATCCTGAGCCAGGGAGGCCTTTTGCATGAGGATATTTACATCCCAAAAACTAAAGATGTTACAGACATGAAAATTAGTATTTGGAATCTCCATTTAAAATAAAGAAACACGTCTTTTTCTTTTTCGGAAAACAACTTAAGGGGCTGAAAAGAGTTGCCATAAGACCTATCTGTGTCGGTGCGACGTAAAGCCCGTAGCAAAAATAAATACAGGAACACGCATTTTTGTTTTCTGAAATGACACTTATGAAAAATGAGTTGAATAATTGTTTATGAGGATGCTTATATCTAAAAAAGGAAGAAAATTTTACCCGAGGTGTCGCTCGCGTGGATTTCGTGATTTGATACAAGTAATCGTTCCACGGTGCTGTACATTATCTGAAAATCCCTAAAGTATAATCACTCACCGAAAAATTGAATTTCATTTACCCCAGAAAATCATAGTAACCCTCGTTTTTGGTATTGCCTTTTGGGGCTATGGTGATCATGCGACATAGAATTGTACATGTGAAAAAGAGTCTTCTCTCAAGTAAAAAAAATACGTGTTTCTTTATTTTTAAAGGAGATTTCAAATGCCTATTTCCACGCCTGCAACATCTTTTTCAATGTTCAATTCTGTAACCTTCAGTTTTGATATATAAGTATCCTCACTAAAAGGTTTCAACTTCTTCTTCTTCTCCTTCACTTCTTTCCACCCCTCCCTCACCCCCACTTAAGCGGACTTTCCGAAAACAAAATGTGCGCGATCCTTTATTTTTAAAGGAGATTCAAAATACGAACTTTCACAACTGTAACATATTCAGTTTCTCTATTTTTCCAATACTTTCATTCCCCCTTAAGTGGAGTTTACGAAAAAGAAAACGTACGTATTTCTTTATTTTTAAAGGAGACTCCAAATACCACTTTTCACTTCTGTAACATCTTCAGTTTTTGAGATATCACTATCCCATATAAAATTAATTCAACCACCTTTTCAGTCGTTTTTACGCCTCCTCCCCCTCTTAGGTGGTTTTTCCGAAAGAAAAAATACCTGTTTCTTTGTTTTGAAAAGAGATAATACCAATTTTCACGTCTGTAACATGTTAAATTTATGAGATGTTCTGTAGATATGCTCATTTTAGAAATTAACCAACTTTTTCCATTCTCCTGAAGTGGATTTTCCGAAAACAAATTATCTACGTTTCTTTACCTTTACTGAAATTTCCAAATGTCAATTTTCATGTCTGTAACATGTTAAGTTTCTGAGATATACTTTAGACATAATCTTTTTAAAAATTCACCCCTTTTGTCACTCCTGTTCACTCCCCATTAATTGGATTTTCCAAAAACAGGAAGTACGTGTTTCTTTATTTTTAAGGGATATTCCAAATACCAATTTCCATGTCTGTAACTTCTTCAGTTTTTGAGATATAAGTGTCCTCATGAAAGGTATTCAAAACCTTTTCACCCCCCCATCGGTTTATGTTATACTCTAGAGAGTAATAAAGAAGTTACGGGATTGTGAGAGACTACAAAAGGACCTCGACATTCATTAAAATGGGCATCAGGCTATGGTATGCTGATAAACGAGATGAGAATTCAGGTTGTAAATTTAACCAGGAGGAAAGGTTCTCTCAGTTTTAATTAGTTTTGTTGCAATGATAGTATTACATGTGGATCACTGTAAGTACTTAGTGGTTAATGTAAGGAAAGATCTTGCTTGGGGTAATCACATCAGTGAGATCGAAAATGAAGGTTACAGATCTCTCCATATAGTTATGAGGGTATTTCCTGGTTGTAGTGAGGATGTAAAGGTGAGAGCGTATAAGTCACTGGTAAGACTCCAATTAGAGTATAGTTTCGGTACATGGGATCCACACCAGGATTTCTTGATATTTGAACTGGGGAAGTTCAAATGGAAAGTAGCCCTATTTGTTCTGGATGATTTCCGAGAAAATAGTAGTGTTACGTAAATGGTGCAAACGTTGGGCTAGGAATACTTGGGAGCAAGAGGCGAGCTGCTCGACTAAGCGGTATGTCCGAGCTGTCAGAGGAATATATTATCAAGGGAAATGTTCGATAAATTTACAGTTTCTTTGAAAACATCTAAGGAAGGACTAGGTAAAGAACTGATAGGGAATCCGCCACCTGGATGATAGCCCTCAATGCAGACCATTGATGACTGCAGGTAAGAATAAGAATAAAAGAAGATTAGCAATTACAAACTCAGCAGAAGAGCCAGGAGAGTATCATACACGGATTTCTCTTGGTATCAAGTCCTTTTTAATAATCATCAAGTAATGTTGTGTACACGGTAAGGAACTCTGAAAAGTGGTGGTAAAAGGGGCTCTGGTTAAGACGCAGCAGGTCGTTATGCTACTTAGATTCCAGAATGGCTATAGAAAAGAAAAAGTAAATAAATGCAGTGTAAATGTTAATCTTATACCAGTTGTACAGTATCATTTGAAGTAATTCCACATACTGTATATCAGTTGACTATATTTGTATGTAGTACAGGAGATATTATAAGTAGAATTTTGTAAACAATGTAAATTTAGTAAGGATGAGCTGTGTGTTTAACAGAAAAAATTGTTAGCGTAAATTATATAATATTGTATTATAGGAAAGTTTTTTTCTCTTGTTAATTTAATATTTAGTGCTTGACAATAATGTATTTTAGTGTACCATTTGCCACCGAGGTAGACACCTCATTTGCAAATAAAGAGATTTTGATTTGATTTGATTTGATTTGAGGGTACAATGTCGCTTATCATATCCCAAGCACTCAAAATTAATCAAAAGCATTAGTTCGCACAAATATCCTTAACATGTTGTACGGACATCGTAGGCAGTGAAGGTTGTCACCTTGGTTCTCTGTATGATTCATAAATATTCAGTCGGTACGACGTAATGCAAAAATATTGTAAAATCATTATTATTATTATTATTATTATTATTATTATTATTATTATTATTATTATTATTATTATTATTATTATTATTATTATTCTGTATGGTTCATTTTCTCCGCGCTACCTACAATAGGATTAGGAGACCGCATTGTTTGAAGATTCGAAATTTGATATCTAGTTCTGACAGCTTCCTCTATAACAGCATTGTTTCCTCACATGATTCTCCGAATTACTCCAAAGAAAGTAGACTCTTCAGTCGTAAGACTAAATAATTATATTAACTCGCAATACCATTGGTTTGCCAGTTTCTGTACAGACAATACTGCGAGACTTTAAGCGAAGTTGTCTCAGTTCTCTGGCATAATTCAACGAGAACAACCACCGGGCGAGTTGGACGTGCGGTCAGGGGCACGTGGCTGTGAGCTTGCATCCGGGAGGTAGTGGGTTCGAATACCACTGTCGATAGACCTGAAGATGGTTTTCCGTGGTTTCCCACTTTCACAGCAGGCAAATGCTGGGGCTGTACCTTATTTAAGGCCACGGCCAGTTTCTTCCAACTCCTTGGCCTTTCCTATCCCATCGTCGCCATAAGACCTATCTGTGTCGGTACGACGAAAAGCAACTAGCAAAAAGAAGAGAGAACGGCCGTATATTTAATTTACTCCTTGTAATGTAGAGAGCAAAATTCAATTTTAACGATTTCAGAATTTATGTGTTTGAAAATTAAATTCCAGTGTGCAGTGCCTTTTTAATGCACGAAGAATTTCGAGAATTTGATGAAATTTAACATTGTTTTGTTTGTCGTTCACATATACTACCAGCAAGGTAGTTGAAATTCAGACTACAGTAATTTAATTCGATGCAATTCCTACCAATATGTACGTACAACCTAGTATTTGAAACATGGTGCTGTAGAAAAATGTTGGAGATGATGTGTACCATGAACGAAGGAATAATTTGTCATATTGGTGAAAGGGGAATGATACGGCAAAATTTGACCAGAAAAACGGATAAATTGATACGACACATCTTGAAACACCCAGTACTTGTTAAGACTTTTTTCGGAGGGAAGTGTAGGGAGTGAGAATACCCGTAGTGCAGGATTAACGAGCTTGTCACTTACTTACAGGCTTTGGGTTCAATTTTACTCCTGTCCAAAGATCTTAATCCGGTCTCGAGGTTCACTCACTCTCATGAGTTCACATTAGGAGTTGTTTTATATGAGAGCGCACACGATCGAGAAAGACAATCTAAACGCTTGAGGATGTCACGTTGAGCGCATGGCAGACCAATATGTGGAAGTCGTCTAGCTGAGCAGCAGACCTTGAAAAGAGGGCGTATGCGTCGTATGTTTGTTTCTTTGGGGAGAGGTGTTATGAACGAAAAGAGGAGACCAAGACATGAATAGGACAAGTATATTATTACACAGTAGATGTAGTAGGCATACGATCGTTAGAGATGAAGACGTTGCATGAGATCATCATTAATCCAGTCTATCGACTGATGACCCGAGTAAAATATTCATAAGTAGAATGCAAGGTATTTTGTCGTAATTTTTAATTTAGTATAACACAACACACATTGAAACATGTAGGATATGTTCAGCCCAGGAATGTATTATGCCTCATTTATTTTATCATCTATTTACACACGAACTTACCGTGCTTCAAGTACATTTCCTCTAATCTCTCGGTGAGAGAAGATGAAGTGTTACGAAAGTCAATGTAGTAGTCCTGATGCGTTATCATGCCTTCCCTGGACACATTGACAAACTTTGACCTGCTATCTTATCAACCTCTCGACACAGAATCGATAACGCACTCAAATACCATCCCACTTGCTAGACTACCTGCTTACATGTTCGAGTATCCGATAAGCCGCATGAAGGAGTGGGCTCCTGACGTACTATGTGCCCGTGACATTCTAGGCAGAGCACCATCCACAGCTGAACTGATGATAGCATCCATTCCACGTAAATCGTACAAGTGAAGCACATAAAATGCACTCCTGTTAACAGTAACATTGTGAAGTATACAAATACTTTATTTTCTTATTTTTACAAGGTGGTTTACGTCGCACCGACATAGATAGGTCATACGACGACGATGGGACAGGAAAGTGCTAGAAGTGCGAAGGAAGTAGCCGTGGCCTTAATGAAGGTACAGCCCCAGCATTCGCCTTGTGTGAAAATGAGAAACCACGGAGAACCATCTTTAGGGCTGCCGACGGTGGGGTTCGAACCCACTATCTACCGAATACTGGATACTGGGTGCACTTAAGCGACTGCAGCTATCATTCTGGGTAGCATACTGTATAAATCAGAGCGTATTGTTGGGTTTTTATACTTTCATATTGGTGCATCCGAAATATTCCCCATATCGTCGAGCGACTTGGCTGAGAGGTTCGTCCTATATAGCTGTCCGTTTGCATACGGGAGTTGATGGGTTCAAACCCCACTGCCGGCAACCCTGAAGATATTTCTCCGTTGTTTCCTATTCTCACAGCAAGCAAATGCTAGGGTTGTACTTTAATTAAGGCTAAGGCCACTTCCAGTCATAGCCAATTCTTATCCCATTACCACCGAGAAACCTGTCTGTGTTGGTGCAACATAAAACCACTAGCAAAAATAAGTGATTCCCAAATCGAGTGGAATTATCAGTTACATGGTCTGGAGTAAGTATACCACCGTCACAAATGAACGGAATGCTTTAGCGTGATGTGTCTTCATGTCGCGTCTCACTGCTTACTCAAAACCAGTGTGCAACGGATCAAAAGGAGCTTGTGATAACGTTGATGATAGTAATAATAAAATTAATAATAATAATAATAATAATAATAATAATGTGTTGTGTATGTTGGGTATTCAGCCCGAAGGCTGGTTTGATCCTCTGCAGCTCCGCCCACAGCTGTCATAAATAGCCTAGGCGTCACTGAAGAGGCGTACTAGGGAAATGAGAAGGTAGTTTCCCGTTGCTTTCCTCACCAAGCCAGCCGTTGCTATTACATATCAGTCTGCCAAGCCCACTGAAATGCATGCACCAAGCGACCCTATGAGCGATATTTTCACACCATTCATAACAGGGACTGGCTGCATAAGGAATGGTATTACTAGCATCACTCATACCTCAGTCACTTTCATATTGTCAAAGCCAAGGATGAGACTGATACAGGTCAATGAAAGTAACAAATTTGATGTAGCCCATACCAAAAGACATAGTGCACTGTAAGCACTACATCTCGCCAGCAAAGGCATAATAATAATAATAATAATAATAATAATAATAATAATAATAATAATAATAATTATTATTATTATAATAATAATAATAATAATAATAATAATTGTACCGGTTGGTACACCTATACGCCGCACATTTGAATTTTCCGCCTTAAATTACTTTCTACCGGAGAAACTCTGAACTTTAACAACTGAATTAATCCAACAGTTCCTCAGAAGATGCCACTGTGTGTATTTCGATTTTTTTTTTTTTGGTTGATCAAGAAGTGTGGACCTTCTCTGACAGATGTCTCTACTAAAAAACTATGATCATGCACCCTGGTGCGAAGGGAAGGAACGTTTTGAAGAAATTTTATATTCGAAAGTTTGTCTTTACTAATTTTTGTTCTTTCATTTTTTGGGTTGGCAATATTAATCTTTCTTTCCGCCAGTTTTGAACTCAGCCAATCCCGAATTTCTTTAATTAATTTTTGACCAATAGAGTCTTTCTTCTTCGATGCTGATGTATAACTTTTAGCTACCCAATAAAGTTGAGTGGGTGTTTCTTAATTATTCATGAAAGGTCTCGAAGCTTCCACGAGGGTTTAAAAACTGCTGATTTTCTCGGCTCTTCGCCACTTCAACAACATCTAGCGTAGTGTATGGAAGTATAGCAAGGGGCGGGTTGCGCCTCTTCCTTCGAGCAGCAGCTCTTCAGCACAGGTAATGGCCTCTTAACATCCTTATTTCTTTCTTGGTCAGCAGTTTAACCCCCGGGGAAGGTTCGAAACCTTTTCAAGTATCCCACCTGTTTAATATGTAACTTAGTGCCGGCTTATGTAAACATTTTCTTATTTCTTTAAATGTAAATCGGGGATAGAGAGTGCTTTACCCTCTCGAGCTCCCCTTCATTTCGACTTGACGTGACTATGTTTTCGTAACTGATTTTTCCTAATCTTTCCTAATGTGTTAAAATTTTCTTGTACAAGTCACCTATACAGTGTAGGAATAGCCCCTGTGTATCGGCCTAGCGCCACTTAGGTTTTAAAATGTGTATTTAGGAGTGCTAATTCACGCCTCCATTCCTTTTGCGTTTTGGGCCGTTTTTATTAACCTACTATTTGTCCACTAAGGCCCAGGTAGAATGGGTACAAGATACCCCTGTTTCTTTGTAAGTGTGCCTTGAGGGCAGTTTGTAGTAAAGTCCGTGTGTGGTCTTTTGATAGGCTTGAAAGATTGAGAGCGGTCAGCTCTTTCTGGTATTTTGTAAGGTGCCACTAGGAGGCTTGATATTACGAGGTGGGAGCAAATGCTCCATGTAATTAGGGGTTTTCTGCCCTTTGGTAATTTGTGGTTGTGAGCTGAGAGCTCAGAAATTGTTAAACTTGGGGGCTCGTAGCCCAGAATTGTAAAAAACCCTTAACTTGTGCTTTCGTTTGTAAAGTTGCATTGTACCTGACCTTTCTTTGTTATTTCACCTAGTGAAAATTGTGAAATCTTGTTATCAGTTGAAAATATAACCTTTATTTAAATTTTTAATTCATCTTTCGGACTTGTAGTTAGACCCATTCCAGCCCGCACCTTCTTTCACCTCTGCTGATTCACCAAAACACGGTAATAATAATAATAATAATAATAATAATAATAATAATAATAATAATAATAATAATAATAATAATAATTGTACCGGGCGGTACACCTCCACGCCGCTAGTTCAAATATTGCGCCAATTTAAACGGAACCTTGAAAACTGAACTAATTCTACTATTTCTTAAAAGATGTCACTACGGTAAATGGTGTAATTTTGAAATTTTCTGAACTGTGTCTATTCCGACGTGTTTTTGTTTACTATCTAGCAAGAAGTGTGGACGTCCTCTTCTAGATGTCACTGCCTAAGAACTATAATTATGCACCCTAGTGCGAAGTGAAGGAAATCTTTTTTGAAGAAATTTGGTATTCATAAGTTTGTTCTTTGTTAAATTTCTTTCATTCATTTTTTGGGTTGGCAGTATAACCCTTCTCTTTCCGCCAGTTTTGAATTTAACCAATCAGTAATTTCTGTAATTAATTTTCCTCCAATCATAGCTTTCTTCCTCAGGTTTCCATGTGTAATTCCTAGTCTATACAGGGTGTTAGGGGTATACGTGCAGATATTAAGCTAGTCGGCAAAGAAAAATACATATCACAATATATGCTATGTACTTTTTACCTTGTCCTATTAGTTTGCCCTTAACTGAGCCAAATATTTCAGGACCTAATGTGTTTTGAACGGCCGTAGCAGGGTATGCCGGTTACGTCATTCTGTCCACGCGTAGTGGAAGTACAGTAGCAAAATATAGGGCTTGTTGAACCTGTTTCTTATCGCAGGCCAACGCATGTTGTTGTGCACTTCCCCTAAAGGCTTGGCAAGTAGGAGAGGATGACTCACGTGCCAGCCACTTGCTGTACTTGAAAACCGGTCTAGGGTACTCTGTATGAAATGTACACAGAATCCTTACAGTGACCTCGAAGATACGTACCAGCACATACATGCGAATCAAGTATTGTGTAGGTGTGTGTGATTTATAAGACGTCAATGGCATTACTCAGTGATCCAAGCTGACAAAATGAAAGGAAATAATTAATAAGTAAATGAAAAATGAGCGCAACATTTCGGTGCTGTTATTGCGACAAACTACGATGAATTTCTGACAATAGACAATGCGAGTTGTATATGCTTATTCATAAACTTTTCAGGTCAATGAAATGACGGTGGACACTGAAAGAAAAGGCTGTAAGTATTCAGTCATATTGTTATTAATGAGACAAATTTCAAAAACCGTAGTTGCAACCATGCGTGAACATTGCTCGAAGGAAAAATAGCTACTGTTGATTTTTTTTTGCTAGTTGGTTTACGTCGCACCGACACAGATAGCTCTTATGGCGACGATGGGACAGGAAAGGGCTAGGAGTGGGAAGGAAGCGGCCGTGGCCTTAATTAAGGTACAGCCCCAGCATTTGACTGGTGTGAAAATGGGAAACCACGGAAAACCATCTTCAGGGCCGCCGACAGTGGGGTTCGAACCTGCTATCTCCCGATACTGGATACTGGCCGCACTTAAGCGACTGCAGCTATCGAGCTCGGTCTACTGTGGAATTGCCGCCGGGCATTTCTAATAGAAGGCTTATTCTTCTTTTTCCTAATCTGTTTACCCTCCAGGGTAGGTTTACCCTCGGACACAGCGAGGGATCCCACCTCTACCGCCTCAAGGGCAGTGACCGGGAGCGTGAGACATTGGCTCGGGGGATACAACTGGGGAGAATGACCAGTACCTCGCCCAGGCGGCCTCACCTTCTATGCTGAACAGGGACCTTGCGGGGGAATGGGGAGATTGGAAGGGATAGACAAGGAAGAGGGAAGGAAGCGGCCGTGGCCTTCATGACGTTACAGCCCCAGCATTTGCCTGGTGTGAACATGGCAACCCACGGAAAACCATCTTTAGGGCTGCCAACAGAGGGGTTCGAACCCACTATACCCCACTCATGAGCTGTGGAACATCTCCATTCAATAGGACAAGGCGATTTCCAGCACCGGTTCTAATTAACATCTGGATGGGTGTAGTTGGAGGTCGGTTACATCTTTTTATTAATGTTATCTTGCTCCTGTAGAGGCAGTACGTTACTGGAGCTTTCAGAGAATGTGTCGCTTCGACTACGCCGAACCACGTGGATTTTACACGATGGTGCAGACATTTCCTCAACGGTAGACAGGACGATGTGGAACTATCAATTGGCCAGCCCTTATTCCAGTGGATTGTTATGTCTGGCGGGACATGAAACACAAAGTATACTGAACTGAAGTAACCACTTCGGATGACCTCCGTAAACATATTCTTCCGGCACCAGAGGATATTCTGAACAACACAGGTTCCTTGTCTCGAATGCGTCGCAACTGCATTCGGAGAAGTGAAGCCTGCAGAGAAGCCCAGGGTGGTCACTGTGAACAATTGCTACGAGTTTCGCTTTGGTATGTCAGATGTTACGCCATTTCTGCACCGTAATGGCTTGGGAGTACAGTACAGTATCGATGTAGTATTTTGAGTCCCGATAGTTCGATATTCTCATAAATCCAAGCAGTGAAATTGAAGTACCGGTAACAAAAATTATAAATCGAGAGTTTCAGTGCGCGAGTGACTTGTACGTGCCGAAAGCTGAACACAGCACAGGGAAGACGTGCTTGTTAAAACTCTAGACATTGACCTTGAACGCATTTTGGCAGTTCCTCAATTCTACCCTGCATGTGGTTTTGGTTTTTTACGTGTGTTCGAGCAATTTATATTTTGTTTCTTATTCACTACGAGTTAAAACAAAAGGCACGCGCTTTTAAGGGCCGATGACCTTAAAACAGCAATCATCATCATCATCATCATCACATCATCATTATTAACACGTATAAAACTTCAATAAAATGCTTGTGTTATATTCATCACTACTGAAATAGGAAAAAATTCAATCAAATTAGTTATTTCATTCCCAGACCTCGTGGAGGAGTGGGTGGGCCTTCAGCTATGCGTGTAGCTCTTGGGCCATGTAGTAAGGAAGTAGAGTTGTGAGGATGAAATAATTCAAGTTGGACGTATGTCTTGTACATACAATAAATTGAATACGTTAGTAAATATGCTTGTTGTTTAAAGGGGCCTAACATCGAGGTCATCGGCCCTGTTAGTAAATACCTGACCGCGCAGAGAGATAACCGCAGCAACAACACGGACCCCAGAGGAGGTCCGCAGAGCACCCCACCCAGGGCAGAGGTCCCCCAAACACCCCGTTTATTGAGTAAATTTTCATGGTATGATGTTGACATAGTACAATGTTGACATACATACATTGGTAAATAAACAAACAAACAAACAGAGAAAAGTGGTTGGCCTTGAACTTGCTGGGCCGATTGAGACGAGTTCTTAGTCCAGTTATGTGAACAAAACAAGCACTGAGGTCATTGACCATGCTACACTCTTAAAGGCTACAGAGCAGATTAAAGGTGATGTATCACAAGGTCAAACATAAACATGTAACAGAACGTAACGTAAGATGTAATTGTGACACATGAGAAACGAAAAAAGTAAAAAGTAAAAAGAGGAATAAGACGAAAATATGAACAGGTGAATAATAATAATAATAATAATAATAATAATAATAATAATAATAATAATAATAATCAGACGAGGAAGAGAGTAATAAGAAGTAGTTCAATATGAGTAGTAGCGATAATAATAAGACTGAATAATAATAATAATAATAATAATAATAATAATAATAATAATAATAATAATAATAATAATACCGGTAATGTTATTTGCTTTACGTTCCACTAACTACTCATACTGTTTCTGGAGGCGCTGTAATTTAGTCCCACATGAGTTCTCTTTACGTGCCAGTAAATCTACCGACACCAGGCTGACGTATTTGAGCACCTTCGAATACCACCGGATTGAACCAA
Source organism: Anabrus simplex (assembly GCF_040414725.1). Taxonomy (NCBI): domain Eukaryota; kingdom Metazoa; phylum Arthropoda; class Insecta; order Orthoptera; family Tettigoniidae; genus Anabrus; species Anabrus simplex. The sequence continues at coordinate 432,116,933 of NC_090266.1, read as the reverse complement.
GATAGAGCCTGCTAAGTTGGAACCAAGAAACCAGTGCTTTAACCGTCTGAGCAACTCAGACTGGCCACTTTTATTTTGATAAATTTATTAAGCACTGCAAAGGAAGCAGTACGTTATACTTTATTTTACCATTACACATATGCTTTTCGTTTCTAACACTAAATAATAATGTAATTTTTTACGTCCTAATAATTACTTTGACGGATTTTGGAGACGCCGAGGCGCCGGAATGTTGTATTGTAGGACTTTTTTAAATACAAGTAAATCTACAGACACGAAACTGGCGTATTTCACCACCTTCAAATACCCCCGAATTGAGTCTCCATCGAACCTGCCAAGATGGGATCAGAATACCAGCGAACTATCGTCCGAGGTACTCAGCCCGGCATTAGAGCTTGGAATACGTTGGTCGTGCGGTTAGGGGCGCGAAATTGTGAACTTTCATAGGGGAGATACTGGGTTCGAACTACACTGTCGACAGCCCTGAAGATGGTTCTCCGTGGTGTCCCATTTTCACATCAGGAAAATGCTGGAGCTGAACCTTTATTAAGGCCACGAACGCTTCCTTCTCACTTCTACACCTTTTCTGTCCCATCCTCACCATAAGACCTATCTGTGTCGGTGCGACGTAAAGCCAATTTTGAAAATCATCATATTTAGGACATTATACAACTGTCGAGCTCCATAGTTATAAACGATGAGAAGTATTTTTTGGGCAGACATTATTGGCGAGTAGTCAAAAATAATAATAATAATAATAATAATCATAATAATAATAATAATAATAATGATAATGGTATTTGCGTTACGTTTACGGTTTTCGAAGACGATGAGGTCCCGCAGGGGTTCTATTTGCGTGTCACTAAATCTACCGGCACGAGTGTGACGTATTTGAGCACATTCAAATACCACCGGACTGGGCCAGGTTCGAACCTGCGAGGTTGGAGTAAAAAGGCCAGCACCTCAACCGTCTGAGCCATACAGCCCGGCAAGAAACACGAAATGTAGGTACGTACACCGGTAGCAGCCTTCAGCTGTTATCGTAGTTCAGTTGCTCGTAAACATAAAACCAGTTTAGCAAGTATATTACGTAACATCTCGTTACAGTAGTACATTCGCTCCGAAACATAAACAGAAACCGGTTTGGCACGGGTGGCGCGTGACTTGCCTGTTATCAACGGAAAGCTATTCATTCTCAGAACAAGGCATACTACCTATTCTAAAAACATCGTATCCCTTTGCTTTCGAAAATAACTTCCGCTGATTACTAAAAGTTTGATATATAGTGGTTCGTCACATCGTTCTCTATTGCTACAAGAAATATATGCACGTATACACCTAACATCCTGTATATATAAAATAAGAGTTTTGTCTGTACATTGCTCAGAATTTGAAAAGAATGCTATTTTTGTATCGGTCATGTTCACAATAACAAGAAAATGCATTTTTTACATTTCCGTAATTTCTGTCTGTCTGTCTGTCTGTCTGTCTGTCTGTCTGTCTGTCTGTCTGTCTGTCTGTCTGTCTGTCTGTCTGTCTGTCTGTCTGTCTGTCTGTCTGTCTGTCTGTATGTACACGCATCACGAGAAAACGGTTGAAGAGAATTTAATGAAAATCGGAATGTAAAGTCGGGTGATGAACCGCTACAATCTAGGCTATAAATTATTTTAATCACGCTGAGTGAAATGGTAGTTTAGGGGAAGCCTGAAATTTAATTCTCAAATATTTATGTTATTAGTGGTCGTGTCTTAATGAAAATCGGTAGACAAACATGTGAAATAAGTCGCTACAATATAGGCTATACACGCTGAGAAACATGGTAGTTTAGGGGTAGGCCTAAAATTTAATTGTCAAATATTTATTGTTTTAGTGGCCGTATCTTCACGAAAATTGGTGTGCGACGTCGGGGAATAGGTCGCTATAATCTAGGCTATCAATAATGTTATTCACATTGAGTGAAATGTTAGTTTAGGGGAAGGCCTGAAATGTAATCTATATATAAAATAAGAGTTTGTACATTGCTAAGAATTTGAAAAGAATGGCGTTTCTGTATCGTTCATGTTCACAGTAACAAGAAAATGCATTTTTTACTTTTCCGTAATTTCTGTCTGTCTGTCTGTCTGTCTGTACACGCATCAGGAGAAAACGGCTGAAGAGAATTTAATGAAAATCGGAATGTACAGTCGGGTGTTGAACCGCTACTATCTAGGCTATAAATTATTTTAATCGCGCTGAGCGAAATAGTAGTTTAGGGAAGGCCTGAAATTTAATTCTCAAATATTTATGTTATTAGTGGTCGTGTCTTAATGAAAATCGGTAGACAAAGATGGGAAATAAGTCGCCACAATATAGGCTATACACGCTGAGAATAATGGTAGTTTAGGGGAAGGCCTAAAATTTAATTGTCAAATATTTATTGTATTAGTGGTCTTATCTTCACGAAAATTAGTATGCAAAGTCGGGGAATAGGTCGCTATAATCTAGGCTATCAATAATGTTATTCACACTGAGTGAAATTGTAGTTTAGGGGAAGGCCTGAAATGTAATCCATATACAGAATGAAGCGAAATTCGCGCACTCGGGCGTCGCAGTGCGACTCCCTACATGCCAGCAATAAAAAATGTCTTTCACAAGAGTTCGTCCTGCGAGTATATCAGGCAGAGAAAGGACGTTGAATAGTGGCAATCTGGCAACACTGTAACCACATGTACGGTAAGTACCTCTGTCAGCATCATATATCCGTGTTGAGCAGTTGGTGCATTGGATAGGGTTTTGGGTTGGCATGCAGGTGGTAGAGGGTTCGATCCTGGGTTAAGGCGCAATTTTTTGTTTACTAATTTCCATCGGATATTACCTACTGTAATACAGTAAGACACCGTACCTTAGGTCTCATGTATCCTACATTTACAACATTTTGTAACGCTGAACACAACAAATACCTTGCTAGGCCTACTGGTAACGTAAGCCCTTACGAAATACAATGGACTTGAACGAGGCAAGAATAACAGTTGCTACTAATCTATGAGATCGTTGGAGGACGGTAGAAAGAAAACAGGTTTCGCATTTAGTATATGAATTTGTGCGAATAAATTCACGCCCACGACGTGGAAAGGACGTCTTTCAAAGCTGACCAAGGGAAACGATTGTTCGTCCATTTGTAGGATCGTAGTATGTAAGTGCAAAGGGTTTCTAGAGGACCCGCTGCAATGGCTGTTGACGATTAAGTTGCCAGATACCATACCACCTGGACTACATTTATGAAATAAAAAAAATACGCTTCAACCCAGGATCGACCCCTCGACCTCCTGAATGCTAACCCAAAACTGTAACCACTGCACCAACTGTACAGCACAAAGAATACGTGCTGACAGAGGTAGTTACCCTACATGTGGTTACAGTGTTGCCAGATTGCCACTCTTCAACGCCCTTTTTCTGCCGAATATACTCGAAGGAACGGGGCCCACTCAGCCTCGGGAGGTCAAATGAGTAGAGGTGGGTTCGATTCCCATCTCAGCCATCCTGGAAGTGGTTTTCCGTGGTTTCCCACTTCTCCTCCAGGCGAATGCCGGGATGGTACCTAACATAAGGCCACGGCCGCTTCCTTTCCTCTTCCTTGCCTATCCCTTCCAATCTTCCCATCCCTCCACAGGGCCCCTGTTCAGCATAGCAGGTGAGGCCGCCTGGGCGAGGTACTGGTCATACTCCCCCGACCAAGAGTCTGAAGCTCCAGGACACTGCCCTTGAGGCGGTAGAGGTGGGATCCCTCGCTAAGTCCGAGGGAAAAACCGAACCTGGAGGGTAAGCAGATGATGATGATGATGATGATATACTCGAAGGACGAACTTTTGTGAGACATTTTTTTATTGCTGGCATGTGAGCAGTCGCGATGCGACGCCTGAGTGCGCGAATTTCGCTTCACCCTGTATATAAAATAAGAGTTTTGTCTGTACATTGCTTATAATTTGAAAATAATGGCATTTCTGTATCGGTCATGTTCACAGTAGCATGAAAATGCATTTTTTACTTTTCCGTAATTTCTGTCTGTCTGTCTGTCTGTCTGTACACGCATCACGAGAAAACGGCTGAAGAGAATTTAATGAAAATCAGAATGTAAAGTCGGGTGATTAACCGCTACAATCTAGGCTATAAATTATTTTGATCACGCTGAGTGAAATGATAGTTCAGGGGAAGGCCTGAAATTTAATTCTCAAATATTTATGTTATTAGTGGTCGTGCCTTAATGAAAATCAGTAGACAAACATTGGAAATAAGTCGCTACAATATAGGCTATGCACGCTGAGAAAAATGGTAGTTTAGGGGAAGGCCTAAAATTTAATTGTCAAACATTTATTGTATTAGTGGTCGTATCTTCTCGAAAATTGGTATGCAAAGTCTGGGAATAGGTCACTATAATCTAGGCTATCAATAATGTAATTCACACTGAGTAAAATGGTAGTTTAGGGGAAGGCCTGAAATGTAATCTATATATAAAATAAGTGTTTTGCCTGTACATTGCTCAGAATTTGAAATGAATGGTATTTCTGTATCTGTCATGTCTACAGTAACAAGGAAATGCATTTTTTTTACTTTCCCGTAATTTCTGTCTGTCCGTCTATATGTATGTATGTACACGCATCAAGAGGAAACGGCTGAAGAGAATTTAATGAAAATCGTCATGTAATGTCGGGTGATGATCCACTACAATCTAGGCTATAAATTATTTTATTCACGCTGAGTGAAATGGTAGTTTAGGGGAAGGCCTGAAATGTAATCCTGAAATAAGTTATTTATGTCATTAGTGGTCGTATAGATAAATCTATATATATCAATCTCACAGCTGCGCGCCCCTAACCACACGGCCAACTCGCTTGGTCGTACCGGCTGAAACAGCCTGCCTGTATATTGGCGGGAAGTAGCATGCCATTCCTCTGGTTCACACATTTTCTGATATATCTGGTTCGTAACACATTCGTTCATCACAGTATTCGAGCTATTCAATCCCTACTCGGAGGCACTGATTGGAATGAGTAGTGTGCATGTTTAACGGAATAATGGCAGAGGAGTGTTCACGGCAGTCTGCGACCTGGTTATTCCAGCTCTGGAACTTCTGACTCTTAGATCGGCACCGTAGTACTGTTCGTTGAAAGTGAGAAAGTTTGGGGTGTTTCATTTGATCGAGTATTTTACATGATAACATTGCTTTCAATCGCTACATCCCTACTGACGTTTTTGTAATGACCTATGTTGGATTAAGTTAGGAAAACCACCAAGTCAGTCTTTCTGAGAATCCCGTAGCGAAGCACGGGTACATCAGCTAGTCTACCAATAAAGTTGAAGGGGTGTGTCTATTAATTCTTGAAAGGTCTCGAATTTTCCACGAGGGTATAAAAACTGCTGATTTTCTTGTCTCCGGGCCACTTCTGTAACATCTTTCTTAGTGTATGGATATGTAGCAGGGGGCGGGAAGCGCCTCTTTCTTCAAGCGGCAGTTCATCTACAAGGTAATGGCCTGTTAACATCTTTATTTCTTGCTAACTCAGCAGTTTAACTCTCGGGGAGGGTTCGAAACCTTTAGTATGTAACCTACCTTCTTAAAATGTAAATTCTTTTCTGTCTATCTATAAATGACAAATCTGTAAAGCGGGGATAGAGAGTGCTTCACCCTCTCGAACTCCCCTTCATTTTGGAAAAAGGAGGTGACTACGCTGTCATAACCGTTCTGCTCTTCTTTATGTAGTAAAGTTTTCTCATACGTGTCACCTCCCTAGCTTGGGATTAGCCCCTGTATGATCGGCCTAGCGCCACATAGGTTTTAGACAAAACTTGGTGTAGGAGTGCAAGTTATCGCCTCCATTCATTTTGTATTTTGGGCCATTTATTAACCCATTTGTTTTGTTTTCCTTCCTGCGAATGCCCCGTAGATTGGATACTAGTTACCCCTGTTTCCTTGTGTGCCTTAAGGGCAGATAGTAATGAAGTTTGTTGTAGCCTTTGATAGGCTTGTAAAATTGAGAGCGGGTCTGCTCTTTTTCTCTTAACATTGTAATTAGGAGCTAGTGCTCCTCGTACTTAGGGGTTTTCTGCCCTTCAGCTATGGTGGTTGTGAGCTGAGAGCTCAGGAATTAAACTTGGGGCTCGAAGCCCAAATCTTGTAACGACTGTAATCTGTAAATTCTTAAATTGTTGATCTGCTACTTGGTACCTGTTACACTTTTGTTATTTGTTGTCATTTGTTGATTTTGGAAAAGAAAATATAACCTTTGTTAAAGTTTTAAATTAACTTCAATTCTGTAGTTGAGATCTATTCCCGCCCGCACCTTCTTTCACCTCTAACTACCACGGATAACTCCGTAACAATAATAATAATAATAATAATAATAATAATAATAATAATAATAATAATAATAATAATAATGGTATTTTTTCACACTTTCGGAGTCGTCGACGAACTGGATTCTTTCCTCTTTCCTCAGGAGTTCCTTTATTACAGTTGTTTATTTATGTTCCACAAATTGTTGCTGCAATTCAAGGATGGTGAATGGAGAAAGGGCAGGAAGATGCCTCCATCCACACTTAAAATTACAGTATTAAATAATTGCAATTATAGATTACAGATCGTGCTTACATATGCTACAATTACCGTATTTACATAGATTTATTATTTATGTAATGTTCACCGGATCTGTTGCACATTATCAAGTAATTCTACTTACTCGCATGTGAATCCAGCTAGGCCATCTCACTCATACACATGTGAAGTCTCACATACTCGGGATCACAATCATTTATCCTCCCTCCCACGAAATTGCGTATGGCTTTTAGTGCCGGGAGTGTCCGAGGACAAGTTCGGTTCGCCAGATACAGGTCTTTTGATTTGACTCCCGCAGGCGACCTGCGCGTCGTGATGAGGGGTAAATGATGATGAAGACGACACATACACCCAGGCCCCGTGCCAATGAAATTAACCAATTGTGGTTAAAATTCTCGACCCTGCCGGGAATCGAACGCGGGGCCCCTGTGACCAAAGGCCAGCACGTTAACCATTTAGCCATGGAGCCGGACCGCCCTCCCACAAATACTGAACATTCACACCAATAGAAAATTATGTTTTGTATAGAAGGTTTCGTTAAATACATATTCTTTTTACCTCTTTATAAAATGTTTCGGTAGGAAGTTCTTCTTTCTGTGGTGTGAGCAGTGAGTTCATTCCACAGCCGAGCAGAACTAATATGGAAGCCACTTTGATAAGCCGCTGGGTTTTTTTTCAAGTGGAAGGAAAAGGGTCACACATAGACCTCTTTGAACGGAACGGTCGTTCAGCTGCAAGCGGTTTAAAGGGTTGATGTGAATGCTACACGTGTCGCCTCAGAACTCACGAGTCTTAAAACTCACGAGTATCAGAATTCACGAATTCCGAGAATAGAATTAATAAAAGTATGTTTCTTTACCTGGGTCAATCTTCAAACTCACGAGCCTGAGCAGTTCTTCTTTGAATGGGTAAATGGCCACTCTACCCGTATATAACGACTGTATATATTTGAAAATGCAATCGCAATTGTGCGAAAAGGTCCATTGTTAGCGTCAGCCGGAACTGTGTGCCCTCTTGTAATTGGCACCTCTCTAATCAAGAGGTGGGCCTGTCCTGACAGGTGGCGTGCCAGATGCGACCGTGCCACATGCGACCCGTGCCACTAGCGACCGCATAATCTGTAACCGTGCCGGATGCGACCGGCGTTGACAAGCAAATTGTCATTTGATAAGTTGTGTCATCACCCAAGATAAGGTAAGCTAAACGAACTGCAATGCCATTTCAGTAAGTCCTATAAGCAGCTACTGCACCTAATTTACGTAACACGTCTGGGGGAAACTCGTTTTACAACACGAAACATGGTGACGCGTTTACGTCTTTTGCCACCGGGCGAGTTGGCCATGCGGTTAGAGGCGCGCGGCCTTGAGCTTGCATCGGGAAGATAGTGGGATCGAATCCCACTGTCGGCAGCCCTGAATATGGTTTTCCGTGGTTTCCCATTTTCACACCAGGCAAATGCTGGGGCTGTACATTAATGAAGACCAGGGCCGCTTCCTTCCCATTCCCATTCCTTGCCTGGTGCAGGTCTTTCTATCTGACTCCCTTGGGCGGCCTGCGCGTCTGGATGTGGGATTATGATAATGAAGTAGGGAGAGATGAAACCCGGTTTCGGCAAGTAGCCTACTCCTCTCGAATAATACCAAGGGGTCTGCTCAATGCTTTACGTCGCCATCCGACGGCCGAATCACCATCAACAGCATCATATCCCCTCACTCAATCTGAACACTGCGAAAAGGTTTGGATTTGAATACCGGCTTTTGGCATGCAATCTAGTGATTAGAAACTGTTTACCACCAACTTTCCTACCCTGCCGGCCAACATTCTGATTGTGATATATTTTTTCATCCAGGCTAAGTGGCTCAGACACCTCAGACGGTTGAGATGCTGTCTTCCGACTCCCGGCACGTTCGATCCTGGCTCAGTCCGGTGGTATTTAAACCTGCTCAAATACGTCAGCTTTGTGTCGGTGGATTTACTGGCACGTAAAATAACTCCTGCGGGACTAAATTCAGGCACCTCGGCGTCTCCTTAAACCATAAAAGTAGTTACTGGGACCTAAAGCCAGCAACATTATTATAGTTTTCCTTCGACCAACGGCACTCGAACCTGTTAACAATGGTGTCAGACCTTTATTTTAGAAAAGACCAAGTTAGCTACTTATAAGCAATCTGCCACTTGGTGACAGCCCTTAATGCAGATCAATTGTAAGTGATTGATGGGTCGCATGCGGCACGATGCTTATCCGCTCGGTCGCTATTGGCACGATAATGGCCGGGTCGCATCCAGCACGGTCGCATCTGGCACGTAACCGTAGCCTCGCACGAATTTGAGAAATCCACGGACATCAGGTACACACAAGTGGGCTGTTTCACTTGCGACTTTACACGCCATTGTCACTTGGAATTATATCTTTACCGGCACACGCGGATGACAGTCTTGTATGACAAAACCAAATTGATTTTTCTGAATTGTTTTCTCTCTGCTTATAAAACCTATAACCGCTATACGTTAAATTTAGTTTACCCTTTTGCGAAGTAATGAATTCCATGTTGTGCACTCCTCGATGACACCAAGCAGAATAACGGAGCAACGATCAGTGTTGTACTTGGAGAATTTGGTCTTTGGTAGGGTGAAAATTCCTGTTAACAATACATGGGATATCTCATTCTTAAAGTGAGTGGACAAACATGCGGATGAAGGGTAGAGTCACTGTAGGGTAGCGTGAGTCACCACGTACGTCATCCCTCCTGCAGTCATCGCAGGTACCTGTTCTTCAGAGTCATGAATTTTTGAGACTCATTTGAATGTTAATTTAGCTACCAGTTTGTAGTCGTGAGTTTGATACAATTTTCTACTAATTTTAGCCCGTGAATTTTGAGACGTAACAATGTTACCTGCGAGGGATTTTCCCAGAAAGCAATACCTATTTGTTTGCGGAGAGCTGTTATGGGGGGCAGTGACCTGACTGTATTTAAATGACTGTGTGGAGCAATTAGTCGTTCTGCTCGGCGTTGAACTCCCTCTAGTTTTACCATGTTCTCAACTGTAAAGGGGTGCCACGAAAGAAGCCCGTATAAACATACTGGCCGTACTAATGTCAACTAGGCCGTGTGAATTGCTTTCTTTCTAGCTCCTAGTAGAGATGTGCAGACATATCCCAAGACGTGCTGATAAATCTACCGAATTCATCACTTTCAAATTCCACCAGACAGATCCAGAGACATTATTTTTATACGTCAAAAAGCCAGCGTTCTACTATTTGAGTCACTGAGACCGGCAAAAAGAAGATTTTAAATTTATGAAACTGTTGATATCGGGATCATAGCTACGGAACCTATTGTTTTAAATGGAAAAGGAACCACAAGTACGTGATATTTCATTTCAAAAATCCCATTTGCCATAGGCCTGTGACCTCTGTGACAAACAGGTATTTGCAATATTGTCTGTCAGTATTAAAAATTATGAAAACATATTATGAATATGTTAAAGATGACGATAATGAGTAAACATTTAATACAACAGAACTTCCATAACTCGAATGTCTATAACTCAAATTTTCTATTTATAGAAGAAATTTTAATTTTCCGACGGAATCATTATATGTTTTACCTGTTATGCATTTTCTCTAACTCGAAGTTCCATTACTCGATTTTCGTTGATATCTGGAAGGACATATCAAGTGAAAATGTAAAATTGTATTTATTTATTTATTTATTTATTTATTTATTTATTTATTTATTTATTTATTTATCTATCTATTTATTTATTTATTTATTTATTTATTTATTTATTTATTTATTTATTTATTTATTTATTTATTTATTTATTTATTTATTTATTTTTCCCGGGGCTGAATGGCTCAGACGGTTGAGGCTCTGGCCTTCTGACCCCAATTTGGCAAGTTCGTTCCTTTCTCAGTCCGGTGGTATTTGAAATACGTCAATCTGGTGTCAGTAGATTTACTGGCACGTAAAATAACTCCTGCGGGATTAAATTTCGGCACCTCGGCGTCTCCGAAACTGTGAAAGTAGTTAGTGGTACGTATAACCAATAACATTATTATTATTTATTTATTTTATTGTTTCAAAGATCCCATGGACTAATGTTCGTATTAGAGACAGTACATTAAAAAATTGACCATATTGATATTGATAACAAATTCAGTTATCTTTCGGACAGAGCTTAGAATACTATAAATAAAGTTTAAGTCTCAAATAGAGTTTACAAAGATACAATTATATGTTAAAGATATAAACAGAATCGTAGGGCTAGGAATAAAACCTGATAACAATTTCATCTACATAGGCTAAATCGAAGGGCTTTAAAGTGTGTCAATCAATATTTCCTAATATTCCTTTGAATTTATTGAATTTCCGGTAAAGCTTCGGCGATTCACGAATGGAATTAAATGCTGTTATAGCCCTATATAACACACCATTAATTTCATATTTCACTGTGTTTATTCCTGGGATATGAAAGTTTCCACATTGCCGTGTTACAGAGAAAACAGCAAATGAAAATTACTCATTTCTCTCCAAGAATATCCTAAAATGTGAATGTTCCTTATTAACATAACATAAAACAGGTTTTAAAACACCGGCTTTTAATAAAATATCTAATAATATTAAAATTGTATATGTACTGATGAATTATTGACCAATTTGAGTTTTATATTAGCCCAAACTAAATTATGCTTAACCGAGCTCGATAGCTGCAGTCGCTTAAGTGCAGCCAGTATCCAGTATTCGGGAGATAGTGTGTTCGAACCTCACTGTCGGCAGTCCTGAAGATGGTTTTCCGTGGTTTCCCATTTACACACCAGCCACATGCTGGAACTGTACCTCAATTAAAGCCATGGCCGCTTCCTTCCCACTCCTAGCCCTTTCCTATCCCATCGTCGTCATAAGACCTATCTGTGTCAGCGCTACGTAAAGCCACTTGTAAAAAATAGTATGTTTTATTTTGGAGGCGAGTGTTACCAAAGAGTATGCAAAAGGTAACTTAACCGGAGGAATGCCTATTGATGAGTACATTACTTGCTTGGACATTAGGAATGGAAAACTATAAAGGACTCTGAGTGCTTTATTTTGAAGAATTTGAAGCTCCGCTATCTGACCTTAAGTGTAGCAACTCCATAAAACATTAGTGTATTGTAGACGACTATGAATTAATGCATACTTTACAGATTTTAAGTTAGATTCAGGAATCATTCTACGTAGTCTGTTCAGTACACCTATAGTAGTTATTATGAAATTATTATTATTGTAACACCTTTACTCTGAATAAATTCCAGTCTAGTTTGTAGGTTATAAAAACACCTAAATATATAACAGAATCAACTAGTTAATATTCATATTATCACTCGGCCCTATAAATACATCTCCAGCTCTCCGGAAAAGTAAAAAAGAACAGTTTTATTGAGCTGTTTGTAAGATAATTATATTTAAACCATTCAATTAATATAGAGAGATCATTCCTCATTTTATGTAGTACAATATCTTGATTTTCCACTGAGCAAAAAGACCACTATCATCTATAACTTGAAGTTCTGCGTAACATTATATTTATACGTACTCATCTCCATATAAAACTATTTTCTGTAGGAGGAACCTAAATTTAAGTCGGCTCCTTGTAAAAGAGTAAGCTTTATCTAAATTTAATCACAGTGCATTGTCTGACTACCCGCATGCCACAGGATCTTAACGGCAGGCCTTCGGCACTTCGGAATCTTCACTGGCCGCATATTATTTCAGCTTAAAACTCTACTTTAGGCTACTTTGCAACCCTCATTTATCTGTTTGCAGTACGGGGCGATGCGTAAGCTGAGAGTTTCTGACCTGTGTTACTCAAACTCTGGTCACATTTCACAGCTTTGTTCAAGGACAATTGTCATTTGGTGAGGACGAATTTATTTATTTATTTACTTATTTATTTATTTATTTATTTATTTAGTTATTTATTTATTTATTTATTTATTTATTTATTTATTTATTTATTTATTTATTTATTTATTTATTTAGTTATGCCTTATAAAGTGGTGAAGTTTATTATATTATTATTATATTTGCCTTTATTTGTAGTGGCGAAGTTAGGACTCATGGTCCTCTCTTACACTTAACCACACTTCATTAACATAGTACATCTGAGAGCAATATTCATAATCTTATCTTAAAACTACCATTACAAACTAGAAACAAAATATGAAACATAATAACATAAACTCTATAAATATTCTTAGTCATGTCTTAAACTATCGTTACAAATTAAAAGTTGATTGACACTAAATACCCTAAGCACAGTAAACGTACATTCATACACACATTCACTCGGCCAGATTCATTCAGCCTGGCGGCACATATCGAGGAGATGCTCACGGCAAGACAACTTGAAGGAATTTAAGGATTGTATGGCTCTAATGTTGTGGGGGAGAGAATTCCATATTCTAGCTCCATTTGCAACAAAGGAACGGCTGAATGCTGCTGACCTGCTGAGAGGGATAGCAAGTGTACTGCCAGAGCGTGTATTATGCTGGTGGAAAGAGGATAGGAAATTGAGTTGTGAAGATAAGTAGTATGGGATATTCTCTTTTAATACTCGAAAGATTAATACTGCCACGTGGAGGTTTCTATATTGTTCAAATTTTAGAAGGGAAAGTTGTCGATAATAAGGAGTAACATGAACATCATAGCGTAAGGAAAAGATAAATCTAATACACGAATTCATAGCACGTTGTAATCGGTTTAGTTGTTCTCTCGTGGCATCAATTAGTACTACGTCACAGTAGGAAAATATAGGGAGGATAAGAGTATTTATAAGCCTAATTCTCATGTTTAGTGGCAGCATATTTTGATGATATTTTAGTGGGTGAAGGGACGCGTACACTTTTCTACAGATATTTGTAATGTGCTCTCCCCAGTTAAGATTCTCGTTTATAATTACCCCAAGATTTCTTACCGAGTTTTCGTACGGAATAATTTTACCAGATAAAGTTAGTGGAGGAATGTTTTTGTTTTTTGCCGCACTGATTTGTTTCGTTTGCCCAACAATAATAGCTTTATATTTTGATGGATTAATTAAAATACAGTTTTCATGAGCGTATGCAGAGATATTATTTAAGTCAGAGTTCATATAACCTATTGCTTGATTGATGTCTGAAATTTTGGAATGGTAATAGATCTGCAGATCGTCAGCATACAAGTGGTATTTACAGTGTCTTAGCCGTGTCGATATATCGTTAATATAGATAACAAAGAGAAGTGGTCCAAGTACAGAGCCTTGTGGTACTCCTGAAATTTTCATTACCCATTCGGATGACCTATTCTGAATAATTACGCGTTGTTTTCGTTCCGTAAGATATGAGAGAAAGAATTCTAGGGCTGTCTGTCCAAGGTGAAGCGATTTCAATTTAGCAACCAGTACGTCTATATTTACTGTGTCAAAAGCGCTGCTAAAATCAAGAAGTGTAAGTAACGTCACCTGCCTTTCGTCCATAGCGCGTCTCATGTCGTCTGTAACTTTCAGTAGGGCAGTGGCCGTACTGTGTCCCTTTTTGAAACCCGATTGTAAAGGGTCAAGTAGTTTGTATTTATTTAAATAGTCGGTTAATTGCACGTGTACTATGCGTTCAAGAGGCTTGGAGAGAGATGAAAGTATGCAAACAGGTCGATAATCTGTTATAAGTCCAGGTGAGGAAGTTTTGGGAACAGGATTTATAATGGCATTTTTCCACATTTTTGGAAAGTGGCCACTTGTGAGGCACGTGTTGTATATATGAGTAATGGCAGGAAGAATAATGTCAACGATGTGTTGTATTATGAGTATGGGTATTTCATCAGGTCCTACAGCAGATGATGTAATTGATAATACCTCGCGTTTCACGTCAATCTCTGTGACTTCGCGAAATTCAAAGAATGGCCTATTTGGTGGTGGCTGGTTCAGAAGAGATTTTATAGTCTGTGATATTGTGCGTATTTCCGGTTTAATTTTTACTTCAGAAAAATGAGCATTCAATCTCTCCAGAGAGATGTCTGGATTACATGGCTGGGGAAAAGCTTTCCCAATTCCAATGGAACGAAGTTGTTTCCAAGTGTTTGACACATTTAAATTTCCAGCCAGGTGATTGTAAAGAGAAAATTTCTTATTTCGAATTATTACTTTAGTAGTTTAGGTAGTCTCCTGCACTTAACCCCATGCAAATTTTGAAGTGTTTACAGAATTCAATTGAAATATCATAGTAATTACTTACAGTTACTGAAAAATGTATATCGGTAAGTAAAATATGGAATAAAAATAATACAATAACTACAATTAATTTAAACATATTTTAAATACAGTGTAAACAACAACAGAAAATGTTTGGTGGTGTTAATCTGCTAGAGAAATTCGTAGAGAACACCCTGTTACAGAGAAAACAGCAAATGAAAATTACTCATTTCTCTCCAAAAATATCCTAAAATGTGAATGTTCCTTATTAACATAACATAAAACAGGTTTTAAAACACCGGCTTTTACTAAAATATCTAATAATATTAAAATTGTATATTTACATAGAAGAAAGATAACGCCATTTGTGACGAACATAAGGAAAGGAAAATACAGCTGATATTTTTATAGAGCCGAAATAGTATGCATATTTTTCTATAACTGACCTCGAATTTTCGTTATCTCGTTATATATATTCAGCCTCCTCAAGAACTTCGAGATACAGAAGCTCAACTGCAATTCAGTAGAGAAATAAATATATATTAAGTTTGCTCTCATTGAAGCTCCGAAGGGAGAAACGTAATAACGAGCCATGCAATTATTGTATAAGTTTTCAATGAAATGAAACGCGCGCAGCAGAAGCGGTAAAAGGCAATAAAGCTTTTCAATAGAGAGCCTCGTAGGCAGCTTTGTGTCATAATTCCCTGTAAAATCTTTGATGACATAGGAGGTTAGTGAAGATGAATGCAACTACAAAATATTCTGGAACGAAGATACAGTAGAAGGAACATGTACGAAGCCACAAGATACACAGCAGAGACAACACAGGAGGATGTTGTAGGAGCTTAGCTGTTGTAAGACGAGTTACAAGACGCTGTGTTGTATAATATTCACCATCAACGTTGGCACCCATGTTGGGCTTATATCGGAGGTAAGTTATTAGGTATCCAGCCCCACCCCTAATCCCACCTGTTCAGGGTGGAGAATGTAAATAGCCCATGTATGTATGCATGTATGTGTATGTATGTATGTATGTATGTATGTATGTATGTATGTATGTATGTATGTATGTATGTATGTATGTATGTATGTATGTATGTATGCATGTGAAGAAAGAAATTTGAGGTAGAGTTGTGAAGAACAGTTCGCAGCAACAGTGACTGCTTCGTACATTATTTTTGTTTCATGCTTTGTCACATTCCGTATATGTACATTCTCAAAATAATGTGGAAAGTGGAACTTTAGAATACTGTAGTTACTTACAGCACTCAAATTCTTCAGAAATAAACCTTTTTCAACCCAGTGCAAACAGTTATTTTATTGTTCACCGGATGGCTACACTGGATCATATGGACGAGTCAATCTATCTTATCGATTTATCCGTGAATGATATCGATTTTTTCATGGATGGCACCGATTGTTTGAATGATGAGCCCTGAACTGAGCATAATGTGCTCGTCTTAATATTACTTAAATAAAATTAAAGCAATTCAACATATTATGAAATAAAATATTGTAAGTTACAATGGTGAAGGTGTTCCTCGTATTAATCGTTTCGAAATTCCGCCAAGCCGTCCTCATACGTACAACTTAACATTCGGCCCTTGTTATGTAAATAACTTAGAAGGACTTCAAATACCTGCATTTCGGATTCACCCACAAGAGTAGACAAATTGAGCCAGTGGAATAACCCAGACTAATATAAAGCTCATTAATATTGAACTAGATATATTTCACCCAATTGGTTCATGTCATTTGCACAAGAATAAGATATAATGAGAAAATAATGTATGGGAAAGAAGAGTTCGTATTGTAGCAGGATGTATGTGGAAATTCAGCGGGTTATATCACGTCTTAATAGTTACAAATGTAGAGGATTAGCGGATGTTGCATCAGAGAGAGCACTGGAATTTTCATTTGGTAGAGAGAGAAACGTGAGAACGAGATGGGACAGAGCTAATGAGATATACGGGCGGAATTTTTGAATCGACGAATCACAACGTAGCGCGCAAAGGAGTAATTGGTGTGGTAGCAGTAATATCAATGTGATGACACTGCGAAGAAGGGTTAAATCCAGGAGAGTTGATTATAAAACTTAAGTAATACGCTTAAAATATCCTGGCAGCTTGTGATGTTAAATATGTGATCACCAGAGACGGGAAGTGTGGTGCAATTCAGAGGCGAATCCCTGATATGTGTACTGTAGGTACACGGGTTGCATGACGCCACGCGCTGACGAGGAGCTCACTCTGAATTCTGAAATTGAACTGGTCGGACGTGTTTGTAAGATCGTCGCTTGGAAAACGTGGAGTTAACATTGAGGCTTTCTGTACGCAGGAATAATAACTTTAAACACTGAATACGAACTTAATCCGCAAGGATTTTCCCATAAGGGAATTACAAATGGTTAGTTGTCACAAATGAATACGTATAGCTGTGTGAAGCGCCGAGCCATTTTTATGCAGTGTGAAATGTTATAAGTAGGCCTAATGGATTCGCGAGTCGCGCTAGAACTTGTAATTAATATTAAATAATAGATTCCGGTGGAGAATAGGCTATAGATTCAACTGTTACGTGGATGAAATTTTGAGAGGTATTATTTTATTGTGTTTCTTTAAATTGTGTTATAATTGATACTGTATGTTTTCTGTGCTCAGTGTATTTCGACTTGTACGGTACACGATTTACCAATTTGTGCCGTGAATCAGATTGTTGTCGGGACACTACTTCAGAAGAAGAACCATGGAGGAGAGCCCTAAGGTCTGTCATATTTCCAACGTCATGATGGAGTGAGCGCAGCATCAATGGGCCGACCCGATGGCTGAAATGGGACATTGCTGAATCATGGACATACGCGGACAAGTATGAGTACATCTTATTCTATTCAATCTTCAAAACAATAACTTCAGGCTAGAGGAATAAATTTGTACATAGTAATTCCTTGCATGCAATATTTAAATTTATTTGAGTTAATTATGTAGCAAGGGTCAGCTATATTAGTATAAGTCATTTTTGTTGTACTTATGCCTTGGGGGTGTTTATTTTTGTGTATATAATATTTGTGGGGTGGTGTTAATTTGATCTTCGGAATATATTCTTGAGCGTGTGTTAAAATAATCGTCTTACAATGATATCACCGTGTGTTAATGTAATGTTTATAAAGATTAGATGGCATTATGTGCAGTTAAATTAGTTTGTCGGGGCATGTTGCATGATTATTTTTGTACTTCGAGAAAGACCCATCAGTGCCGTGCTACGGACTCGAGCCAATGGCCATTAATGAATATTACAATTTATATTTAAATTCATTGTACGAGTATAAGTTATTTGATTTTTGTTGAGATAGCGATCTGTGCTGTGAGGTAGTTCATGTTTTTCGACGTTTCCTTATTGTGTTTATTTGGTGAGTCATTGAGATATGCTATATTTAAAACATTCAGAAGTGGCAGTGAGAGGGAAAAAATAAGCTATAAATATGAGATGAGATATTATGAAACTTGTAATTGAAGGCAAGAGATTGTGTATTCCTGATCATAGATGTTGTGGAATATTTTGTTAATCCTGGTGAGACTTGGACCTGTGGATGTTGTTAGCCCGAGAGAGGCCAGATTATAAGGTATTCGAAAGAAGACTGAATGAGCTTGCCTTGTCATGGAGATAGCGTATGGAACACTGACATATATGCTATGCCAGAGAGCGTTGAAAGGAGTATGTTTATTTTCAAGTTACAAGCCTCCCAATTACTGAGTCTGAATGTGAAAGACTATATCCTGTTGAGATAGGGTCAATGAAGATTAATTATGCTGTTATTTCATATAGTTCCAACTGATTAAGTAGAACCACAGCACAAGGTTATTTGAATATTTAACGTCATCTGAATATCACTTTGGTTAGAAGACAGGGCATTTCAGGCCTGCTTTATTTGGATGTCTTGAGGGACATCGCTTCGATTATCGACCAGGTCATTGGACTTGGGTTCTTCACTGATGGTTATCATCATGGATTTATTTACATGTGTGATTTATAATTCCTTGTATGTGTATTTTGACAACGCAAATTCTGTTTTGTGGCTGTGTTGTTTTATTGACAGTGGACTCAGTTCCATATGGTTGCAATGTCCTAAGGCAGAGGTTCCCTTCCCACTGCAGTAAAGACAGTGTACTTGTAAGTTTTAGGGGGATTGTGTTTGTTTATATTCCGTAGGTCCCTTCGCTACAGATTTATTACTAGTGTGATTTTGTTAACGTATAATTCCAAGCTGGTGGAAAATAGTAATTAGACAGCTGGTTGTGTTTGTTTATGAGACTGAATTTTTGGTTGGATTTACTCATGTCAGTATTAAATCAGATATGCTCGTTCAGTCCGTGTTCATTTCGGTGTAAGAAAGTGTAGGGATGATTCAGCAAAAACGATGATTTAATAAATGTGATTTAAATTAATTTAGAAAGGGTAACACAGGTCAACTTTATCTTTGGAACAACGATGTTAGTAACTTAATAATGAAACCCAATAAGAGAATAAATAAAATGAAATTATATGTAATGAGTTGCGTCGGTAAATACTTGTGTGATAATCAAATCGTATAGTTGGATACAAAGATTATGTAAATGAAGTGTCAACCACTCGACATGTATTTTTCTTAGGAGTTTGAGGTTTTGAGAGAGTGTGGTATTATACCAGAGATTTAATGAGTGGAACTGAATATTAAACAAACCGATTTAACCAATTTAATAAATGATGCATTTGTGCTATCTTGAAAAATGATACTCGGATAGATATAACCGATTTTTTAAAAATATACGTATGAATTATTAATGTGTTTCAGTTGACCTTGTGAATTTTGATTCAAGACATTTTAAAATTGGTATTCATTTCTTTTTCTTTGTTGGACTGTCAAAGTTTAAAAATAAATTAGTTTTTCAGAAAGTTCTCATTCATAATCTTTTTATTATTTTTTCCCTTTTATCCTCCCTGTTTATTAATTTAAGGTTAGTTTTTATTTTATTTCGAAATATCACCGGGGATCAGCCGTATTCGTCCCTGGGATTAACAGCCGGCGGCCAACTTATAGGCTGGAAGGGTAGAATATGTTTGGCATATAGTATTATATTTCTTGCAAGTAAAATGCAACAGGTTGCCTTACACACCCGTTCGCTATCCTGTCACTAATTTCGGATTGTGACAGCTTCTTCAACTATAGCTACAAGAGATTCAAATTTTCTCTCGTTTTTCCTCAGAACTCCGAACTCTAGGTGATCGATGAAGTTTACAGCGTATCTCGGTGTGTTTTCTATAGGGAACGTAATAAATTGCAGGAACCGAAGAGGTTAAGAAAAGAATGGAATTCTCACTGAAGGGGAACTCCAAAATTTTCAAATCCAGTTGCAAGTATTTCGATAACATAAGTGTTAAATAGATCCCGAGTCGTAGAAAGGTTGTCGAATTTATGTGCACTTTTATACAAGAAGAGTTTGAAATAGTACCGTAAAGAAGGTTGGGGGGTCCCATACTCTTTAGAAAGCAGTGATATTTTCTGATTTGTGAAACAGTTGTAGAGAAAAATGGAAATTTCTTGTAACTGAAACTTCATATTACGAAACTAGTTCGCTCAAACATATTTTCCTTTGAGCCAATGCAGAGAAATAGCTCATATCGGCTATTAATCTTGTATGGAGTTACTGATGAAATGCGTAGTTTTCAGGATATGAAGTAATAATTTCGTGTGGCTATTCCTAGCCGAGTGCAGCCCTTGTAAGGCAGACCCTCCCATGAGGGTGGGCGGCATCTGCCATTTGTAGGTAACTGCGTGTTATTGTGGTGGAGGATAGTGTTATGTGTGGTGTGTGAGTTGCAGGGATGTTGGGGACAGCACAAACACCCAGCCCCCGGGCCATTGGAATTAACCAATGAAAGTTAAAATCCCCGACCCGGCCGGGAATCGAACCCGGGACCCTCTGAACCGAAGGCCAGTACGCTGACCATTCAGCCAACGAGTCGGACAGGATATGAAGTGATATACTACGAGACAGTGTGAAGTACAAATTAGAAGGTTAACATAGTAGTATTTATCCTCTAATGGTGTCAGTTATTTCCGTTACAAAGAACTTTGTCTTATAAGCTGCACACACTCTTTGCACTAGAATGAAAAATGTACGATTAAGTTGAATGGCGTCTTTACTAGCTTGGGACCAGAAATACAACGACTAACCGCTTAAGTTCTTTGGCTTTTTAAGGTTTCTAAAAGCGACAACGTCGTTTAGTTGGATTCCAGCCTACAGGACAAAATTCTGATACCAC
Source organism: Anabrus simplex (assembly GCF_040414725.1). Classification (NCBI taxonomy): domain Eukaryota; kingdom Metazoa; phylum Arthropoda; class Insecta; order Orthoptera; family Tettigoniidae; genus Anabrus; species Anabrus simplex. The sequence goes on along the minus strand of NC_090266.1, from coordinate 432,095,845 downwards.
AATGTCCGTCAGAATCTACACCAGTATCGACCTGACATTAAATGAATCAAAGTGTTTATTCTTCTATGACCGAGTGAATTGGCTGCGCGGTTTGATCGTGTAGCTGTGACCTTGCATTCATGAAGTTGTGAGTTCGAATTCCACTGTCAGCAGTCCTGAAGATGGTTTTCCGTGATTTCTTATTTTCACAGCGGGCAAATGCTATTAATGTGCCATAAATAAGGTCACGGCACTTACCTTTCCAGTCCTAGCCCTCGCCAAAACGTGCGTCACCGAAAATCTTCTGCGTGTTAGTCAGACGTTAATCCACTAGAAAATAAACAATTATTCTATGTCCTAGGGAAACTGAATAACGTTTACTGATTTGAGAAGTGATAAATCGAGTAGAGTTCTTCATGAAAGTAAGCTTCCCTCACAACTTTCGAATCCAGTCAGAAATACTCTACAGCATTCCACGAATGAAAACCTACAACCTGTTTTCCTGTCATTGAACGGGTCAGGGATGTAATGAATGAATCATATATAGGCTATTATTACGATGGGATCGCCACTCCCAAAGGGATTTAGTAATGACTGATAGATGCTATGAAATGAGAATGGAGAGTGTTGCTGGAATGAAAGATGACAGGGAAAACCGGAGTACCCGGCGAAAACCTGTCCCGCCTCCGCTTTGTCCAGCACAAATCTCACATGGAGTGACTGGGATTTGAACCACGGTATCCAGCGGTGAGAGGCCGATGCGCCTACAGCATTCAATAATATTTTCAATTACACATAAATTATATTACCCACATATGCATTAGATTCTGTATTAACAGTTCATCCTTAAGAGGCAATGTGAACGATTTTTGTTTTCAGCCATAATAATATCAGCCCCGTGTCTCTGTAGAAGTGAAATTTTCTCAATAACCTGTTTATAAGTGTTTCTCATAATATTTTACTTCGTGTTTTAAGATTTTTCTCACCTTAGAAAAATGCACCACGGTTTTTACAGCGTTTACCTGAAATTAAATAAGATTCCTGTGTAAACCACACTATACATCGCCTATACTTTCTTCTAAGTATCGGAATCCTACTAAACGAGGCTATATAGGAAATCATGCAATTTGTTCACTGCATGACACCTGTCTTACCTTCGTCTTTGCGGACAGTCTTACAATGAATCAATGACGATATTATTTAGTTAAAGAAACTTCCTTCACGGGCCTCTTTGAAAATGCTACTTAAAGAACAAAGCCCTCTTGATAATACTGTATGGGTGGTATGAAATATTTAAAGAACGGTACTTCGAGCATATTGAGGATTAAATTACTGTACTTCTTTTTCATAATCGTGCTTATTCGCGTACGTGTATTTAATTACAGAATACGGTGACATTCAACTAGCAACAGAGAGGGCGCGGAGTGTATGCATATAGAGGGAAGTACGGTATATTCGTCACATTTAAATGCTTTAAGGGACCAGTCCATGAATTACGTTACAGGTATATTTAACACAAGTGACGTAAGCATATATAGAGGGGGTCCTTTATTTTTAAGACTGATTGTTCAAAAGCAATTGACCGGTGTTTTATTATTATTATTATTATTATTATTATTATTATTATTATTATTATTATTATTATTATTATTATTATTATTTATACGGGAAACACAAACCCTTCTATGAGGAGACTCGCTAGAATAATAACTGCACCCTTCCGTGTCTAGGTACGTTCGTTTTTTACCTTCGTTTTCCTCCTGGTATAAACATGCTCCAACACCAATGTTCGACGCGTCTGCCTGGATGACAAATTCTTTCTCGTAGTCAGGGTATCCTAGTTTGATGCTTTGCCTCAGCAGTTCTTTCTTTTTTACAAATGGCTGTTCAGTCTCTTCGTTCCATTTCCATCGATTATTTACTTTCAATAGTTCCTGGAGCGGTGTGGCTACTTCCGTATAACCTTCACAATGGTCGGGAAAAAATCCAGTCATTCCTGGGAATTGCCTTACATGTTTTACTTTAGCAGGACGTGAGAATTCACAAATTGCCTTTATTTTTACCGGGTTCGGCTTGATTCCCTCGCGGTCTATTATGTGTCCAACGAAAAACACTTGGTTTTGGCAGAATTTTGATTTTGCTAAGTTAATCTTAAATCCGGTTCTCTGTAGGTTACTCAATAATTTTTCCAACTTTTCACAGTGTTCTTTGAAGGTCGTACTGCCAAATACCAGATCATCGACATAACAGTTGACAAATCCCTTTACTTCATCAGTTAATTTCCTGTCTAAGGCCCTTATCAATACAGCGCAACTGTTTTTAATCCAAATGGTAATCTGCAGTACGCGTACGTCTGGTTATTAAACATAAACCCTGTCAGGAACCTCGATTTTTCTTCCAGTACGATGTGATAAAACGATGAGGTACAGTCCATGCTCGAGAAGTATCGCAGGCCTCTAAATTTCTTTATTATATCTTTAATTCTCGGCACCTGGTTATATTCTGGAATAAGCTTTTCATTGATCCTTCGCGCATCCAAACACGGCCTCAGACTTCCATTACTTTTCTTTACGATTACAAGCGGATTTAGGTCAGGTGTGGTTGTCTTCATTATTATCCCATCAGCTACCATTTCATCAATAATTTTCTTTACTTCTGCCGAATACTTCTCTGGTACATCGTATATCTTCCCTTTATATGGTGTCCAGTCGTTGACTAACAATTTATATTTAAAGTTGGGTATTTGTCCTGGCTTGTTATTGAAAACCTCTATATACTTCTCCAAAATTTCATATAATTTCCGTTTTTCCGTAGATGATATTACAGCTTCCGCAATTGATTTCCAAATCTCTGTGTTCTCTTCCTCCTCCTCTTCGATAGTAATTATTTTCTCAATCTTTTCAACTAGCTCTAAATCTGTTTCTTGATTATAATCATCTCTATTTTGTCCTTGGTTTTCCTCGATCACAGTATCAATTTCCTTCACCATTATCATTAGGTGTTCATTTTCGTCCGCAGTGTTACTGAGTTGTACTGTTTCTATAGACTGTATTCCATTACTTTCTGTTACTGGAAACCGAACTTCTCGTCTCTCCATATCTATTGTCATTCGAGTATCTAGCATGAAGTCTATTCCAAAGATGATATTGTACTTTATTTTTTTCATAATCATGAATGGATGCTCAAATTTATGCCTTCCAATCATGATCGTTATATATGCTTGCACTTTGCATTCAACAGATTTATCTTTGATTATTCCCCTTATTTTGACTCCAGATACGGGTATTGTTGGTATATATATTCTCTTACTGAGCTCTTGAAAAAGCACTGAAGCCATCACACTAATACTGGCCCCGGAATCCACCAAGCAATGCAAATTTATATCGTCCACTGTTACGATAATTACGGGTAATCTGAATTTTGTTCTTTCTTTACCATGAATATTTTCCTCAAGCAGATCATCCGGTTGAATATCCCAATGGTTTACTTGCGCGATTATCAAACTACGAATTTTGTCAGCATTCTCATTTCTTTCGCTATTTACTATTTCTTCATCGCTCGATTCGAGATCGGCGTTTTTTTTTCTTTCAGGCTGCTCCGAATTACTTGCAAATTCCTGAGTATCCGGGTTCAATCTTCCCTCTTCTGCCTTTCTTCGTTTGTAGGTTTGCAACTCCAGGCTTTCTGCCCCTTCGATATCTCCGTTAATGTCTTTATCTCTTATTGCTTCCTCCCAACGGCTTTTATTTCGCCTCTCTTCTCGTAATTCTTGGATATATCGTCGGATTTCTTCATTCCTTCGATAATTATTCTGCCCTCGTCTGTTCTTGAACCATGACTTGTTTCTGTAATATTGCTGGTTTCTGTTTCCTCTGAAGCGTGGATTACCTCTATAACGTGGATCGTATCTATTGACATTCTGTTCATATCCTTCATTAGAATTTCCACTGCATTGACAACATCTTTTTCTACCTCTTTCTCTTTGTCCGTCATTGTTTTCTGTCCTATTTTTCCATTTACTGTTCTCTTTATGGTTCATTTCCTCGGGAATAATGGTGTTTATTGCCTCCTCTTGGCTTGTATTCCGCGGATTCCTAATGGACATGATGATGTAATATCAATCTGCCTCAGCTTCTTCTCCATGCCGACGGCAGTTTCTACATCTCAGGCTGCTAATAACCTTTGCACCTCTGGTGGAAATTGCCTTTGAATAGTTTTCATGGCCTCTAGCTCGCTTGGTGCTGAGTCTAAATCCTGGAATCTGTGAAACTGGTAGGAGAAATAATCGCTATATCGCGTTTGGCCTGTTGACGAGAATTTTCTTGAGTATAATTCAATTCCTAACTGTTGTTGTATTTCCGGACTCCAAAATTTTCTCAAAAATGCCGCCTTAAACTCTTCGTAGCTGTGGAGACTATATTTAAAAGCTTGGAACCAGATATTTGGATTTCCGTCCAAATGCTTTTCTATTACACGTAGCTTCTTATCCTGTTGCACCCTATTTTCACGAAAATGCTCCTCAATTTCTCTAAGAAATTGCTTAGGCGATATTCTGGGTGTGTTATCAAAATGCTTCGGACGATCGTCATAAGTTTTTATAACATTTATTATAGTTGGACTATCAATCTGACTACTTCCGTTTATTAAGTCAACACTCTGCCTATTTGGTTCAGCTGTTCCTGATGGTGTAGTTTCCCTTTCATTAATTTGGATTTCTATTGCTTTCTGTCTTTAGCTATAATTCGAAATAACAGATTTCGTCGTCTAATTCTCCATCTTTATTTCTTGCATCTCCTTCCTAATTTATCTCAATTCCTCTTCCGTCTTCTCCATCTTCTGGTCCGCTTCACTTTTGTCGCTTTCGATCTTTTCCTTTAATTCATTAATTTTACTGGCTACCTGACCTGCAGCCTGATTGAATTTTTCCTCCAACTCTTGGTGCCTGACACTCAATCCTTCCATGCCAGTCGTTATTTCATTCATCACCTCATCCTTTAATCTCTTGATGATTTCCTGGCTTTCCGTAACTTTTTCGCTCATTTTATTTATTTCCTCCCATTTCTTCTCATTACTGACTTTTAATTCTTCCAAATTGTTGGTCAGTTTACTAATTTCTTCATTCATTTGTTTCTGAATCAAACTTCGACTTTCCGTTACTTGCACTTTTATCTTATCTATTTCTTCATGCATCCCCTTGTTTTTACTTTCCATATTCTCAGTCATTTCGGCTCGCATACTTTGTATATCGCTCTTAATTCCCGATATTTATGAGCGAATTTTTGTACTTTCTTCCTGCGTCAACTCCTTCTGCTTCTGTTGCCATTCTTCTTGCCTCTTATTCCAGTCTTGCAACAATTCTTGGTATTCTTTTCTCCTTTCCTCGTGTCGTTTCTGTTGCCATTTTTCTCGTTTTTGATATAATTCTTGTAAAAATTCTCGGCGATCTTCTCTTCTCTCCTTAAGTTGTTTTTGTTCTTTCTCTGTCCGTCTTCTATTCTTCTTTTCTTCCCGTTTCTTCTTTTCTTCTCGTTCTTGTTTTTCCTTCTGTCTCTCTTCTTCCTGCTTCTTCTCCTTTTCTTCCTGCCTTTTCTCCTTTTCTTTCTGCCTTTTCTCATTTTCTTCCTGCTTCTTCATAAATTCTCGGAACATTTATTTCACTGACTTAATCTCTTACTCATTATTCCTGGATCTCTCATCTATTCTCTTAAACTCCTCCTCTTGTTCTTTCTTGGTTTGTGCTCTACCTTGAGTTGCCATGATTTCGCTAAATTCAGTTATATTGGGTATAGTTTCTCTAATTTCCTAACAAACTCTAATTTTTGAAGTTCTCTAGTGTCACAAAATATTAACAAATATATAAAATATTCTTCAATTTCTTAACCTAAGCAACTGTTAAATTCAGTATTCAAATCTCATACACTAGATATTCACTTGGTTTTTCAAATAAATTAATATATGGACCTTCCTGAAGATCGATATCATCCTACTAGCTTGACTACGAGCAACTTGTCAACGAATTCAGATTATTTCTCACTGAGTTCATTTCAGAATGAGTTCTCCAAAAAGAAACAATTATTCATCATATGTTATTTATCATTCACTTACATGCTAATCATTGATCGTAATATCAATAATAAATTCAAGAATATTTTAAAATAAAGAATGAAAATGAAAATATCCTAGATTATTTTGAGAAAAAGAATAAAATATCCTCCTATTTACATTGTTTGTAAGTCAACTTTCGAAAAATAACCATTTCAAATATCATCCATTTTTTATTAAATTATTAACTTCTCATCCAAGCTCAATCTCTTTTCTTTATACACTGACTGACAGAGCAAATGCAACACCAAGAAGGAGTGGTCAGAACTTTATGCCAATTGCAGGGTAGACTGACGTCACTGAGGTATGCTCATGATGTGAAATGCGCCGCTGTGCTGCGCACGTAGCGAACGATAAATAGGACACGGCGTTGGCGAATGGCCCACTTCGTACCGTGATTTCTCAGCCGACAGTCATTGTAGAACGTGTTGTCGTGTGCCACAGGACACGTGTATAGCTAAGAATGCCAGGCCGCCGTCAACGGAGGCATTTCCAGCAGACAGACGACTTTACGAGGGGTATGGTGATCGGGCTGAGAAGGGCAGGTTGGTCGCTTCGTCAAATCGCAGCCGATACCCATAGGGATGTGTCCACGGTGCAGCGCATGTGGCGAAGATGGTTGGCGCAGGGACATGTGGCACGTGCGAGGGGTCCAGGCGCAGCCCGAGTGACGTCAGCACGCGAGGATCGGCGCATCCGCCGCCAAGCGGTGGCAGCCCCGTACGCCACGTCAACCGCCATTCTTCAGCATGTGCAAGACACCCTGGCTGTTCCAATATCGACCAGAACAATTTCCCGTCGATTGGTTGAAGGAGGCCTGCACTCCCGGCGTCCGCTCAGAAGACTACCATTGACTCCACAGCATAGACGTGCACGCCTGGCATGGTGCCGGGCTAGAGCGACTTGGATGAGGGAATGGCGGAACGTCGTGTTCTCCGATGAGTCACGCTTCTGTTCTGTCAGTGATAGTCACCGCAGACGAGTGTGGCGTCGGCGTGGAGAAAGGTCAAATCCGGCAGTAACTGTGGAGCGCCCTACCGCTAACAACGCGGCATCATGGTTTGGGGCGCTATTGCGTATGATTCCACGTCACCTCTAGTGCGTATTCAAGGCACGTTAAATGCCCACCGCTACGTGCAGCATGTGCTGCGGCCGGTGGCACTCCCGTACCTTCAGGGGCTGCCCAATGCTCTGTTTCAGCAGGATAATGCCCGCCCACACACTGCTCGCATCTCCCAACAGACTCTACGAGGTGTACAGATGCTTCCGTGGCCAGCGTACTCTCCGGATCTCTCACCAATCGAACACGTGTGGGATCTCATTGGACGCCGTTTGCAAACTCTGCCCCAGCCTCGTACGGACGACCAGCTGTGGCAAATGGTTGACAGAGAATGGAGAACTATCCCTCAAGACACCATCCGCACCCTTATTGACTCTGTACCTCGACGTGTTTCTGCGTGCATCGCCGCTCGCGGTGGTCCTACATCCTACTGAGTCGATGCCGTGCGCATTGTGTAACCTGCATATCGGTTTGAAATAAACATCAATTATTCGTCCGTGCCGTCTCTGTTTTTTCCCCAACTTTCATCCCTTTCGAACCACTCCTTCTTGGTGTTGCATTTGCTCTGTCAGTCAGTGTATAAGGATCTGCCATACTCTCCTCTTCTGGCTCAGATCATGCTGTGAATTAATTTCCCTTGCTCGGAAATCTTTTTCAGTATCTCCTTTCTTGATACGCCTCTTGGTATCTGCCTCTTCCAATTCCACGTTAGGCTCGGAAATATATTACCAACTTATTCTCGGTTGTTCTATCCTCTCTAGTCTCTCTTCCTTCTCTTTGGGTCCCGCGATATCTTTTTCTTCGAGCGCTGCGTTAGTCAGCCAAAAATAATTGTCTTTGGCGGTCCTTTACTTGACGTTCCCGCGGTGTCTTTCTCTCCTGTTGCCCCACGTATGGGAGCCAATAATAACTGCACCCTTCCGTGTCTAGGTGAACCACAGTTATTACTCCAGCTAGTCAGATTTCATCTCAGGGTATCCTCGAATAAGAAAAATGTTTGATTTTCTATAAATGCAATTTTACGTGGATTCCGAGAAAGATATCAGCACCTTTCGCGACTTTAATCACAGAACGTTTTTATATAATCGCAAAATTCACAACTTCGACCATCATCTTATAACGCAATTCACTTAAGAACTACCTTACATGCTAAGTCTGACTACTATCTATCACTACATATGATGACTCATTGAATTATAAAAAATAATTAAGTAACATATTTATGAAATTGACGAAATCTCGAAAGAAATGAGAATTGGCCTAAATATCATCATGAACTCATAATTATTACCTCAAAAACAAATATTCTTCTGTAGGAATTAAAATTTAAGTCAGCGCTGGCTTATTCTTAATTATTATAATATCATGAACTCAATATTTTTGAAGTGAAGCCAAGTCTTTCTTAATCATCCTTGAAAAACTAAGTTATTCACTTGTGTGCACAAATATAGCACAATTATTTCAACATTGATAAAATTCAGGATTCCTCCATATAATTAATACATTTTATAACGTTTAAGAAATTAATCATATTAATCTGAATTCATTGCTGTCGAATATGATAAAGAAAACAAGGAATCGACTGGCGTGCTAAGATACTCGGTCCTACTGCCATTTAAATTACGGCTCCTAGTGTATTATTTACTCCTATAGTGTTTCAATTTAAAAATATAAAGGATACTCAACATATAAAATATTCTATTTCCCTACTCTACCCATATAATTCCTCAATCGACGTATTACGGTTCAATATGCGCTCAGCCGATAAGCTTCTTTTACATATACTATGTGTGCAAGAAATTCAACAAGTATTTGTAATATGGTATCTCGGTATTGTGCTATTATGTCGGCTACGTATATAATCTTGCCTCCCACGCTATCTATATTCACTGAGAATACGACAAAAAATACACAAATCTATCTATCATCAGTTATAACTACTGCCAAATCACTTTCAACTCTCAACTAATTACGTATTTTAGCCATCCATACCTTGCTATAAGTCATCCCTGGGGCACATTCCCTTTCAGTAATTGCATAATTTAACTGCACCAATTCCATCCACATATGTCGTCTATTCATTATACACATGTCTCATTACTTACCATGACGCGCAATATTATATATTTTTTTTTGCTAGGGGCTTTACGTCGCACCGACACAGATAGGTCTTATGGCGACGATGGGATAGGCAAGGCCTAGGAGTTGGAAGGAAGCGGCCGTGGCCTTAATTAAGGTACAGCCCCAGCATTTGCCTGGTGTGAAAATGGGAAACCACGGAAAACCATCTTCAGGGCTGCCGATAGTGGGATTCGAACCTACTATCTCCCGGATGCAAGCTCACAGCCGCGCGCCTCTACGCGCACGGCCAACTCACCCGGTAATATTATATTTAAATCGTATCAAACATCTCCATAATATCATTTATAACCTTCACTTAACACATTCTTGACTTCTTCAACATCCATATATAACACGTATGATCTCCTCTATATTATTTAATACTATTGGGGCATGACGTTTATTTCGTGCAGTATTCCTTTCTCAATGCTCAACTCATTATCAACACGACATATAACCCTACATTCAGTATCTGTTCTTTAAGTAATATCATGCAGCCAGGAATAACATGACTCTAAGTAACACTCCTGAATACGCAATCCACATATGACGTAATCTAAATCTGGATGGCTCTATGACACTCATAGATCTATTTATTATTTGGCATTCTTTGAAATCGGCTGTCATAATATGTCACTTCTTAACCGTATTCTCATTCACCTGGTTGGAACTACTTAATAATACGCAACCATATATCACGAGATATCGTCTTAGTTCTACACTGGCTTAACATATTAATAGCATCTTAAGTATATCGCACTTCACTTCATTACTTCACTTGCACACTTAATAATCTCATGCTTAGGCTATTCTGTTCTACCGCACATACCATAAATACGTAAATTAGGAATTATATTACTTAATATAAGCACTTAGCTCGTCATTCGACATCTCAGGCCACAGTTGCTCCCTTTCCGTCCGTCACATGGCTGGATCTATGGCCATGGTTCGACGACTGTTTGGATTCCTCATCTCAATTTGCTCTGGCTAGGCGACCTCCTTCTCTCATCTTGGATAGTCATAACTGCCCGGATGACATCTCCCTCCAGGTTGGTCCATCTCGGTTTTTAGCAGGCCAACATCTTCTTAGGAAAACTGCTGACAATACCAAATATCTCTGAGTAGTACATATTCATTTTGGATTTCTGTTAACTTAATATTCCTCCTGATATATACATTTTCTAGTTTTCTTTCGTGAGGTCTGCGTAAGATAATTCACGCCTCGTCTTTCTCAAGTATTCGAAATTAAATAATTTGACTTCGGAAATATTATCTTCCAACGATCTCTCTTCTAAATACGGAAATTCCGCTATTGTTTTCTCTTCCTGCAGTTCTTGTTTCTGCTCTCGTAGAACAACAGATCTTGTCCTTCAAGACAATCAGTATATTTATCTGGACGAAATTTTCGTATTTCTAAGGATTTCTTATATTCTTCACCGTATTTTTTACGCCAATACGCTGTCCTCTTCAATATTATTGGTGTTTTAACTTTATGAGTGGGCCTGCTTACGCTCCTCTGTCCAAGGGGCACCGTGTATTCTCTTCGGTTGCTCGTCTCGGTTTAGCGCGTTCGTCAATATTTTCTTGCGGAAGAGATTATTATTATTATTATTATTATTATTATTATTATTATTATTATTATTATTATTATTATTATTATTATTATTGTTGTTGTTGTTATTATTATTATTATTATTATTATTATTATTATTATTATTATTATTATTATTATTATTATTATTATTATTCGTTCTGTTTTCCCTGGTGTTCAGTTGCAAACAGTGTTGATCTTCTGTATACCTTGTTTTTTGGATCCTTCAAATCCCTAATCAACCCTTTCTTCATAAAGCTGCAGATTGCTAAAACTTTCTGCAGTTCATTTTAGATGCTCTTGTTAAGCTTTAGCTGGTGAAATGAATCGTTTATCTGGTAAGAATTGATCTTATTCCCCCATCACTATTGGACAATGCCAATTCTATCCTGATGCCAAATCTCTCTTATTTCATTAACCAGAGTCAGATACTTGTGGATATTTTCTCTGATCTTGTTTTCGATATTCCCAGGAGCTGGGATTGAACTGTCGATAAGATAGCTGGTTGTGTTATGGTGTATGCCCAAACATAACTGTTGATGAGCGACTTTGACAACATTGTCATGTGACAGGGTGTACTCAACAGGGGTTAAAGTAAACACGACGGGGGCCGATGGCCTGAGATGTTAGGCCCCTTTAGACAACAATCATCATCAGCAAGCAGTAAACATGACGAACTCTGTCTCTTCTATGCTCACATTGTACAGTACATTCTACAGGGATCGTTTGGTGGGTCTTGGTCTTTGATTATGTACTTTCAGTAGTATTATGTTTGTTACCACTTGGTTTTGTAGGGCCATTATGAATCCTTGTGTTTCACCGATGCTACCCACGTTCAACCACTTACATGATGCATCAGAGTTAATATCTGGCTGGTTTGAGGTGGCTGGACATCTTCCTTGGGGCTGTTTACTTCTTCACCTTTGCTGTCTGGTGAAAACTCTCCGTCTGATAGTGTGGCGGGTGTGATGTGCATATCGACTGTTCCTAGTGCATTGTGTAGTGCACTGTTCCAACTTTGTTCATGGAAATATTTTCTTAAAGCATTGATTTGACCATGGTGGAGGTTGGCAATGTCAGTCCCTCCTCTTCCACCCTTCCATCCCGGGAAGTGAAATATTTCAATAGAGCTCTTTAGATAATGGATTCGGTGTCTTGTAGCTATAGCACGAACTTTGCGACTCATTTCGTCAAGTTCGGTATCACTCCCTTTCAAGATTCCAAAAGATCCTGGTTGTGTCTTCAGGTCTTTTTTGACAATGACTGGTTGCCTTTCCCTTTATGGTTATTCGATTTTTGTTAGGGATTACGGATACAGGTTCTTTCCTACCCAATAAAAATGTTCGGTGACCCTCCAAACTGTTATTCAGATATGAAATATGGCCACCCAGTTGAGTGGCAAGTACAAAGCCACTGGAGTTACATGACCCCGTTGTAAATATTTAAATACTGCACTTCGAACAACTGTGTTCACTGAAATTATGTTTTAAGTTGGTCCATGTCGAGATTCGATCAGCGTAATAGAGCAATGAGTAAATAAGTAATCATCACTAATCCCATATACTTCACAAGAGTACAGAAAGACAAGCATAAAGGGGAATTTAAAATGAAAAAGAGTACAAAAGAACGAAAATGTGGACAAAATGGAAATGTTCCGGAAAGAATGAACACTATGAGCTATTTAAACAACAAAGACAGGAAACAACAAGAAAAATAAGGCAGGTTAAAAGATCTTTTGAAAAATCGCAGGTAGTAGAAATTGAGAATAATTTTGTAAGAAATAACTCCCGAAATTTCTATCAGACCTTTAAGAATAACCTGAAAGGTTATCAATCCCGGAGTATTTGCTTCAGGGATGCAAATGGTAATATTGGCCTTAACAATGCCGAGAACTGTGAGATTCTGGCAAAACACTTCGAACACCTGCTGAACTGTCCTGAGCCATATCATAAATTAGAATTTTCAGAAATTCAGGAAAATCTAGAAGCTGATTCACCTCCAACAGCAGAAGAAATAAAGGAAGCAATAAAAAATCTTAAAAATAAAAAAGCTAGTGGGGGAGACTCCATAACAGCTGAACTTTTAAAATGGGCTGAAACAAAAATTATAGAAGATTTGCAAATACTCTTTGAAGAAATTTGGGAAACAGAAAAGATCCCAGAGGATTGGAAAGTGGCTCTAATACACCCATTACACAAGAAGGGTAACAAGCAAGATGTCAACAACTACAGAGGTATATCTCTCTTGCCAGTTGCTTACAAGATATTCTCAACAATACTACTAAATAGAGTAAAATCGACACTGGACAGTCAATTGGGTGAATATAAAGGTGGATTTAGAGAAGGAAGATCCTGCTCCGAACAGATTTTCAACCTGAAATCTATAATTCGACACAGATTAATAAACTCCAAAGACATAGTTGTAACATTTATTGACTTTAAAAAAGCTTTTGACTCTGTTGATAGGGAAACCCTAGATAAAGTAATCCGTGAATTTGAAGTTAAAACTAAATTGGCAAACCTAATTCGTGAAACACTTACAGACACTGTCTCGAAAGTAAAATTTATGGGTGAAGTATCTCGACCTTTCAAAATAAATACAGGTGTCAGGCAGGGCGATGATCTATCTCCACTCCTTTTCAATTGTGTCATGGAGAAAATTGTAAGAATTTGGAATGAAAAACTGAAAGAATCTAAAGTATTGCCACTCATGCTGGGGAAGAAGAACAAAGGTGTTGCAATAAGTTGCCTAGCATTTGCAGATGACTTTGCCATAATTTCAGAAAGCCTTACAGATGCAGCAATGCACGTCAATCTCCTTGAAAAGACAGCCAATATGACAGGCTTGAGAATCTCTGCCGAGAAAACAAAATTTTTGACGAATATAAAGAGTGCCCCAAAGTTTTTAGTAACGGATATTGGTCAAATAGAAAAGGTAAAGAAATTCAAATATTTGGGTGAGACAATTCAATAAAATGGTTTAGAAAAATCTGCTATAGAGGAGAGGATACAAAATATGAAAAGAGCATACGGTATAACTAAGAATACTTAAAACAAAAAGGGCTTATCAAGAAAACTTAAAATAAAGCACTACAACACAGTAGTGAAACCAGAATGCCTTTATGCCAGCGTATGTCTAGCACTGAACTACAAGTTTGATAAATTAGAAATATTAGAAAGAAGAATTATAAGGAAAATATTAGGTCCTCTAAGAATTGCAGAGTTTTGTAAATTAAGAAGTAACAATGAAATTTACCAGAACGTAGAAAACATATCAGAAACAATAAGAAAAAGGAGATTGCTATTTCTTGGACACATTTACAGAATGGATGACAATAGACTAACTAAACGAATCTTCAAGTACCTTTGGGAAAAGAAATCAACTACCACCTGGATTCAAGAAGTCAAGAAAGACCTGGAAAGGAACAACATACGAGAAGAAGAATTATTGGAAAGAAAGATTTTTAGGAAGAAAGTCTTACAAATGGAAGGATTCCAAGGGAGGAAGGAAAGGAAAACAGGCACAAAGTGGACTGAAGACAGGAAAAAGAAACACAGTGAAACAATGAAAGAATACTGGAAGAAAAGGAAAGAACAACTAAGGAGGAACAATTGAAATTGTAACGTGGTCCTTAGAAGGCCGGAACGCAAGAAGAAGAAAAAAAAAGAGTACAAATGGAACATAACAGAATATCACTTATTATCATTAAACCAGGTATATTGTAATAGACAAAGTCAATCAATCCATACAATAATGTTTTAAACTATGTAGGGTATGTACAAAATTTCATGATATATCTAAATTAGTCTTATTGATTTTAATCTCGAAGATTGATAATATAATAATCTCCTTTACACTTCATCTCCCTTGGAATATATCAGGAACTAAATGTTTTATACTATATATATATATAAGTTTTTCCTGCTGTCATTTCGTGATGGATACAGTACTTTTGCATCCATCTCTTGGCACAGGCCAGAGTAAAGTGTAGCTTCCACCGAAGTCCTAGTCAACATCCTTGGCTGTGACAATATGGAAGTTGCTGGGGTATGGGTATTGCTGAGTAATGACATTCAGAGCATGACTAGTGCATCTGAGTGCTATGAAGGGTGCTGCTCATAGGGTCAGTCGTGCATCAATAGCACTTTCTGGCCCAGTGAGGAAAGCAATGGCAAACTACCTCACTCCTCATCTTGCCTAGTACGCCTCATTTTGGTGCTGCCATTGGTTTTTGGGGTTTCCTTATAACCGCATAAGCTTTGGTGGTGCTATTTGAGGATCCAACCAGCCTCTGGGCTGATGACCTAACAGACAGACAGATATATAAGTACTGATATTTTAAGGAGAAAAGGTGCTGGTACAGACCGCACAGGTGCTATTACAGCAACTACCACCCTTCCAAGAAACACACCCACTTCGGTGCTTTCACAGGATCTCAAGTGGATTCGAGAATTTCTACTTATTCAGCCTTTCTTATTTTGGTCACCGACATTAAATAACTACTTCTTTTACTCCTTTTGAACTGACTGAACTGTAGAAAACTCACTTGAACACCTGAACGTTGCAGTGCGGATATGGAACTTATAGTTCGACGTTGGGAACAACCGGAAAGTGGAATCAGTTTCCTGTTTCCGGCTATGAAGCATGCAAGCATGGTACCAACTTCCGAGAAACAAAACTAAAAATTCAATTCATTAACCCTGTACCATCTGCTGAAATATTTATATTAAATGTCTCTGTCAATCAATCGCAGTTCTTTTTCAGAGAAACTTGGTAAAAGAAGGTGCCGTTACTGCGTGCCGTTGAGTACCGGCAGAAAAAAGTGCTATACATAAGTAACATATTAACATACCTGTCCGGTCCCCCTCCATGGCTAAATGGTTAGCGTGCTGGCATTTGGTCACAAGGGTCCCGGGTTCGATTCCAGGCAAGGTCATTGGTTAATTTCGCTGGAACGGTGGCTGGGTGTATGTGTCGTCTTCATCATCATTTCATCCTCATCACGACGCGCAGGTCGCCTACGGGTGTCAAATCAAAAGACCTGCATCTGGCGAGCCGAACATGTCCTCGGACACTCCCGGCACTGAAAGCCATACGCCATTTCATTTCATTTCATTTTCATATCTGTACGAAGCTGCACCAATTTTTCTTCAAATTCCTGTTTACTGCAAATGGTGTTTACCATTGGCTAGTTTTCCAGCGTCCCCTGTAAGAATTCCACCAATATTTCTCTTAATTACAATGGAAGCTTTTTAATACGTATCATTTCTGTGTAGCCATGGTATATTCGAGTTTTCTTTAGTCTAACATGACGAGTGACTATATCATTTCTTCTTCTTGCTATTTGCTGTTGTACTCCTTCCTGATAGTGTGAGGGGTGTGATGTGCATATCGACTGTTCCTAGTGCATTCTGTAGTGCACTGCTCCAACTTTGGTCATGGACATGTTTCCTCAGTGCATT
Source organism: Anabrus simplex (assembly GCF_040414725.1). Classification (NCBI taxonomy): domain Eukaryota; kingdom Metazoa; phylum Arthropoda; class Insecta; order Orthoptera; family Tettigoniidae; genus Anabrus; species Anabrus simplex. The sequence continues at coordinate 432,079,530 of NC_090266.1, read as the reverse complement.
GATTTGACCATGTTGGAGGTTGGCAATGTCAGAATGTTTTCTTTAATGCCCATTATGGATTGGTAAGTGTATACTGAGGGAAGAGTCGTTATTCCCAGGTCCTAAAAAATGACCCTACACGTCTCCTTGCCTGAAACTCCCCGTATACGCCTGACTGCGTTCTTTCGCCGTGAAAGCGTCTTGAGTCCCCGGGGAATTCCCCACATTACTGTTTCATACTCTTGTGAATGAAGTAAATAAATAAGGAATGAAAGAAAGCAAGCATAGTAAGCAGACATTATTTGAGGTTCGCGAACAAATGTCTATGGATTTTGCAATACAAATATCACTCGGGACAGTTTCTTATACAGCTATCCTCTATGAACATTCTACATCAATTTGCTGCCAAAATCGATTCCTATCAGCTTCATCGACTTGTTGCTGTCCTCCGTAATTGTATTTCTTAGATTAACGAAACATTTGTTGAATTTTGTTGCTATTCAAGACCAATTTATCCCCCTTCAACTATGTTAACGACTCCTAAAACCTCTCCCTATGTGGATCAACTACATTTTCCAATACGTTATCTATTGTTTTGAGAGTAATATCACCCGCATAGAGTGCAGACTTGGCTGATAATTCCATTAATATCTACAATATACACAATAAAATGGAATAGCCCTATCACTGACCCTTGGACTACTCCAATTGTTACGTGGAGTAACTGAGAATGTTGATTGTCACCACTTACCTCTTGGCTTCTGTTTGTGGGGAAAGATTTACTTTATGGCAGTTCAAGACCATCAACTCCATAGTGTTTAAATTTAGAAGCTACCTCATGCGATACGGTATCAAAAGCTTTGCTAGGAACAATAAATATGGCACAAGTAATAGAGTGGGACTCAAAATCATTTATTACTTCAGTAATAATACATTCTACAGCTTGGTGGTTGATTTTCCTGCCCTGAACCCCAATTTAGAAGCATGCATAAGTCGTTATTCTCAAAGTATTTGGAAATTTTCATTTTCATACAGTATTGTGCAGTATTACATTTGATAAGACTGGAGCAAGTATTAGAGGTCAGTAGTTCTCTGGACGATTTATATCCCCTTTCTTATACACTGGAACTATTATTGTTATGTTCAGACAGTCTGAAAGAACCCTTCCTTGAATGCCCAATGCATGAGTGTATTTGGGGAGAGTACTACTAAAACATTAATTAATTTAAAAAGGGAGTTGGAGAAACCTTAATTGTCTTCTGTTTTGGAATTACTCCGTTCTGTAACTATTTTGTAGCATTGTATATTTTCTAAGATATCCATTGACCATTACCCGGCCTCGCACAGCATGGTTATCTCTGTTCTGTCTTCTTGATGTCAACATGCTTCCTTGGCCACCAAGATCTCCAGATCTCTCACCAATCGGGAACACTTAGGACCAGACTGCACTGCCACGGGTGGTCCAACACCAAACTAACTGCGTTCTGCAAATGTTCGTTACGCTGAAGCAAATGCTCGGTATCGTGCAATATTATGTTGTTTTCTTTAACTACGCTTCATGTACCCACTTACGTGCCCCTGCGATGGCCCCTGATCAGCGTTGATCGTATGAGGAGAAAATTCAGAGATATGAATTTTTCCATATTAGTAGAAATCTCAATCCAACTGAGCTATACTATTTATACGGTACAGACTTGTACCAAAATTCCATGGACTTGAACTTAACATAGTTCTTCGTCCAGAATATTTACTGAAAATTACACAAGCCATAAGCTTGTTTCGTTTCTCGTAGATCCGATAACATAACCGAAGCGACAACACATTGTACAAAAGTAACTATGTCGCGGAGCGACCACACACTGTTTCAAATATCAAATCACGTCGTTCAAAGTAGATGTTCATCGTAGAAGTACTAGTGATGGAGTACACGTAGTTAGGTTGTAAGGTTGTAAGGTTGTCAGGTTTAAAGTTGTTAGGCTCTAAGGTCGTAAGGTCCCGTTCTCGTGTTGAGAATCAGTATATATCCGGGCTCACCCCCACTCTTGGTAACAGTTCAATCTCAAAACTCATATACAACGAAGTATCTGATTCGATAGATCGAAGCATCAACTCCCCTTCTCTTCCTCGACAAGTCCAGAAGGCGTGGCGATGATATAGCTGACCAGCTTGCAAGCCTCGCGCACGGGTCGCTGTTTACTAGCCTTGGTCATAAAATAAACCCATGACTCACGCAAAATCCCAAGCTTCAAGAATAACCCTCCGTATACACAAACATGAGATGAAATGAAAACAACTATGTCTCAAGATATTGGCCGTATTTACAACATAATGAATTCTTATCCTACATAATATAATAATTTAAATAATAAAACGATGTTATTATATATACAATATGATTCCAAAAAGCCTTGATTACAAATGATTGACGTTGAATAAATATGTTATTACAAATAATTGCCGATGGCGGATCAATTGATATCAAATGATATCGCGTAAAATGATATTATATTAAATTAGTAGGGCTGGAGAAGCCTGGACGGTTACACACTGAACAAATGAATGGAATGCCTGAATATTCAAATTTAGTGGAAGGTTAATAAGAGGGGAAACAGAATCACGATTGATTGGAAGAAAATACACTCTGCATTTCAACTCTATCGAATGAACTTTAGTAGTTCTTACGCATTCCAGTCTGCAAACACGCACATGATTTCCGCTGCTACAAATACTACACTATGAACTACGTCCTTATCTGTGGGTTGCTTTTCGAGCCTGACTCGTTCATCTCGATTGTTACGAAAGCTATTTAGTTTAGTGCCGGTGAGGTTCACGGAGGGATAAGCTCTCAAGTTTGAACACATTCACATACATGAGAATACAACCCATGATCAAACATATTTTCCTCATGTAACAGAAGCCTGCTTCAGATTGACAGAAGGATAATGGATTCCTGAAATTTCAATAGTCCTATCGGTATAAATAAAATAATTTAAGTAAGGCGCCTCACCTTTTTATTTGCGCACCTCAGACACTTGAGATTATTTCTAGATTTCAGACCGTAGAGGACAAATCTTAGTGTTAGGCTAGTCGGATATATAAAGCAATGAAAAGCGAGTGTTTAATTCATTTACAGAAAAACATTTACATACGGACACTCCTCAAATAAGGACATGTACTTCGGTTCCAACTGAAGCAATAGGGAAATAATTACAAAATCAACTCTCGCTTACGGATATACTAATATTCGGCCATCGGCTGCTGTTGGAGAGTCTACAAAGCTTGGTTTATCTCTTGACTACGTACAAAACTGGGATTTCGAGAGTATGATTCACTGTACTGTGTGTTACAAAAATAATATCAGGACTGTGCAGAGAGGTTTCGCAGCTATCCAGTACCGTTAGCTGGAAGCGAATGAATAAAGAAAATCATAAAATGTTGACTGACTGATAGGTCTGACGTCCAGTTACCGGAATCAATTCGTCACGTACTGAAACTTTATTTTTCTGCTCGCTCGCCAGTTGTTTTGCCCCGAGAGCCATGCCATGTAACTTTTGTTTTTATATTTGCCTTTACGTCGCACTAAGGCACAGCCCCAGCATTTGTCTGGTGTGAAAATGGGAAACCACAGAAAGCCATTTTCAGGGCTGCCAACATTAGGTTTCGAACCCAATATCTCCCGAATGCAGGCTTACAGCTGTGCGCCCCTAACCGCTCGGTCCGTCTAAGGATAAAGGTTTGAAAATCCGCGAACGAGTTGAAATGGGGGAACTGAGGAAATTTGTGGTTAATCGTAGTGACGATGAAGCTCTTAGCTGATACAATAGCTGCAGGCTAGTTCTGGACACAAAATAGTGTAAAGTGTAGTCGATAAACAAGCCCGACAGGCGTTATTAAAGGAAACTTCGTAATACTAAAGTGTACATTATTCGCCAGTTAACACTGTAAACTTTAAATTTTGCATAACTTATTTTAGGCCTAGTAAAAATTGCACATTGCCCTTTCTTTAAACCCTTTCTAATTCTAATCGAGATAATCAATTTCACTTAAAGATTGAAGTATACGTAATGCAAGTAAATTTGCATTCAGATTTGGCAACCTACCTCAAATAACGGGCACTTCCCAAATGCGGACGAATTGTTACGTCTCCTCAAATATGAGAGGTTACACTGCAACTGAATTCTTATCAACTGCTGTCGCAGTCTGAAACTAAATAAACTGAAATATTGAGTATGACTCAAGGTATACGCATAATATTTCGGGCAAATTCATGCGACCTTATGACTCTTCAGAAAGTGGCATTTATCAAATCCTACTATTTCCCGCAAAATTATCAACTAAAGAAAGATGATGACTGATGTTTCGGATAGTAAAAGAACTGGTGTATAGGCCCCAACACACACCTCAAAATGAACGCGAGTATTATATTGATTCCACTAGATATTTCAGTGCCAATATGATCTGTTCCTCTTTACAGTATTGAAGACAGAGTAAATCATACAATACGCCCACAAAATAAACGAGCTAATACGGGTGCAGAGTCAGTAACGTCAATCATATAGTAATTATAAACAGTAGAAATAGTATATAAACAACAAAATTAATTACCATGAGCACACCATATTCAGACTGCGGTGATGTTTACTTACAGCAAGACTGATTCAGCATACATATCATTATATGGTTAAGCCGTGCCTCGACACTCTAGACCAGGGCCTCTCAGGGTGCATGCACTGTGCGCGGTGCAAAAGAAGACTTCGTTTGGTTGACCAGAGTGCAGACCCCCACTCCTCGACTTGGAGCAATAGTGCTGTCTCTCTCTTTCCCCACGCCTGTCTCGCTCGCTCCGCCTGTCTCCCTCTTCCTCAGTTGCTCCGTAGCGCTCCAAATCCGAGCTGAGTTGAGCCGAGTTAAGCCGAGCTTAGCCTAGTAGCCCAGAGACGAAGCGTTGGTCCGAGCCGAGCCGAGTGGGACCGATGTACTGTGCACAGGAACTCTGCGCCTCAGTTTGCACTCGTGAGATTTTGGGCATTTGAGAGGCCCTGCTCTAGACACTTTACAGAGCGCAGTTTATCTTACGATGATAGGATACACACTGAGTCTTCCACACTCTAAAATTCATAATTGGCATTTAAGGATGCTTAGCCTACTGTACTTACTGAATAATTAGAAAAACATTCTATGAGCGCAAGGCTCAGACTATACAAACCAAATTTCGAATATTATTTGTACCACTTAAAGATTTTTCGTAACATTAGTGACTACTTCAGTGCTGCGATGTAAAATTAATCAGTTCTATGCAGTATTTTAAAATGGTACCCCAATTATGACTGGCATTCAGAGGTATTGAAATGAAGGAAAAGGTGGACTGTAGCTTAAATTACTGGATTAGTGCAGGGTTAAATGGTAGTTCAGAGGAGGTTCCAGCAACGACTTCTCCATTAGTATTATCTGGAATTTTTGTATTTTTTATGTACTTTGTCTTAAACTGGACTAGCTGATGTACCCGTGCTTCGCTACGGGATTCTAAGAAAGACTGTCTTTGTGGTTATCCTAACTACAGTTAGTTAACTTAGGCCATTACAAAAACGTCAGTAGGAATGTAGCGATTAAAAGCAATGTTATCATATAAAATACTCGCTCAAATGAAAAACCGCACATTTTCTCATCTTTAACAAACAGTAGGCCTACTAGGATGCCGATCTAACAGTCCAAAGTTCCGGTGTTGATATGACCAGGCCGCAGACAGCCGAAAACACTCCTCTGCCACTGTTCCGTTAAATATACACACTGCTCATTCCAAGCAATGCCTCAGGGTAGGGACTGATTAGCTCGAATGCTATGATGAATCAGTTTGTTACGTACCAGTAGTATCAGAAAATTTATGAACCAGAGGAATGGCATGCTAAAGAAGAAAGTTATCTAACTCCCCAGCTACATCCCGCCAATATTCAGGCAGGCTGTTATACTCGGTACGACCGGGCGAGTTGGCCGTGCAGTTAGGGGCGCGCAGCTGTGAGTTTACATTCGGGACGTAGTGGGTTCAAAAACCACTGTCGACAGCCGTGAAGATGGTTTTCTGTGGTCTCCCATTTCCACATCAGGCAAATGCTGGGCCTGTACCGTAATTAACGCCAGGGCCGTTTCCTTTCCACTCCTAGCCCTTTCCTATCCCATCGTCGCCATAATACCTATCTCTGTCGGTGCGACGTAAAGCAAATTAAAGAAATACTCGGTATACATCAGTAATCCCATCTATCGGACATGACTGGCAACAGAAGACACAAAGCACATCACAACAAACAATGGTCAATGTAATGTTATTGTTGTTCAATGTTATGAGCTTTCTATATTGTAGGCTTTCACATTTAGTTTTCTTTTGACTCTGTGATATTAGGGCGTCTTACGAAATTATTTATAGCGTAGACTGTAGTTCCTTATTCTCCGACTTTACGTACCGAATTTCATTAAATTCTGTCTACCCATTTTCTCGTGACTTGGCGCTGATATGAACTTAGCAACAAAAATCCAAATTCACGAATATCTCTGTTGTCATAGCCGGTACGGTAAAAATGTATAAGACATAAATTATCGGAAATTTAATAATATATAACTTCAGTAATGTAGTATTTGTCGATAGGACCACTAATAACATAAATATTTGAGAATTAAATTTTAGGCCTTCCCCTAAACTACCATTCCACTCAGCGTGAATAAAATTATTTATAGCCTAGATTGTAGCGACTTCGCATACCAATTTTCATTAATAACAAAAAATAGAGAAATTAAAATTAGGCCTTCTTCTAAACTACCATTTCTTTCAGCGTGAATGAGATTATTTATGACCTAGATTGTAGCGACTTATTTTACGGACTTTGCATACCGATTTACATTAATGTAGGATAACTAATAATATAAACATTTGGGAATTAAATTTTAGGCCTTCCCCTAAACTACCACTTCTCTCAGGGTGAATAAGATTATTTATGGCCTAGATTGTAGCGACTTATTTCCCGACTTTACATACCGATTTTCATTAAATTTTCATCAGCCGTTTTCTCGTGATGCGTGTACATACAAACATACATACATTCATAGACAGACAGACAGACAGACAGAAATTACGGAAAATTAAAAAGTGCATTTCCTTGGTACTCTGGACACGACCGATACAGAAATACCACCCTTTTTCAATTCTGAGCAATGTAGAGGCAAAACTCTTATTTTATATAGCCTATATAGATTAGATATAAAATTGGTGTATACTTCTTGAGGGGCTGCCTGGCCGAGGCGGTAAAGGCGATCGCCGGGAAGGACATGGGTTCGAATCCCCGTCAGGAAGTCGTAAAATTTAAGAAACGAGATTTCCACTTCCGGAGGTGCATATGGCCCTGAGGTTCACTCAGCCTACACCAAAAATGAGTACCAGGTTAATTCCTGGGGGCAAAGGCGGCCGGGCGTAAAGCTAACCACTCTACCCCATCATGTGCCGAGGTTAACAATGGTGGAAGCATTTACCTTCCACTCCTCCAAAGGCCTTCATGGCCTGTACGGAGGTGACTTTGCATTGCTTTGCTTTGTATACTTCTTGACTTCCAGGTCATCATTTTTCTCAAGTACTACAAGATGAAAAATAATTAATCTAAAACAAAATTGATGGAATGGTGTCATGTGAAGTCAAATTATGCTAAAAATGTCAGATTTAGAAATCAGTAAATGAATATTGTTACCACGGTAGCAGAAAATAGAATAATCAATGATGGTAGGAGTAAGAATGACATAGACAAAGCGAGGAAGGTCTTTCATAAAAGAATACATTTTCTGACCTCAGATACACACTACATCGAATGAAACACCCGCCCCTTTTTCTTCAGATTTATGAAACCTGCATTTAATCTAGCATGAACGCGTCTCCCCTGTCGTCTGATAATGAATTCATTGTAGGTACATGGCCTGAATATACAGCAATTGAGTGTAATTTCATAGAATCTGATGATGTTCTGATTGACTTTATGACACTTCAGTATCTGTAAAACATTCGTCTGAGCAACAGTTGCCTCGATACGATCGCGAATGTTTAACGAGCTGTATGAAATATGACTTTAGTTCCTTGTTTTTAGTTTTAGATTGATTTAATACTCTTAGCCACTGGTTCTCAAAGAAGGATTACGTCATACATATTTTCTACTACTCAGGAATACACTTAATAGGCCACTCTGCCGTTACCGATAGATCCTGAACAAGGAAGTTGCTTCAGAAAAACAAAACATCAGACATACCTAAGTCTACTGGAGTAACATGATTGAAATAGACTGGTCATAATTGAATAATAATAATAATTATTATTATTATTATGATTATTATTATTATTATTATTATTATTATTATTATTATTATTATTATTATTATTATTATTATTATTATTGAAGCGGTAATCTCAAAAAGTTCCCTAGTCCAGTGACTAAAACTTTTCAAGAGAAACAAAAAACTGGATTTTATTAAAGAGAGTTATAACAGCCAAAAATGTTCAACTCTGTACAATAGCCACCCACCCGATCTCTATTCTTAGAAATGGGGATTTCTTTTACGTCTTGTCTGTGACCGTCGGTGGGTGTACAAAGCAAGTTTTTGAAATCAATGGTCCCTTATATTGATGTAACATGAGTTTTAATCTGGTTGAATATTGTGATTTCAAGATTGTGCGTTATTACAAGATACAGGAATTAAAAAAATACTTGTAGGCCTACTGCTGTTGTGAGAAAATATACACCAAATATCTCCAAACTGTCCGGCTCCATGGCTAAATGGTTAGCGTGCTGGCCTTTGGCCACAGGGGTCCCGGGTTCGATTCCCGGCAGGGTCGGGAATTTTAACCTTAATTGGATAATTTAGCTGCCACTGGGGCTGTGTGTATGTGTCGTCTTCATCATCATTTCATCTTCATCACGATGCGCAGGTTGCCTCCGGGAGTCAAATCAAAAAGACCTGCATCTGGCGAGTCGAACTCGTCCTCGGACACTCCCGGCACCAAAAGCCATACGTCATTTTATTTCAGCTCCAAACACACCCGCTGCACAATTCTTAAAACATTCCTAAAAGTCTTCTTTCATGGCTTTAGTTAAACAGCACTATAATCTCCGTCCTCGTCCTCGTTACATGGATCATCAGATCCAGCAAGTGACTTAGTGAAATTCGCAGTGTGTGGTTGGAAATATGTCATCAGAGACTTAAACTCATCAAGTTTATTTTGCTGAATTGTGATTATTTTGTTGTAAGCCTCACATTTAAGGATTATCGGCTTCATATTAGTTTTTAAGATGCTGAAGTACTCTAGCATCATCCCACTTATTGTTTTATCTACGCTAACTTCATTCACAAGGCGACTATCAAATTTGAGGAATGTATAGCCCAATTTTTAACGCAAAACCTCTCTTTATCTTTCGTTATATTGGATTTAAAGTACGTCTTGAAACTTTCTTGAAATTAATACTTTTTTGTTTCCATGCAATGCACAGGAAATGTATTCTTTATTACTTCCAACCATCCTTCATTTGGTGACAGCAGCGCTATGTGCAAGACAGAAGGTGAGCTCAAGAACCATTCAAGTCCAGACTTGGGATTCTCATGAATTCACTGTAACATTCAGTTGTCGTTATACAAGGCAGTGAAATGCAAAGTTGGGTAATATTTCTCTTCACTGGATGTGCTCCACTTCATACAACAACATGCTGCGAAAAACGCGATTTGGTAAAAACATGGAATTGGGATGTTTGAAAGAAGCGTTTCAATTCATAACAATACTGCTGGACAATCTTAAACACCAACATCCAAAAATAAAATATATTTATTGTAGAAAAATAACGTAAGCACAAGAACAATTATGCCGATAGCTCTTTTGTGAGCGATTTCTCCGTAATGCACAAGTAACTTATCCAGTATATTAACGTTGATTTTAGAGCATCGCGTGAACATTATTTGATAATATGTTGGAACGGCGATGTCTATCCTTGATTGCCATGCAACACGGTGTGTGTATTGGTTACCTTATATCGATTATAATGCTTGTATACTCATCTTCAAATATTAAATGAAAAATGCTTTACATAAAATATCAGTTATGAAGTATTCACACTATTTGAAACGTAAAATGTGAATGTTATCTGTACTTGCAGAAAAATAAATGCTTAACGTTGACGTTCTCAAGCCATTGTTAGAAGGGTATAGAACGTATTCAAGAAATGTCAGTGATCATTACAATGCTAAGACCGTATGCATGTTCAGTCGTCAGCCCTAAGGCTGGTTGGATCCTCAGCAGCTCTGCCATCAGCTGTCATAGATTACCTATGCATCACTGAAGAGGCATACTAGGGAAATGAGGAATGAGGTAGTTTCCCGTTGCTTTCCTCACCGAGCCACAAGTTGCTATTACATATCAGTCTGCCAAGCCCACTGAAATGCATGCATCAACCGACCCTATGAGCGACATTTTCACACCATTCATAGCAGGGACTGGCTGCATAAGGAATGGCCTTACTAGCATCATTCGTACCTCAGTCACTTTCATATTGTCAAAGCCAAGGATAAGACTGGGACAGGTCAATGAAAGTAACAAAATTGCTCTAGCCTATACCAGCAGACATATAGCACTGTAAACACTAGGTCCTGCCAGCAAAGGTATTAGGCTAAGACCGTATAGGAATTGAAACGCATTACATCAGGAATTAGCAAGTAATACACAAATAAAGTAATTTAAAATATAGGAGACATTTCAAATTCCAGAATTGGTAACATTAAAATGGTCGTCTAAGGAAATAGATATTGGCCAGACTTTCTGGAGTGTAATTATCAAAAATAGAGGAAAGCTCAGCATAATTCTCTTTATCTATGTTACGTTAGGCAAATAAATCACTGCCCATTAAGCCGTGTTGATTTATTACCTAACGTCAGATAGCTGGCAGTTTACACAGTGAACGACAGGAATATTATCTCAACGTAACATATCAGTACACACATTCCTTTCATATGCTGTCATTTGACAGCATTAAACCACCAAATAATCCTTGTCCCGATGTTCTGCTTTAAAGATTATCGTAACCAACTGAAATTGACTGCACTTCTACAGTCCTAGCTCCTGTTGCTTTTAAGAATTACTGGTGTCTTCTTTAAATGCAACCAATATGTTCTAGATAGATGTTCACTATCATGGAACAGAACTTGAGAGGCCTGTAAAAATATGCACTGAGCGAGTTGGCCGTGCGGTTATGGGCACCCAGCTATGAAGCTTGCATTCGGGTGATAGTGTGTTCGAACCCCACTGTCGGTAGCCCTGAAGATGGTTTTCCGTGGTTTCCAATTTTCACGCCAGATACATGCTGGGGTTGTACCTTAATTAAGGCCACGGCCGATTCCATCTCACTCCTAGTCCTGTCTTATCCCATCGTCGCCATAAGACCTATACGTGTCAGTACGACGTAAAACCAATTGTAAAGAAAAAAGAATGAAAATACGCATTTACCTTTCTTAGAAATACTTTCATAGTTCAGTTATTTTTTAAATTCATTCAAAATGTAAGCCATTTTCTTTATGGAGTTCCTCAAAACAGAGTGGTTTCAGCAGTTAGATGATTAGAATCCTTAATAAATTTGATCTTCGCAGGTACTGTATAGTTTAGTGGAATAATATTGGATCTTCTAAGAAACCGTCATTGGAATTAATGATTTGTATTTTCCATATTCCTATGAGCGTGGAAGATATTTCTAGTTATGAGAGCTTGCTCACATTTCATGCTTAGTGTACTGTAAAATAATGTACTTAATCAAGCAAGCGTGGAGCTTTAGGTGACAAAATATTTTTATTACAAGTCATCGCAGTTACATGTCTATGAAATATCGATACGAGATGGACATTCCATTTTGAAAACCTCAATTTTATTGACAGTGATTCCTTGCTGAGAGGCTATTGACAGTGTCTCAAAACTGTTACTGTCATGTATAAGATGTATATAACGTCGTAAAATATATATTTCGTATTATTGTACAGCGTAGCGATCTTCATGGTATACAATATTTATTAGTATAGGTACTTTAAACGTTACAAGCGGAAACGAGGGAAAAGCATTTAAGAGGTTTCGAATAAAAATTAAACTTACTGATTAGAAATAATTTGTTTTCAAAATTGAGTAAATGCTTTCAGGTAACAATTATTGATAATCGCTAAATAACGTTTTCTTGTATAACATACAGTAAGTTAGTTACGCATCAAAAGATTGTTATATTGACACTGGAAAATCTATAAGAGAATCTCCTACATAGTTAACTTTTAAAATCTTTATATTCTCTGGCATACAAAACTGTTGAATGTCCATCAATTGTTCCCTTAATCCGTGGGTAATGTCTTATCACTCTTGATGATGATGATGATGATGCTTGTTGTTTTAAGGGGCCTAACATCGAAGGTCATCGGCCCCCTTATCACTCTTAATGACCGTAGCCAGTTGTGTATCGTGTTATGCTCTATAAATAATGGGAAATCGTGCTTTCAGTACTTTCACCATTTTTATGGCATGGTCTGAAAAAATAGCAAGTATTTTACAGCACACTAGTAAATGTGCCAGATAGAACGAGTAGATTTGCACAATCCATAGGTATGAAATCGCATCGAATGCTTTCCAGGATAACCTCTAATCCATCTCTTGAAATAGTGGAAGGCTTTAAATATTTGTGTAGCATGATATAACACGATGAAAATTAGATGGAAAAAATAGATTTAAAATACAGCAATCTCCAAGTTTCTACCAGTGTTTGAGAGATATTTTACGTAACCAGAATGTGTCAATACAGTGCCAGAAGGTTTTATATTCAAACTATTTTAAACGTATATTGATCTATGTTTCAGCAGCCTGAACTCTGACTAAGCGAAACCAAAGTAAGGTTCAAGTAGTCAAATATGAGGCTTTAGACGAGCGTACATGGAATGACATGACGAGATAGAATACGGTATTAGGAATTAAGGAGAAGAGTGTGAGTTTGTAAACTTCAAGAAGATATTGTCATAGTAAAGCTGAAGTGGCTTGGACAGGTGATAAGAATGCCAGGGTAGAGAATTACACAGAGAACATTCCTCGGTACAGTGACTACGAAGAGGCGTAGGGTAGGGCCTAGAACGAGATACAAAAACTCTGTTAATGGACTGTATTGAAACTAGAAGAGTGGTGGACAGATCGAACTTGGTGGAAGGGCTTCCCTAGAGAAAATCTGGAGAAAGTATTGGATGAGGAGAAGAGACTTCTTTTCTAACGTATGTACACGGTTACCTACTTTATGTAAATATATAATATTTAATAACAGAAATAATCGTGCGTAGGTGGATGGACCAATCGAAGTGAAAAACTTAGATCATAAGGAGAATTTATTGAGATTTGATTTTACGTTCCATTCATTATTTTTATTTAAGAAACGTCGAATTATCGGAATTTTGATCCATAAGTGTTCATTTACGATCAGGTAAATATACCGACATGAGAGTGATTTCACTTGGTACCCACCATGTTGGGATCAGAGGAATAGTGCTCTACCACCTGAGGCACTGACCAGAGTTATAGAACGTTAATAGCCAGTCATTAGTCTTGCATTATCATCGGATTCAATGATTGCAATGGAAGTGGAAATACTGTATTTTGAAAGAAAATATGAAAAAGTCCTCTTTTCATAGGGAATGGTATGGGAATTCAGATTGTCTTCTTTGATAATATTCAGTGCGTTACTCGAGGAAAATATCACGAATCAGTTGAAGGGGGTGAGAACTTAAAACACTAAGCCATACTATTCAAGTAAATGTTTCCATTTGTGTGCATTAGGTCACCTTATACGAGGAAAATCCCGCAGAGACTCATTGCAGCAATCCATCAACGGATGGCATGATAAGCAATAATGTTTGTTCTCATACGTTGGGATAACAACGGTTCTCAGAATTCCTAAGAAAATACATAAGGCTTATTCCAATTTTTGTGATGAAACTAATAGCCGCCATGTCAGTGAAGCCAAGCATCTCTAAGAGTTTACGTTAGAGGAAGAAAAAAATGAAGAATCGGACACAGATATTAGTGTAGATACTTTCCATTGTTTTCAATTGTAATTTTATTTCATATTGCTGTATTTGAATTACATATTAAATTTTTCACATCGTTTATTATAATGATACAGACCTAAGCCCAGTTTTATGCACAGCATTTTTGAAGTACGGATGAATACGGAAATGACGATAAAAAACGGCTTAGTTGCAACATCCCTGCCTGAAATACTGTACTGTACGTAAAATGGTCCATCTTAGTTATGCTCACGTACTTGCGTTGCTCTGTCGTGTAGTTTAATAATGTTGCTCCGCTCGTGATGTATTCAATTTCGTTGTAATCAATACTTCTTCATTCCGAGGTTCTATAAGTGAGTAATTTAAAGACACACACTACAAAGAGAAAGAAATAGAGGGTCGATATTAAATGCATATTAAAGAGAAGGAATTGAGAAGAATAGAGAAGAACGACAGAAATGAAGCAAAGAGAGGAAAATGCGTACTTGTTCGTTATGATCTACAAGAAGTTTTGCCAGCCCCCAGTGATGATGTTTCAGGGTTTTTGTTATTTTATGTGAAAAGTGGAAACATATAATTTCACAAAATGGTGAAATTGCTACAGTTCAAACATATTATTAAATCTGACATGAAAGTGAAGGAAAAAGGAGTGTATAATAGCTTAATTCTTGTGTTTGGACATTTTTGAAACAATCATGTGTGAAGGAACTTACTGTATATTTTATTCCGAAAATTGTTCGGGGTCAAAACAATAAGAAATGAAATATGCCTTTGCTCATGTATGCTGGTGCTCAGTTAGATAGATCCAACTGTAACAGACATGTCTTGTTGTAGGATATACTATCAGCAAGCCCCGACCACATGTGACAAGCCTTCGACCAGCAAGATGAGTTTGAGAAATGCCGCATCGTGGAACCAAGAGAGGCAGGTAGGACGCCACGTGAACCGTCCGCACTACATTGTGCATCGGTGCTGGACGTACCGAGAGCGCGACGGTACGCGCACGCTTCGAGAAGGCTGAGATCGACCCCGACGGACTGCAAGCCGGGAGGATTGTTTCATCGTGCGATAGCCAGCTGTGGCCTCACAACGGGTGTCACTGTTCACCTCTCAGGGACATGCCACTGCAACTGGGGATACGTCTGTGTCCACCAGTATATCAGATGGCTAGCATGACAGGGTCTGCCGTCGTAGCGTCCGTTACGATGTCTAGCATTACAACCTGAGCATCACCGAACACCTTTGAACTTCTACTAGAAACGGGCAGCATGTCAGCTTGTGGATCGGCGACAAGTGGTATTCAGTGGAGGATCATGGTTCTGTCTAGATACAGACGGGCGAATTTGAGTGTGGAGACGTCCAGGCCAGCGCAGTAGGCGTAAACAACGATTCATTGCAGAGCAGCACACCGCTCCAAAAAGAGTTTTCATGGCGTGGGGGTTTCATTTCCAAAGATCGCCGCTTCCGAATGGTGGTGATTGAAAGAACTCAGACGGCACGGTTGCATATCTAGGAAATTCTGCGACCGTCGGTGCTTCTTTCCTAGTGTAGCTCGATAGCCCCATTTTGGAAGAGGATAGCGCCCAGCCTCACACAGCATGGTATCGCTGGTCTGCCACTCTGATGTCAATATGCTTCCTTTGCCTGCAAGGACTCCAGACCTCTCGCCGATCAAGAACGCTTGGGACTAGGTTGGATGGCAACTTCAGCCAGCAGGAACTACGGCAGATTTGGAATGTCATCTGCGTCAGCTGTGGTCGGATCTTTCTCAAGAGAACATCTGATATCCATATGCCTCCCTGCCCGACCGTAGCGCCGCCTATCTCACTGATACGGGAGGTCCAACGCATTACTAAGTGCATCGTACAAGTCTTTGTATCATGCCTTCGAAACTTAGTGTGTAGCAATATTTTGTATTTTTTCTTTATACGACCCTTTCCTGTGTCTGAACGAACTTGAGTGCCCCAGTGACGGCTGCGCCGTGGTGCGCTTTATTTTTTTATTTTTTGCAAATGTATATGAACCAGGTGTATGCATAAGTCTTTTCCGGTTTCACTAAGAGATGGCGCCAGCGAACAGTACGCAGCGTATGAACCTACCAACACACACACAAGTTGAGTCCGCCAAGCACTAGTGTCTGTGTTGTTTCGTTCAGTGATCATGTCCAAGCTTATGCCTGAAAATGAACATTTGCGGCACGCATTGCGTTTCTTATTTAATCAAAAGAAAACATCTGGGAAAAGTCATCGTTTGCTGGTATAAACATATGGTGAATACGCTCCATCGATTAGAACGTGTGAGACATGATTTCGACAATTTAAACGTGGTGATTTTAATGAGAAAATAGTCCGTGCTCTGGATGATGATCCAACTCAAACACAACAGCCATTGGGGCAAGCATTAAATGTGTCACAAGAAACAATCAGCAGACGTTTACGAGCAATGGGCAAAATCAGTTAACTCGGTAAATGGGTCCCACACGATTTAAATGAACAGCAAATGCAAAATCGCAATTTCACTTGTGAAGTGCTGTTTCATTGCCACGAAAGAAAATCATTTCTGTACCGAATTATGACGGGTGACGAAAAACGGATTTATTTTGAAAACCCGAAGCGGAGAAAATCGTCGCTGTCACCTGGCGAAGCCGGTCCTTCAACACCAAGGGCAAATCGCTTCGGCAAGAAAACCATGCTTTGTGTCTGGTGGGACCAGAGTGGTATTGTATATTATGAACTCTTGAAGCCCGGCGAAACCATTAATACACAACGCTATCGCCAACAAATGATTGCTGTAAATCACGGATTGATCTAAAGACGACCGGAATAGCCCAGAAGTCATGGCAAAGTGATTTTGTTACACGACAATGTGCCGTCTCACACAGAAAAAGCAGTGAAAGACACCTTGAAATCGCGTGGATAGGACATCCTTCTGCACCCGTCGTACTCCTCCGACCTGGCGACATCTGATTATCACCTCTTCACATCAATGGGACACGCGCTCGCAGAGCAGCACTTCAGCAATTTCGAGGAAGTTGGAAAATGGCTCGACGAATGGTTTGCCGCAAAAGATAAGCAGTTTTTCTGGCATGGTATTAGTGTCTAATCCTAAATAGGTTAACAATTTATTCAAACTGTGTTATCTCTTCTGAATTAATAACAAAATATCTTTGTTATTATCGGTTATATAGGTGTGTAAGTGTTCTAAATAATAAAGAAAGTATCTCAAAGACTTATTTGGATGTAACTGCATTAGTAAATGTCCTAACATTTCCATCAGAAACTGTAGGACCTCTCGAATACAGTCATTTTCATAGATGCGTAGCAAAGTAGTTTGTTGAAGCTGAATAAGATTGCTGCGATAAACCTACATTACTGCGTAAATCAACAATTTGAATGAACAAGTACTGTACTTTGCCAGGATCAATACATTATCTATATATCTAAGTATTTAATTGCTATTTCTCCAGTATCCAGTATTCGGGAGATAGTAGGTTCGAACCCCACTGTCGGCAGCCCTGAAGATGGTTTTCCGTGGTTTCCCATTTTCACACCAGGCAAATGCTGGGGCTGTACCTTAAGTAAGGCCACGGCCGCTTCCTTCCCATCCTAGCCCTTCCCTGTCCCATCGTCGCCATAAGACCTATCTGTGTCGGTGCGACGTAAAGCAACTAGCTATTTCTCCAAAATCATGATTTTTTAGTTGTACCAATATTCTTGCCAATGAACTATTTCAGAAGTTCATTTATGCATAATAATGGTATCACGTTGCTGCCGTCAGCTGAATAATGATCGGAGTATTAATCTTCAGATGGCATTCCCACAATCTACACGTCGAGAATTTAATAATACGCATGCCTTTAAAGAATGTACGCTGGCCTCCGGTGTAGGGACAACGTGCCTATCTCTTCCGCGGAGACACCGGGTTCGATTCCCGGCCAGATCAGGAGCTATTACCTGGATCTGAGGGCTGGTTCGAGGTCCACTCAGCCTACGAAATTACAATAGAGGAACTATCTAACGGTGAAATACCCCCCCCCCGCCCCCCAACCGTCTAGAAAGCAGAGAAAAACGTGAAAGAGGATTCGTCGTGACAACCAAACGACACCTCGTAATCTGTAGGCCTTCGGGCTGAACAGAGGTCTCTTGCCAGGTCGTGGCCCTGTTGAGTCATGGATTTTGGTTTGATTTAAAAGAATGCAAGTGATGTCTTTATTTCCTTTAATGTCGCTTTAAAGTACCAGACCTCTGAAAGCAATCCGCATAGAAGAGCAATTTCTTCTCCGTAATTATCAAGCTGTTATTACGACATTATAATGACCTGTCTTTGCAATGAGCAGTCCCATGTATTTAGCATAGGCTTATGTTAGGTATTTCTGACAACCTATGAAGGTGCTGAACCTGTCAAGTTTCTAAGCACAATGGGATAGACAATATAGGATGATAGAATAATGTGTCCAACCCGTGGATATTAACCCTTTCTTAAACAGGCCGAAGTTAGAAATGCGCGATCAGAATAGTTCATTAATACTTACCGTCTTCGCTTATTTAATCGACAGTTTGAATCATAGACGTACAAAAAATTTAGATAAGGGACTTTAAACAGGACAATATCTCTGGATTGTCTGTTGTGAAGATGTCATGAGAAATAAGATGAGAGCTACGGCCATAGGTATTCTTAGCTAAAACCGCTGCAGCTCCTTAGTGAAACCTATCACACTCGGCTATGATATATTCATTCAGTTTATTAAAGAATGTACTTTAGCGGTACTGAGTTTCAGTTACCTAATAATCCTTCGATCAAAATTATGACTGTAGAATCCATCCCAGTGTGTGTGTGTGTGTGTGTGTGTGTGTGTGTGTGTGTGTGTGTGTGTGTGTGTGTGTGTGTGTGTGTGTTGTAACCGTTATGAACTATGTAGTACAGCAGAACACTTCAAGGAGTTGAACTGCTATTTATTTTTAATAGTTTCTGCTACGGCATCAACAATCAATCAGTCACAACTGATCTGCATTTAGGGCAGTCGCCTAGGTAGCAGATTCCCTATCTGTCGTTTCCTTAGATTTCCTTAAATAATTGCAAAGAATTTGGTAAATTATTCCAATTCCTAACTCCTATTCTTATGAATGAATATTTGCCCCAATTTGTCCTCTTGAATTCCTACTGGATCTTCATATTGTTACCTTTCACACTTTTAAAAACACCGCTGAAACTTATTCGTCCACAAGTGCCATTCCACGCCATCTCTCCACTGACAGCACGGAACATACCACTTAGTCGAGCAGCTCATTCCCTTTCTCGCAAGTCCTCCCGGCCCAAACTTTGCAACATTTTCGTAACGCTACTATTTTGTCGGAAATCACCCAAAACCTATCGAGCTGCTTTTCTTAGGATTTTTTCAGTTCTGGAATCAAATAATCCTGATCATTACAACTGAAAGGACTTCTCACCTTAAAACTTACAACCTGACTTTAATATCATACTATTGTCTGCTCTGCCTCTCAAAACGTTGTCGAGGTCTTTTTGTAGTCACTCAGAACACCATAACTCATTTACTACTCTATACAGTGTAACTTCACCCAAAAAATGCCATGTCTATGCATTCAGTTCTTTGCTAGAATAATTTACAAGAAAATATAAAGATCTAATAACACAGCTTTGCGGACTCTGATTCACTGATGTCTATTTTCTCGAAATAAACTACACATTCAATTACTCTTTTCTCTAGACCAATCGACCTCATTTTCATCAGTGTTCTCCCATGATCTGCCCTATTAAAAGCCTTGGATAAGTCAATAGTGATACAACAATGATACAGACCATTTGACATCCTGAATCTAAAATACCGGCTATATCTTACTGGTATCCCATAAGTTGGGCCTCACTGAAATAAATTTTCATAAACGCGGACTCCATTCTACCAAAGGGGCCGATTACCTTCGATGTTAGGCCCGTTAAAACAACAAGCATCATCATCATCATCATCATTCTACCAAAGCAGTTAGTAATTTTTATAACGTGTCTAATATAATGAAAAAGAATTATTTCCCAGAGCTTTCAAGCAACACATGTCAAGCCCACTCGTCTGTAATTACGCTCTTAAATGTATGACAATTTCCTTTGTACACTGGTGCTACAATGGCAAATGTCCACTCATTTGTTACAGCTTCTTCATGCAAAGAGTAATGAAATAAATATTGCAGATATGGCACTATATCCCAACCTTAGCATTTAAAATTTGTATCTTCTTGCAAACATCATTATTACCATACGTATATACTTCGTCAATGTTAGTCACATCCTCAACCTAGACATTATCCTTATGCTTGACTACCTTAACCATCTGCTGACCGAGAACTTTTGACTTCTGTAAATCCTCACGTACTCTCGCCTTGTCCGTTAATGATCTCCTGTAATGTCCTTCCTGAAACATGTTTCTGCCTATAAGTACATATAACTTACTTATCCAGATTTTTCTTAAAATTCATATGACTGCCATCACGCTCCTTCAGCTGATTTTGTATTAAATTCAATTTCCTAGGAAGTTCCTTCAACTACTCCTTACTTCAACAATCATTCCTAAACCCTATTCCTTTCCAACCGGCACCATTATCTTTATATCTCTGTTAAAACATAATGAGTCATTACCACTCGTTACCACCTTTAACGCTACACACCTGTTTCCCAACTCCTCAACAATTGCTTTAAGCCCATTCCATAGGTTGTATATATGTTTTTTTATTATTTTCCATATATCATAATTATTTTTTTTGAAATTCCCCCATGCTCTCTTATCAACTTTACGGTATTGCTTAGTAGTACTACTTTCATAACCTCCCTTTCTATCGCATTTATTTACTTTAACTGTCATAAACACAGCTTCATGATCACTTGTACCATCTATCACTTCAGTTTCTCTGTAGAGCTAATCTAGTCTCATCAGCAGCACATCTAGAATATTGTTTCTCTCTAGTTTGTTCCATCACTTTCTAATTCAGCTGTCGTTCTCAAATCAACTTATTTGTCACTTATTGGGCAAGCCCTCTGGCATTTGCATTACCCTCCCCGTTAAAATTTGGTAAACTGAGATTACCTGATGCAATAACGTTCATTTCTGTGTCATTGCCCACATAGCTAATTAACTTATCAAACAATCCTCAACAGCATCAGCTCCATTCTTGTCAATTCAGTACACCCCAAAAATATCAAGATGCCTACTATCTTTAGAGATGAGCCTTACACCTAGTATTTCATGTTCATCACTAACTTTTCCGTAGCTTATAGATCCTTCAAGAGTATGATTACTCCCCCTCCCGCTGCCGTTCTGTTCCAGTTCCGTGAGAAAAAATTCCCCATCCATAATATCACTTCTCAGTCATGACTTAAAACTGTTACAATAAATATACATCTATTAACAGGCTTAATTGTATTCCTTTATTTACAATTCTTCTGCAGTTTAACACTAACAATTTTGTGTCATCCTTACTTGACTTCCAGCTTGCTATACTCTAATCACTGCTCCCTAGCCACCCACTCTAAACAAATCCCCTAGTTAAAATGTACCATAGCGGTTCAAGTGAAGGCCATCTTAACTTATATCCCTATTTCCTATTCACTCAGGAGGATCTACAAATCTCACTCCCATTTTTCCACTTACTTCATAGTCTCATTCAGATCATCAATAACCCTTCGTCAGTATCCCCTCTGAACATTACCACTGATAACAATCTTCCCTCTCTTATACTTCTCCAACGCAGTCAAGACCAGATCCCACACATCCCGAATTATGTTAACATATAATTACACTGAGTGATCAAACGTCACGGGAAAGGGTGTCAATTTAGAAAATATGCCGTGTATGACCCCTGAGCGTTGCTGCTAGCTACGGCGAAGCTGAGCAGTCTGTGTCAGGCACCAGTGACCTGAAGATGGCAACACGTCACGAGTTAACCAACTTTAAACGTGGGATGATCATCGGCGCACGGCGCATGGGTTATAGCATTGTGGAGATTACACGTGAATTTGGGTTTCTGAAGTCAACAGTGTCGAGGGTGGATCTTCAGTATCGCAGAGGAAATGTTACCACTCGCGTAAACCGCCGCACGGGAAGACCACAGGTGTTTAACGAACGGACATCACGTCGCCTCCACAGAACCATACTGGGCGCTCGACGGGTTACTGTGAGTCAGATCACCGTCCAGCTGAATGTTGGGAGTCAGGAACTCATTTCTACCAGGATTGTAAGGAGGCAACTGTGCCGCATAGGCTTCACCAGCCGGCGACCAACACGTGCCCCTTTGCTGACACCTCGACACAGAGCTCAACGACGTGCATGAGCACGCGATCGTCGGCAAAGGGCCATGGAACAGTGACGGCTTGTGGTATGGTCCGATGAATCCCGGTTCTAGTTGCATCGAACTGATGGGCGCGTGAGAGTTTGGCGTATGCCCCATGAAGCAATGGATCCTGTGTGTCAACAAGGTTGTGTCCAGGCGTGAGGTGACTCAATTCTGATGTGAGTGGCATTCTTATGGTCGCAATTAGGCCCCACTGTCCAGCTTCAGGGAGCGCTGACAGGTGCACGTTATGTGGACATCCTTTCAGACCATCTACAACTCTTTCTGACCCTAGAGTACCTTGATGGAGATGCCGTGTTTGAACAGGACAATGCGCTATGTCACCACTCTGTGGTGGGACGCAGGAAGTTGGAGGAGTACTCCAGTGAAGTTACAACCATGGTTTGACCCTCCAGATCCCCCGATATTAATCCAATCGAGCATTTATGGATTGCTGTCGATGCTAGTGTACGCTCCATGAGCACCGCACCAACTAGACGAAACCAATTGTGGGTAGCAGTGCAAGATGCGTGGTCCCAGATCCACCCAGATCGATTTCAACACCTTGTAGAGTCAATCCCTCGCCATACTGCTGCCGTTTTGAGGGCTCGCGGAGGAGCGACTCGTTATTAACATCACATTCAGTGTCTTCCCATGAATTTTGGCCACTCAGTGTATTCGTACTTGCCTTACGTTGTTGGTACTAGCGTGTAGAATTACCAACTTCTTCCTTCTTTTTTTTTTTTTGCTATTTGCTTTACGTCGCACCGACACAGATATGTCTTATGGCGACGATGGAATAGGAAAGGCCTAGGAAGTGGAAGGAAGCGGCCGTGGCCTTAATTAAGGTACAGCTCCGGCATTTGCCTGGTGCCAACTTCTTCTTACCCTCCCCCTTGCCTTATTCTCTCCTGAACATCTGTCTTAGCCTAATTCCCGGATAATGCTCCAACGTGGGTCAACTTTACTCCATAATTTTTCCCACACGCCTAATAATAGAGTCGCCCATGACCACAGCCTCAACCCCATATATATCATCTGATTCCCTCTTGTCCCTGTCTCCGTAACTTATCTGACGGCTGCAGCACCTATTTCCTTTCGCCTTCTCTCGCTCCCACGGTTTTGTTCCACCTACTTCTTCCTATCCTCCACTTTACGTTTCCCTTTCCTACCGTTCTGTTTTCTCCCGTCCCGCCCCTCCTCTGTAACACTTCCGTTCCCCATCTTCCCTCTGATCTTCTCCTTGTAGTTACTCATGCCTATTCGTCACCGATATTCTTCCGGAACTCACATTTCCCCTGATCTCACTTTCCGATGTTTACCCTTACCCCTCATTTTCCTTCCCTTTAAAAATAAGCCTACCTGTCTTCCACAATTTCTCCTCTCCCTTCCTCTTCCTCTTTCCTACCAACCGTACCCGGTACATTGATTGAGAGAGACCAGCCTTAACTCCTGTCCTCTGTTGAAAGCCTGATTATCTCCCACTATCTCACTTTTTCTTCCCTCATTCTCCTTAATTCCCATTAACACCTACGGTCCGTACATCTGCCTTGATTTTGTCTTCTTCACAGAATTATGAAATAATATGAAAATAGCAACAGAATTGAAATAGTGTTCTGCGAATATTCATACCGAAGAAATAAATATTGGGTACCGGTACTACTCAAGAATTTCACGACAATGAATGAAACAAGATACTATGTGATAAAATAACTAGAGTACTGTACTATTCTGCTTAGGCGTACTCTGATTATAAAATAATGTTAATAACAGATAAAATATTATGAATAACAGCTAACTGTTGAAATGTGTACTTACGCTAAATACGCCAATTCATAGACAGATTATTATCATTATTGGTGCAAACAGAAACTAAAACTGACGTTGCGTATTGAAATATCAAAAGGACTGACAAGGATTATACCACAATAAACCAAGATACCATCTTATAAAATAGCTACACTACAATTCTAAACTGCACTTAAGTCTCGCCTAATTAAAACAGGTTGTCTGCAAAAGTAAAAACGTAACTAAATTCCTAGAGCGATTTTTACCCTACTACACAAGGATTTCACAACAATAAAGCACTAAATAATAAAGTAAGATATTTCTCGTAATAAAATAACTACACTACAATTCTAAAATGCACTTTGATGTATTCAAATTACAATATATGTTAAATGAAACAGCAGAAATTTTTCTGAAAATAAATACATACTTGAATGTTTTTCTTACAAGCTATCAGAAACGAAACATTCTCTTATATGCTGAATGATTGAAGGTGCAAAGTACAAAGTACGCCGGAGTCTTGGATCTAGGAATAAACAGTAACCAGCTAATTGTTATTTTTTCTCGAATACTCTATACTCTTCGTTCTCGTCCGTGCAGCAACAGTGCAATATCTTAATATGAAAATCAGCAACAATCACATAACCCAATGATTTCTAACCATTTCGCCAGTGAAATACCGTATAAACTTCTGTTTTTAACAAAACTTTCAAGCGTACCGTGTTATTTAATTCAAAAATTATTACCTTCGTGGTAGTGTGGACGGATCTTGAATATCAGTGCGAAATACCATGGCTATTGCTTGTCTGCACGAATGTAAAAGCTACGGAAGTTACAGCTTCTTACAATCACCTGTTTTTATAGGTATTCCACCAGAAAACTTACAGATATTTAAATAAAATATTTGATATTATTTCCTGTTTCTCCCAGCCCAAAATCGAAACAAAGTAAACATGACCTACGTAAACCAGAACACGGAATCTACCGAACACCAATGGTACTACTTAACATAAAGTTAAATAAATATCAGTAGTCTTAACTTCCACGAACAAACATTAAACAGCAATACTTTTAGCACTAAATTGATCGCACACAGAAAGTTCACCGAAATTCAATAGGTATTACCCGGGGCGAGCCTCAGCTACCGGGCGGGTCGCAGGTGGCGGATAGCAAACGGCCCTCAAGTATGGGGGTTAGCTGCGAATAAGAAAAACCTGAATAAACAGTCCCGGGCCGAGGCAAACTGCTGCCTTGCAGAGAGAGGGAGAAATCTTAAAAGCTAATGGAAGGACCCCTGACAGAATATCTAGCAGGCTGTGGGCTAGGGCTGATAACCCAAGTATCCGAAATACAATTATTAAAAGAAACTACAGTGGGGAAATCGGACTGATTAAACTGTTGACGACCAAGCGAGGAAAATTGGATCATGAATACGGCAAGGAATGTACGAGGACTGGCTGGTAAGGAGTTTGAACTGATGTCGGAAATGCTGAGAGCGAGGCTGAATATTTTGGCAGTCGCAGAGACCAAGAAAAAAGCCAATGGATGTGAACAGCTAATGGAAACAAGCCATGGTGAAAGATTTTTAATGTTTCATTCAGGCATGGGCAAGGAACAGAGAGCAAAGGGTGGAGTCGCCATAGTTAACCCTGAAGGCTACAGACATTATATCAAGTGCTGGAAATTAATCAATGAAAGAATGATATTGGTGACTTTAACCTTCAACAGCAGCACCAATGAAGACACCACTTTCATTGACATATATGCATCCAACGAAGATGATATTTCAGAAGAGAAAGACAGGTTCCGCGACGAATTTCAGAGGACAGTGGACGACACCATGGGAACTGTCTTCGTCTTTGGTTACTTCAATGGCAGGGTCGGAAACAATACAGAGGGAATGGAGGGTCTGCTAGGGAAATACGGAGAGACGCACCAGAACGATAATGGGAGAAGACTCCTGGATATGTGTGTAGGAAACGATTTTGTAATCACAAATACTATGTTCCCACACAAAGAAGCGCACCGCTATACAAGAGTAGTCCCCAGCCGCAACGAGAAATCTATCATCGACTACATCCTAGCACAGAGGAGCCAGTGGAGATTTATCCTGGATGCAAGAATGTATAGAGGTTATGAGATTGGAAGTGAACACTATCTAGTAGTTATACGACTGCGTGTTAACGTCAAGATGCAAGACCCCGTTAGCAGAAAGAAACCTAACGAAAGAATAAAGGTCCATACATTGAAAGAAGAGGCCACCCAACAAGCCTATCAAATGGCGGTGAAACAAAGGATTGACCTACTGGAATTGCCACTTATGGGAGAAGACCAACTGGAGGAGACATGGCACCTCTTCAAGAATATAATCCTTGAAGCCGCAGCCGAAGTCTGTGGAAAGTCCAGCGGAAGGGAATAGCAGAAGAGGACACCATGGTGGACGGAAGGGGTAAAGGAGCTGGTTGGAAAGAAGAAGGAACTGTGGAAGAAATACTAAGTCACAAAACACCCAAGTGATTATGAACCCCGCGAAAACCAAAAGCTTGCAGTGAACAACGCAGTGAAAAATGCAAAACAACAATCGTGGGAAAAGTTCGGAGAAACAATGGAAGGAAACCTCCAAAACAACCAAAAGCTTTTTTATAGGGGGCTGAAATCTTTGCGAACAGAGAAGCAGTGTCCCTTAAGGTCATAAAGGACAAAAGCGATAACCTCCTCCGAAGTGAAAATGACATCATGGAACGGTGGGAAGAACACTTTCAAGAACTGCTAAGAGGCAATAAGGAAACCACGGATAATGATCAGGTTGGAGAAAAACAGCAGCACCAAGGCTGGACCTGTGAAGAATTATCCATTGAGGAACTAAAGCGTGCATTGATAAGAATGAAACTAGGCGAAGCTGCAGGTCATGTTCAGATAGCAACTGAGATGCTGAAGCGTATGGGCAAAAGTGGCAAAGACTTGTTTCACCGCATTATCAATCATGCCTGGAAAACCTGAACAATGACCAGCAAACATCGGAGTAGAATTCAGGCATCAGAAATGCGACTTCTCCTCAAAATTGAGGGGAAAACGAGAAGGGATAGGATCAGGAACCAGACCATCAGAACTGGTCTTGACGTATCACCTGCGCTCAAGAAAATCGAACAGAGCCGGTTACGATGGTTTGGGCATATTCAAAGAATGGATGACACCAGGATGGCTAAACAAGCTTTGGATGCCAGAATGCAAGGAGCAAGGCCGCGCGGGAAACCCAGAAGAACATGGGAAGAAGATGTGAAGGCAGCTGTCGAAGGCAGAGGCGGAAAGTGGAGGGAAGTAAAGGAGCTGGCCCGAGACAGCGCGCTGGAGGACCCTCTGGAAAACCTAGACAATGCAAGATAGATGAGGACCGACTATGTAAGTAATTAACTACCGGTACTTTATCACTACGATAACACAAGAGCATTTTCAACAGCAGGCACCGTGGTGTAGCGGTAGCGTGCCTGCGTATTACCTGGAGGCCCCGGGTTCGATTCTCGGCGAGGTTGGGGATTTCTTCGTGGATCTGATGGCTGGTTCGAAGTCCATTCAGCCTACGTGATTAGAATTGAAGAGCTACCTGACGGTGAGATAGCGGCCCCGGTCTAGAAAGCCAAGAATAACGGCCAAGAGGATTCGTAGTGCTGACCACATGACACCCCGTATTCTTGCAGGCCTTCGGTGTGAGCAGCGGTCGCTTGGTAGGCCAGGGCCCTTCAGGGCTGTGATGACATGGGGTTAGTTTTACTTTCAACAGCAGACCACTCACTAGCACGTCCAAGAGTGGAGTCCTTTTGTGCGAATACTTCGTGAGATTCAAGTTTTTAAAACCAGATAAATAATTTGTAAAAACCCTGTAGATAGCTATGATGTTTCTAGCCTGAAACAACAAAGCAATATTTAATACAAAATGTTTATATTCTAACTTTACCATTAGCGAGTGTTCTTGTCGGACTGGGGTCGTACAATTTGCCACATGGGAACAATTGATTATCAAACCTGTTTATTTTGGAACTACTCACGCCCATTTCTTATCGAGTACAGGAACGCGAGTCAAATATATGTGTTCTATATAATCATAGTGGCCGATACTTGAAACAGATTTAATGCAGATATTGTTGCACAGCCACCATTCGGACTTAACGTAATGACAGGCAGTGTACCAAACCCGTATATATAATCACCATCAAGCAGGCAACAGACTCTCAGCATGCTAACGGCGCTCTGGTAGTCTTGATTAAACACCGTATGAATATTTAAAGGCTTGATGTTTTGGTTTGAAAGTAAACACCTTCAACCATGTAAATAAGCTCTAATCTGATGAATAATTTATAACGTTTCTTTGTAATTAAAAATGTAAATTTAACAAGTGAGTAAGTTGGAAGAAGAAAAGTCAGAAATAACATATTTATTCTTTCTTCATCTTTAGTTCTACCACTAATAGTCCTCGCACAATTCTCATCGGCATGAATTTAAGAGTTACGATGATTCAACTTAAAAGTTTGCATTATTAATTGGTACGGTGGTCTGTAACTAGCAGTACTCAGCCTTGAGAGAAGAATCGAAATGAGAAATGGGAATAACCCTATCGCGTCCTTCCTAGTAATGCTTTTCTGTGGAATTCTACATCAACTTTCGGTGAAGGTAAGGATAGTATCAACAATCTCAGCCTGAGCTCTTGATTAGGAATACACCAGCAACTGTCCAAACGGGCAGTAGGCCTAACTCTCTAAAAAAATCTTCATCATCAGTCCTAACCTACGTTCATTTCCACATTACACACGCGATTGTAATTAAGGAAGTTAACGTAGATGAAACACGAACGTATTTGGTTTACAGGTTTTCTTTAACCGAAGGTGGAAGCCATTTCACTTTCAGCTTCGACTTAGTAAACATATAACTTTTAAGATTTCCAATCCATCGAAACTAATGCAAGATTGAGAAATACTAGAAAATACCAGGAAAAGAAAACATGTAATTAATAACAAGCTCAACTTCACACCAATTCTATTACAGGTGTATACATTTTTATTTTTAAATATTTTTGATAAATAATAGGTGATTAATTCGAACAAGCGTGAAAATATTTTATGTTACAATTCTCAGTGACATGCTATAGAATTTGACGCTGTTATTTCAGGAATGAAACATATCGTTCTGTTATGAAGTAGTTCTAACGTCATACAAGTTATTTGGAAACAAAGTTAGACTCTTAACGTAAAGTTATATATACAAATTAATACCTAATTACAGCAGAGGGTGACGTGCCGAATACATTAATTCCCGTCTCTTTTCTCCAAAGTGTACAGATATTGTTATACCATCCTGTATATTTTGCAATTTGTTAAAAGGCATTCTATCCTTTGAGTCACAGTAGTGGTTAGGCTGCTCTGGACTAGATTAGTTTGGGCTTTCATATTCTTTGAACATTTTGGAGAGTAAATCTACATATCTGTAATATAACCGTGTATTTCTTTGCTGTTCTTTCGAGTATGTAAGTTACTAGCTGTTAAATAATAATAATAATGATAATAATAGCTGGGTTGAACGGCTCATACGGTTCAGGCGCTGGCCTTCTGACCCCATCTTGGCAGGTTCGATTCTGACTCAGTCCGGTGGTATTTGAAGGGGTTCAAACACGTCAGTCTCCTGTCGGTAGATTTATTGGTGCGTAAAATAACTCCTGCTGGACAAAATTTCGGCACCTTGGAGTCTCCGAAAACCATCTAGTTAGTGGGACGTAAAACGATAGCATTATATTATAATTCCGCCCTCACATGCAACTGAACTGTTGCTGCCTTCTTTTACTATCCTATGAGTCATTTTCATTTCTTTAAAAAGCTTCATGGACTACTAATATCTGGAATTTTCAGATAATACCCAATGAAGTAAATAGGTCACCAGGATTTGTTTCCATTTGAAAGGTTCTCTGGAAAAGCACTTAAACCCACGAAAAAAACTTTCGGTTCTACTTCCCCTGGTACCCATTCCCTAGTACCAAATCGCCTAAAACTGGGGAGAGAGCATTAATTAGCATTAATTTATTCGATACATTAATTAAATTATCCTTCTTACAATTCATTTACTATTACTATATTAATTATTGTACTTAAACGTAACAATGTTTATATTCATTCCACAAATTTTCCCTTATTTCTTTTATTTTGTCCTAGATGTAGTAGAGTGCTTCATATTCCCAGACAAACGCGTATATTTGTTAGGCATATTGCGCCTTTTTTAATACAGGAAATGTTATTCTTCCCAATGTAATCCACGTTTTGCTTAATATTTTAACAACTGTATAGAATGTTTCTCTATT
Organism: Anabrus simplex; assembly: GCF_040414725.1. NCBI lineage: Eukaryota > Metazoa > Arthropoda > Insecta > Orthoptera > Tettigoniidae > Anabrus > Anabrus simplex. The sequence goes on along the minus strand of NC_090266.1, from coordinate 432,049,008 downwards.
TCTATTTTAGTTTTATATATATATATATTCACTACCCTAATATTTAAGTTTAAGAGCATCAGTCTCATTACATACTCTAAGTAGATACTCCTCTTCCATTATTTCTTCACAAAATAAACAACTATTTTCGACATGTTTTTCTCTTTGACCCTTATTTTTATATATCCCATTAGCCACCACACCATACCCCTCACTTCACTGTTTGGAAAGCTTTCTTTCTTTGTTGACATGTTCCAGATAATTTCCCAGAATTCCGATAATGTTCTTTTAGACTTACATTCTGCCGTTATCACCCGCTTCTCAATATCCTTCACTCTAATCGTTACTTTCTTGCTAAATTTCTTATCTTGGTTTTGTATCACTTTATCTCAGTAGTCTCCCATTCATATCCTGTCGAGCAGTTGTAATCGAGCTAGCGAAGCGAGAGGTTGTATTGTATAGTGAGTGATAAGTGAGAAGAATGAATATTGCTGTAGAGTATTATCGCGCGGCCATAGGTCGATGGCACGGGCGTGTTAAGTGTGTGTGTGCGGCAAGTGAGAAGGTGCACCTACGACAATCTGGGCTCGAGGTAACTATGATGGTGGCAGCAGTGGTGGCAATACTTCTGATAATAGGAGGTGTAGAAGTGAACCCTGGACCAACGGGAGCAATGAGTTGGGAGGACATGGAAAAGATTAGGGAAATAGTCAGAGAGGCTTGTCAGACTGAACAAACGAGGGAGCTAATTCGTGAGCTGAGAAATGATATGGTAGAAATGAAAGACTGCATAAAAGAAGAGATAAGAAGTAAGACAGAAAAGGTTGTGGAAAACTGTAGGGAAATGGAAATACTGAAGGCGAAAATGAAGGGGATTGAAAGGGAATTGGAGAAATTCAAGTAGCAAGAGAAAATGATTATTCGGGACGCTAAGAGGAAAAATATTTTCCTATACGGCGTATCGGGAAATTAAAAGGAGGATTTGAAAGATTTAACGAGTAAAGTGTTGGATATTGTGGGCTCCGTGGTGTAGGGGTAATGTGCTTGCCCCTTACCCGGAGGCCCCGGGTTCGATTCCCGACCAGGTTAGGGATTGCTCTTGCACCACACGCACTCCTGAAGGAAGATTCGTTGTCAGGTTACCTCGTAAAAAAACTCATTCACCCTCGGGCCATTCTCGTGATATGGCAACACAAGGATTTCACCAACTGGAACCAAAATTCAAGAAAAAGTCTGTATTTCATGAACAGTATGCGAATTTCATGTCCGAGTATGAACAGTTATGTCATATAAGGGAGGTAGGCCTATATGTAACAGTTGATTCTAAACATTATCACTTGCCACACAATGGAGTATTTAAACAAAGCACAACTATATCAGTCAGCGTAGTTTTAGACGCATCAGCCTCAACCAATGCTGGAGTGTCACTTAATGATACATTGTTAGTAGGGCCTACTATACAGCAAGACCTTTAATCCATTGTGTTGATATTCAGGACACACAACATTGCATTTACTGGAGAAATCACAAAAATGTGGACAAGTTCGTCCATTCAGTGTTTGTGGTATACAGTATTCTTATGGAGGTCCAATTCTACTTTTCCCAATTAATAAGAGGAGCAATGTCCGTATCAATGTATACATCGCACAATGTTTCACCTCACCAAAATGTAGACAAGTTCGTGTTTATGAAAATGACACGCTTTTACAAAGAATTCTTTGGAAGGAATCGCCACAAACATGTATCAAAACCTACGAACTATTGACTGTCACGTATGGCACAGCTTCAGCTCCATATATGGCAACACAGTGTCTCAAACAACTGGCAGAAGATGCAGAAACTCCATTTCCACTGACATCAATGGTTTTATAAAGGGATTTTCATGTTGATGATGCCCTCTGTGGTGCGTCCAACATCGCTGAAGCATTACAATTGCAAAGTGAACTCGTGGCCTTACTCAACAAAGGTGGTTTTCCCATCAGGAATGGTGCTCAAATCATCAAGCTATACTTGCTGCTGTTCCACCTGAAGACAGAGAAATTAACTTACCCTTCCAGTTCGATAATGATGACACCATACAAGCTTTAGGATTATCACGGCATCCTACATCAGACGAATTCTTAGTAGCAAACAGAATCAAACACATTTCAGGGAATAGGGACATTACTAAACGCACCACTACATCAACAATTGCTTCAATATTTTATCCATTAGGACTCATCTGCCCATTAGTAATAACCTACAAAATGTTTCTCCAAGAAATTGTGGTTACACGAATTTGATTGGGATCAAACATTACCTGAAGACTTTGCCGTAGAATTGAAAGTGCTTCAGAACCATTTGACACACACATTGAAAACAGTCAGGTGGATAGACATCTTTTAAGAGCAGATGTGTGTTGTAACATTCAAGTGCATGGTTTCTCAGGCGCCTCTCAAACAGCATACGGAGATTGCATCTACTTTCGGTCTGTCCATCAGCAGGGGGAAATAAGTGTCAAGTTGTGCTCAAAATCCACACTGGCTCCAGTCAAACAGGTTACACTCCCTCGTCTTGAATTGCTTACAGCTGCATTTTTGGCTCAATTACTTCAAAAATCCATTACTAATTTAAATCTTGTAATTAATGAAAATTATTTGTGGAAGAGTCTATTATTATTTTATCATGGTTGGCTTCTCCTTCGTCGCATTGGAAAACATTTGTAGCCAACAGAGTGACATAAATTCAGCAGTTAACTAATGTCAAAGATTGGTATCATGTTTCATCTCGCCAAAACCCTGGATATTTAATTTCTCTAGGAGTTAAACCTCCAGAGTTACAACAGTCCACACTGTGGTGATCAGGTCCACCATGGTTGTCAGCACCTCAGCTCAACCTGCCACAGCCCCTTGTCATCGATGAAAGTTGTCACATCACACTGGAACAGCGAACAGTAGAAAAATTACTTGTCATTAAAGGCAATGACATCATCGAAAGATTTTCTTCACTGACAAAACTACAAATAGTTCTGGCGTATTGCAGCATATTCATTCACAACTCCAATCAACCGAACAATAAAATAATGAGGCCCTTGTCAGTTCAAGAAATTTAGCCATCATTAATGACGTGCATTCGCATAGCACAGGCGGAGTCATGTGAAGAAATTAAAGACTCACAGAAAGAAGGCATTGTATCAAGGAAGACTCAGCTGAAAAATCTCTGTCCATTTCTACATGATAATGTACTTAGAGTTGGCGGTAGATTGAAGAACACGTCGGTCTCATTCTCAACAAAACACCAAATTGCATTACCATCAATACATCACCTGAAAACTGTAATTGTCAATCATGAACACTTACAACAGGCTCATGCGGGACCAGAATTGTTGTTAGCAACCATTCGTCAACGTTATTGGATTCTGAATGGCAGAAACGTAGCCAGACAGCAAGTGCATAAATGCGTAACATGTAACAAATTGAAAAGCGTAACTAATCATCAACTCGTAGCTAACTATCCTGAGCATAGAGTTGAACCAGCATGTCCATTCAGTGTTTGTGGTATACAGTATTCTTATGGAGGTCCAATTCTACTTCTCCCAATTAATAAGAGGAGCAATGTCCGTATCAATGTATACATCGCACTATTTATTTGCATCACGACGAAGGCTGTACATTTGGAAGTAGTCAGCAGTCTTACCAAGACGCCTTCTTAGCCGCACTTCGCTGTTTCATAGCCAGAAGATGAAAGCCCACAGATATCTACAGCGACAATGCTACTACATTTACTGGAGCTGATAGAGAATTAAAAGATCTTCACCAGTTCATGGCATGACAGCAGCATCAAGAGGAAGTTTTAAGCAATGTGGCAAACAAGAGCATCAACTGGCACTACATTCCACCTCGTTTATCCCATTTTCGAGAATTGAGGGAAGCTGGCATCAAGCCAGTCAAATATCATTTGCATCGAGTTGTCGGAAACTCATCGTTAATATTTGAAGAGCTTAGTAATATGCTCACACAAAGTGAAGCCTGTTTAAATTCTCGTCCACTTACAGTCCTATGCTCGGATCCTACTGACCGTCAGCCCTTAACTCAAGATCATTTTCTTACCGGAAACAATTTAAATTCCTTTCCTGAATCCAATCTGACTCTTGTACCTAGCAATAAACTTTCAGCATGGAAACGGTTGCAGCAAATGGTGCAACACTTTTGGACAAGACGGCATACAGAATACTGAACTCAACTACAAAACAGGCCAAAGTGGGCCTCCCAGAAACCCAGTATACAACATGGAGCAGTGGTAGTTATCAAGGAGGACAATTTACCCCCACTTCAGTGGAGAAAAGGTGTGGTCGAGGAACTTTACCCAGGTACCGATGGACTTGTGCGTGCAGTCGCCATAAAAACTGCTTATGGAAATTTCGAGAGACCAATAGTGAAATTGTTTCCCCTTCTCATCGACTAGTGTTTTTAAATGGCAATGTGATTCCTTACAGTGTCAGTGGGTTGATTGGTGTATAAAGTTGCATTTGTACTTATTTTGTACAGTCATTTAACAAGATGAACAATTCAAAAACTTTTATTGCCCAGGTGTGAACAAAACTGCATGCATCAACCTGCACACCAGTGTACAGTTATGTTTCACTTTATCAATGTTATTTAATTTGTGATTGAAGTTCATTTAAGTGCAACATTTTATGTATTTGTATTCTGATGACATTTTGGTGTTTTTATATTAGTGTTATTTTCATTGAAACTGTATTTTGTCTTGATTGAATGCAGTCAACAGAGGAGAGAATGTTTCCTCCTCTCAGAAAATTTATACAGAGCGCGCTCTTGTCAGCGCCTCATTTTGAGTAACCAGAATGCATCTGGTTTCCGGCAACTACAAGAGAGGCTTGACAGCGACAACATGTCGTCTGGACACGCATTCACGGCCACGTGGCCTCAAACTTAATCAATCTGTAGCCATCCAGGCATTTTATTTTATTCTTTAAGGTGTAAAATTTTTTTGTGTATTTTGTTAATCATGAATAATTTAAATAAAAGTTTATTGCTTGTAATATTGGTGAATGACTCGGCTCTATGGTCTAATCACGTGCATAACCAAACGACAGTCCGCTACCAGAGTAATCATCGCTGTTTAGCATTACAACATGTGTGCTACAGTATTCAGTTCGTCACTCCAACAGAGATTCTTGCGATTTCATCTAATGAAAGCCAGTAATTATGTCTAAAAGCACACATAACAGGCAAACGTCTTATAGTAGGTGACGGAAAGTGGTCACGTACTTGATCATTTGCACAGCTACGGGAAATGGACATGCAGTTGAGTTCATCGCCTCACTAAGTTCATCAACTGTCTGTAGAGCAAGGATTTTGCCAGTCAGCTGCCTGCACGCTGGCTGACAACGTACAATCTCAGGACAACAGCGACCTTCATACTCTACAGAAGAACAGAAGACAGCAGAGTGACGAGCGCACGGTGGAGGGCGATGGACAACCAGCTGACTATCGAGTCGATACGAATCCATGGAGCAGTGGACCATCTGATGATAGAAGCAAGACGTTGGCAGGGAGAGGTAAATACTTGAGTTTAATTGACTTCTGGGCTAAGAAGTGCAAAGGACAGAAAGACAATATAGACAAAGAAATTATTAGTTCACCAGAGGGTAGTATTTTAGAACTAGAGAAAAAGAGAGTGACTAGAAGTAAGACAAGTAATTTGTCTGAGGGTAAAAGTAAGAAATAGATAGAATTGAATATTGGTACGGATATAGAAGGTTTTTTGAACAAGTCAGGAAATGAACATGTGAAATTATTGATGGCAGAAATGCATATCATTACCTTTGTTGAGAGTTTGATAGCACCGGGATATGAAGTACATATTAAAGGTTTTGAAACGTATAGCAAGTCAAGGGGCAGGAATGCTCGTAAAGATAGATATCCCGGTGGTATACTAACCTTGATAAGGGAAGAAATAAAGGAGAACATTGAAATAATAGAATCAGATGTATACGAAATACTTTGGGTGGAAACAAGGTTAAAACAGAAGTGGGATGTTAATCTATGTCTCAGTTTTGTATACAATCCTCCTGATGGCTCGACATTGTTAAACAAAGAATGTTTCACAGAGTTAGCATTAGAAATAAGTAAATTAAGAATATACATGAGGAAATAGGTATTGTAATAAAGGGAGACTTCAATGGGAGGATAGCAGACTTAAAACCAGTTTATTGTAAAGAGGCTGAGGAAATAATAATTGGAAAAATAAATAGTCAAGATAAAGGTTATAATAACTATGGCGAAAAATTATTAGAACTATGAAGAGCAGAAGAACTCTATATTTTAAGTGGGTGGTGGCCAGGTAATGAAAGGCGTAATTTAACGTTTATAACGGAAACTTGTGGTGGTTCTGTTGATCTAGTATTATGTTCTAAGGAGGCCTTACCACTCATTAAGAGCATAAACGTTAAAGGTTGGGGGAAATCGCATCACTTACCCATAAATTATAAATATGGTAATTACGGAAGATAATAGTGGGGGGTATTATCAAAGGACTATTAAAGAGATATTAGTGTCCAAGTTTACATGGAGAGAAGACGTTAGCACAGAATTCAGGGAATACTTTGAAGGGAGGTCTTTTGAATTGAATAAATCCAATAGAAAACCCAGTACTCATGGCAGGACATAAGATAAGGGTCCAGGGGATAAGAATACAAAGGAATAGTGGGTGGTACAATGAAGAATGCAGAAGAAAAAAGGCCAATTAATGAAAGCACTAGGCACATTCAGAACAACAGGTGGGCATAAATCAAGAACTGCATCCTGTAGCAAAAGAAAAGAGTACAAATAATTATTGGTAATAACTAAAGACTTGTGGCAGAAGAAACAAACTGGTAACTTAAATAGAGATGATAATAATAAAATGTTAAGAAAGAATGGTACAGAATATATAAAATTTGTAGAGATAGAAAAATATAACACAGGTAAATATAAGTCATGGGGAATGCATAGAATACTTTAGTAAATTATTAAGTACTGAGGGTCGTTGGAAACAGGACGTAGAGATGATGGGAGTCTCGAGGGGATTGGAGTGCAACCTGCCTAATTTAGATAAGGAAATTTCAGCTGACGAAGTAATGGAATTATTAGAGGAAGGGGCGTAAGGGGAAATCAGGAGCAATTTCAGGTATAAACAATGAATTCTGGAAGGAAGCAGGCAAAAACAGCTTTATCCTAGCAAGTACAGTCAAAATATTTAACAAGATTTTTCAGGGAGCAAGATTCCCTAAATCATGGCAAGAAGGAATAATCTGTTCTGTATATAAGAAACGTGGAGAAATATCTAACCCAAGTAATTACAGACGGATAACCTTGTTAGATTCTTTAAGCAAAAATATTGGCAAAAATGTTAATGAATTGGGCAGAGGAGTGCTCGATCCTGTCGAGATTTCAAACAGGATATAGAAAGGGAATGATGACAAGTAACAATATAATTGTAGCAAAAGCAATAATAGATAAATATATTAAGAATAAAAGAGGCAAGTTGTACATTACTGTAATGAATTTAGAGAAAGCGTTCAATTCGGTGAGTAGAAGAGCTGTCGTCCACAAGTTGGGGCAGATCGGAGTATCAGCCAAAATTATAAGAGCACTTGATAACATATTTTCGGAATTTAAATGTACTGTAAAAGTTAAAGGTGGTGTAGTAGTGGGGGAGATAACTACAAAATTGGGTCTTAAAGAAGGGTGTAAACTGTCTCCTGTATTGTTTTTATTGTTTATTAATGATACTCTCCAGTCGAATGGATTTGAGAAAGGAACTTCTCCATTCCTTGAGTATCAAGATATTCCAGGTCTAACATTTGTGGACGATATCATTCTACTCGCATTAACATCCAACAAGATGCAAAATAGTATTAATGAGGTAGAAAACTAGTGTAAAGAGTGGAATTTAAAAGTTAATAAATGAGGAGAAGTCGCGGCAGCTTGTAGGTTTGGCAGGAGTAACAGATACTATACTCATTAAAAACAGTCGTGACAGAAAAAGCATTGTTCATTGTGCTGTACTTATAATTATATTAAACGTGTGACTAAGGCACAATTGTACTAACACTTTGAAACTTCATAACAACACCTCAATTCGCAAGAGTCACCGCGGACGGAAGAGGTGATTAACGTCAGGCTATGCTAACCCCTCGCACCGCTTGCCACGCGAGCATACGACTTCTCTCACTTGCTTCTTATTCGAATGCCAGGTGGAATGAAGAAGATACAGTTACAGAGAAAACCCACCCTCTCAAGCTATTTCTCTAAGCCCATTGTGTATTGAGTTTATGACGACTGAACACTTATCGGGTACGCTTATCAAGCAATTTAGCACTTTTAACTTGATATGACCCTCAGAGATGACCAGCTTCGGTTACAGAGGAGTGTGCAAAATAGAGGGGAAATTGGGATCTACCTCAACCCCGACCTGAACAATTAAAAAATTATAAGGACAGTATATGTTTGTGTGGCTTTTGTGGCAATGGCTATTTCAGTGACGTTTCCGCACGAAAGGGGTCATAGATTCAGTATGGTCTCTGCCAAATATGGTTTCGCGAAGAATATGTGGAAACAGCAGGAAAGCGTGAATTTGTGTGTGGCAAAAGTGTTGTAAAACAATGAAAATCTACAACCTGTTTTCCAGTCATTGTCCGGGTTAGGGATGTGATGAATGAAGCAGATATAGGCTATTAGTACGATGGGGTCGCCACTCCCAAAGTGATTTACTAATGACTGATAGATGCTATGAAATGAGAATGGAGAGTGTTGCTGGAATGAAAGATGACAGGGAAAACCGGAGTACCCGGAGAAAAACCTGTCCCGCCTCCGCTTTGTCCAGCACAAATCTCACATGGAGTGACCGGGATATGAACCACGGTATCCAGCGGTGAGAGGCCGACGCGCTGCCGTCTGAGCCACGGAGGCTCTTGTAAAACAATATGAAATATAAACAATAATGTGCCGCGCATGTATTAAGTTCAATAGTGGGGAACGAAATCGTCGTAACTGCCAAAGGTCCGAGAAATGGTACACTATGTTTCAATGATGTCCGGGTTTAAGAGCATCTGTTCCAATTATTTGGCCTTTTCAATACATTTCTAAAATATTAGTTTTATGTAAGTATGTAATAGTATCTAAATATTATTAATCCCACTAGCTTCGTTAAAACATAGAATATGAAACTGTGTGTATATTTCAGTGGTAGAAATATTTACTATACGTGCTATATCCAAAAACATCGGAATCGCCCGGTTATAGGGCCTCCTATACTATATAGTATTAGCCGTAGAGTCTTACGTGCAAGCTCCGTTTTACTGAAGTGAGTGTCGTATACCTCGCCGTAGAATTGTAGTTCAAATTGTTTTAAATCCTTAAGAAATTTGGAGATTAGCTATGGCGGGAAGTAAAAAGAACAGAATAAATTTTCCGGGATATTCAGCTATCGAGGGTCTGTGTGTAGCTATGACTCACATCTCACGCTCGTTATCCTGTCTGTAGGCAGTGATTGTTTTAATTTTTATTTTGTTAACTACTTTCTTTTTTATTCTCATTCTTTCCTTGCTTTGCTTTTATTTCCTATCAAGGACGACATACACACCCAGACCCTGAACCAGTGGAAATAACCAATCAAGGTTAAAATCCCCTACCCGACCGGGAATCAAACCCGGAGCCTCTTGAACCAAAGGCCAACACGCTAACCATTTAGCCATGGAGCCTAACAATGTTTTAAGCGTGAAATTATGCTTAATACATAATATGATTCAGTGTGTTCACAAACACAGTCAGCCCACCTACCACTCTGCTGGTCGGCAGCGCTCCGCCTCAGACATCAGCGGCTCCAGCACTGCCTCGTAGGACACAGTGCCCCTTCATTCTGTTGGTACGGCCAGTGCCCCACGATCGTCACCTGCAAGTGAGCAGCACTCCCCCCTACAACCTCCGACAGCATCAACAACATGCAGACTTTCAATATTAATTTAAGAGAGGACGATTTTTTAATCTTGGTACAAGGCACAGTAGGGAGCATAATGCAAGATTAGCACTTTTCTTTAACCTTGGCAAGGGTTCTTGTATAGAAAGTATACGAGAACTAAAACACACTATAGATTTCAACACTAAAATCATCGGTGATTTAATATGAATTAAAAGGCCGTTAAATGAAATTATCGAGCTTAAGCCATTATTCAATTATAAAACGGATGAAACTGTGGAATACCAGAGGCGAAATAGCGTCCGAAATTCTCTCTATTGGTTTTACGTAACACGTCATGGTGTTGGTTACTGTAGACACGTCCTAGTTCGTGAACCATGGGCAACGGCTGAGTGGCCAAGTAAGTGGTCCTGAGAGACGGGGTAACGGTTGCTGTGGAATGGGAGTGGGCTTCTCGGACATATTCTGAGTCATGGCCCTCCTTGTGCTCAGGCGGCTAGGACTATAAAATTCACCGGTGGTCCATAACCCGTTAGAGGAGAGATCCTCACTTGGACTATGTGCAAGTAGGGTAGCACCCTGCTTCATGAATTCACCGAGCTCTGAACATTTTAAGCAGGACTCGGACCTATGGGAGTACAGGAGTCCCATTCCCATTTGACAGGCGAGGGACTCCTTGGAAACAACTTGGCGAACGAAATGGAATTCGATGGGGAGATATCAATATTAATTGGGCTTATGGAAGAAAGAAAGAAAGTAGTAGAACTGGCTGAGTCAGCAAAGGGAATGCATCTGGATGTGCTAGGAGTAAGTGATATTCGGGTAAGGGGAGATAACGAGGAAGAGATTATAAAGTGCACTTGACGGTTGTTAGAAAGGGAAGGGCAGAGTCTGGAGTAGGGCTCCTTATCAAGAATACCATTGCATGCAACATAGTTTTTGTTAGGCACGTAAGTGAGCGAATGATGTGGGTAGATTTGTCAGTTGGATGAATTAGGACTAGAATTGTCTCCGTGTATTCACCATGTGAGGGTGCAGATGAGGATGAAGTTGACAAGTTTCATGAAGCATTGAGTGACATCGTGGTCAGGGTCAACAGTAAGAATAGAATAGTGTTAATGGACGATTTCAACGCGAGAGTCGGGAATAGAACTGAAGGATACGAAAGGGTGACTGGTAAATGTGGAGAAGATATGGAAGCTAATGGAAATGGGAAACGTTTGCTGGACTTCTGTGCTAGTATGGGTTTAGCAGTTACGAATACATTCTTCAAACATAAGGCTATTCACCGCTACACATGGGAGGCTAGGGGTACCAGATCCATAATAAAATATATCTTAACCGACATCGAATTCAGGAAATCTGTTAGGAATGTACGAGTTTTCCGAGGATTTTTCGATCACACAGACCACTATTTGATCTGTAGTGAACTAAGTACTTCTCGGCCTAGGGTAGAGAAAGTGAAATCTGTCGGCAAATAAATAAGGGTAGAAAATCTCCCGGACGAGGAAGTTAGACAGAAGTACATGGATATGATCAGTGAAAAGTTTCTAAAAGTAGAGAGCAAGCAGGTTCAGCATATAGAAAGTGAATGGGTGGCATACAGGGATGCTGTAGTAGAAACAGCAAGGAAATGCCTAGGAACAACTGTGTGTAAAGATGGGAAAAGGCGAACATCTTGGTTGAATGATGAAGTGAGAGCAGCTTGTGAACGTAAAAAGAAGGCTTATCAGAAATGGCTCCAAACAAGGGCCGAGGCAGACAGGGATCGGTACGTAGATGGAAGAAACAGAGCGAAACAAATAGTTATTGAATCCAAAAAGAAGTCATGGGAAGATTTTGGTAATAACCTGGAAAGGCTAGGTCAAGTAGCAGGGAAACCTTTCTGGACAGTAATAAAGAATCTTAGGAAGGGAGGGAAAAAGGAAATGAACAAAGTTTTGCGTAATTCAGGTGAACTCATAATAGATAACAGGGAATCACTGGAGAGGTGGAGGGAATATTTTGAACAACTTCTCAATGTAAAAGGAAATCATCCTGGTATTGTTGCGAACAGCCAAGCTCATGGGGAGGAGGAAAATGATGATAGTGAAATTACGCTTGAGGAAGTGGAAAGGATGGTAAATAAACTCCATTGTCATCAAGCAGCAGGAATAGATGAAATTAGACCTAAATGGTGAAGTATAGTGGGAAGGCAGGAACGAAATCGCTTCTTTAGAGTAGTAAAATTAGCGTGGAATGTTGGTAAGGTACCTTCAGATTGGACATAAGCAGTAATTGCACCTATCTATAACCAAGGGAACAGGAAGAATTGCAACGACTATCGAGGTATCTCATTGATTAGTATACCAGGCAAAGTATTCACTGGCATCTTGGAAGGGAGGGTGCGATCAGTCGTTGAGAGGAAGTTGGATGAAAACCAGTGTGGTTTCAGACCACAGAGAGGCTGTCAGGATCAGATTTTCAGTATGCGTGAGGTAATTGAAAAATGCTAAGAGAGGAATAGGCAGTTGTGTTTATGTTTCGTACATCTAGAGAAAGCATATGACAGGGTTCCGATGGAAAAGATGTTCGCTATACTGGGGGACTATGGAATTAAAAGTAGATTATTAAAATCAATCAAAGGCATTTATATTGACAATTGGGCTTCAGTGAGCGTTGATGGTAGAATGAGTTCTTGGTTCAGGGTATTTACAGGGGTTACACAAGGCTGTAAACTTTCACCTTTGTTGTTCGTAGTTTACATGGATCATCTGCTGAAGGGTATAAAATGGCAGGGAGTTATTCAGTTAGGTGGAAATGTAGTAAGCAGTCTGGCCTATGCTGACGACTTGGTCTTAATGGCAGATTGTGCCGAAAGCCTGCAGTCTAATATATTGGAACTTGGAAGTAGGTGCAATGAGTATGGTATGGAAATTAGCATCGTGAAGAATAAATTGATGTCAGTAGGTGTGAAATTCAACAGAACTGAATGTCAGATTGGTGAAACAAAGCTAGAACAGGTCGATAATTTCAAGTATTTAGGTTGTGTGTTCTCCCAGGGTGGTAATATAGTAACTGAGATTGAATCAAGGTGTCGTAAAGCTAATGCAGTCAGCTCGCAGTTGCGATCAACAGTATTGTGTAAGGAGGGAGTCAGCTCCCAGACGAAACTATCTTTACATAGGTCTGTTTTCAGACCAACTTTGCTTTACGGGAGCGAAAGCTGGGTGGACTCAGGATATCTTATTCATAAGTTAGAAGTAACAGACATGAAAGTAGCAATAATTGCTGGTACAAACAGGTGGGAACAATGGAAGGAGGGTACTCGGAATGAGGAGATAAAGGCTAATTTAGGAATGAACTTGATGGATGAAGCTGTACGCATAAACCGGCGGTGGTGGGGTCATATGAGGCGAATGGAGGAGGATAGGCTACCTAGGAGAATAATGGACTCCGTTATGGAGGGTAAGATAAGTAGAGGTAGACCAAGACGACGATGGTTAGACTCGGTTTGTAACGATTTAAAGATAAGAGGTATAGAACTAAATGAGGCCACAACACTAGTTGCAAATAGAGGATTGTGGCGACGTTTAGTAAATTCACAGAGGCTTGGAGACTGAACGCTGAAAGGCATAACAGTCTATAATGAAAATGTATGTATGTATGTATGTATGTATGTATGTATGTATGTATGTATGTATGTATGTATGTATGTATGTATGTATGTATGTATGTATGTATGTATGTTACTCAGACACGTCCAGCGGTGACGATGGGGAACGACTGTGTTCTTAATTAAAGTGCAGCCCTAGCATTCGCTGTTGTGAAAATAGGAAAACCATATCCAGGGCTCCTTACAGTGGGGATGGAACCAGCCGTCTCCCGAATACACGCTCACAGTCACGTGACCCGTAATGCGCAACCAACACATTCGGCCATCCGAATTATTTTGTTTGTTCGAAATGACCGTTGAGAACGCAAATCCTTAAAGCCTCAACAATTGAATTTCCCATGAAAAACGGAGCCCCTGGGATTGGGAAGCCAAGGGTTAGTCTCTTACACCAAGTGATCAGCAGTTTTCCGAGCGAAGACACAGTTATCTGGAACCAAGATGACAATTCGCGAGAACCTCACCTCCAGCAGACATAGCACTTTGAAGCAGGCCCTTTCAATCTTCGACGAAATGCAAGTATCGCCTCTTGATGGTACAGTGATTGTTCCACGAGGAGATGTGAGTGAGAAATCCTGTTGAACTTAAAATGTTCTTCCCTCGTGAAAATTAAAATGCAATATTCGATACATTATTCTGTTTTCTATTTTCACTACATGTGACAAAATCATGTGTAACCCTGCTAAGACTTTTAAATGAACATCCGTTTTCTGGGAGCCTCCGTGGCTCAGGCGGCCATGCGCCAGCCTCTCTCCGCTGGGTTCCATGCTTCTAATCCCGGTCATTCCATGTGAGATATGTGCTGGACAAAGTGGAGGCGGGACAGGTTTTCTACGGGTACTTCGGTTTTCTCTATCATTATTCATTCCAGCAACACTCTTCAATATCATTTCATTTCAACTGTTCGTCATGAACCATTGTCCCAGAAGAGTGCGACGGAGCAATTTCTATCCTCGCCGCTAGAGGGGGCCTGCATCAATTTCATTCCTGGCCCGATCGAATGACTGAAAACAAGCTGTGGATCTTCATTTTCACCCTTTTTCTGGAATTATTGTCATCAGTCAAATTCAATCATGTCTTCTGTACTTCAGTTCTATGAATATTTCCACAAAAAAATATGGAAGAATTCTCAAAAACATACCCATCTGATCTGAAAACAGTTCTGTCACTGTCGGCAGCGCTGAAGATGGTTTTCCGTGGATTTTCTGTTTGCACGACAGAGATACAGTTATTTGATTTGATAGAGTTTTTCCATAATTATCTCTTAAAAGTTTTTGGCGCTTAGCTCCATGAGAATGATAGGTCTTCATTTCATCGCTAGAAAGGTTCATGCACTTGTGAACAGCATCAACAAATATCATATGCATACAAAACACAGGAGTCTTACAACAGCACCATCTGAAATAATTTACTCACTACTATTTGCATACTTTTCAATGAACCAATATGAATAACAAACGACTACTTCATACAAACACACACACACGTGCGCCGTTCGTTTATTTATATCGGCTCCTACCATTCCAATTAAAAGAGATCAGCATTCTCATTATTATAGCAATTTTGGAAACGAACTAGATTACGTTTGACGACAACCCTATTACATTCAAAAGAATTCAGGAAATTTGTCAGTTTAAGTTTAAATTGTGGAGTGTAGAACCTTGTTAGGTTTTCACCAACTGTTAAATCTTCTTCTTCTTCTTATTCTCAATCTGGTTACCCTCCAGGGTTGGGTTTTCCCTCGGACTGAGCGAAGGATCCCACCTCTACCGCCTCAAGGGCAGTGTCCTGGAGCGTGAGACATTGGATCGGGGGATACAACTGGGGAGAATGACCAGTACATCGCCCAGGCGGCCTCCCCTGTTATGCTGAATATGGGCCTTTGGGGAGATAGGAAGATTGGATGAGAATAGGGAAGGAAGCGGCCGTGGCCTTAAGTTAGGTACCATCCCGGCATTTGCCTGGAGGAGAAGTGGGAAACCGCGGAAAACCACTTCCAGGATGGCTGAGATGGGAATCGAAACCATCTCTAATCATTTGACCTCCCGAGGCTGAGTGGACCCCGTTCCAGCTCTCGTACCACTTTTCAAATTTCGTGGCAGAGCCGGGAATCGAACCCGGGCCTCCGGGGGTGGCAGCTAATCACACTAACCACTACACCACAGAGGCGGACAACTGTTAAATTATTCTCTAAATAGTTCGGAACACAGTAATTTAATGTTATCTTTGTCTGCATTTTGTCTGAGTTCATCAACATTAAAATGTAGGCCTATACCATCTCCACGAAACTGATACCCTAATATCAGATATGCAATTGATTAATTCGGTTTTTAAATGAACTCCTTCATTGGATTAGTGGAATATATATGGCTTCCCGTACCCAGGATTGCAGTTCAAAAAAGTATAGTTAGTGGGAATTTTATTAAAAGAATTCTCGGCAGTCCATGTCGTTCTATGACGGCTCATAAAATATTATCGATATCACATACGGCGGTTATTCAACAAAATTCGTCAATACTCAGCAACAAGTCGCCCAGTAGGCTTTTAGTTTTCTCCTCCATCTGACAAAACGAAAAGGAACGTCGAAATGTACATGCAGGCAGCTCACATGATGTCAAATCAAAACACTTGCACATGGTGAAGTTAAGAATTTATTCTTAGAGCTCATATTAATTTCATATACGTACAAGGCATTTCTGAAGAAGTAAACACTCTCTTGAAAATAACTGGTGAAACTATGCGAAGATATATCAATTGTATTCCGAAAGTAGTGTATGTACGAGACACGACCAAATGCGGTTATTTTCTGTACCGTATTAGAATAGTGAGTCTTCTTCCTTTATTCTTTCTTTATTTCATTCTATCCGGCTCCATGGCTAAATGGTTAGCGTGCTGGCCTTTGCTCACAGGACCCTGGGTTTGATTCCCGGCAGGGTCGGGAATTTTAACCATCATTGGTTAATTTAGCTGGCACGGGGGCTGGGGGTATGTTTCGTCTTCATCATCATTTCATCCTCATCATGACGCACAGGTCGCCTATAGGAGTCAAATCAAAAGACCTGCACCTAGCGAGCCGAACATGTCCTCGGACACTCCCGGCACTAAAAGCCATACGCCATTTCATTCATTCTTTCTTTCTTTCTTTCTTCCTTCCTTGGTCCGTTTACTCTACATGGTTAGTAATTCCCTCGGACTCAGCGAGGGATCCCCCTCTACCTCCTCAAGGGCAGTGTCCTGGAGTGTGAGACTTTGGATCGCGCGATACAACTGGGGAGTAGGAACAGTTCCTCTCCCAGGCGGACTCACCTGTTATGCTGAACAGGGGCCGGGGAATGGGAAGATTTCCCGGGAGAAGAAGAGGGAAACCGCGGAAAACCAATTCGAGGATGGCTGAAATGGAATTCGAAGCCCACCTCTACTCGGTTGACCTTTCGAGACTGAGTGGACCCCGTTCCAGCCCTCTTACCACTTTTCATATTTCGTGGCAGAGCCGGGAATCGACCCCAGTCCTCCGAGGGTGACAGCTACTACACCACAGAGGCGGACAGAATAGTGAGTCATTCAATGGAAATGCAAGCAATCAATGGCCTAGTTCAGATAACGGAGTGGCATTTCTGTGCATAATAAACTGGAAATAATAACCTGGCCCCTCACATTTTGAACTTGCTATAGTCTAATACTAAAATGTTTTCATTCCTCCCCTGGGAGGCGGGCCTCTTAGATGATGACGCCGTCTCTCAGGCCGGTTAAAGAGATGCTCGGAGAAGGTGAGGGGTTGGCGGCCGTGGCCTATACTAGGAACTGTCCCGGCATTCGCCTTAGTGCAGGAGAATGGAAAACCACGGAAAACCATTCTCAGGACAGCCGACGGTTGGGACTAGCTGTGAGGTCCAGCCCTGTCCCGTCTCCCGAGTGCAGATGCGTAGAGCCACGGTGGAGCTGTGGCCACCCCTGCTCTGCTCCGTTGGCCTTTCAGAGTACAGAGCTGTTGGTCTACGGACCAGCCGTGGTCACATATCGGCCGAGACGAACTCTGCATCTACCGTCTTGCTATAGTCCTACTAGACTTTACAAGTAGGAATGGCTGGCTTTTGTATATTTGGTTACGGTGATTACGAAGATACAATTGTAATTCATATCTATATCTCTTCGAAAAATATCTGTTTTAGGATATGCTAAAGTGACGAAATATTTCTCTGAAGAAAATTTCTTTTAAGTGCCAACTGACTGCTCTGGGATTCGAAACCGCAATCTTGGCCACTGAATCCTAGTGCCTCTCCAACTACACAGACGACATGATTGCTTCAGGACCGTAAGACAGCACGTACATCACATAGAAATTCGTGAGTATTTTCAGATAGTCCGTGTTGTACGGTCCACCCTACACAAATGCGCAATTGCAATTGTTTTGGAGCTGTCATTACGCGAGTCGAGTGGGCGTTCAAGAAACACCGGGCTGAGTGGCTCAGACGGTTGAGGCGCTGGCCTTCTGACCCCAACTTGCCAGATTCGATCCAGGCTCAGTCCGGTGGTATTTGAAGGTGCTCAAATACGACAGTCTCGTGTCGGTAGATTTACTGGCACATAATCTACACGCTAACCATTTAGCCATGGAGCCGGACATTACCCTTGATGAATTATTACAGTCCACAATTTCTCTTCCGGTAAAAGAATACTTGCCCAAATTCGACCCCTTGAATTCCAAGTGTATCTCACGCTATGGCCTTTCCTACCACTCAAGCTTATTGGTCTGCTAATGTCATTCAACCGGGCGAGTTGGCTGTGCGGTTAGAGGCGCTTGGTTGTGAGCTTACAGACGGGAGATAGCCGGTTCGAATCCCACTGTCAGCAGCCCTGAAGATAGTTTTCCGTGTTTTCCCATTTTCACTCCAGGCAAATGCTGGGACTGTACCTTAATTAAGGCCACGGCCATTTCCTTCCAACTCCTAGGCCTTTCATATCCCATCGTTGCCGTAAGACCTATCTGTGTCGGTGCGACGTAAAGCCCCCAGCAATAATAACAATAATAATAATAATATATGTCATTCAACGCCACCACTCCACTGACAGTTCGGAACATACTCCTTAGTCGATCAGCGTGTTTCCTTACTCCCAAGTCTTCACAGCCCAAAGTTTGCAACATTTTCGTAACACTACTCTTTTGTTGGAAATCACTCAGAACAAAACGTTCTGGTCTCCTTTCGATTATTTCTAATTCTCATATCAATTAATCCCAGAGTGAGTCCCATACTCTTATTGGGATCTTACCAGATACTTTTGAGCCCTCTCTTTCACAACCTCACTACAACCCCTAGATACCCTCATCTATATATATAAAATAACTTGTCCTGACTGACTGACTGACTGACTGACTGACTGACTGACTGACTGACTGACTGACTGACTGACTGACTGATTCATCATCGCCGAGCCAAAACTACCGGACATAATGAAATGAAAGTTTGGGGATACATTCATATTAAGATATAGGTGCTCGCTAAGAGAGGATTTTTGGATATTCCATCGCTAAGGGGGTGAAAAGGGGGTGAAATGTTAAAATGATAATATCTATATCTCAAAACTTAAACAGTTTACAGATGTAAAAATTAGTATTTAGAATCGTCTTTAAAAATAAGGAAACACATATTTTTTGTTTTCAGAAAATCCCAATAGGAAGGGTGAAAAAGGGTGAATAATGGGTTGAATGCCTTTAATCAGGATACCGGTACTTATATCTCAGAAACTGAACATATTACAGACCTGATAATTTGTACTTTTAATCTCTTCTAAAAATAAAGAAAAACGTATTTTTCTTATTTTTGGAAAATCCATTTAATGGGAGGGTGAAAAGGGGGGTGAATTTTTAAAATGAGTGTATCTATATCTCATAACTTTGAAAGTTTACAGGTGTAAAAATTGGTATTTAGAATCCTCATTAAAAATAAAGAAACACATATTTTTTTGTTTTCGGAAAATCCCATTAGGAGGGGTGAAAACGGCGGAAAAACGGGTTGAATGCCTTTCCAGAGGATACTTATATCTCAGAAACATAAGATATCACAGACCTGAAAAATGGTGTTTGGGATCTCCTTTAAAAATAAAGAAACACGTATTTTTTGTTTATGGAAAATCCAATTAATGGGGGGTGAAAAGGGGGTGAATTTTTAAAATGAGTGTATCTACATCTTAAAACTTGAAAAGTTTACAGATGTAAAAATTGATACTTAAAACCTCCTTTAAAAATAAAGAAACATGTATTTTTTGTTTTCGGAAAATCCCAATAGGAGGGGTGTAAAAGGGTGAATAATGGGTTGAATGCCATTAATGAGGATACATATATCTCAGAAACTGAAGATATTACAGAACTGAACATTTGTACATGGGATCTCCTTAAAAAATGAAGTAACATGTATATATATATATATATATTTTTTTTTTTTTTTTTGGAAAATTCAATTACTGGCGGTTAAACAGGAGTGACAAATTGGGGTGAAATTTTGAAAGACTATATATACAGAATACCTGAGAAACGTAAAATGTTACAGACGTAAAAAGCGGTATTTGGAATTACCTGTAAATGTAAAGAAACACAGGTGATTTGCTTTTGGAAACTCCACTTAAGGGGAACTAAAAACGGGGTGAAATTTTAAAATGAGAATTTCCACAGTATATCTCAAAAACTTAACATGTTACAGAAGTGAAAAATGGTACTTTTTATCTCTATTAAAAGTCAAGAAACGTGTATTTTTAGTTTTCCGAAATACCACTTGGCTGGAGGTGGGGGGGGGGGGGTATAGTTACTGAAAATGATGTTGAATTATTATAATTAAGCTACTTATGTCTCAAAAATGAAGATGTTACAGACGTGAAATTTGATGTTTGGATTCTGCGTTAAAGTAAAGAAACACGTATTCTCGAAAAATCCAATGAAGTGGGGGGAGGTGAAAGAATTGAAAAATTAATTGACTTAACTGTATGAGAATACATACGTCTAATAAAAACTAAAGTTGTTACAGACGTGAAAATTGGTATTTGGATCTTCTTTAGAAACAAAGAAAAACGCGTTTTGGGGTGGGGGGATTCATCTTGGGGGGCGGGATTGAAAAGGAGTTGAATTCCTTTCATGAGGTCACACAAATCAAAAACTGAGGAAGTTAGAATCTTGATAATTGGTATTTAGAAGATCCTTTACTATTAAAGAAACAAAAGTTTTGCTGGAAAATTCAAAGGGGGTGGGGGAGAGGAGTGTGAAAGGAAGTGAAAAAAGTGAATTATTTTTATGGGGATACCTATATCTGAAAACTGAAGGTAATAGACGTGAACATTGGTGTTTGGAATTTCCTTTATACATAAAGAAACATGCCTTTCTGTTATTTTTTGTGGGGGGGGGGGTAAATAAACTTAACGGCGGTGGGGTGTAAAAGGAGGTGAGAATAGTTGATTTTACTGTTCATAATGTACTTATAAGGAGCCTCCGTTGCTCAGGTGGCAGCGCGCCTGCCTCTCTCAGCTGGGTTATGTGGTTCAAATCCCGGTCACTCCATGAGACATTCGTGCTGGACAGAACGGAGGCGGGACAGGGTTTTCTCCGGATACTCCGGTTTTCCCTGTCATCATTCATTCCAGCAACACTGTCCAATATGATTTCATTTCATTTGTCATTCATTATCCATTGCCCCAGAGGAGTGCGACAGGCTTCGGCAGCCGGCACAATTCCTATTGTCGCCGCCAGATGGGGGCTTTATTCATTCCATACCTGACCCTGTCGAATGACTGGAAACAGGCTGTAGATTTCCGATGTGCATATTCTGATCATAAACCGATCATTTTTTTATCTTTCCTGGGTTCGTTTTCAAGAGCCATCTTTTTCTTCGGAGAACTTTCTTAGATTACAGTACATTCTCCCGGCATATAAATAAAAATTTAAACACCTTTGAAATAAACGATAGGAATGAGATTGACCGTCCAATTGTCCACCTCTATAATAAGGTCAACAATGCACGGAATATGTAATTCGTATCACCAGAAATCCCGCACACTTGGCTACGCGCGACAATGGTGCTGGTCACATTGTTAACAATGACAGTGGCAGCAGATCTAATTTACCGCCAAGTAGCGGTCTTGCATCTTGCTATGGGGTCCAGAACATCTATAATAATAATAATAATAAGAAGAAGAAGAAGAAGAAGAAGAAGAAGAAGAAGAAGAAGAATGTTCTGGACCGTCGTCAAATGTGCAGACCGCGCTGGAAACGGGTCCTGGACGGGTAATGGCTAAGAATGCAGTCCAGCCGCGGGTTCAGTACCGCCAAGGCACCCAAGAGGACACCATGCCGGTTCTCCTCAAGGATTTGACCCATATTAAAAATACTTATAGGAAAAGATTGCAAAGATTTAGGGACCCAACTGACCGGGTGGAATACCTGGACCTAGCCCGGGAAGTACGAAATCGATTGCTGGAAAGAAAGATTGAAAAATGGGAGGAAACTTGCCGTAATCTATTAGAAAACGAGTCAGATCGCAAATTTTGGCGGATTCTCTCAGATAACCAGTCAGATCGCGAATTTCGGCGGATTATATATAAAACAATAAGTATTCAATTATAAATTTCAGTATAATACCGTAGCGAAGCACGGGTATCTTGCTAGTAACAATATAAAGAGATTTGTAACCTTTATTTATAAACTCGTTATGTGATAACTCCTATGAATATACAGTATTTCCTTATAATAATACCTATGAACTTTCAGTGATCCCCATGAGGTACTTTCGCCCCATCAACACTAATTAAAACGGAGAGGACTTTTCCTCTTCGTGTAACATACAACCTGACTTTTCATGCTGTTTGTCTGCTATCCATCTCACAACATTGCCAAGTCCTTTTTTTTAGTCACTCACAATCCCGCACCTTATTTACCGCTCTGTACAGTATAATATCATCCGCAAAAACCATTGTCCGCGATTCCAGTGCTTCACACATATCATTAAAGAAAACGTAAATGTCCAATAATACTGCCTTGTGTGACCCCGACCTTAATCATTACAAGATCTATAAACTTAGACCTCGATAGCTGCAGTCGCTTAAGTGCGGCCAGTATCCAGTGTTCGGGAGACAGTAGGTTCGAACCCCACTGTCGGCAACCCTGAAAATGTTTTTCCGTGATTTCCCATTTTCACACCAGGCAAATGCTGGGGCTGTACCTTAATTAAGGCCCCGGCCGCTTCCTTCCCACTCCTAGCCCTTTCCTGTCCCATCGTCGCCGTAAGACCTATCTGTGTCGGTGCGACGTAACAGAACTAGCAAAAAAACAAAAAATGAAATTTAGCCACCCATTCAGTCACACGTTTGTGTAGTCCAGTAGGCCCCGTTTTTTTGTCATTATTTTCCTATGATCTACCCCAACGAAAGCTTCGGATAAGTGAATAGCAATACGGAGCATTTGACCTCCTTTATCTAAAATATCTGTCGTACCTCGTTGAAATCCCACAAGTTGAGGCTCACTGGAATAACATTTCCTAATCTCCTGTCAAACCAACTAAAAATTTCGTAGACGTGTCTAATGTAATCAGAATTAGTGTTTTCCCAGAGTTTACAAGCAACATATTTCAAGCTGACTGGCCTATTTTTATCCGCATTCTGTACATCACCCTTTCCTTTGTACACTGGGGTACTACAGCAACTCTTTATTCATTTGGTATAGTTCCTTCATGCAAAAATAATCAAATAATTATTTCAAATATGTCACTATATCCCAACCTATTCTTTTTAACATATCCCTAGAAATCTTATCAATTACAGCTGCTTTTCTAGTTTTCAACTTTTGTTTCTTTTTTGTAAATGTTTTAATCATAATAGGTAGTACCTCAGTACCTCACCAATGTTGGTCACCTCCTGAATCAAACTTTTGTTTCTTTTTTGTAAATGTATTTATTATAATAGGTAGTACCTCAGTACCTCACCAATGTTAGTCACCTCCTCAATCAAACTTTTGCTTCTTTTTTTGTAAATGTCTTTATTATAACAGGTAGTACCTCAATACCTCACCAATGTTAGTCACCTCCTCAATCTGGTCATTATTCTTATAGGTCTATCCAAATATACTGCTGACTGAATAGTCCTGCCTTCCGTAAGTCCTAACATATACACTCCCCTTGTTCATTAATGATCGCTGGGATGTCCTTCCTAGAACCTGTTTCCAGCTTAAAGTGCCTATACATGTCCTTCCATTTTCCCTAAAATGCATCTCACTACCAATTATATTTGCCTTCAAAATTCAATTACCGAGCTCGATAGCTGCAGTCGCCTAAGTGCGGCCAGTAACCAGTATTCGGGAGATAGTGGGTTCGAGCCCCACTGTCGGCAACCCTGAAGATGGATTTCCGTGGTTTTCCATTTTCACATCAGGCAAATGCTGGGGCTGTACCTTAATCAAGGCCACGGCCGCTTTCTTCCCTCTCCTAGGCCCTTCCTGTCCCATCGTCGCCATAAGACCTATCTGTGTCGAAGCGACGTAAAGCAAATAGTAGCAAAATTCAATTTCCGCACAAGTTACTTCAATCTCTCCCTACTTCCACAACCATTCCTAACTCTGTTTCTCTCCAGCCTGCATCTCCTTCTGTAAAGACCACTTACCTTCCTGTGCTTCATGTACTGGATCTGCCCGAAAATGACCTTCAACTCGCCGTGCTCTGAATCATCACGGTGTCTACGCTCGCACCTCCGTAACTTCAAATCATTCATTAAAATGACCGACTCGTTGGCTGAATGGTCAGCGTACTGGCCTTCGGCTCAGAGGGTCCCGGTTTCGATTTCCGGCCGCGTCGGGGATTTTAACCTTCATTGGTTAATTCCAGTGGCTCGGAGGCTGGGTGTGTGTGCTGTCCCCAACATCCCTGTAACTCACACACCACACATAATACTACACTCCACCACAATAACACGCAGTTACCTACACATGGCAGATGCCGTCCGCCCTCATCGGAGGGTCTGCCATACAAGGGCTGCACAATAGCCACACGAAATTATTATATACTAGCTGCTGTACCCGTGCTTCGCTACGGAATTCTAAATTTTATACAAAATTCTAGGTTACAGTAGGTAGTGTAAACCTTGTCAGCAAGATTGTATTGTTGCATAGCTCTTAATGTTGCCCTAGAAGCACGACGGGCAAGTCACCAACGTCTTTTCTCATATCAAGACTGGGTTAGGGAATTTTCATTGTAATGGTAGGCCAGCTTGCCTACCGTCAGTCACAATCAGGTTTGGGAGTTTTCATTATAATGGCAGATACTCACTCTCCGCCTGCCTTTATAGATTCTCAGAAAGACGCTCTTAGTGGTTTTCCCAAATGAAATGAACATGGGTCATTACAATGACGTCGGTAGGAATGGCGCGATTAAAAGCATTGCCTTCATATGAAATACTCGATCAAATGAAAAACCACACATTTTTTCACTTTTAACGAACAGTACTATGCTGCCGAACTAACAGTCCAAAGCTACAGAGCTGGAATGACCAAGACGCGGACATCCGTGATCCGTGAAAAATTGTCGTCCTTTTTTTCGGCGGTGGGGGGGGGGGGGGGGTTCAAATAGTGGATAGTCCCAGGGCAAAAACTGTGCCCGTTTACTTATCGGCTTCTTGGGAGTACCCGATGAGTCGGAAAATCTCAGTTCACTACACTGGCAGGGGAAGGAACTATCTGACGTGGAGGCAATTTTTCCTCCAAGCCAGAGAAGAAACCACATCTTCGCTGCTAATTTGGAATAAAATTAATGTAGATTTAATGAAAGTGAAGAGGAAGAAGCTTTTCCTAAGAATCGGCTCTTTTCAAGGTTGAATTTTGAGTTATTTAGTGAATTCTGGTACTATGATTTGGAATAGAGCTAAATTGTAGTTCCAGACCAGTTCATACTACTACTACTACTACTAACTGAGCCTCTGACTTAAGTGCGCACACTGCTCATTCAAAACAGCGCGTCAGAGTATGTATCGAATAGCTGGCATACTATGATGAACCAGTGTGTTACGTACCAGCAGTATCAAAAATGTATGAACCAAATGATTGGCATGCTAAAGAAGAAAGTTATCTAACTGCTCAGCTATTTCCCGCCAATATTCAGTTAGGCTGTTATCCTCGGTACGCAGCAGTAATCCCATCTGTCGGAGTTGAATGTCAGCATAAGAGACAAAGAATTACAACAAACAACGGCGAGTGTAATGTTATTGTTGATTTATGTTACGCGCTTTCGATATTGTAGGCCGTCACATTATTAATTGTCTTCTGGTTCTGAAATACCACTCTTATCATAGTCGGTACGGTAAAACTGAATAAAACATAAATGATCGGAAATTATATTCTCTATAAATTTTGTTATGTAGTACTTTCCATAGGACCAAGAATATAGGTATTTAAAAATTAAATTTTAGGTGCCTTCCCCTAAACTACCATTTCACCCAGAGTGAATACCATTGTTTATAGCTTAAACTGTAGTTTCTTATTCCCCGACTCTATATACCGACTTTTCATGAAATTCTGTTAACCCATTTTGTCGGGGCTCGGCGTTGATATGGACTTGGCAACAAAAATTCAAATTAATGAATATCTCTGTTATCATAGCCTGTACGGTAAAAATGCATAAGACGTAAATGATCAGAAATTTAATTCTACATAACTTAGTTATGTATTATTTATCGATATAACCATTAATAATATAAATATTTGAGAATTGAATTTTAGGCCTTCCCTTAAACTACCATTTCCCTCAGCGTAAATAAAATAATTTATAGCCTAGATTGTAGCGGCTCACCCCCCGACTCTACATACCGATTTTTATTAAATTCTCTTCAGCCGTTTTCTCGTGATGCGTGTACAGACAGACAGACAGACAGACAGACAGACAGACAGACAGACAGACAGACAGACAGAAATTACGGAAAAGTAAAAACTGCATTTTCTTGTTACTGTGGACATGATCGATACAGAAATATTTTCAAATTCTGAGCAATGTACAGACAAAACTCTTATTTTATATAGATTCATTAAAATGCGGCCGAACGACCTTCCTACCAACCTCGTCACCTCGTGCAGAATTACTGTTTACGGCAGAAGCACGATCCATCTACTTCTTTCCAGAACCATTAGTGTGCTGTGGTTGGTGAATTTGTTTACGTTATAGTCGCTATAAAACGAGATGAATTCTCGAGCAACATTTGCACACTATTACGGGCGCAACAAATATAAACGGGAATTATGTTTTAATTTATTGCATCAAGCAAAAAAATACACATATATAGATCACTTCTCTACATATTGTCCTGCCTTCGATACACATTTTCTCCATCGGATATTTAAGTTTTGATGTCGTTCTGATAGAAAGAAAAGGGATATGTGCGGGGCCAGTTGCGCACGAACTCTTCTGCACTTGCATCATCATCGAACCCCTGTCCTCTAGGTCTTATTTGAGTGGTCTAAAAAAACGGTAGTCACAGGGCGATAAATCCGTGCTGTACGGAGGGTGTTTGAGAGGTGTTCAGTGAATTTCCTCCAGTATTTCCTGCGTTAAAGCGGCAGTATGCGGCCTTGCATTGTCCTAGGGAAGAATGACGTTTCGGATCAGTTGCCAGCGACGCTTGTTGCGATGCGTAGCTTTTGCCTCATCCAAAAGATGACAGTAATAGGCTGCATTATTTGTCCTTTCTTCGTGAAGGTAATCTACCAGCAAAACACCCGCGGAGTTCCAGAAAACGGCTGCGAGCACCTTTCCAGCAGATGGGCGTGTTTTTGCCTTGACCGGACCTGCTTCGTCTCTACGCCGCCACTTCATGCTTGCTTGCTTTGACTCTGGGGTGTAATGATGCAAGCAACTTTCATCACAAGTCACAACACGACGCAAGAAATCCTCTCCTTCCTCCTCGCAGCGACGCAGAAGTCTCTGACAAACCTCCTGGCATAAAGATTTTTGTTCCTAGATGAAGAGACGAGGAACCCGCCTGGAAGACAATTTTCTGAAATAGAGTTCACCTCGGATGATGGTTTGAACACTTCCGCAACTTATTCCTACAACTAAAACAATTTGCGAAATTTGTATTCGCCGATCTTCACCAATAATGTCACGAATGGCAACAATGTTGTCTGCAGTCCGCGGTCTCCTTTCATGAGGTTCATTTCCTACAGCTTCTCTTCCTACCACAAATGTTTTAGCCCACTCATACACTCGAGTCTGCGAAAGTGTTTCTTCCGTAAACTGTGCGCGGAGTCGTCTCAAAATGTCTCTTTTGCGAGAAATTTGGTAATGATGCGTTGCGCAACAGATGTGTGCACCTCTTGCTCACTCATGGCGCACTGAAGCAGCCCAGCTCTCCACCGACGCGTCGTTTGCACACGCAAATCCCTTCTCCAGACACCCCCACCACCCTCCTGGCAAAGCCCCGCCTCAGAATATATTACCAACAGAAGCGGTACATTGAAATTCTCGTTTATATTTGATCCGCCTTGACTAGTTGTAGTTAAAAATAAGATTTAATCCACCTAGTTCAATACAATGTTAACAAACTTCAAAATTAGTACATAATTATATAAAATGTAGACATCTGTAACCTTTACTTATAACCTCATTACAGTGATTACCCCAATGAATAAATTTCCTTATAATAACACCTGTGAACTTTCAGTGATCCCCATAAGGTACTATCACCCCAATCAACACAGTAATTACAACTGAGATAATTAGATTATGTACTAATTTTAAAGTTTGTTAACATTGTGTATTTAACAAAGTGGATTAAATCCTATTTAACTAATTTGTTCACTACCTTCAACTTGTCACGATGGAGGTCTTCTCGGGGAGGCTCATTCATGAACTGATATGATAGGCCAAGCAAAGCCATGGAATTTTGAACCACATTAAATTCTAATCCAATCACTTCGACACTGAAGCGGCGGAACTTGGGCTATCGCGCCTTGGTTATCAACGTCTGCTAGAACTTGGTAAATTTTGTGGTGAATTATATTTCTCTGCGCAGCTGGTTTGTTCTTTCCTAAAACTTGGGGACTTTTCCCAGTTAAAGGCGTATATAGCAATCCCGTGCAACCTCGGCCCAATGAGACTGTTTGGGAAACTAGCACATCATTCTGTGACGACATTTGTCGACTGAGAAAAACTTCTAATTTTCATCGCCCTTTCTCATGTCATGTTTATTGGAAATTCTTGAGAACTGTTGTATGGACCTTGATTTTGTTGATGATGTCTCTAAAATCCAAGTAATTTTCAGAAGACTAAGTTGTGAACACTTAAGACAGCATTCTTACCTTGCCACACTCGATAGGCAAGTTATAAGACCGGCATCAACAGGCACATAGCCACTCAATGTTCGTGTGTCTGCCTTTCTTTTATACGCTCAGCGAGCCGATCTATCGGCTCGAGTGGTATTGCTTAAAACACTCAGCGTGCCTATCTATCGGTTCTGTGTTCGGATGGCTTAAGTGTTCACAACTTAGTCTTCTGAAAATTACTTGGATTTTAGAGACATCATCAACAAAATCAAGGTCCATACAACAGTTCTCAAGAATTTCCAATAAACATGACATGAGAAAGGGCGATGAAAATTAGAAGTTTTTCTCAGTCGACAATTAATGGACTCCCAGATGTCAGGAAAAGACAGCAATAGTAGCTTTTCGATTTAGTTTACCCTTTTCTCGAGAGACAGACACACTAAGCTCATCTGTCTGGAACAAATGTTGCGGAACTACTGAATGTTACGGTCTGCCCGACCCTACAGTGAAAGTGAACCTCTGCTACTTCCGTACCCATTTAGTTAAATCTTGTTGTCCTACAGTCAGCTGATCGACCGGCTACGTGGAGATTAGAGACGCGAAGTCAAACACGGCCTGGGTATATCGGATTTCATATCCCAATAACTCTATTTTCCTGTATATATCCTGTATGTGTTTTATTTCAGGAGCATTTCTGTGTGTACTTGTCTTGTCGTGTGTTTTAATATTGTGCTGAGATGTTCTGTCCTGCGTTGTGTAAGGGCCTTTCGCTCGTAAGCTAATTTTCGTAAGCCGGTTCTGCCCGGTCAGTTTGCATATGGGTCGGACTCATAAATAGAATCTGTGATTTCTGGAAGGGATTAATTAGTGTACCCTAGACCAGTATTGTAGTTTTCATTGTAATCGACTTGTTTATATGTAAATATGTATAGACAGACCTCTCACTAGTGCAATGGTTCATTATTAAGGCATAACAGAGACGATTTAGATATCGCACACTTTGGGGACCGACTTAGGAATTTATCGGCGCTGAGCATTCAATTACAACGATGGAACGCAACTCAAACTTCCATACTTAATTTTCTATAACTCATGTCTTGATACTCACGGGACGACACCCGCTTTGATGTATAGACTTTTGTTTAGTATGTTAACTTTCATTATGTGCGCGACACGTATTTTACGACTGTGTTAGTCAGATTTACCTATTTTTCACTTTATTTTGCATTTTAGTATGAATTAAATTTGTGTTTTGGTCAATAAATCTATCTTACCAGTTAACCGGAGTTCTTATTCCGTAGCTATGTAGTCGTATTTCCTGTCCATGTACTTATAGTATGATTGATAATTAGCCTTTCATTTTCGTGCCTCAAACCCGGACGCACCACGCGCTTTACGCTGAGTTTAGTTGGATTTAAGGGCGGGATACGGTGCAATACATTGACGGGAGGTTTCAGAGGTCGATATAAGCTATACATTGATGGTAAAAATCTCAAAAATACATTTTTTTAAGTTGTATCCCTTTCGTTCTCAGCCATCGATATGTAGTTCTAGTCGTGGGACGCAAACTTGATATTTTAGTTTGGATTTTCGAATTTAGTATATTTCTTTTCATATGGGTTTTTAAAATGTTGTTATATCAGTTACGTTTTCTAGAACACTTTAAAATCGGGTAAAAATACACGTCGACTGCAACGAAATAAGATTATTAAATACATACACTAATAACATGCTAACCTGTACATGTCAGTGGACGTGCTGTGGACGGTCCGACTCTTTCACCAGAGCAAGGATGCCCGCTTCTGTGCCAATAGTTGCTAGTCTCAACAAGTATAGTAATGACATCACCGAAGCTGCTTCCACATATTTTTATTTTATTTTATGAATTTCATACTGGATAAAACACTTCCACACGGACATATACTATCAAATATAGAAGTAATCTGAAAATCAAAATATCTAAGGTTTTGATATCTCTCCTCTGAAAGAAGCATGAAAATGTTAAGCGCTCTTTCCGTCGTAATCTGGAGAAATCGATCACCTTGAAGGTCACAGAGTACTTTGTTGAACCTCAATTTATAAACATTTTCATAAAATTCATGAATAATTGTAAATTCTTAATAAATTCAGGTAAGTCCCCATATTCATTTTCACTTGATAGCTCTAGTCAGGATGAAAAATGTGCCAGTTTCGACAAGGCCGATTTCAAGAGTTTTTACATATTTCTAAATCCACTGCCATTGACAACGATATGTGATACACTTTCGTCTTTACTCTGAAGCCTTAGGTTATAATCAGTCAAATAATTGGTCAAGTCAGTCACGATTGCGTCTGTGTTTGGAAATCCAAGTGGGTTCTTTTTACTTCACGTTGCACCGGCAGGTGTTATGGCGACGATGAGATAGGAATGGGATAGGAGTGGGAAAGAAGAGAGCGTGTCCTTCACAGAAAACCATCTTCAGGGCTGCCGACAGTGGGGTTCGAACTCGCTATCCCCCGAATGCAACCTGACAGCTACGGACTCAAACCACACAGCCACTCGCTCGGTTCCAAGTCTTTAAACTGACGCTCTAAATACCCAGTGAATTGGAAATTTACTTTATAAAACACTGAAATCACATTTCTCAATCCAAAGAATATTTGAAGACATTTACCTGCACTCAACCCACCAATCATAGGGGGATAGATATCTGCGTTGAACAACACCGCATTGGAAAATTACCTAAACCTGAAACGTTGCTGTGCTTTATTGCCACTACTTTCACCACAGTGTTCCTTACATCACTAAGCTTTATTGATTTCCCATACTGTCTTTCGATTAATAATGCAGTGAAGCATAG
The DNA here is from genome assembly GCF_040414725.1 of Anabrus simplex. Lineage (NCBI taxonomy): Eukaryota > Metazoa > Arthropoda > Insecta > Orthoptera > Tettigoniidae > Anabrus > Anabrus simplex. The sequence continues at coordinate 432,017,303 of NC_090266.1, read as the reverse complement.
AGCAACATATTCTGGTGCTCCATGTTAGGCGTACCAGTCCTTTTCCTCCAACTCCGATGGTTGGTGCCCGTCAGTTACAATACAGTGCAATACAAATCCACCATGGTTTTCTTATGTTCCATTGACTGACCTAAAGAATATATTTATTCTTGTTGCTGTCGTTTAACGGACACAAATCAAGTTCCTCTCGTGTTGATAAATTGCTGTAAAACCATGCGTATGAAAATCAAAAGTTAGCTGCTGTAGATCTGGTCAACACTGTCATTCAAGCACAATGAAAAATAGCTGCACTTTCCTACTACATCTCCCACGTTCTTTGTTATATACCCCACCCCATACTGTGTACTTTTCTGAAAATTGTTTGATGAGAGAGTGGGCCTGTTGCAAATGATGTAGGTTAACTATTTTAACCAAACACATTATAACCTTTTAAAACTGCAGTTCATGCATCTCTCCCTTAGTTCTTCACCTTTCCATCATGTGCAGTGGTTTAATGTCTTTAACATTATACCCTTTACATGCACTTATTACTTACACAATACGATTCTTACTTTTCCGTTATTGAAAGTGACAAAATAATCCTACTCTCATATTTCTTTAAAACTTCTAAAAACTTATTCATCTTGAATCTTTATGTTCCCACTACTCGAACTTGTGATTAATTTCAAGAAAGAACACACATATCATACAGTTGTTTTTTTTTTTTTTTTTTTTTTTTTTTTTTTTTTGCTAGGGGCTTTACGTCGCACCGACACAGATAGGTCTTATGGCGACGATGTGATGGGAAAAGCCTAGGAGTTGGAAGGAAGCGGCCGTGGCCTTAATTGAGGTACAGCCCCAGCATTTGCCTGGTGTGAAAATGGGAAGCCACGGAAAACCATCTTCAGGGCTGCCGATAGTGGGATTCCAACCTACTATCTCCCGGATGCAAGCTCACAGCCGCGCCTAAACGACTGCTCGAAGAACCCAAGACAAACCAAATAAAACTTGAGGCACGCAAACAAATGAAGGCTGGCTAGCACGTAGCAGCAATCTCAATGCACGAGCTCACTGTACATGAAAAAAAGAACAAAAGTTAAAAATTAAAAATTTCCCTTCCGAAACTAACTCTCTGATCACAGTCAAATGGATACGTGCTGTCAGTTACAAGTGTGGTAACTTACAACCAGTCACTCACGTGCAATGCCAGCATAAATGGGCGAAATGTCAATAGGTATTGAAGTTGATATGGTACCAAATACGTTATAAATTTGTTTGATTTTATTGCGATCCGTGGGCCGTAGAATCACGACCAACGCGCCGAATGCGACTCGGCGACCGATAGTTAAACAAGCCTGCAGGGAGTATAAAACAAGGTTTACTTTAATCACGTGTGTGTAACATTCAAACTACAACAAATAGGGGAACTTCCTCCACAGTTCCGGGCTCACTCTGCAGAAGCAGTTAATTTGGCCATACCAGCGATGGGATCGTCTCATTCCACCACAATACTATTCGTGGCGGTTTAGAATGCTGACAAGCGGAGTTTGGGAAAACAGTACGCATTCGTGAAGTGCGATAGTAATAAGAATGTCTAACAGGTAATCGTAACGTTGTCTTCATAATAAGGAGTGCTTTTACTGAAACAAATTTCCACGTAGGAGATAAGTTTACAGAAAGTGTGAAACTTAAATTTCAGGAGTGATTTCCAAATCGTCCGCCTCTGTGGTGTGGTGGTTAATGTGATTAGCGGCTCGGGTTCGATTCCATGCTCTACCACAAAATTTGGAAAGTGGTACGAGGGCTGCAACGGGGTCCACTCAGCCCTGAGTAGAGGGGGAGAGGGTGTTAGATTCACTCTTCAGACATCCTCGAAGTGGTTTTCCGTGGTTTCCCCTTCTCCTCCAGGCAAATGCCGGGATGGTACCTAATTTAATGCCACGGCCACTTCCTTCCCTCTTCCTTGTCCATCCCTTCCAATCTTCCCATCCCCTCACAAGGCCGCTGTTCAGCATAGCAGGTGAGGCTACCTGGGCGAGGTACTGGTCCTCCTCCCAGTTGTATCCATCCAACCCAAAGTCTAACGCTACAGGACACTACACTTGAGACGCTAGAGGTGGGATCCCTCGCAGACTCTGAAGGGAAATCCAATCCTAGAGTGTAAACAGATTAAGAAAGAAAGAAATAAAAAGGAAAGAAAGAAGTAAAGAAAGATTCCGAAATCACAGGTATCTACATCGTGATGCGGTGCGCGGTTTTATTTATTTTATTTATTTATTTATTTATTTATTTATTTATTTATTTATTTATTTATTTATTTATTTATTTATTTCGCGCATGGCTTTTAGTGCCGGGAGGCCCCAAGTACATGTTCGGCTCGCCTGAGGCCATGGGCGACCTGCGCACCTTGGTGTGGTATGACAATGAAGAAATGAGGTAGGGAGAGTTTGAAATCTGCTCAGAGCTTAAAGTCCTCATCCGACGGACGAATCACAATCAACAGCAGGATCGTATGCCCTCACTCCAACTGAGCACTTGGGAGAGGTCTGGAATTGAATCCAAGCTTATGCCATGCAATCTGGGGATTATAAATTGTACACCACCTCCTATCCTACTCCGACCAAAATTCTGACGGTGTAAATATTTTCCGCCAAATTGACTCGAACTGGTTAACTACGACGTCATGGCATATTGACCTGACGCCTTAACGACATTGGCCATCAGGGAGGCTCATGATCTGATAATAAAGCAGGATATGAATTTAATTTACATTATTATTATTATTATTATTATTATTATTATTACAATGCCAACGGCCGTATCCGTGTTGAAACACCGGATCCCGTGAGATCCCCGAAGTTAAGCAACATTAGGTGTGGTCAAGATTTTGGTGGGTTGCCACGCACTGTTGTGGGGAGTAAGTAAATGGAAGAGCGGAAAGGAACTGGCCACTCTACCGTAGGTAAACTCCGGCTCAGGCACACCCCTGCGGAGTTTCGGACCTGCCTTCGGGCAGAATACACCCTTACCTTTTATTATTACACTCATGTCCGGCTCCACAGCTAAATGGTTAGCGTGCTGGCCTTTGGCCACAGGGGTCCCGGGTTCGATTCCCGGCAGGGTCGGGAATTTTAACCATAATTGGTTAATTTCTCTGGCACGGGGGCTGGGTGTATGTGTTGTCTTCATCATCATTTCATCCTCATCACGATGCGCAGGTCGCCTACGGGTGTCAAGTCGAAAGACCTGCAGCCGGCGAGCCGAACATGTCCTCGGACACTCCCGGCACTAAAAGCCATACGCCATTTCATTTCATTACACTCATGTTCATAAATGACAGAACAGCTTGAAATACTAGAGATAAGAAGTTCATATTCACAGCACATGTGAACTGGTATGTCCTCAAGAATCTCTTCAGGTTCAAGGTCCACATCGATATCTCGGCACTCCATCACCGACTGGTAAAATGTACCCGCGGCTCTCGTTGTAGCTATAAATCGAAGGTAATGGATCAGTGTGACTTGAACAGACGTGCAGGATGCCTCGCGAGAACCGTACCGTGGGTTTGAAAGAGGCCGCATTACTGGCATGAGAGAACGTGATGCATCCATCCGGGACATTGCTGCTCGTGTGGGACGAAGTATGTCGGCAGTGCAACGGGTGTGTACAGAATAGTTCACAGAAAGCCGCAGAACACGACGAAGGTGAAAAGGAAGATGTCTGTATTATTTTGGAACTAAGGCCTACAACCCGAAGGCGTCTACAGTGAATATTATTCGGGGTACTCACAATAACATCAGTTTTGTAATTAATTTTATATACAGAGTTATTCAGCTACGTTGTCCACCTCAAGTATATTCTGACCCGTTAAAGATATAGACATTCTGATTTCAAATTCTTACATATCATTTAGGCGTTTGTAAAACACTGTATAATGCCTACACATATGACACCCTTCAAATATCTCCAGAAGTACACGTCGTATTTTCAAAATAAGCATATCACTGAACTTTTCACTCGATTCTTAGTTGTTCCATTGGGTGAAATTAGTCTAGTCCCGTTTAAAGAACGAAGATGCTAGCGGATTCTCGGTGGTTGCGTAAGTGGTTTGGACGAAATGGAGAGTGTTTTATGAGCACCTTCATACAATTAAAGAATTTTGAAACAGAACATATATTTTTCAACGGATCAGAAGATATTTGAAGTGCACAACTTAGTCGAATAACCCTGTATATATTTTCATGGATTTCACTACATTTATTGACATTTTAATAATTATAATAGTAAGTAAATGTCCGTGCCCATGGCTGAATGTTTAGCGTGCTGGCCTTTGGTCAAAGGGGTCGCGGGTTCGATTCCCGGCAGAGTCGGGAATTGTAATCATCATTGGTTAATTCCGTCGGCACCGGGGCTGGGTGACTGGGTATATGTGTCGTCTTCATCATCATTTCATCCTATTCACGACGCGCAGGTCACCTACGGACATCAAATCTAAAGACCTGCACCAGGCGAACCGAACATGTCCTCGGACACTCCCGGCACTAAAAGCCATACGCCATTTCATTTCATATTAAGTAAATGAAAATCAGATCATCAGAAGTTAATGTACTGGAAAAGAGAACTTCCTGTTGTACATGATTCATAAAAGGTGCAAGAAAATCTTCGACTTTAATCCCCTTGACGTGTGTGTGTCTGATAACCTGCACTGCTGTAAGGTCTGTAGCAAAAGCAAAGGAAAACAAAGCAAAGTCATCTCCGTACAGGCCATGAAGGCCCTTGGAGGGGTGGTACGTAAAGGTTTCCACTATCCGTAACCTCGGCACTTGATGGGGTAGAGTAGTTAGCTCTACTCTCGGCCGTCTTTGCCCCCCAGGAATTAACCTGGTACTCATTTTTGGTGTAGGCTTGGTGAACCTCAGGGCCATGTGTACCTCCGGAGAGGTCTCTAGTACCGTGCATAATTGAACATTTTTCGAGATAACATCAGGGTCATTGCAGTGTGAACTAAAATAAGATAAGAAAACTGTATTTGTTTCGCGAATGTGAAAACTTTGCGGAAAATTCGGACCCTCTACGGCTACAGCCAGTACTAATACTTCAACACCAAGCCTCCTATTGAAGCATCTGTCCAACGATACTGAGGACAGGAAAGAAAAGCCTGGCCATTAACGTAGGTAAAAGATTGAATTGGTTTAACAACTTACTTGACAACTCAGAAGAGAGGTCATTCTGTCCACCGTGATCTAAGGGTAACGTAACAGCTTTCTATCATGTTGGCTGGGGTTTCATTTCTGGCTCAGTCACGAGTTTAAGACTTATTCGACAGTCGGGAAGAGAATACACTCAACTTGAAACCACCACCGTGAGTGGTTGGAGGTTAAAATCTCATTATTGGGGATCCTAGAAATGTTTCTCATCTCAAATCCAGATGAAAGCCGAGATGGCATCTAAATTACAGACCAAGGTCGTTTCTGATTAAAGGAGAAAGAACCAAAAATAATTTGTTGAAACCTGAACACATTTAATATTCCGTAAGACTACTGCTCTACACAGTCATCTTTTCAAGTCGCTTGGGGGTTGGTATCATATATTCCACTGTTTTATGTCTCACCAACATCATTAAAGGAGTTTATACCTCTCTCTCTCCGGTTGTCTACCGTAGTTTAAGGGTAGTATAATAGCTTCCTATACTGCTGACCCGGAATCTTGGCTATGCCACGAATTTAAGGCTAGTTTCAATAGCACTCGCTGCCACAAATAAAATAATTGAGTACAGAAGTGAATTAAAATCCGTCCTAGAAGTGCTTTTCCGTGTCTCTCCACTTCCATTTTAGGCGTATGCAGGAATATTACCCAGCCTCAGTTAATTGTTATTATACAGACCAGTGCAGACAGCAATACCACATCGTCACAGGGTTCTAGTCAATACTTCACACTCCCTAAATACAGTAAGCTGATTATCAGGATGACAAAAACCTCTTACATGAAGCAACAACAATTTCATCCATATGTCTGACTGTCTTTTTATGTGTGTGTCTCTCTCGGACGAAATAAATTATTAGTGGAGTAATACTCGTGGGATACCGAGTCAAAATATTTGTAAATTTTTGAAGTAACGCCAAGCACATTAGATATACAGTATTAAGAATTACTTGAAGAATTCCAAAAATATATTTAACTAAGAATGGAAGCATACAGTAACACTGTAGTAAACTTTTCTGAGGGTTGGGTTACACCTTTGAAAGTAAGGGAAAGGTACTTTTCAATTTTTTTTATAGTAGACGAATATTTTCTCAAAAATTAAGTTTTCACGTATCAAGTATATCAGTCGGCCTATTATATAATACCGTTCCTGTCAAGAAATCCAGTGATTAATCTCAGTGAGCTCATCATAATGCAATGCCACAACTTTCCAAGAGGCTGGCTATTACACGAATGAGTTACCACTGCAATCTCCTATTTCAAGTTCATTGTTGTGACAGTGTACTAGGGAAGACGGACGAAAGATAAATATTATTTAATCAAATTAGTTGGAAAATGTATGTTACATCTACTGTACTTTCGATGTCTTAACCTAATAGGTACAGGGGAGTTCTCTCTGTCACAACAGTAAAATTATTGCCTTTATTCTCAATCGTTTGTTTTCCGAAAGTATTTCCCTAATAATTTTCTGGAGCTTCAGACATCATTGAAATAAAATTTTCCATCCACGTGTGCCTCATGACGATGAGGAAATAATAATGGATTTCCGGCTATAATCTGCATATTTTATTTTTAAAACAATATATTCCACAGCAAATTTGAACAAAAATATGAATTAATATTTTCACTGTAGCTTAGTTCAATGATTCTCACACAACTTTCAGTTACATCACGCGTGAGTGTAGAAAAAGGAACCATTGAAAAATGCCGCACCCTGTGGTGCAGTTAGTTCGTCGTTGTCTTTTTGTTCCGAGGTCTGAGCTGAAGTTGGTGGCATTAGAGGATGATTAAATACGAATAACACTGAAACCAATATATATATATATATATGGATTTGAGTAAAGTGCCGGGTATCAGGCAAAAGCAAAAAATGCACAATATACTGCCGCTGTTCATAAGGGCCGTAGACAGTTACGTAACTTAATTTTACATTTTTTCCTATTTCTTTGCGTCACACCTTCACAAATAGGTCTTATGGAGTCATTCGGATGGGAAAGGGCTAGGACTGGTAATGAAGCGAGCATGGCCTTAATTCCGGTGGAGTCTCGGCATTTGCCTGGTATGAAATTTGGAAATAACGGAAGACCATCTTCCAAGCTGCCGATAAGGGAGTTCGGCCCACTACCTCCCAAACGCATGCAAAATCGCGTAGTCAACTCATTCGATAGTTGACTTACTTGACTTAATTCCTGCCATTGTTGGGTGGAGCATGGCACATACAAGAGCTCTCCTTCTGACTCGATTTGTTGCTACTACCTTGATTTTCTTCCAGGTCTTCCCAACCGTCGCCGCCTCTGCTTCCACTGTTCGACACAACGATGTTCTTAGTATCCCTCTTCTCCTAGCTTCTTGGGGGTTCCATTCAAGAGCATCCTTTGGCATGCTGTCAGGACCTCAGCGCAGTGTGTCACCTATCCATTTCCATGCACGTTCTTATATCTGGACTTCAGACCTGTGTTGTTGGGTACATTGTACAATTCTTGATTCGATATAGTGTCCAGCCATCACGCTCCTAGAATTTTACTCAAATAGTTCGTGATGAAAATCTGGAATTTAACATGTTAGATCTCCAGTCACCATCCACGTTGCCGTAGAAGTGTAATGATTTCGTGTTCGTCTCATAGACGAAATATATGTATAGTGGCGTAATTCAGTTGTAGGGTACGAATTCAAGAAATTCGGAAAATTATGACGCAATCATAAGTATATTAAATCTATTTTCCGGTTCAAGGTCTTTCATCTTCTAGGACATGCCGGGATAATAAGCATATATCCGGGCTGAGTGGCTCAGACGGTTGAGGCGCTGGCCTTCTGACCCTAACTTGGCAGGTTCGATCCTGGCTCAGTCCGGTGGTACTTGAAGGTGCTCAAATGTGTCAGCCTCGTGTTGGTAGATTTACTAGCACCTAAAAGAACTCTTCCGGGACATAATTCCTGCACCTCGGCGTCTCCGAAAACCTTCAAAGGTAGTTAGCGGGACGTAAAAGCAATAAAGTTAATAATCATGTATATCATCAGCGAATTCCAAATCTTCCAGACGTTCAGTTAGGCGCCACTGTATTCCTTTTGTCTTCGTCCACAATTTTCGAAACTTTCACACTGGTGAGAGCTGGGTGAAGTCCCCTTCGGCCTTGTTGACCTTATTTTGGACATTGTGATTTGCCACTCCATTTCTGTAAATAATGCTTCCTAGGTAACAGAATTGGTCAGCTCGCTCAATCGTATCTTCTAGTACAAGTGGGTTCATGTTTCTGGCGTTTACCCTTAGCTCCTTGGTCTTGACAACGTTTACTGTGAGTCCCACCCTATTTGCTTCCATTTCGAGATTTTTCATTTTCTCGGAGTATGCCTCGAAGAATGGGATAATAGTAATATATCATCCGCGAAGTCCAAATCTTCCAGACGCTCAGTCAGGCCCCACAGTATTCCTCTCGGCTTCCCTTGAGCAGCCTTTCTACTGTCAGCAAAAAATAGCATGGATGAAAGTAGACATGCTTGTCTCACTCCTGGCTCTATATGAGAGGGCTCTGAAAGGTTTCCATCATGATGAACTTGACACGTGTAACCTATGTACAACATTTTTACCATGTTAATAATTTTTCATTGTACCCACTTAATCACGGATCGCTCTCCAAATTGCTTGACGCTGTGCACTAACAAATGCCCTTTGAAAGTCAAAGATGCCAGGAACATTGGGGGCTTATGGACTGCTCTACCTTAATTCTTAGGTTATTAATTTTGTCTGTTCGGGAACGGTGTTCTCTGAAAACTGCCTGTTCTTGATCTTGGCCTCTTCTCTCGGTCAATTCAGTGTGGTTGTGGAAAACCTTAATTTGGTGTAGGCAAGAGTGTTGTAATTCCGCACCAGTTGCTGCAACACGCATATCTCTTTTCTTCGCTAGTTTTATCGAAATGTCCTTCCAATCCTCCGGATTTGTCTCTTTGTTCCACACGTCTTCAAGCAAATAACACCATCACCTCAGCTGTCCTCTCGTAGTATGCCTTCAGAACCTCCATCACTATGTTATCCACTCCGGGTGCTTCACCCCTCTTTCAACTGTTCAGACCCTGATCTCAATCTTCGTCGGCGAGTTGATATTCAATCGGAGTTCTGGGATCTCTTGATAGGCTGCCTCACATTAATCCCCCTGTACAACTATATTTAGCGCCTCACTAAAATTATCCTTCCATTTGTTCTTCGCTATTCATGAGCTGCTTACTTTCCTTAAAATTTACAGGCCTACGCTGATTGAGTTCCTTTTGATCAACTGCTTTTTGATGTTATAGAGCTATTTTGAATATTCCATGTACACTTCCCCCTGTGTTGTCTCTGCTAGTCCAATTATCTGCTTCCTTCTATCATCTCTTTCCGCTTTATTTTTCGATTCAGTTTGCTGTACCGATCCATCAAGCTTTTCTTCTTGATTTGATATTTGCAGTGATTTAAGTTTGCTCTGATAGCCAAAAAGCTCAAGTGAACTGTTCCTGTTCTTCACCACCAGTAACAATTACTCTTCAACATCAGTACCTTTCAGCTTCTCGAAGTTAAATTTACTCTTTCCACTCCGTTTGTTTCTTCGATTTATCGCAAGAAACTTCATTCTAACTTCAGCCATTATTAGGTGTTGGTCGCTTCCAATCTGCGCCTCTTTTATTCCGAGTGTCCAAAAAGGATTGTATCCACATTTGATTGATCGCGAAGTGGTCGAGTTGATTTCGTTTTCTTCCAACTGGCTAGACCCCTGTAACTTTGTGGTCTGTCATGTAAAGAAAAATGCATCCACCCCTCACCAAACTTTTATTCAGGTAATTATCAACAAAGCACTTGCCGTTATCATCATGGATTCCATTACCATGATTGCGTAGTACTCTTTCCATCTCTCCATTTTTATTTCCAATTTTGGAATTTAGATCTCTGAACATCATTTTGAATTCTTTCTTCCTGATCTTCGTCAGGATACTTTCAAGCTGTCGTCAGAATTGACCCTTGTTTCTGTCGTTGTGTAACACTGTACAAAGTCAGGTTTTGAACTGTGCTGTAATGATGCAGTATTCTTCCCGCGTACCTTGCTTGCAACAATCTCACTCTTATTTGATAGTAATCGTCTTCTTCCTTTCCTGGATATAACAGTGTTTAATCATCTCTCAGCTGTGCTCTTCAAATCCATTCCATCGAGTTTCACTCAGTCCGAGAATTATCATAATATTGCGGCTCATTTCCCTAGAAATATATTCCAACTTTCCCGCTTTCCGCATTGTCTGTACATTGCAAAAAGACCAACTCGTATCCGTGTTTTTATTCCTAAACTAGCAAGATACCAGTGCTTCGCTACGGTATTATACTGAAATTTATAATTGAATGCTTATTGTTTTATATATAATCCGCCGAAATTCGCGATCTGGCTGGTTATCTGAGAGAATCCGGCAAAATTCGCGATCTGACTCGTTTTCTAATAGATTACGGCAAGTTTCCTCCCATTTTTCAATCTTTCTTTCCAGCAATCGATTTCGTACTTCCCGGGCTTGGTCCAGGTATTCCACCCTGTCAGTTGGGTCCCTAAATCTTTGCCATCTTTTCCTATAAGAATTTTTAATATGGATCAAATCCTTGAGGAGATCCGGCGTGGTGTCCTCTTGGGTGCCTTGGTGGTACTGAACCCGCGGCTGGACTGCATTCTTAGTCATTACCCGTCCAGGACCCGTTTCCAGCGCGGTCTGCACATTTGACGACGGTCCAGAACATTATTATTATTATTATTATTATTATTATTATTATTATTATTATTATTATTATTATTATTATTATTATTATTATTATTATTATTATAGATGTTCTGGACCACGCAGCAAGATGCAAGACCGCTACTTGGCGGTAAATTACATCTGCTGCCACTGTCATTGTTAACAATGTGACCAGCACCATTGTCGCGCGTAGCCATGTGTGCGGGATTTCTGGTGATACGAATGACATATTCCGTGCATTGTTGACCTTATTATAGAGGTGAACAATTGGACGGTCAATCTCATTCCTATCGTTTATTTCAAAGGTGTTTAAATTGTTATTTATATGCCAGGAGAATGTACTGTAATCTTAGAACGTTCTCCGAAGAAAAAGATGGCTCTTGAAAACGAACCCAGGAAAGATAAAAAATGATCGGTTTATGATCAGAATAAGTACATCGGAAATCTACAGCCTGTTTCCAGTCATTCGACAGGGTCAGGAATGGAATGAATAAAGGCCCCATCTGGCAGCGGCAATAGGAATTGTGCCGGCTGCCGAAGCCTGTCGCACTCCTTTGGGGCAATGGATAATGAATGACAAATGAAATGAAATGATATTGGACAGTTTTGCTGGAATGAATGATAGCAGGGAAAACCGGAGTATCCGGAGAAAATCTGTCCCGCCTCCGTTTTGTCCAGCACGAATGTCTCATGGAGTGACCGGGGTTTGAACCACATAACCCAGCTTTGAGAGGCAGGCGCGCTGCCACCTGAGCAACGGAGGCTCCTTATAAGTACATTATGAACAGTAAAATCAACTATTCTCACCTCCTTTTACACCCTACCGCCGTTAAGTTTATTTACCCCCACAAAAATAACAGAAAGGCATGTTCCTTTATGTTTAAAGGAGATTCCAAACACCAATGTTCACGTCTATTACCTTCAGTTTTCAGATATAAGTATCCCCATAAAAAAATTCACTTTTTTCACTTCCTTTCACACTCCCCCCCCCCCAATTGAATTTTCCGGCAAAAACCTTATTTCTTTAATAGTAAAGGATCTTCTAAATACCAATTTTCACGACTCTAACTTCCTCAGTTTTTGATTTGTGTGACCTCATGAAAGGAATTCAACTCCTTTTCAAACCCGCCCACCAAGATGACCCGCCCCCCTAAAAAAACGCGTTTTCTTTGTTTCTAAAGGAGATCCAAATACCAATTTTCACGTCTGTAACAACTTTAGTTTTCATTAGACGTAAGTATTCCCATACAATTAAGTCAATTAATTTTTCAATTATTTCACCCCTCCCCTCCCTTCATTGGATTTTTCGAGAATACGTGTTTCTTTACTTTAAAGCAGAATCCAAATATCAAATTTCACATCTGTAACATCTTCATTTTTGAGATATCAGTAGCTTAATTAAAATAATGGCATTCAACCCATTATTCACCCTTTTACACCATTCCTATTGGGATTTTCCGAAAACGAAAAATACATGTTCCTTTATTTTTAAAGGAGGTTTTAAATACCAATTTTTACATCTGTAAACTTTTCAAGTTTTAAGATGTAGATGCACTCATTTTAAAAATTCACCCCCCCTTTTCACCTCCCATATTTGGATTTTCCAAAAACGAAAAAATACCTGTTTCTTCATTTTAAAAGTAGATCCTAAATGCCAATTTTCAGGTCTGTAATATCTTCAGGTTCTAAAATAATAGTAGCCTCATTAAAGGCATTCAACCCATTTTTCACCCTTTTCCACCCTTCCTATTGGGATTTTCCGAAAACAAAAATATACGTGTTTCTTTATTTTTAAAGGAGATTATAAATACTAATTTTTTACATCTATAAACTTTAAAATTTTTGTGATATAGATACACTCATTTTAAATATTCACCCCCCTCACGCCCCCATTAATTGGATTTTCCAAAAACAAAAGAATACGTTTTCTTTATTTTTAAAGGAGATCCAAAACACCAATTTTCAGGTCTGTAATATATTCAGTTTCTGAGATATAAGTGTCCTCATTAAATGTATTCAACCAATTTTTCACCCCTTTCCACCTTTCCTATTGGGATTTTCCGAAAACAATAAAATATGTGTTCCTTTATTTTAATGAAGATTCTAAATACCAATTTTTACATCTGTTAACTTTCAAAGTTTTGAGATATAGATACACTGATTTTAAAAATTCACCCCCCTTTTCACACTCCCATTAATTGGATTTTCCAAAAACAAAAAAATACGTGTTTCTTTATTTTTAAAAGAGATCAAAAGTACCAATTTTCAGGTCTGTAATACCTTCAGTTTCTGAGATATAAGTACCGGTATCCTGATTAAAGGCATTCAACCCATTTTTCACCCTTTTTCACCCCTCCTATTGGGATTTTCTGAAAACAAAAAAATACGTATTTCCTTATTTTTAAAGAAGATTCTAAATACCAATTTTTACATTTGTAATCTTTTAAAGTTTTGAGATATAGATTCACTCATTTTAAAAATTCAGCCCCCCCCCCCTTTTCACCCCCTTAGCGACGGAATATCCAAAAATCCTCTCTTAGCGAGCACCTACATCTTAATATGAATGTATCCCCAAAATTTCATTTCTGAATGTCCAGTAGTTTTGGCTCGGCGATGATGAATCAGTCAGTCAGTCAGTCAGTCAGTCAGTCAGTCAGTCAGGACAAGCTATTTTACATATATAGATGGTGTCTTCAAAATGTCTGTTCGGTTTACTTCAGTATGTGTTTCTGTAATATTTCATCCTTGAGAACGCAAGTTATTTTCCCCACCGAACCCAAAGCCCGATGGAGGTACTTGCTCCTGTAGCATCTAGACGTGCTGATTACTTTTGTCAAAAATTCTTCTCCTAGACTTTGAAAATTCAACTCCATATACTACAAGGCAGCAGCTTCACCATATCCCCGTAGTGGTTTCGGTGCACAGGAGGTGTCCAGTGTACTTTACTCTCGCAGGCAATCCCCTACTTCTAAACGTTGCCAAACTCCTACCACTTGGACGAGTGGTTGGACGTATAGGACATCACTCGGTACTACACCAGGATTTATGGCATAGAGAGCGATTTCCTTTGACAGCAAGAGCACTCTCCTCGTTATCCCAAGTTCCGTGACAGCGGATCTGTACGCCAGACTGGTGACTGAACCGGTTGTGCTGCCATTCATTCGTAGTATTCAAGCGCGTGTTTTCCAACTGGATAACGCTCGTCCTAAACCGCTGCTGTAACTTAACGTGCACTACAGAGTTTCGACCAGTTGCCTTGGCCTGCGAGATCACTAGACCTTTTGCCCATTGAGCACGTATGAGATATTTCGGACGACAAATCTATCTCCATCCAATACCACCTTTAACCGTTCTTGACATGACTAAGTGCAAGAGGCGTGGAACTCCATCACAAAAATGGCATAGTCCATACGGCACCTGTACGACCCAATGAATGCACGTTTGCATACTTTCATTCAAAATCACGGCGACTGCAATGATTATTAACGTACCACCATATCATGTCTTCTCGCACGTACTTGAGCCTGTGGCCTTGAAAATTTAAACAAATATATTACCTAGACAAATGCTTAGCCTAAATTGCATTCCCCTAAACTAATGTTCTTTAATGTTGGGATATCATTTTCCGCCAGTGTTAGTTAAGGCCACTGTGAGGTATATTTAAGTGTATGATGCATTAAAGCATTAATTAATTAAACTTAAAAATGCGAATTTACTTGAAATGTGAATCGCACTCATTTTAAAAATTCTACGTACTGTATAGTGGCCAGTTTTCGAACTGTGGCCGCCTTGATATGAAACCAGCGACGATGTCACTCAATTATAACGCCACACGTCTTATTCTTATTGACAGAAATATCAGTAACATTCCTTCCAGTACTGCGACATCCTGAAAAGTAGTTTGAACGACGTGGCACTGGGTGGCATGATCGAGCACTCAAATATTCTGCCCAGCAGTAAATAACGTAGAACAGTGGCCCGCGAAGTTGTGGCGGGGGGGGGGGGGCGGAGTGTAATCTAGGAAGGTGGGTTGGAGAGGGATTGCGTCTAAGATCGGAAGTTGTCATGATGATACAGACTTCATCTCATTTTTTTAACAATTATTGCCATCCTCAGAATTTCAATACAGTAAACCAGACAAGACGCTCTTCCACTACTATATTATTTATTTTTTATTTATTTATTTATTTATTTATTTATTTATTTATTTATTTATTTATTTATTTATTTATTTATTTATTTATAATTTGCTTTACGTCGCACCGACGCAGATAGGTCTTGGATAGGAAATGGTTAGGAGTGGGAAGCAAATGGCCGTGGCCTTAAGGTACAACCCCATCAATTTCCTGGTGTGAAACCAGGAAACCACGGAATATCGTCTTCAGAGGTGCCTAATATCGTCTTCAGAGCTGCCGACAGTGGGATCCGAACCCACTGTCTCCCAAATACAAGCTCACAGCTCCGCGAACCTAACCGCCTGGCCAACTCGCTCGATCCCACTCCTATTCACAACTAACATACTTTCAAGGAAACACTCTATATTACTTAGAATTTCACAAATGCTGACCAGAAAGGCTGTCAATTAGAAAACTGCGAGCAGGAGCTCGGAGATTAGGTGCTGTCACACGTCATTGACCACAGCAATTACCACAGCGCCCTTTCAGATCCGAACGTACTACCCATGGCGTAAACTTCCATCCAATATACCTAAATGACAACAAGCCACCTACCAATGTTACCACCACTAACTCGCTACGCTGCGAGAATAGATTTTTCTTCTTCAGGTTGAAGTGACCGAGGGCAAGTTCGTCTCACCAGATGCAGGTGTTTTGATTTGATACCCGTAGGTGACCTGTGCGTCGTGATGAGGATGAAATGATGATGAAGACGACACATACACCCAGCCCCCGTGCCAGTGAAATTAACCAATTAAGTTAAAATTCCCGGCCTTGCCGAAAATCGAACCCGGGACCCCTGTGACCAAAGGCCAGCACGCTAATCATTTAGCCCTGGAGCCGGACAGACTATGAGTGATCAGTACACTGTGGTATACAGGTGTATTTCTGCGTGTTCCGAATGGCAGTAGGCCTAATTAACCTTTTTTCGGTGGGCAATGCATCGTCATAATTATAGACAAGTGGCTGATTCACAGTGGTAAAGAGCGATCCCGTGAAATTGTTTCGTCGACTGCCACTTCTCCCCGAAAATACCGAATAAGGAACAGGATACGAATTTAGTTCTATGTTCACCTTCCACATCTGCTTCAGCTCTCGCCGGTAAGGTTAATTATTCGACAAAAAAAAAAGTTTTGTGTTAGGTTTTCTTTAGGTCGCACCGACACAGATGGGTCTTATGGCGGCGATGGGATAGGAAAGGGCTAGCGGTGGGAAGAAACGGCCGTGGCCTTAATTAAGGTACAGCACCAGCATTTGCCTGATGTGAAAGTGGAAAAAAAACCGGAAGAGTTGGCCGTGCGCGTAGAGGCGCGGCTGTGAGCTTGCATCCGGGAGATCGTGGGTTCGAGCCCCACTGTCGGCAGCCCTGAAGATGGTTTTCCGTGGTTTCCCATTTTCACACCAGGCAAATGCTGGGGCTGTACCTTAATTAAGGCCACGGCCGCTTCCTTCCAACTCCTAGGCCTTTCCCATCCCATCGTCGCCACAAGACCTATCTGTGTCGGTGTGACGTAAAGCAACTAGCAAATAAAAAGTAAGTGGAAAACCACGTAAAACCATCTTCAGGGCTACCGATAGTGGGGTTCGAACCCACTACCTCCCGGATGCAAGCTCACAGCTGCGAGCCCCTGACCGCACGGCCAACTCGCCCGGTTTTTGTATTGGTGATATGCAACGGCCTACGTTTCTTCTTAGTCAACCAGGATACCATGTTGAAACACCAGATTACCTGATATCTCCGAAATTCTGCAACAATGTACGCGGTAACCACTTGGGTGGGTAAATCAATCAATCAATCAATCAATCAATCAATCAATCAATCAATCACCACTGATCTGCATTTGGGACAGTCGCCCAGGTGGCAAATCCTCTATCTTTTCTTTACCTAGTATTTCCTTAAATAATTCCAAAGAATTTGGAAATTTACTGAACATCTCCCTTGGTAAATTATTCCAGCCCCAACTTCTCCGGCTATAAACTAATATTTTCCCAAATTTGTCCTCTTGAATTCCAACTTTATCTTCATATTGTGATCTATCCTACTTTTAAAAACACCACTCAAACTTACTCGTCTACCAATGCCATTCAATGCCATCTCTCCGCTGACAACTCGGAACATACCACTTAGTGGAGCAGCTCGCCTCCTTTCTCCCTACTTTTCCCAGGACAAAATTTGCGACATTTTCGTAACGCTACGCCTCTTCCGAAAATCGCCCAGAACAAAACGAGCTGCTTTTCTATGGATGATTTCCACTTGTTGTTGTCTAGAAGATGAGTGGAAGGCAACTGACGAACCTATAGTACCTCAAGTAAACTTCGGATGAAAATACCTAATCAGTAGCACCTTGCCTTAATGGGGACACTGACAAGAACACAAACGTTCAGTGTTGGATAAGGCGCATGCTTTGACATTTTTATATATTCTCCCACTATAATTTGCATTTCAGTTTTGTTTATCAAATTATAATTTCATAATTTATTCGGACAAATATGGCTTAATACAGTTCAAAAACCTTCCTCTATTCTGAATTCAGTTAACTTCTCCTTCCCTAGGGTGGGTTATTCATCCACCATTTGAAAGTTATTCACTTCACTAGCAGCCAGGTTGCTTGCGTAGAGAGAAACTTTATGTCAAAGAAGATTAGCACAATGAAATGAACGCTCGTATGCATGAACTAGTAGACTTTACTAAGTGAGATGAAAACTTCCCTCTCAAAATCACAATGTGGAGTAAAACAGAGTAATACCTCTGTCTAGCAACTGTTGGACTGGACTGACGAATGCATTACGTGGGTGGGTGTCACTCCACAGTGGCAGACAACGCCAGAAAGTAACATTTTCAGTGATAGAGGATGGTGAGAAACATGAATGTCACTTTAAATCTACTGGAACGAAAGTCACCGAAGAACTTCCTGTGTAATTTAACACACCGAAACACGTATCTTACAGCCTGTCATATCATCTTTGTGATGGCGTGTAGGCACGAAAGGGACCCACAAGGGCATCCTAAATTTACCTCGACCGAGCGAGTTGGCCGTACGGTTAGGATCGTGCAGCTGTGAGTGTGCATTCGGAGATTTTGGGTTCGAACCCTATTGTTGGCAGTCCTGAAGGTCGTTTTTCGTGGTTTCCCAATTTCACACCAGGCAAGTGCTGAGGCTGTGCCTTAAATAAGGCCACGGCCGCTTCTTTCCCACTCCTAGCTCTTTTCTGTCCCAACGTCGCCATAAGACCTACCTGCGTTGGTGCGACGTAAACAAATCGTAAAAAAACAAAATCAAATTACCATGTCGAGTTATTCTACTTTGTCTACATCCATGGCGCTATCGCTCAGTCGTTGTTCTCATCTCCACAAAGAGTGGGTTTAATTTTGTGCTAAGTCGGTGGCATTTAAGAGTGTTTAAATGCGGCCACCTTCCCCCACAGGAATTAACCTGGTACTCATTTTTGGTGTAGGCTGAGTAAACCTCAGGGCCATGTGCACCTCCGGAAGTGGAAATCTTGCTTCTTAAAGTTCACGACTTCCTGACGGGGAATCAAACCCACGTCCTTCCGGGTGAACCGAGCACGCCTTTACCGCCTCGGTCAGGCAGCCCCTAAATTGTTAAATATAATTGTGAAATTATCTCTATCCTATTGAGAGTATCACCCAGTAATTAATTAATTTCGTGTGGCTATTTCTGGCCGAGTGCAGCCCTTGTGAGGCAGACCCTCCAATGAGGGTGGCGGCATCTGCCATGTGTAGGAAACTGCGTGTTATTGTGGTGGAGGATAGCGTTATGTGTGGTGTGTGAGTTGCAGGGATGTTGGGGACAGCACAAACACCCAGCCCCCGAGCCACTGGAATTAACCAATGAAGGCCAAAATCCCCGACCCGGCCGGGAATCGAACCCGGGACCCTCTGAACCGAAGGCACTACGCTGACCATTCAGGCAACGAGTCGGACACCCAGTATCTTTGAGCAATTACAGTTTCTTTCAACTGATTTCACTTAAATTATATTAATGTTTGTTCTTTCAAAGTCCAGATTACTGGATATGAAAATACATTGGATTTGAAGCTTTTGTTTCAGAAACGACACTTCTCCAACGTACCAAATTGTTCAGAAAACAGGAAAAACTGTCTCTAGTGTGTAATGTCATTTATATCTTTCCGATATTTATTATGCTTATTCTACTGTTGAAATGACTATGACAGATAGGTTGTTTGTATGAATTAGTCCAATACGTTCCTTTACAGACTTTGTTGAAAATGGTGGAGACGTGCTGTTTCTGCAACAAACACCATTAATGAGAATATAAGGAAGTGTAACATTGATTTTTACGTCATTTCAATTTCAAAAGGAACTTTATTAAATAAAGTACACATTTTGTACTGTGGAAATACAGTGTTTAAACCCATTATTTAATAGTTATTTGTAAAACTTATTTATTTGCACATATTATGAGTAGATCACATTGTATAGAAAAATAAACAGAAGAATACTCCTTTTATGCCCCCTTCCAAAGTTCAAAATATATATAAAACAAAACAACACAATATAATACAAGTCTATATAAATAAAATTGTAGGGGGTCCGCTGTCTGTAATTTCTTTTGTTTTGCCAATTTTTCAGATATTTATCCGTTTTAGGTCAACTCAAGACCGAATCGGTGGTTTTTACGTTTCGTGTCTGTTTGTTTGTCTGTTTGTCTGTTTGTCTGTTTGTCTGTCTGTTTGTTTGTCTGTTCCACCATCACGTCGAAACGGCTGGATAGATCTCAACCAAACTTCATATTTAGAGTAAACTCATCCCGAGGATGGTTTCGATATGCATATCATTTTAAAATCTTTCAATACTCGGGGGGTTTATAGGAAAACCAGAATGGTTTTTCCACCATCACGTTGAAACGGCTGGATAGATCTCAACTAAACTTCATATCTAGAGTATACTCATCTCGGGGAAGGTTTCGATATGCATATTATTTTAAAATCTTTGAATAGACCGGGGGTTTATAGGAAAACCAGAATGGTTTTTCCACCATCACTTCGAAACGGCTGGATAGATCTCAACCAAACTTCATATTTAGAGTATACTCATCCCGGGGAAGGTTTCGATATGCATATCATTTTAAAATCTTTCAATAGACGGGGGTTTATAGGAAAACCTGAATGGTTTTTCCACCATCACTTCGAAACGGCTGGATAGATCTCAACCAAACTTCATATTTAGAGAATACTCATCTCGGGGAAGGTTTCTATATGCATATTATTTTACAATCGTCGAATACACGGGTGGTTTATAGGAAAACCAGAATGGGTTTCCTCCATTTTCTCTTATACTATTGATTTTCTGTAAACTTCGTTTACCGTACGTGAAACGTCTCTTCATTATAAACAACTTTCGTTATGTTCATAATTTACCTTACTCTTCACATGACGGAGAAATTTACAATTTTCCGCTGGTATCATGCTCTGCATTGAGTGACCGACAGACCGACAACGAAACTACAGGTTACCATGGCAACGTCTCTGACTGCATGCCAGCAGGGAAGTAACGTATTGCCATTTTCCTCATTATGCTTTTAAATTCGTGGTTGTTCCTTGGGTAGAAGGCAAGAGAGGCGTCAATCGGCCTATCTGCGGGATATTGGCGGAATATCGTTGGATATTATAACCGCCCTCGAATAGATTAAGTAATAACACCATTAGTCATCTTCTTATTATTTGTTTACCTAAGAATCACTGACCTAAATTTCTCCTCTGTTACCGCTTTATTATATCCATTACTCACACTAGCATAATTTACTGAGGGGCATTTGATTTTCCAATACATTCACTTGGCATTTACATATTTGTCGTTATCCGGCTGTCCGCAGTTATAATCCATTTTCTATTACTTTCAACTTTCTTAACTGTATTATTTCTTCCTTAATTACGCCGTATGTACGCGAATGCTACAAACTACTGGATGTATTTCCACCAAGACTCATATTTAGAATACACCTGTCCTTGATAGGTTTTGGGCAAATATTGTTTCTAAATCCCTGAACTGACTGGGGGTTTATACGAAACCGAAACAGTGATTTTGCTCTTCCACAAAATATACACAACCAAACTTAATGGAAATCTACCTACCTTGGTAGATAATAATTTCTAAACCTTTTTTCTCATGTGCAACATTTCGATACGAGGATTAATAAGGGGGATATCATTAACGGACCGTTTTTCTGTACAAGTCCCATCGGACTTAACTCCCGAGCGGGTGCGTGTAAAGCGTACTCCTTACAATTTGAAAACTACTGAAGACATTCGAACCAAAATTTATATTTAGCATCCACCTGTCCAAAGGTAGGTTTTAAACGTAAATAACATTTCATGTTCCGGAATGGACTGGCGGTTTATAGGGAACCGAAATGGTGATTTTACTCTTCCACAACATATACAGAACAAGACCAACCTGACTGGAAATCGACCAAACGTGATGGAATTCCACCTCTAAACCTTTTTTTCATGTGCATTATTTCGTCAGGAGGATTACTAAGGGAGATATCATGAATGGTCACTTTTGCAGGTTAAGTCCAGCGGACATAGCCCAAAAGGTGTTTTACATGGAGCAGATTCCTTATCTATATAAATCAAATCGTAACGACTGTGTGCCTCTACACTGACTATTTTGGCGAAATTTTCGTACAGCTTTCCGTTTAAGGGGTAATAATGACCATCTCCATAATTTTTGGTTTAGTTTCCTGAAAGTACTAATTTTTACCCGCCTCGCCCAAAATCCAAATTGCGCCATAATCTGCCAGAAGAAAAAGAAGATAATTGAAATTTGACAAAATTATACGTTTAAGCCTGTAACGAACGGAAAACTTCCTAGATCATTAATTTTTTCACTTTGAATCCCCGAAGAATATCGAAATACGCAGGCAATTTTAATGATGGTGCAGACCTTCGGAAATTCCTATCCTATAACGGATTGCACAATCTCCGTTCAATTTGGAATGATCTACAACCGTGGTCTTATGACTTTTTGCCGTATCTGTATCCCTTTTACGTTTGATTTTTCTCTATTAATCTATGTTAAGTCAATTTGGAATTTTCACATGCATAATTCATACTTTCAATTACTTATATGAAATACAGAATCATTAAACTCTTCACGAAAATTGGCCCACCCAGTAGCCATATGTGAGCCAAATGCTATGTATGTATCCGAAAAGTAATGTAATGTGAGATAATCTTACAAAACCTTTACCCTGTTCCACGTTTCTAATTCAATCTGACCCAAGAATAGATGACATATCATAGGACCAGCCATTTAGGCCACTAAATCCGGCGTGTCTTATGGTATAATCCTTTGTCGATATGACGTACGTTTAGTAGCAGTTAATCTGTAAATGAAGGTCTTCAATATTGTAAATACGCATATACTTTCGTATGTCGATCTATATATATTCACTGATGTCGATTTTTAGCGATCGAGAAAGGGTGGGTCTGCTATTGTAATAAGTACTCCCCACACCGACTTTGACTGGCAGTAGGAAAGGGTTCCTTCTCCAACTCCTGTGTAACTGTCATTAGTAAGGAAAGCCTACAATTATAATGAATAGTTCCCTTCTCGATTTGACTTGCAGAAGGCAAGTGAGCATGCAGTTTTGTTTAAAACTCCCCTACCCGATTGTGTTTGGCAGTAGGCAAGGGTGCCTATCATTATAAAGAAATGTCCTCATCTAAAATGTGACTGGCATTAGGCATAGTGGCCTGCTATTTTGATGGAAACTCACCAACTTTGTGTGACTGGCAGTAAGCTGGCTGGCAGTAGGAAAATGGGCCTGGCATTATAATGATAACTGCACAACTCAATTTCGAGTGATAGTAGGGTAATTGCCTGCCATTATAATAAAAACTCCTCAACTGAAATCTGTCTGGAAATAGGAAGGGGGCTGCCATATTAACGAAAACTCCGCAAATCGATTTTGTCCGCGTAGTAGGCAATGGGGCCTGCAATTATTACGTAATCATCCCAACTCGATTGTGAATGGCAGTAGGCAAGTGAGTCTGCCGCTATATCACAAATCCGTAACAAACACTTTACATTGGAAACAACGTACGGGGAACTCCCCATGCTCTTTCTCGGATAACGCTAAGAGACATGCAATTTTAAAACAATCTTATTTACTGCATGTACACTATTTACTTCGATAACCGAATACAATGTAGAATACCGTAGCGAAGCACGGGTACATTCGCTAGTAAGTTATATAATCATCTTCACTTGTTTAGTGTATCAACATGAACCTGAGGTGAACGACAGGAGTATCTATATAAATAAAATTGTAGGGGGTCCGCTGTCTGTAATTTCTTTTGTTTTGCCAATTTTTCAGATATTTATCCGTTTTAGGTCAACTCAAGACCGAATCGGTGGTTTTTACGTTTCGTGTCTGTTTGTTTGTCTGTTTGTCTGTTTGTCTGTTTGTCTGTTTGTCTGTCTGTTTGTTGTCTGTTCCACCATCACGTCGAAACGGCTGGATAGATCTCAACCAAACTTCATATTTAGAGTATACTCATCCCGGGGAAGGTTTCGATATGCATATTGTTTTAAAATCTTTGAATACACGGGGGGTTTATAGGAAAACCAGAATGGTTTTTCCACCATCACGTCGAAACGGCTGAATAGATCTCAACCAAACTACATATTTAGAGTATACTCAACCCGGGCAAGGTTTCGATATGCATATCATTTTAAAATCTTTGAATACACGGGGGGTTTATAGGAAAACCAGAATGGTTTCTCCACCATCACGTCGAAACGGCTGAATAGATCACAACCAAACTTCATATTTAGAGTACACTCATCCCGCGGAAGGATTCGATATGCATATCATTTTAAAATGTTTGAATAGACGGGGGGGTTTATAGGAAACCCTGAGTGGTTTTTCCACCATCACTTCGAAACGGCTGGATAGATCTCAACTAAACTTCATATTTAGAGTATACTCCTCCCGGGGAAGGTTTCTGTATGCATATTATTTTAAAATATTTGAATAGACGGGGTTTTACAGGAAAAACAGAATGGTTTTCCTCCATTTTCTCTTATACTATTGATTTTCTGTAAACTTAGTTTACCGTACGTGAAACGCCTCTTCATTATAAACAACTTTCGTTATGTTCATAATTTACCTTACTCTTCACATGACGGAGAAATTCACAATTTTCCGCTGGTATCATGCTCTGCATTGAGTGACCGACAGAACGACAACGAACCTACAGGTTACCATGGCAACGTCTCTGACTGCATGCCAGCAGGGAAGTAACGTATTGCCATTTTCCTCATCATGCTTTTAAATTCGTGGTTGTTCCTCGGGTAGAAGGCAAGAGAGGCGTCAATCAGCCTATCTGCGGGATATTGGCGGAATATCGTTGGATGTTATAACCGCCCTCGAATAGATTAGGTAATAACACCATTAGTCATCTTCTTATTATTTGTTTACCTAGGAATCACTGGATCTAAATTTCTCCTCTGTTACCGCTTTATTATATCCATAACACACACTAGCATAATTTATTGAGGGGATTTGATTTTCCAATACGTTAACTTGGCATTTACATATTTGTCGTTATCCGGCTGTCCTCAGTTATAATCCATTTTCTATTACTTTCAACTTTCTTAACTGTATTATTTTCTTCCTTAATTACGCCGTATGTACGCGAATGCTACAAACTACTGGATGTATTTCCACCAAGACTCATATTTAGAATACACCTGTCCTTGATAGGTTTTAGGGAAAATATTGTTTCAAAATCCCTGAACTGACTGGGGGTTTATACGAAACCGAAACAGTAATTTTGCACTTCCACAAAATATACACAACCAACGTTAATTTAAATCTACCTGTCTTGGTAGAAATTAATTTATAAACTTTTTTTCTCATGTGCATCATTTCGATACCAGGATTAATAAGGGAGATATCATTAACGGACCGTTTTTCTGTACAAGTCCCATCGGACTTAACTCACGAGCGGGTGCGTGTAAAGCGTATTCCTTACAACTTGAAAACTACTGAAGACATTCGAACCAAAATTTATATTTAGCATCCACCTGTCCAAAGGTAGGTTTTAAACGTAAATAACATTTCATGTTCCGGAATGGACTGGCGGTTTATAGGGAACCGAAATGGTGATTTTACTCTTCCACAATATATACAGAACAAGACCAACCTGACTGGAAATCGACCAAACGTGATGGAATTCCAACTCTAAACCTTTTTCTTCATGTGCATTTTTCATAAATGGTCACTTTTGCAGGTTAAGTCCAGCGGACATAGCCCAAAAGGTGTTTTACATGGAGCAGATTCCTTATCTATATAAATCAAATCGTAACGACTGTGTGCCTCTACACTGACTATTTTGGCGAAATTTTCGTACAGCATTCCGTTATAAGGGGTAATAATGATCATCTCCATAATTTTTGGTTTAGTTTCCTGAAAGTCCTAATTTTTATCCGCCTCGCCCAAAATCCAGATTGCGGCATAATCTGCCAGAAGAAAAAGAAGATAATTGAAATTTGACAAAATTATACCTTTTCGCCTGTAACGAACGGAATACATCCCAGATCATTACATTTTTCACTTTTTATCCCCGAAGAATATCGAAATATGCAGGCAATTTTAATGATGGTGCAGACCTTCGGAAATTCCTATCACATAACGGATTGCACAATCTCCGTTCAATTTGGAATGATCTACAACCTTGGTCTTTTGACTTTTGCCGTATCTGTATCCCATTTACGTTTGATTTTTCTCTATTAATCGATGTTAAGTCAATTTGGAATTTTCACACGCATAATTCATACTTTCAGTTACATATATGAAATACAGAATCATCATACTCTTCACGAAAATCGGCCCACCCAGTAGGCATATGTGAGCCAAATGCTATGTATGTAGCTGTCACATAATTATCCGAAAGGTAATGTAATGTGAGATAATCTTACCAAACCTTTACCCTGTTCCACGTTTCTAACTCAATCTGACCCAAGAATAGATGACATATCATAGGACCAGCCATTTAGGCCACTAAATCCGGCGTGTCTTTTGGTATAAACCTTTGTCGATATGACGTACGTTTAGTAGCAGTTAATCTGTAAATGAAGGTCTTCAATATTGTAAACACGCATATACTTTCGTATGTCGATCTATATATATTCACTGATGTCGATTTTTAGCTATCGAGAAAGGGTGGGTCTGATTTTGTAATCAGTACTCCCCACACCAACTTTGACTGGCAGTAGGAAAGGGTTCCTTCTCCAACTCCTGTGTAAGGAAGGCCTACAATTGTAATGAATAGTTCCCTTCTCGATTTGACTTGCAGAAGGCAAGCGAGCATGCAGTTTTGTTTATAACTCCCCTACCCGATTGTGTTTGGCAGTAGGCAAGGGTGCCTGCCATTATAAAGAAATGTCCTCATCTAAAATGTGACTTTCATTAGGCATAGTGGCCCGCTATTTTGATGGAAACTCACCAACTTGGTGTGACTGGCAGTAAGGTAGCTGGAAGTAGGAAAATGGACCTGGCATTATAATGATAACTGCACAACTCAACTTCGAGTGATAGTAGGGTAATTGCCTGCCATTATAATAAAAACTCCTCAACTGTAATCTGTCTGGAAGTAGGAAAGGGGGCTGCCATTTTAACGATACTCCCCAAATCGATTCTGTCCGCGTAGTAGGCAATGGGGCCTGCAATAATTATGTAAACTTCCCAACTCGATTGTGAATGGCAGTAGACAAGTGAGCCTGCCGTTATATCACAAATACATAACAAACTTTTTACATTGGAAACAACGTACGGGGACCTCCCCATGCTCTTTCTCGGATAACGCTAAGAGACATGCAATTTTAAAACAATCTTATTTACTGCATGTACACTATTTACGTCGATATTCAAATACAATGTAGAATACCGTAGCGAAGCACGGGTACATTCGCTAGTAACATATAAGTCTCTTATCTTTGAACAATGCTTCTCACTTCTATTGCGCTGATGTTGTCCGTGCAAACAGTTCATTATGAAACTCATGGTGTTCTTCTGGTATGTAAGATTCCAACTTCTTTATGTCTGCTAATTTCTTTTCATTTAATGGAACACAGCCTTTTGGATAAGCAAGTCTAGTTGGCAACACAGGGAGACGGATTGCAGAAATAAGCAACTTGAAAGTATGAACGACAGTCCATCAATACAGTATTTTCCTAAGACATGATTTGCCTCATACTTAAACTCCATAAATTGATTTATATGAAACGCGACTTTTGCATCTCTTTTCACACCTCTTCCTAGCACTCAAGTGAAGTAAAAACAACACCTCTCCAGGATAAGTGTTCTTTCTGCACAAAACAGAAACTTTCATTCGTGACTGACAGGCAGAGATATATGGTAGAAGTGTTTTTTCTGCACGAAATGGTAGCCCTTCGTGCATTAATCATGGCAGTATTAATAACTCATATAGTGTCAAAAAGTGGAGAAGTGCTGTTTCTGCAACAAACGATTCATTTGTGCAAAGTGAAACGATAGAAGTTGTTAAAAACTTAACGCTTCGTGAATATTTTGCTGTTTCCTCTGAAGAAACTCCAATCTTGACAAAATCCCAGAAAACGTTATGTACAGTTCAAAAATATTAGGGGAACATGTTTTTGAACGTATGCCATGCTCCACAAAACAATACCTCTCACCCAGGTATATTACCAACTAAACCTTTATTCTTTACTGTTGAAGCATACCAAAGAACATCGATGGATTCGCGTTCATTTTCAGAACACAAACGGAAATGTCCAAATAGGGGCGAAAACAACGTGATAACAGCCCTCCAGGGTGGATTTTTATCACAGTTGGAGCCGCTTGTGTCCCACTCTTCGCTCTTTCCTATCCCATCTTCGCCTTAAGACCTGCCTGCGTCGGTGCGACGTAAAGCAAATCGTATAGAACAAAATAAAATTACCATGTCGTGTCCTTCACGAGCATTTATCACAGCTTTGCACCTGCATGGCATGCTCCATATAAGTCGACGGAGGTCACGTTGCGGTATCAGGTCCCATTCTTCAATGAGTGGCTGTTCGATGTCTTGGTGAGTCTGTGGTGGAACAGGACGCCCACGAACACTTCTGCCAATCCTTTCCCACACATGGTCGATGGGATTAAGGTCGGGACTCGCTGCTGGCATTCCATCTCTTGAATGTCCAATTCTCGCAAGACAGCTCTGGTGATGCGCGCTACATGGGGCCTGGCATTGTCGTGAATTAGTGCGAATTCAGGACCAACACCGTATCCAGCAACCAACACATGCTGTAGCAGTATCTGATCGATGTACCCCGCAGCAGTAATATTACCACGGACGACGACAAGATCCGTACGGCCATCAATACTGATGCCACCCAAGACCATCACAGAACCTTGTCCGAATCGGTCGCCTTCCTGGACAACATTTGGCATGTACTGCTCACCACGCCGTCTCCATACACGTTGACGTCCATCACGCTGTGTCAGTGGAAATCTGGACTCGTCAGTGAACAACACAGGTCTCCATTTGCGAAGTTGCCAGTTGACGTGGGTACGGGCAAACAGAAGGCGAGCTGCGCGATGTTGCTGGGTTAAATGGGACACTCGTACAGGACGTCTGGGGAGTAAGGACACTTCTCTTAACCTGTTCTTTACTGTCTGGTCAGACACCGCGACTCCTGAGGTCTTTTTGCAGTTCTCAGGCAGTTGCTGAACGACGCCGCAACGCACAGATGGGCAGATATCGGTCATCCTGTGGGGTTGTCATGAGTCCACGACCTTGTTCAACCCTCCTTGTGAACTGGCCTGTCTCATTGTAGCGATTCCACAAGCGGCGAATAACTGACGGAGAGACATTGAGATCCACAGCAACACGACGGAAAGTCCAATTTGACATACCCTAAGTAGCTAAGGTCTCAAGGTATGCTGTACGACCATTGGAACACCATCTACTAAATTAACGTTCACATACCAGACGTTACAAGATATGTTCCCCTATTTTTTTTAACTGTGTATATTGGAGTCGAATTTATCGAGCCGTATGAGCTGTTATCTCACACTGAAGAAAATATCCGAATATCCTTTCCTGATGAATTACACTTGGAAAAGAATTTGTACAGGTTCAAAACAAGGTAACGTTCAGAATGATCTACTGAAAGAAACTGCCCCATATCAGTTATTCCACAGATAGCTCAACGAGCACTCTACGGGGTAGAGTTTTATGACAGGCTTTCAAGCGACCAGTACTGGTCGTTTCGTGCATTTACCTTCCCGTTCAAATTAAATCACGCCTCGTTAGGAAACATTTCAAAAGACGGGTTTCAATAATCCCATTCACTGACTGATAGTCCCAGTTGCAACAGCGTATTCTGGTGACAGGATATATTCATTTTGAACTATACACATCTGTTATTCGGTAGGGTGTAAATTTCACTCCGTTAGTTGTCCTCTGCACTACAAAAAAGCGAAACATCAGTTTGTTTGGCCAAATTCACTTTAATGGTTTCTTTGGATATCAGAGAGCTTTTCATCCGTTTGATCGGGGAAGTTGGCCGAGCGATTAGGGGCGCGTAGCTGTATGTTTGCATTCGGGAGATAGTGTGTTCGAACTCCACTGTCGGCAGCCCGTGGATTGCCATTTTCACATCAGGGAAATGCCGGGGTTGTACCTTAATTAATGCCCCGGTCGCATCCTTCCAATCCCTAGCCCTAGACCTATCTGTGTCGGTGCGACGTAAAGCCAATTGTTAAAAAAAAGAGAAACCAACATCCGTTTGCACTGCTGGTTCCCTTAGAGCTTTCTAAGTTAAAGCTAAACTCACACGTTTGAACGTGCTAACAACTGTTCTGACTTCTACACGTTTTCAGATTTGCACATCAGGAAACTCCTCACGAAATTTCCCCGTAACTATTCCAATACATTAATAATTCAAGAACTTCATCTCATAAGTGCCAGTCAACATTAATTCGATTCGATCTCAAAATCTTGAGAGTAGAAGACGAACGTCTCAATTTTTATGTTAAGCAACTAGTCAGTTCAAAACTTCGTTTCAGTGAAGGTTCTTACAAGATATTTCAGATAGAATTATTGTAAATTGGCATAAATGTTATCTAGTGACTTTTAATTAATTTTAAAAATTGTTTACTATCGATTACATAATTTTTTCCATAGTTGAAAACAAGAGCTTCTCCGTATAAATCACCCCTGAAACTCACAGCACAAACTTTAGGAGCATTACAGTTCCATATCTGAAGCCGCATTGATTTACACATCTATAGTTTCGTGTGTAACTTCTTTCGCAAATAAAATTGTGATAGGTGTCCCTGAACTTTGAAAACATATCTCAGCATTTACTTTGCGTGTGTTTGATACGGGATGCCATTTTATATGGTACATTACGGGCAACTGAAAGGGCTATGATAAAATTTAGCCCTCACTGGTAACACAGCATGACGAGCAT
This sequence comes from Anabrus simplex, assembly GCF_040414725.1. Classification (NCBI taxonomy): domain Eukaryota; kingdom Metazoa; phylum Arthropoda; class Insecta; order Orthoptera; family Tettigoniidae; genus Anabrus; species Anabrus simplex. The sequence continues at coordinate 431,986,712 of NC_090266.1, read as the reverse complement.
GTCAGAACATCGATAGGCAGATATGGAATTGGAGAAAGAAATGAACGGTGGAACAACTTCTTGAGTTTACAATTCAAAACAGGTTCGCTATAACTAATACAGTCTTCAAGCATCACGTACGGCACATGTACACATGGACTTCGCCTGATGGTCAATATAAAAATCAGATCGACTACATTCTGATCAGTTCAAGATGTAGGTCTTCTGTAATGGGCACCAAAACCTGTCCAGCTGCAGTATGTGGCAGTGATCATCAGCTTCTTAGAACAGAAAAAAAAATAAAACTTCAAACACCAGTTAAAAGATCACACAGGATGCCACAAGTAGTTAATATGTCGTCATTCAAGGAATCATTGGCGCGAGAGCCTCCATATTATAGGATTCAGTAACAACTGCAGAAGGGCTGTGGAATGTCATTAAAAGCTGGATAGAGTCCTCTTTGAATGAATCTCGAGTACCAAATACTAGAAAGCAACAGTGGATCTCTGACTTGACCCTTCAGGTAGTAGAAGAAATAAAGTGCCTTAAAAATCTGGCATTAACACTAAAGAAAAAAGAGAGCAAATGTCTGATTTTGATAGAAAGATTCATTCTTCTTGTAAAAGAGATAAGAATAATTTCCTGGGTAACATTTGTTTTGAGATTGAATACCATGCAAATTAAAACCACAGCAAGGATCTTTTTGACAATTAGAATAATCGCTCGAGAATTCAAGCCATATTCCTGGAATGTACAGAACTCACAGGGTGATGATGTTGTGGATATAGAGAATGTTCTGGAAACATGGAGATTGTACTGCCAGGATCTGTACAGTCAACAATGTAATGTACAAGACCAAGTGAAGATAGACAAACAGTCAGATCCTGAACCTGACTTCCTCCGAGATGAAGTAGTAATGGCTTTGAAAGTGCTGAGAACTGGAAACGCGTATGGACCTGATGGAATAAGTGCAGAAGTCTTGAAAGCTACAGGTGATGCTGGAATTGAAATGCTGTTGAAAATCTGCCTAGCAATATGGAATTCTAGGAGATGGCCCGAGGAATGGCTACAGTCAATCTTTGTCCCAATCCATAAGAGAGGATCAAGGGAAAATTTGGAAATTATCGCTTAATTGCTTTGATTTTACATGCCAGTAAAGTTATGCTTCATATCTTGCACAAGTGACTCCGGGCATTCCTAGAGTATCAAATCCCCGAAGTCCAGACTGGATTCATAAAAGGAAACGGCACTCGAGAACAGATATTAAGCCTAAGACAAATCATAGAAAAGGCTAGAGAATTCAATGTTCCGGTATACCTGTGCTTTATTGACTACCAAAAGGCCTTCGATACTGTCAAATGGAACCATCTTTGGAAAATTTTGAATGACATGGGTTTGCCACTCCATTTGATTGATCTCCTCAAGTCCTTGTATAAGGAAAACACAGTCACCGTGAAGATTCAAAACAAACAGTCTCAGCAGTTTCGTACGAGGGCTGGACTTCATCAGGGATGTATACTGTCACCGTTACTTTCAATCTCTATGGTGAATATGCAATGAGAACTGCATTAGATGGCTGGGACAAAGGATTTTCCATTGGGGGATGCAAGATCATCAACTTGAGATTTGCTGATGACACCACCTTGATAGCATCATCTGAAGAGGAGTTGACACAGCTGATCAAGAGAGTAGAGGAAGCAAGCATAGAAATTAGATTACGCCTAAATCGACAGAAAACCAAAGTCATGATTGTTGATCGTAAGAACAACAACAGTCCACATATCAAAGAGATTGGAGGGTGTGAAGTTGTACATCAGTATGTAGATCTAGGCTCTTTACTATCCAATTTTGGTGGTTCCAAAGATGAAATAAAGCGAAAAATTGAAATAGCAAAGGTAGCAATGATCCGTCTGCGGAAGATCTGGAAAGATAATAACATCACCATCAATACGAAAAAGAAGCTCGTTGAATCTCTAGTCTTCTCAGTCTTCTTGTATGGCGCAGAGACGTGGACCATCCTCAAACGTGATAGTGAACGGATAGAAAGCTTTGAAATGTGGTGCTGGAGGAAAATGTTAAGGATTCCTTGGACAGCTCATCGCACGAACACATCAATCCTGAAACAACTTCAGATAAAAGTTCATCTACCGTGTAAGCTCTCTCAGCGGATCGTACGCTACTTTGGACATATAATGCGCCGAGATGGTAGTCTTCAAAAGCTGATTGTTGAGAACAAATTCCAGGGAACCAGACAACGAGGACGATTACCAACGCGATGGATTGATATGGTGACCGGCCCCCTACAGAGTTCTCTCAGAGCAACCACATTGAAAGCTTTAGATAGGGAAGAATGGCGTGGTATGGTTCATCGGCTAGATGGTTGAATATTATGATAGTCACGACGCCTCAGTCACGAGGCAAAACGAGGAAGGAGAAGAAGAAGAAGAAGAAGGTAACATATGAGGCAGGATCCAAATGTTCGGTGACTTTGGAATTTAATTTCTTACCGTCAATGCCGCTGCATAACCAAACTTTACATTATGCCATTAGGCGACCATACACGTTTTCCAGCGTCGGTTAAGTTTCTGGGAGAACTGTATGAAGCCATAATTGCAACTTGTCTTAATACCTTTCACGAAGCCGTTAATACCTCATTTGCTGATATAAATGCAGATGTTTTCTTCATACTCAGAAAGAGGTAAAAGTCGCAGAGTGCAAAGTCGGATGAATAGGAGGGTTATTGACGCACAGATTTTCAATTTTTGGCGAGTAACTCTGAGGTCAGTAGGGAACGACTGTCATGTTGATCGCGACATTATCCACATCGCCACATATCAAGCCAGTTCCGACGACTGGACTCCCATAAACGACGTAAAACGTCCAGCTACAGCTCTTTGTTTAGCATTTTACGTTGTACTTCCCTGCGAATAACCAGAAACCCTAGTATGACTTCTCATTTCCAGCGATTCTTCCAGATTTCTTCCGATGATAGTGAGGATCATGATTTTCATGCAGAAGAAAGCACTCTTTGACTGATGCTGATAGAATTTAATGTTTGTACACGTTGATCTTGCTATCCATGTTTCTTACTTAACAGTAGTCACGGAAAACCAATTCTAGCGTGACAGGTAATGGATATCAATCCACTCCCATTCTCACCCGAGTAATTACAGGGAAAGTGCACCACTTGCAGTCCATAAAGCGAGTCTTAAATGCATCGCGATTGCCCAGATTCGAACCCAAGACCACAACGTCAGCTTCTACTTATATGCAAAAGGACTCAATAAAATAAGATAGCATTATCCATCATTGTATAATTAACGCAATTATTTCGCTGCAGAATATGTATAACAGATAATACGAACTTGTACAGATTAGTTTTACACGTAGTCCTCATATATACTTCAGTTCATCTAGACCTAGATGTTAAGCCCTTTAAACAACAAACATCATCATCATCATCATCATCATCATCATCATCATCATCATGTTACCATTTTCTCGCTGTAGGCCTATACTCTTTTTCATTTACTGTAAATTCACACACACACACATACTGTACACACATGCGTATATAGACTAATGCAGTTTCTATTCCTCTCCCGCACCGTACGTTTATGTCGGCTGTCCTGTTTTATTTTTATTTATTATTATTATCGTTCTTGCTGTTGTTTATGATTATGATGTCATTAACACTGTTGTCATCAGTTTAAAATACGGGACATCATGATTCAATAGCCCCATGTACTTCCTTACCATGGATCTCTTAAATGAGGATTACTAGTATGTGAATTTGTAAGTAATTGAAGCTCAGATTGAGAAAATAGTGATATCGTCCTTATGAAAATGGTATCTTTGATCCAAAATTACATAATATAGAAAACCACTTCAAAAATATCCGACAGTGGAATTCGACTCACATTTCTCGCAAGTTCATGTTACAAGAAAGTTGGTTAGCGATTAATATTCCGAGGCATCATGGTTGACAAAACCCCTCAAATTCCGTAAACTAGAATCAAAGGACTATTTATAGATTCCCCACATAACCACATAAATGAATGGAAAATACTACTCACAACATAAATAATTATTTTAACTAAAAGTTATTCCTTTTTCAGATATACTGTAATTCTGTTACCATATCGTCAGTGAAGAAACAATACCTCGTATGTCACAACGCTCTTCCTATCCATTATTTTCCTTAACACTAGTCACGCCTCCCAGCCACATATGGATATGCAGTCCATCAGAATATTGTTCGTGTGTTCATTTTCATATGCAAAAGTGTAAAGGAAGTTGCTATGCGAAAATCTAAAGGAAAATGAAACTGAAATGCATTACACTGTAGGGGTGTGTAAATACCTCATGCAAACATATATTCCTACCGTCGGGCACAGTAAGATTAATTTTTCTTTCCACGCATTCAAAGGAAAACGAACACAACGAAAATCGTTCTGATGGACTGCATATCAATATGTAGTTGGGAGGAGTGACCAATCTAAAGTAAAATAATTGATAGGAAGAACATTGTGACATACGAGGTTTTGTTTCTTCAACGGGGGTCGATGACATTTGATGTTAGGCCCCTTTAAACAACAAGTATCATCATCATCATCAGCATCAGCATCAGCATCATCATCATCATCATCATCATCATGTTTCCTCAACGACGATATGTTTTGTTTTTCAGGAAGTTCATAAATGTATTTATTCAAAATTACTTTCAGTAGACTGAAGAACCAAACAGTATTTTTGAAGCCTTTTAGAAAATCAATTCTCTCTCATGTTTAAGGCTCACGTTTGTTGAGCCCAAAGTAACGGCGTATGCAGTTGAACTTACCAAAACCACTCGACTTTGCTATCGAAGTACATAGCATGTTCGGAGAGTTTCGGGCAGTTTGATGTACAAACAAGAATGCTGAACAGTGTAGAGCCAAACAAAGCACTTCTGGTATTAAGCACACATAAGAGTTCACATTAGTTGTGTACAGAGAATATCAATTGATGGCGCATAGCATAAAATAACCGACAGCTGTTAACTATTATGTGACAGGTGTGCGTGCAATTAAGAACACAAGTAAATGTGTTTGAACGTTGTAGATAGAACGGAATGTTACACGATGATTGTTGATTCTTTGATTTATGAGCATACTATAGCAAAGTCAGATAGTAATTCACTAACTTATATATTTTTTTTATGTGCTTCACGTCGCATCGACACAGACAGGTCTTCTGGCGACGATGGAATAGGAAAGGGCTAGGAGAGGGAAGGAAGCGACCGTACCTGTTTGAAAATGGAAAACCACGAAAAACCATATTCAAGGCTGCCTACAGATCGGTTCGAACCCACTATCTCTCGAATGCAAGCTGATAGACACGTGACGCAAACCGTGATCTCTTCTGAATATGTGGATAATTGAATTCGTCACCAAATCCCTTCTTAAATTATAAGGTCCCATCTATAGAGAGCAGGTAACTTGGGCTTGTGAAATATGTAATGAGACTTCTACTTTTTCTTCTTCTTCTTCTCCTCACCCTCCTTCTTCTTCTCCTTCTTTTCCTTCCTTCTGGCCTTTTTCCAATTATTTTGGGCAGCTCTGATATGCGAAGTGCAACAGGTGATACCAGTGCCAACGCTACGTGACCTACGAAGGACGGCGGGAGAAAGTGTGATCAACTAACATCCAGAACATAATAAAGAAAAATAATAAAAAGCAGTGTGGTGCTACTCTCTCGTCCTCATAGTACATAGATGTCCGGATTCATCGCTGAATGGTTAGCATGCTAGTCTTTAATCCAAGAAGTCCCGGATCCGATTCCCGGCCGGGTCGGGGTTTTTAAACGTCATTGGTCCTAATAAACGTCTATGTGTTATTTAACTGAAACTAGCATCAAAAGCGTTAAGATTCCCACTGAGAGAAGGTAAGAAGGCTGAAAAATCAAAAAAAAAATTCTAAATCTTCTTCTTAAATACGTCCAGTGACTTGATAATAATAATAATAATAATAATAATAATAATAATAATAATAATAATAATAATAATAATAATAATAATAATGGCGTACGGTCCTCCCAAGGGGCCAGGTGCAGGTCTTTCGAGTTGACACCTTGTAAGTGACCTACGTGTCTGTGAAGACGGAGCCCTACCTATGATACATTCTAAGTCTTTAGACGGCACACACAACCAGCCCCCGAGCCATCGGAATTAACCAATCAAGGTAAAAATCTCCGACCTGGCCTGGAATCGCACCCGGGACCCCTTTGACCGAAGGCCAGAATGCTAACCATTTCGCCATGGAGCCGGACAGTGATTTGTAGACGCTGTGTATCCAACACTTGAAACGTCGCAGAAATGTTTTTGTGTTTAATTACTTTTCCTACAGACCTGGTGATGAATTACGAAGAAACAGTTTTAAAGAGTGCGAGCAAAATTCCTGTATATATCCGTAAGATTGATTTTATTGTAAACCTTGACACCGTGGTGAAGTGCTTTAACAACCATTGTAACTTCTTTTCATGGGCAGAGAATAATCATGAACTGATGTTCAAGGTGAACCGTGCACATTTAAAATATACGGTCCTGTAAGAATTTACTTTGAGAGGGAAAGCATGGTAATCTATCCTCTCAGATTTGTCACTTCAGGAATACTTCAATATTGTACATCATTATCAATGAGACACTAATTTATAATGACTTATCCTTCGCCATACTGAGAGACTACAAATATCATATTCCATTTCATAAATTGTATAATGTTCGCTGAATGAATGATTCCATGTCTCTCGTTTACCACATATAAATTTGCAAGCGCTACTGTAGTTCAGTAAACTTATTCAATGCAATGTGTAAATGATTCACGTCAGTATTGAGATAAGGACTCACTTTTAAAGTAAACCTTACACAAAGTAGAAAAATAATTCAATTGTTTTCTTCACGATCATTCGATTTAATTGGAGGACTAAGCACTATCTTCGTTTTTCATCATTGACTAATCATGAATGGAATATCATTGATAGAATTCAATTGTAACCCGCATGTCTTGATGCGTTAACTTTATCAAATCATGACTTTTACATGCTGCGAATGAGTAAGTCTATGAATGTACATATACGTTTTCCCAAAATTACAAATGTTGAACTTCTTTCCTTCATCACTTTTCCTCCGTGGCTCAGATAGTTAAATGTCAACAGTTCACTTCTATGCCTCAGGTTCAAAATTGGTTTTAAAAATTGTAAAAGCGTGTGAACTTGGCGTTGAATAACGTTAAATCATAGACTTTTCCGGAATTACTGATTTACGTTGAGTATTAATCCTAGCAACGCTATATAACCATTCATTCCATGAAGGTGTGCTGCAATCTCAGCCAGCCGACATGTTCCCACACCACAGCGTTAGACGAAAACCAAGAACTTCAAAGATCAAATTCTGTTTCTTGAGCAACCTCCCGTCGTAAATCCACACGCTATCGCAATGACTAGGGATGGATATAGACAGCCATTCATCTCAAGTACACTTCGGCTCAAGGAAACGTCACAGGCGCGCGACAGAACACCTCTCATTCAATAGGGAACATTAGGCTACTTCTTTCTTGCAAAGAATTTTTAACATTATTACTGATCATTGAATTTATCCATTTTATATAGGTATATGAAGTTTCTGAATGTATTTCTTCATTTATTCTTCTTCTTCTTCTTCTTAATCTGTTTACCCTCCAGGGTTGGTTTTTCCCCAGGACTCGGCGAGGGATCCCACATCTACCGCCTCAAGAGCGCTGTCCTGGAGCGAGAGACATTGGGTCGGGGGATACAACTGGGGAGGATGGCCTGTACCTCGCCCAGACGGCCTCACCTGCTATGCTGAACAGGGCCCTTGGTGGTGATAGGAATATTAGAAGGGATAGACAAGGAAGAGGGAAGGAAGCTGCCGTGGCCTTAAGTTAGATACCATCCCGGCATTTGACTGGAGGAGAAGTGGGAAACCACGGAAAACCACTTCCAGGATGGCTGAGGTTGGAATAGAACCCAGCTCTACTCAGTTGACCTACCGTGGCTGAGTGGACCCCGCTCTAGCCCTCGTACCACTTTTCAAATTTCGTGGCAAAGCCGGGAATCGAACCCGGGCCTCTGGGGGTGGCAGCTAATCTCACTAGCCACTGCACCACAGAGGCGGACTCTTCATTTATTCGCTACGTTAAAACCTTATAATTCTATAATTATTGTCTTCTTAATCGTCAACCGTTGACTCCTATTAAATAAATGGAAATTTCTCATATATAAATGTCTCCTAACCACCGCAAAATCATTCTACAAGAACGAACAGAATTTCCCTCAAATTGTAGGAAGATGAAAATGATTTAGCTAAATTAAACGCTTTTTTATTTTAGTAAAATTAATCTGAATTTATGATACTGCTTAGCACATAAACAGTAACGACACAGGTCCCTCTGCAATCTGATTATAGAGGTGGAGCCTAGCGCAGTCATCTTCCTCACGCTATTGTATTTTCACCTATATGTTAAGTTCTTTGTGGGATATAATAGAGTTTTAGGAACTATGATAACGTGATAACTGAAACGTTTGATGTGAGTGGGGGGGGGGCTACAAAATATACGGAAATCCGTTTAGTTCACGAAGATATAGAGAAAACTTTGTGCCATCTTAACTGCAAGAGAGGAAAACGATGATAACACAGGAGATTGAAACCCCCGTATCCCTTACATTTAAGGTATGAGTAAAGCACCTAAGGAATGTATCTCTCCCTTGCAATACAGTGTTCAGCAGTGTATTGATAGCAAGCACGTGCAATGCCTTAAAGAGCTTACTACTATAGTTCCTCCTGGTGATAGTAGCAGCAGCAATGACGACGGAACTTTTTGTGAATTCAGGGAGTGAAAATAATCGAAGTGAAGACGTAGGAAGTGAATCTTTACAGGAACGTACAAATCCAATAACTCGAAGCGGACAAAAAAGAGATTTTAAAATCCAATGTTGTGAAGAAGGATTTAGTGGAAGATAAAAATTGTCAAGAGGGAAGATTGCACAGGAGTAACTGGGATTTTTGTGACGAGCTAGAAACCTACTAAAAACTGCAAGTGTAACAGGAAGTGGCTTATCTTGGCTTTAAGATGAGCAAAAACAGTTTCTGACGTTTTGTGTTTGTGCTAATGGCACAAATGCCAACTGGGATAAATACACAAGTTATAGCTGAATAAGTTAAGCTGAAAGTAAGAAGTTATTCAAAGTTATATATACAATATATATATACTGTATAGGCCTATATATACCAGGTGGTACAGCTGCCCCTATTTTCTCCCAGACATATGCAACCAACTGGGAATTAAATGTACATATCTTAGTCCTATCTTGCGCCATACCTTACAGCCATTTTATGTGGAGTTAGTCCGATACAGACTTACCCGCACAATGCAAAAATGGTGCAAGAGGTAGTAACTGAAGCCCATCCCAAAAACACTGTACCATTTTATGTAGATCGGAGTCCAACACTCCAGTAATTTTTACGAAATATTACTTTAGGTACTGTACAAACCATAACCGCTCCTTTGGCTGTCGGTACTGAGTTGCGCACCTAATTGGTTCAAGAGGTCATTTTCTTTTGACAGAAAAAGGTGGTCACGGTATCATAGAAAACGTGATAGGTTAGGAACAATTACAAACATGTCAATTCACCGCCATTTTGTATAATCCCATCACATCGAAATTGATAGGAACGCATTTCTCACAGTATTTTATAATTTATGGCACGCGAATGCTGCACAGCAGATGTGATAGCTTACTCCATGTAACTGCTACCGTTACAGCGTTCAATAAAGTCATGTTAGATGTGCATAGATAAGCTACATGGAGCAGTGAGGGTTCGAAACGTTCTTGAGTCATGCCTTTTTTAATTTTCATTTCGTACTCTTATAGGCATCCTTTGCGAAGACTTGACTTCCCTGTTGGTAAGAGTTTATTTTACTGCAAATAGCTCTTTTGAGATCTACTTAAAAGTGAACATAACAGAGTATCTACAACTTCAGAACTGATCATGATTTAGATTTGTCTTCGACAGCGCGACTCACAGGAACATTCAACAACGAAATAAAAAAATGTCCTATACTGGACTCAAACTTCCGACTAACGAGCACCGATTTCCTCCTCTAACCTCAAACACGCTTGGCTATCACGAGCTGTCGTTTGTCAGTGTTATATCAACACTATTTTTAGTCATTCAGCCATCATATTCTTTATACATGAAGTTTCTGAGATACAGGAATTTAACGACTCTTTACCATCATTCGGTATTTTATTGTTAATGCTGATTTCGTTGACGCGAATAAACGAATTATAGGAAGTGTAGTAAGACCAGACATCGCTGCGAGTATCCACGGTCAATGTTTTTATGTCAGGATATAATCTGCGGGTTGCATAAAACTGGGTGAATAGGGGCAGCTGTAACACTCAGTACATTTACAAGTTGCTTTACGTCGCACCGGCACAGATAGGTCTTATGGCAACGATGGGGTAGAAAAGGGCTAGGAGTGGGAGGGAAGTGGCCGTGGCGTTAATTAAGGTACAGCCCCAGCAATTGCCTTGTGTGAAAATGGGAAACTACGGAAAATCATCTTCAGGGCTGCCGACAGTGGGGTTCGAAGCCACTATCTCCCGATTACTGGATACTGAATTATATATTCAAAACTTCTTTAAGCCTTACGAGATTGCATGTTGTTGAGTTTTCCCTCCTTCATTTGGTAAGATGTCCCACTGAAACTAACTCACCATTCCTGCATCTGATCTTAATGCGTACTTGTGAACACAAAGGAATTCCCCAACAACATGTTACTTCATAGTGGTCGTTTACCACGTTCAAACCACACTTACTCAGCTTCTGAGTCTTCTGTTCATAGCTAGGCTAAAGAATTGGTTTGAAACCAATTTATGGTGTGCTATTCCACCTTTCTGCATTGATATTCATTTCTTTGTGGAATGTTACTAATTCGAAGTTTATACTCTTTTTAAATAAAATGGCAAATTGTACTCCAAATCTTTATAAGTACGAATGAAATAGATTTATAATATGCGAGTTGTACAAGGAAATCATATTTTCATAACATATTCAAGAAATCACTGCATAAAAAATGTGTTCGCGACATTTTAACCTCATCGACGGAATGAACTGTAACTTCCTTCATACATACACACACACACACACACAGAGAGAGAGAGAGAGAGAGAGAGAGAGAGCTGAACTTACTGGTCACGAGGAATATGCACCTCGATTATAAACCGAGTTTCGAAGATCAACGACAAGAAAATCGGGAGAAAACTTTCCTAGTAAAAAGTGATATAAATCAGTCCACTTCTCTATGTCTCAGTGTGCACCTGGTAAAGCGCAATAGACTCTCTTACGAACAAGTATTTGCGAATGTTGTATAATATGTACTCTTCGCTTCTGTTGCCAGTAAGGTATTATTATTATTATTATTATTATTATTATTATTATTATTATTATTATTATTATTATTATTATTATTATTATTATTATTATTATTATTATTATTATTTTAGTAGTAGTAGTAGTATGCCGCTTTACCCACGCACTGGTGGGATCACGGTTGCGAACTGTGCTGCGTATGTTGACTTACGGCTGGATGCACTATCTCGCGCCAACCTTATGTTGGAGGGAAGTATTCGCCGCTGTGTACTTCTGTTTAGGTTGGTAGTGTGATGTGTGTACAGTAGGGCCCACGAGAGTTGAAGTCTGACGTTTAGCGCCACCGGCGAGAAAAAGTTGACTAACGCTGCTCGAAAATGGCCTGTTGCTATGGCAACGACAACAGAGTTGCAACATTTTAGGACGCTATCATCACGTGGATTGGCTTGCTCTCAGTCACTTTTGTCGTTCATATTCTGACTGATTTCTTTTCTCGATGAAGTATCGTCTTCCTATTGTGTTTATTATACCGTAGTTTATTCCTGAATTGTACAGGTACCGTTAACAATCCGAGTTAAATAATAAAAAACTATCAGTGTGGGTAGTGTTGTTCTATTCTGTGATTAACATGTGCATTTGTTGAGGTTATTGTCAGAAACTGATGATTTTGTTAGTGATTATGAAATCTTTTATATATATCGATAATGTCGTGTTCTGTCTTAAATGCTGGAATTATTAACACTAGCTTAGGAACCGGTCAAGGGTAAATGAATTGTATTAGGCCTAGGCCTACATGTTTTATTAAACACTCAGCCTGTCTGAAAGGGTGGTAGGCTGCAAATGGAGGTAACTATGACAACGCAGCGTACTTCGTAGTTACAGCTTTCGCCGCTCACCTGTCAGACTTCAACTCTCGTGGGCCCTACTTTAATTGGAGAGGTGTGTACTGACACAAACACAAAATCCCAGTGCCCGAACCAGAGGAATTTGTCAGATGTAGCTGAAATCCTCGGTCCGCCCAGGAATCGAACCAGGGACCCTCTCAACTGAAGGCTGCAGCGTTGTTCAATATGTTTTGATCAATAGGTCAAGGAATCAGACGAAAATGAAATGTAATAATAATGAAATATCTCAGTAGCGGGAAGACATTTTCTGTCTTTTTTCTATCGGTTGCAGGTAGGTATAGTCTCTAAAGACGTCATGATATGATTCCTTGCCCATTTGCTCAGCAGAAACTTTAATTTCGAACAATACCGTACGCTTATATGAATAGCGAATTCGTTGTTCGTTTGGGGTACTAAAGGGTAGGTCGCAGCCTCTAGTAGGATATTTATGAACAATAATCCTGTGGTCTAGGCCAGCGAAGAATAAGAGCAGGAATTAGTCAGTCTCTCTCTCTCTCTCTCTCTCTCTGTCTCTCTCTCTCTCTCACACACACACACACGCACGCAAGCACGCACGCTCGCTATTTAAACTCCAGCTCAGATGGTGTCAACAGATGGTGCGATAAGGTGTACGAAATCTGAATCAACACCATAACTACTGAATTATGTAAACATTCTACCCCTAAACCTAAAATGCAAGACGAATTGTCAAGTATAAAACCATCGCCTCTCAATATTTACGAAAAATAACATTATCTTAACCGACTGCATTCAAATTTAGCGTTTCCTTCTTTATTTGGAAGCCGGCGGACACCATAATAATAACGTTATTTGTTTTTACGTCAAGCCAACTATATTTACGGCTTTCGAAGGCGCCGAGATGCCGGAATTTAGTCCCGCAGGAGACATTTTACGTGCCAGTAAATCTACTGACACGAGTTCGACTCGTTGGCTGAATGGTCAGAGTACTGACCTTCGGTTCAGAGGGCCCCGGTTTCGATTCCCGGCTGGATCGGGGATTTGAACCTTAATTGGTTAATTCCAGTGGCTCGGGGGCTGGGTACTTGTGTTGTCCCCAACATCCCTGCAACTCACACACCACACATAACACTATCCTCCACTACAATAACATGCAGTTACCTACACATGGCAGAGGCCGCCCGCCCTCATCGCAGGGTCAGCCTTGCAAGGGCTGCACTCGGCCAGAAATAGCCACACAAAATTATATTACCGACACGAGGCTGACGTATCTAAGCACCTTCAAATACCACCGGACTGAGCCAGGATCGAACCTGCCAGGTTGGGTTCAGAAGGCCAGCGCCTCAACCGTCTGAGTCACTGAGCCCGGCAACGGACGACGAATTGCCGCATTAGGGAGCCTGAGCATGTGAATTTATGTTTATCCAAAATGAATTAGAATTCTAACCGGTGTATGAGGGTAACAAAATTAAGCATTCCTCGTATTTTGCTCATCACTTATTACTTCAAGTATGCGAGGCTTCTTCATCAGATTAACGGCTAAGGAGCCATTGTACTGCACACTAAGATGTCTCGGTGAATGTATAATGTATTGTCTTAGAAGAAAAAGACTGGATGTCGAATAACTTCTCCGACTCCAAGAATTCAAACATAACAAGAATATTAAATGGCGTTCCTTTGAACATTATATAGATAATTACTCTTATACGAAAAATTGGTGAAGGAACAGTGAGAACACATCTGAAAGAGGAAAAATATAGGTAAAAAAATATTTTAAAACTTCTTAACGAAAGGTATTCACTTCCTAGTTAGCCTACTAAATCGTATGTTTAAGTGTTGTCGTTATAAAAATGCGTCTGTACAATATGTACAAGTGATGAATAAATGAAAAGTTAATTATAAATAATAATAATAATAATAATAATAATAATAATAATAATAATAATAATAATAAACAAGTAGAGTATTTGTTTGTGGTGCTGGAGTACTCGGGAAAGACACCGGTCCACAGACCTAAAGACTACACACTACTCATTAACACTTCAGTGAGAAGAGAATATACGTGTGTGTCTTCGTAATCATCAAACACTACAGAAGAACTGAAGAACAACTTAGTAAATATTACCATTTTTTGCTAGTGGCTTTACGTCGCACCAACACATATAGGTCTTATGGCGACGATGGGATACGAAAGGCCTACGAGTTAGAAGGAAACGGCCGTGTCCTTAATTAAGGCACAGCCCCAGGATTTGCCTGGTGTGAAAATGGGAAACCACGGAAAACCATCTTCAGGGCTTCCGACAGTGGGTTTAGAACCCGGATGCAAGCTCGCAACAACGCGCCCCTAACCGCACGGCCAACTGCCCAGTATTATCAATTTATATCACACCCTCAAGACGTCTATGTGCCTCATTCCCATTTACAGGTGTACGAAAGACTGCCTAATGACCGATATTACCGGGGATCAGTGATATTTAGTTGAGAAGTGATACCCTGGGACTTAAAGTAAAATATCTAGGGCAAAGTATAGCCCTCATTAGTGCTGGGATTCGAAATGTTAATCTCCCGTAGTGAAGTTTTCCTGACCTTTCATGGGGAGGACGCAGCAATTTGACTATGCAAGTGTGTGAAAACAAAGTCATACATGTGTTTCTAGCATCCGGTATTCTATGAAGATCGAAAAATTGCACCAAATCAACCTGATATTGTACTTATTGGCAAGAAGGTATGTTGGTTCCATTGCTATATCACAGCACAACAACGTAGAAGAGATTACTCTGAAGGCAAGCGAACTACCTGGATTCATCTGAAAAACATTTAAAACCAGACAATTTTAAACAATAATAATAATATTATTGGCTTTACGTCCCACTAACTACTTTTTCGGTTTTTTGAAGGCACTGAGGTGCAGGAATTTTGTCCCGCAGGAGTTCTTTTACGTGCTAGTAAATCTACCGACACGAAGCTGACGTATTTGAACACCTTCAAATACCACCGATCTGAGCCAGGATTGAACCTGCCAAGTTAGGGTCAGAAGGCCAGCGTCTCAACCATCTGAGCCACTCAGCCCGGCACAATTTTAAACGTATATTAGTAAGTTTTGTTATTGTTGAAACACTCATGTGTCGACCACAGTCGGTAATACTTAGGTGTAGAATTCTTCCGTCATGAGAATACATATTCAAAAAGTTTGCTATTATTTTTGTTGCTATTTTGCTTTGTGTCGCACCGGCGTCTTACGGCGACGGCGGGATAGGAAAGGCCTAGGAATGGGAAGGAAGCGGCCGTGGCCATAATTAAGTTACAGCCCCAGCATTTGCCTGGTGCGAAAATGGGGAACCACGGAAAACCATCTTCAGGGCTGCCGACAGTGGGATTTGAACCCACTATCTCCCGGATGAAAGCTCACAGCTGCGCACTCCTAACCGCACGGCCAACTCGACCGGTCAATAAGTTTGAATGTCTGATAATAATTGTCCGCATCTGTGAATACAGCCGGCATATACTTGAAAAAAGTCTGTAATAACAATAACCATAATAATAAGAGCGTGTCCGCCTCTGTGGTGTAGTGGCTAGTGTGATTAGCTGCCACCCCCGGAGGCCCGGGTTCGATTCCCGGCTCTGCCACGAAATTTGATGGTACGAGGGCTGGAACGGGATCCAATCAGCCTCCGGAGGTCAGCGGAGTAGAGGTAGGTTCGATTCCTACCTTAGCCATCCTCGAAGTGCTTTTCCGTGGTTTCCCACTTCTCCTTCAGGCAAATGCCGGGATGGTACCTAATTTAAGGCCACGGCCGCTTCCTTCCCTCTTCCTTGCCTGTCCCTTCCGATCTTCCCATCTCTCCACTAGACCTCTGTTCAGCATAGCAGGTGAGGCCGCCAGGACGAGATCCTGGTCCTTCTCCCCAGTTTTATCCCCGACCCAATGTCTGAAGCTCCAGGACACCGCCCTTGAGGCGGTAGAGGTGGGATTCCCTCATTGAGTCCGAGGGAAAAACCGACCCCGAAAGGCTAAACAGATTAAGAAAGAAAATAAGAGCGTGATTAGTGCAGTGATTTTGCTGCTGGTTTTCCACCCGGATGCCTGAGGTTCGAATCTTCGCTGATCCCAGGTTAGAATTTTACTTGAAGTATCACATAGTGTAAGGAAGAGCATAAAGGCTTATACTTCCGGCAAAACTGTAACAGAGACTGAGTGGTTCCAGCGACCCGAGATCCAACTGGGATAAGTTAAAGAAAAGTATTATTACTACTTGCCGCCTCTGTGGTGTAGTGGTTAGCGTGATTAGCTGCCACCCCCGGAGGTCCGGGTTCGATTCCCGGCTCTGCCACGAAATTTGAAAAGTGGTACGAGGGCTGGAACGGGGTCCACTCAGCCTCGGGAGGTCAACTGAGTAGAGGCGGGTTCGATTCCCACCTCAGCCATCCTGGAAGTGGTTTTCCGTGGTTTCCCACTTCACCTCAAGGCAAATGCCGGGATGGTACCTATCTTAAGGCCACGGCCGCTTCCTTCCCTCATCCTTGCCTATCCCTTCCAATCTTCCCATCCCCCTACTAGGCCCCTGTTCATTATAGCAGGTGAGGCCGCCTGGGCGAGGTACTGGTCATACTCCCCAGTTGTATCCCCGACCAAGAGTCTGAAGCTCCAGGACACTGCCCTTGAGGCGGTAGAGGTGGGATCCCTCGCTCAGTCCGAGGGAAAAGCCGAACCTGGAGGGTAAACAGATGATGATGATGATTATTACTACTACCAATAATAATAATAAGAAGAAGAATATGGAGAAGAAGCGGAAAAAAGTTCGTTGGTTATTAGACTGCTATGATTTTATATCATAATGAATGTCACAATCTTTCAGAAGAACTGAGTACGTTTTATAGTTGAAGTTTGTTCTCGAGAACCAGTTAGAAGGAAATCGACAGTTGTAAGAACAATGAAAAATGTGAACACCACAGTTATGTAGGTTATCAGTTGGACTACATTCACTTAGTACCCAGGACTGTTGACCACGTTGTCTTAATCCTATCTCGTGAAACGAATGAAACAACAACAACAAATCCAATCAAAGAGGAAGTGTTTTAGCGAGTGTAAGTGAAATATAGTGTAAGATGAATAACAGTGAGGGAGAACACTTGTATCAAAACGTCATCACTCATATTGAAAAGCAACAAGTGTGTTCTAGAACTCTCTCCCACCGTCTCACCTTGAACTTATCCAACTACATGTAGCACTTAGACAACATCAATTAAATCAACATCTTTCCTTCACATTCCTCTTGTTACTTGAATCTATCGTCATTTCTTACTTCCTTGATTCCTAAAGTTCGAATAATAACATTTAGCGCGTTGGAATATAAATACAACTGATCTTCAGTTACTATTAGCTCTGCCAATTTCAATATACAATCCAGTATGGTACTTGCCTACATTAAAACACAGTTACGATCATGTTCAATTTTTTGATTCGTGAATGGCATCAGTCAGAGCTGACAGCGTGTGGTGATCCCACTTGACTAGGGAAAAGTGCATATTAACATAAAATTCCAACCGAATTAATGAAGATTAGTGGGCTATAAATATAACTTTATATTTGATTGCCTTGATGACATTTTGTGACAACTGGAAAATGAAGTAGGTCACTTTTCCTTACTTTGAGAATTAAATTTTGGTGCACAATCTAATTGATTTTCTGTCAGTTATTTGTTCGTGATTGCCTTTAAATAGAGTATGGTTTGTATACTGGGAGATGATGAACCAAGTCATATTAAATTTGTTTACACTTATCGAGAACAAGTAGCCTACTTACCCAAGCTGAACTCACATGCGGGACCCATGAACACGTGCACACACTGACGAGCGTAGGCATCTACTGCAAGCACGGGACTGAACTTTATATTGCAGTGATCGTCGATCTCCAAGAACTTAATATCATAGTTTTCAGGCAACCATCCTTGACTGCGAACGTATCTCCTGGCTAGTTCTAGGGCCGGAACAATACGCTGAAGAGAAGGAGCAAAACTCTTGTAGTCTTGAGGTAACATGACTGCAGCAAGGATCTCACACATCTCTCCCTTCTTGCAGACCTCCTTACATAAAGGTTCAGTATATTGACCCAAGACAGGGCAAGACCTGGTTTTCAACTCTTCTTCACTCAGTGATAACTTCGTCTTGTTATCACAGGTGTCTTGCAGCATTTCTTCGCCAGCTACCGCCAACACCAACGAACCGCACAGCCAAAACCAATGAGTGAAATACACCATCACCTCACACCGTCCTGTATTACGAGAAGAAATTTAGTGTGTAACGACACAGGACACACTCACTTTCAATTTTCTCTCGAATCCCGAGCACGGTATTTTACAGAGCAAAATAACCGATACGGCCTCCCGTTACGCGTAAACTACCGCATGTTCCGAGGCTCAGCATTGTTTATGAATTCGATCTCACTTTATAATAATAATAATAATAATAAGTTAATTGAAAGTAATTATATTCTAAACTATTGTTGAGGCTGTTATGCACTAGTATGATATATATTATAACGCTATGCTCAGCAAAGGAGGTGATCTCGTCGCCAATCACAGTTTAGATAGGACGTGACGCTCTATTGGCTTTGCCTCGAGCACATGTAGAGAAGCGAAAGATACGCCGTAACGCGGAACACCCGTCGTCGGACAAGCACGCGCCAGTACTGATGGGTGTTGTGCGCCGACCCGCCGCCTAGCAGCTACCGCATTACCTGCGTCGAGTTATCTTGCGCCGACTCCGTGATCGGAGCTTTTAAACATACATTCATTTCCGTATCAGTTTCCTCCTACCAGGAAACAGGAGCAAATCATTCCAACGCTAAACTTTCTTTAGAATGCGATATCTTCCTCCGAAGACAATTCATCACTTGTTTTAACGGGTAAACACAATACGGCAATGTGTAACATTTAAGAAGAGCTTTCTGCAGTGACAACTTGAATAGAGATTTGTAAGAGAATAATTGACATTGGGAGCTGAACCCTGAACGAGTAGTGGTCACTGAGGCCAGTGTCCGGGGACTCGACACACTGCTCGGTTTCATTCGAGATGTAGGGTATTAAGAAAACCGTATTCTTCTACTGACTCCAGAAAAATCGACTACTCCAAATAAGGACATCGTAACTGACATTTTTGTGATTTTTTGATTATTCCATTATCATGTGCCGGTACTAAAAATGAGCTCTATCAACTGGAAAATTACTCCACCATGATTCGCAATATATTTTTGTTAACTCATGATATTAATAATATTTGTTCTTCCTCAAATGACTGAGGTTGCCAAACTGACAAAGAATATCATACAATAAACATTTCGTACAGAGTACAGAGTGAAAAAGAATCATTCTATTGATAATGTACAGAAAACAAAGAACACTGTAACTGTTATTCTTCAATTTGTTCTAGTTAATAACATCGTAACTTAAGATACGGTGTTCCTTAAATTGAGTGTAGTCTATAGCAAGTTCTGTGAGGCTACTTTCACATGATCCACTTGCTTTCCGCGCCACGCCACGCCACGCCACTCCACTCCACTCCACTCCCCTTTTCGGACACTCTGTTTTCCCTTGCTGTCCACTCCCGGCAACTTGCTGGCAACTTGTAGTCCCCACCACATCTTTTGCGTCTCAGTTTGACTTTGGACCATGGACGCCAACGTTATCCTTGGGATTTATGTTCTTACGAAAATAAGGTTGAGGAGAAAGAAGAGTACTAGGGTTCATTGGATCCATCCACTGAATTCATATCACCTAGAACAAGGAGCTTATTGTTTTCTTCTAGATGAACGAACCACTGATCCAAAAATGTTCTTTAATTACTTTCGTATGAGTGGGAATTCGTTTGATGAATTGTCGTCAAACCTTGAAACAAGTTTACAGCGTCAGGACACATGGGAAAATGTATTCCACCGACATTTTGAGACAAAAACTTCGAACTTGTGACGCACACAATGTTCACAGTCTGAACGATTGATTTAGTGAGCTACCAGTATGGCCTTGCTACCTATACCTCATTTCTGTAAATAAAACACAGGTACTTCTCACGAATAAGGAAATGTTATTATATAATTAAATTGGAAACAATTCTTTTGAAATAAAGACTGCTAAAAACCTTGATTAATTATCTTTTCAATGACCTATGTAATTGTAATATTGAATAAAAATAGTTCACATATAACACATACAATATTATTGTACTTACCAAATTCTCTCTTTTTGGAGTCGTCCAGTTCGGCAAAATTTGGAACCATTTCTTGGGAAATTTCATTCCACATTTTAAGTTTTTCAACTTTATTTGAATAGTCTGCCGTTCGTAAATCCCACAGACAAGGACGATTTTGTATTTCTATTGTTAACTTTTCAACATCTATGAATGGAACCGACATCTTGAAACATAAACTTCCAACTTGTGGCGCACACAATGTTGACCGTCTGAACGAACTAATCTGATTCAGTGACCTTCCGGTTGCCAAGTTTGGAATACACTTCAGGCCTGCTGTTGACGAGCGAGGAGGGAGATTGCGCCACACGAAGTGTCTCGTGTGAATGCTACGGGCCCCTTTCTACACCTCTGGTGGAGAGGAGTGGAGTGAAGTGGCGTGGAAAGCAGTGGATCGTGTGGAAGGAGTGAAGTTACGATCATCTTACATGAAGTATTCAAC
Source organism: Anabrus simplex (assembly GCF_040414725.1). Classification (NCBI taxonomy): domain Eukaryota; kingdom Metazoa; phylum Arthropoda; class Insecta; order Orthoptera; family Tettigoniidae; genus Anabrus; species Anabrus simplex. The sequence continues at coordinate 431,965,756 of NC_090266.1, read as the reverse complement.
TCATTCACTCAACATCTCATGTTAAGGATTGCATTGATTTTGAGCTTCTGTCCGCATTGACGCGCCAAGATGTTCCAAGTTTCCATTCTCACTGCTTTGTGACCTGAGAGATCATCACTCGATTATAGTACTCATTTTATCCATTTCCTATCGCTGAAGTCGACACAGTACAGGAGGGAATGTTACAAGCGCAATGTAAAACGCCGACTAAAATGTTATATTGATCATTGTGTGTAGACTTTTACCCATTACAAAATGTATTCTTCTTCTTCTTTATCGGTTTACACTCCAGGATCGGTTTTTCCCTCGTACTCAGCGAGGGATCCCACCTCTACCGTCTCAAGGGCAGTGTCCTGGAGCTTCAGACTCTGCGTCGGCGATACAACTGGGGATGATGGTCAGTACCTCGCCCAGGTGGCCTCACCTGCTATGCTGAACAGGGGCCTTGCGGGGAATGGGAAGATTGGAAGGGATTGGCAAGGAAGAGGGAGGGAAGAGGCCGTGGCCTTAAGTTAGGTACCATCCCGGCATTTGCCTGGCGGAGAAGTGGGAAACCACGGAAAACCACTTCGAGGATGCCTGAGGTGAGAATCGAACCCACCGCTACTCAGTTGACCTCCCGAGGCTGAGTGGACCCCGTTCCAGCCCTCGTACCACTTTTCAAATTTCGTGGCAGAGCCGGGAATCGAACTCGAGCCTCCAGGGGTGGCAGCTAATCACACTAACCACTACACCACATAGGCGGACAAAATGTATTCAAGAGGAAAATTGATGGTTGATTTTGTGAGGAACATGGCTGCTTGTTCAACTCGGTTACAGGGTAAGTGTCAGTTGAAGAGACTGTTGCCAGTAGCTCCGGAAAAGGAGAAGGATCTGCCATCTTTATGTGCCCATAATCTCATTCCAGATATGTATGAACATTTCTACAAATATCTGAAAACTGCTGTAGCCGAACCAACTGAATCAGACACAGTTAGTGACTAAGGCCCTTTGTCCACCGGTGCAACGCAACGCAACCCAACTTAAACCCAGGGCCGATGACCTAGATGTTAGGCCCCTTAAAACAACAAGCAACTTAAACCCAACTTGGTTTGGACAGTTGTACGGGAGTTGCGTTGCATGTTCTTCGTCCACTAACGCGACTCTCCTGTGACGGTCATATCAATACTTTGTCAGTTTGATCAGTGTCAAGCCGTGCGATACGTAATCGGAATGCTGCCATTGCGTACTGGTAGTTCAGAAGGCTTCAAAGAAGGCGGGAATTTTGGGTTAATCCTTTCTTTCGTGAAATATCGATCACGTTCAGCTTGTGCGTTAGCCCGGCTACGGCTACGGAGAAATTTTAAATGTTGAATGCATGAGCTTTGACTTATCCCAATTCACTTGATGCTTTAGCATGTGAAAGGTAGACAGGAGTGTACAGTCCTACTCTCATCCACAAATTCACTGGCAGTTGGGATCTGCCGTTATTACTCTAATCGCCTCTAGCCGGGCTGAGTGGTTCAGACGGCTGAGGCGCTGGCCTTCTGGCCCCAACTTTGCATGTTCGATCCTGGATCAGTCCGGTTGTATTTGAAGGTGCTCAAATACGCCATCCTCGTGTCAGTAGATTTACTGGCACGTAAAAGAACTCCTACGGGACAAAATTCCGGCACCTCGGTGTCTCCAAAATTCGACCAAAGTTGTTAGTGGGACGTAAAAACGATTATTATGATTATTATTATTATTATTATTATTATTATTATTATTATTATTATTATTATTATTTAATCGGCTGATCTAATAAATTAGCTATGATGATTTCTGATGTAAACGTCCTTAGTAAATTAAAAAATTGTGGTATGTTTCTTTTGTATACAGAGATGATAAATCGTATTAAATGTATAAATAAACTATGGTCGGATCCATGTCAAGCCGTGCGGTACGTAATCGGAATGCTGCCGCTGCTTACTGGTACTTCAGAAGGCTTCAAAGAAGCCTGTACATTACGGCTCTATATTAAAACCCCCTTCTTGGAGAAAAATAACTAGGCAGTAAATGTATACTGTATACTGTATAACTTTCGTTATGTTATATTTTTCGGTAGGACCGATATTTGGGAAATGCGTTCTACGCCTTCCCCTAAACTATCATTTCACCGATTCACAAATACTAATATTTTAAAATTCTGAACAATGTAAGATAAAACTCCTATTTTATATATATACGCTATACTATTAAACACCCAATACCAGAAGGATATTAAACACTTGTAGAAACTACTTACGATTTAATGTACACTGACTGACAGAGCAAATGCAACACCAAGAAGGAGTGGTCAGAACTTTATACCAATTGCAGGGTGGACTGACGTCACTGAGGTATGCTCATGATGTGAAATGCGCCGCTGTGCTGCGCACGTAGCGAACGATGAGGACACGGCGTTGGCGAATGGCCCACTTCGTACCGTGATTTCTCAGCCGACAGTCATTGTAGAACGTGTTGTCGTGTGCCACAGGACACGTGTATAGCTAAGAATGCCAGGCCGCCGTCAACGGAGGCATTTCCAGCAGACAGACGACTTTACGAGGGGTATGGTGATCGGGCTGAGAAGGGCAGGTTGGTCGCTTCGTCAAATCGCAGCCGATACCCATAGGGATGTGTCCACGGTGCAGCGCCTGTGGCGAAGATGGTTGGCGCAGGGACATGTGGCACGTGCGAGGGGTCCAGGCGCAGCCCGAGTGACGTCAGCACGCGAGGATCGGCGCATCCGCCGCCAAGCGGTGGCAGCCCCGCACGCCACGTCAACCGCCATTCTTCAGCATGTGCAAGACACCCTGGCTGTTCCAATATCGACCAGAACAATTTCCCGTCGATTGGTTGAAGGAGGCCTGCACTCCCGGCGTCCGCTCAGAAGACTACCATTGACTCCACAGCATAGACGTGCACGCCTGGCATGGTGCCGGGCTAGAGCGACTTGGATGAGGGAATGGCGGAACGTCGTGTTCTCCGATGAGTCACGCTTCTGTTCTGTCAGTGATAGTCACCGCAGACGAGTGTGGCGTCGGCGTGGAGAAAGGTCAAATCCGGCAGTAACTGTGGAGCGCCCTACCGCTAGACAACGCGGCATCATGGTTTGGGGCGCTATTGTGTATGATTCCACGTCACCTCTAGTGCGTATTCAAGGCACGTTAAATGCCCACCGCTACGTGCAGCATGTGCTGCGGCCGGTGGCACTCCCGTACCTTCAGGGGCTGCCCAATCCTCTGTTTCAGCAGGATAATGCCCGCCCACACACTGCTCGCATCTCCCAACAGGCTCTACGAGGTGTACAGATGCTTCCGTGGCCAGCGTACTCTCCGGATCTCTCACCAATCGAACACGTGTGGGATCTCATTGGACGCCGTTTGCAAACTCTGCCCCAGCCTCGTACGGACGACCAACTGTGGCAAATGGTTCACAGAGAATGGAGAACCATCCCTCAGGACACCATCCGCACTCTTATTGACTCTGTACCTCGACGTGTTTCTGCGTGCATCGCCGCTCGCGGTGGTCCTACATCCTACTGAGTCGATGCCGTGCGCATTGTGTAACCTGCATATCGGTTTGAAATAAACATCAATTATTCTTCCGTGCCGACTCTGTTTTTCCCCCAACTTTCATCCCTTTCGAACCACTCCTCCCTGGTGTTGCATTTGCTCTGTCAGTCAGTGTATGTAAGGTGTTTACCATTCATATCAACTTCTTTGTCTACAGCTCCCCATGCCTTTTTGAACGTTCTTGTTTGAGTAGTCTGGCAAACTGTAGTTGAGTTAACAAGGGTGCGTTTCCACTGCTTCAACGAGTTGTACGCATAACTCCTGATCACGATCTGACATAATACAGTTGAATTATACGAGTGGTCAATTAAGAAAAAGAGCAGGAGCGTCTGACTCGACTCGGGCCACGCACCTGACAGTCCAGCCGTTTTTGAGTTGGTCTTTCGTGAGTTGATCGACGTGTGCGTTGAAGTCGCACAGGTGGACGAGAATTGCGCAGTTACCAGGGGTCCACCGCTCATGTGCCTTTTTTGGAGTCGGATCGCAATTGCGTTGCACCGGTGGACGAAGGGCCTAACGAAGACTTATAAAAGTAGTGGGCTCACAGTTTTTATATTTGTATTTTTTAAACAATAAAATATTGAATAGTAAAAATAATAACTATCGGTAATAATTATAAAAATGCCCTTTACCGAGCTCGATAGCTGCAGTCGCTTAAGTGCGGCCAGTATCCAATATTTGGGAGATAGTGGGTTCGAACCCCACTGTCGGCACCCCTGAAGATGGTTTTCCGTGCTTTCCCATTTTCACACCAGGCAAATGCTGGGGCTGTACCTTAATTAAGGCCACGGCCGCTTCCTTCCCAGTCCTAGCCCTTTCCTGTCCCATCGTCGCCATGAGATCTATCTGTGTCAGTGCGACGTAAAGCAAATAGCAAAAAAATGCCCTTATCCCTCCAAATCGCCTAACCTGCAAATTGGTCATTTATTTTGAAAGACATATCTAAATCCATGGTCTTTAGGGATGTGTTGTTCACAGACAATAATGTCAAGAGTGTTAAGTTCAGTCAGTTCTTCCTTTTCGCTCATTTTAAGGAGTAAAAATAAAATTTAACTTTAAAAAATCATAACTTGAAGTTGATGGTCATTATTGGATTAAAATGTCCAAACAATAACATCGTAACTTGACTTATCCAGTTAGTTGTTCACACATCTCCAATCAAGAACATCGTAACTTCATCACATACGATGTTCTTTGTTGGATAATTCCTGTTCAATAATATCATAACTACATGTAAATGGATATTTAAAACACCCTTCTTGGAGAAATATAAACTAGGCAGTAAATGGATTCCATAGAACCCATAATCGTTAATATCGAAAAACTCTCTGATATGTTTGAAATTTTCGAAAATATAGCTCCTCTCCTCAACAATTTACTTCATGCAGATACGACGTTCTCAGTTGGAGGGGTTGACATGCTCGTATGGGACCTTTGGCAAAGATACGGGCACACACACACTCATGTATCAGAACGGATACCACTGAAGAAATGGTTCATGAAAGAAAATATGGTACTATGGACTACTATGGCCGAGTTCCTCAAACATGAAATAGCGTAGACTTTTATATGTAGAAATGACTACCTAGCCGAGGTGGCAAAGACGTGCCCAGTTCTTCTGGAAGGACGTGGGTTCGATTTCGCGTCAGGAAATCAAAAATAATAGAAAACACATGGCTCTACCGTTCACTCAGTCTAGATCAGCTAACCACTCCAACCCACTTAGTGCCGAGGTTACGGAGAGTGGAAGCCTTTAACTTCCACTCCTCTACGGATCTTCATAGGCTTACTTGTTTCTTCAATTGCTAACATCATTTAAAAATAATCAGTGAACTGACGAACTAATTTTAAACAAAACACGTCCTAGTCCTATTGTCTTGAACAACTACTACAACACATTGAAAATTCGTGGTACATACACCATAACAGAAAAAATTCCAGTATATACTTTGAGAATGGGTTTTCATTCTACGTATTACTTTTGATGGTGGCAATGGACGGTATATGGCTCACTATATTGGAGATATTTGAGGGTAAAGTAGAATTTGTTTCAGGATTGATAAACTCGATATTTGACCATCTGAACCAGTGGTCTCTACGCGGAGATTAATTTAGGGGGACGCGTCTAAGGCGGAAGTTCAAATGACGATACAAACTTCTCATTTTAGAACGAAATATTGCCATCCTCAGCACAGTAAACAAGGCAAGAAGCTCTTCCCCCATGTGCTTTTTTTGCTAGTTGCTTTACGTCGCACCGACACAGAGGGGTCTTATGGCGACGATGGGACAAGGAAGGGCTAGGAGTGGGAAGGAAGCGGCCGTGGCCTTAATTTAGGTACAGCCCCAGCATTTGCCTGGTGTGAAAATGGGAAACCACGGAAAACCATTTTCAGGGATGCCGACAGTGGGGTTCGAACCTACTATCTCCCGAATACTGGATACTGGCGCACTTAAGCGACTGCAGCTATCGAGCTCGGTTTTCCCCCATGTGAAAGACGAATGTACATTAATGGAAATACACTACCTTACTTATGATTTCGCAAGTGCTGACCAGAAAGGCTGCCAATTAGACCCTGTCAGCACGATTTCAGAGATTAGGTGCTGCCACACGTCTTTGACCACAGCAATTACCCCCAGCGCCCTTTCAGATCCAAACCTGCTACCCGTGGCGCAAACTTCCACCCATTGAATTTTAATGAGAATAAGACACTTGATAATGTTACCACCACAACCCCGTTACAGTACTCCTTGTCAGACGGTGCAAAGACTATGAGAGAACTGTACACTGTGCTGTTCTGAGTGGGGATAGCTAACACTTTTAGTGGTAAAAGTATCCTCATAATCATAGACAAGTGGCTGATTCACCCAATAAAGAACAGGATACGAATTTAGTTGTTTCACCTTCCACATCTGCTTCACCTCTCGGCGGTAAGGTTAACTTTTCGACAAAAACAAAACTGCACAAATATCAGGACGATTATAAGAAACTAGGTTTCACTAACATACTTGTGAATAACCAGGAACGGCCACAGTGTGTTCTTTGCTTGGATATTTTAGCGAACGATAGTTTGAAACCTGTAAAACTTACAAGACACTTCCAGACAAATCATCCGGAACATGCGAGTAAACCTACGGACTATTTTAAGAGTCACTATGAACAATTGAACGTAAATGTCAATTTCCTAGGAAAACATTCTACAGTTCCTAAAAAAAGTGCTAAGAGCATCCTTAGATGTGTTAACTAGCGTCATTTTCTGGCATATGCCACTAATTATTATTAACAGGAGTAATGATGGGCCGGATTTTTGCGCAATCTAATAAGTATAGTCTAGTTAGAGGGAAGGAAGGAAGGAAGGAAGGAAGGAAGGAAGGAAGGAAGGACAAGAGTAAAGAAGGCGCAAGAAATTGTATGCTCCAGTAGGGGGGGTGCGGCATAAAATGTTTGCGGAGTATTGATCTAAACCAACCACATCATCTTTGTTAATTATTATTATTATTATTATTATTATTATTATTATTATTATTATTATTATTATTATTATTATTATTATTACCGTGTTTTGGTGGATCAGCAGAGGTGAAAGAAGGTGCGGGCTGGAATGGGTCTAACTACAAGTCCGAAAGATGAATTTAAAATTTAAATAAAGGTTATATTTTCAACATACAACAAAATTTAACATTTTTTTTACATAGAATTAGAAAACTTAACGAGTACAAGTCAAATCAGGTACAAGACCAAGAAAGCCGAGATTTAGATAGATTTTAACAATCTGGGCCACAAGCCCTAATTTTTATAATTCCTGAGCTCTCAGCTCACAACCAACACATTACCACAGGGCAGGAAACCCCTCATAACATGGAGCACTTGCTCCCGCCTAGTAATATCAAGCCTCCTAGAGGCACCTTTCAAAATACCAGAAAGAGCTGACCGCTCTCAATCTTTCAAGCCTATTAAAGGCAATACAATGCTTTACAATCACTTGCCATCGAGGCGCAACTTAAAAGAATAAACAGGGGTATCTCGTACCCAGCCCACAGGGCCTTGAAGGAAAAATAAAAAGTTAATTAAATGGCCCAAAATACCAATGTGAATGGAGGCGTGTACTTGCACTCCTACATGAACACGTGTTAAAACCTAAGGGGCACTAGGCTGATTAAACAGGGTCTAATCCCACACTAGGGAGGTGACTCGTATAAAAAAAATGTAATACATTAAGAGTAGAAAAACGGTTATGAAAACGTAGTCACCTCAAAACCAAATTGAAGGGGAGCTCGAGAGGGTAAAGCACTCTCTATCCCCGATTTACAGTTAAAGTAATAAGAAAATGTTTACATAAGCTGGCACTAAGTTACATTTTTAAACAGATAGGATACTTTGAAAAGGTTTCGAACCTTCCCCGGGGGTCAAACTGCTGAGCAAGAAAGAAATAAAGATGTTAAAAGGCCATTGCCTTTGCTGAAGAGCTGCTGCTCGAAGGAAGAGGCGCAACCCGCCCCCTTCTATACTTCCATACACTAAGCTAGATGTTGTTGAAGTGGCGAAGAGCCGAGAAAATCAGCAGTTTTTAAACCCTCGTGGTAGATTCGAGACCTTTCATGAATAATAAAGACACACCCGCTCAACTTTATTGGGTATCTAAGAGTTACACATGGAAATTCGAAGAAGAAACCTCTGATAGGTGGAAAATTAATTACAGAAATTACTGATTGGCTAAGTTCAAAACAGGCGGAAAGAAAGCTTAATATTGCCAACCCACAAATGACAGAACAAAATTTAGTAAAGACGAAAACTTATAAATACAAAATGTCTTCAACAAAAGGTCCTTCACTTAGTACCAGGGTGCATGATCATAGTTTTTTTGGGTAGAGACATCTGTTAGCGAATGTCCACACTTCTTGACCCATAGAAAACAAAACACGTTGAAATCCACACAGTATAGACAACTTTGTAATCCCAAAATTTATAGTAGAGACCTCTTCTGAGAAAACTCATGAATTAATACAGTTCTAAAAGTTCACAGTTTCTCCGGTAGAGGAGGATTTATTGGCGGAAGATTTAAATTTGCGGCGTAGAGGTGTACCGCCCGGTACAATTATTATTATTATTATTATTATTATTATTATTATTATTATTATTATTATTAGGGGCTGTCTGGCCTAGGCGATAAAGGCATGCTCGGTTCGCCCGGAAGGACGTGGGTTCGAATCCCCGTCAGGAGGTCGTAAAATTTAAGAAACGAGATTTCAACTTCCGGAGGTGTATATGGCCTGAGGTTCACTCAGAATACACCAAAAATGAGTACCAGGTTAATTCCTGGGGGCAAAGGCGGCCGGGCGTAGAGCTAACCACTCTACCCCATCACCTGCCGAGGTTAACAATGGTGGATGCCTTTACCTGCCACTCCTCCAAGGGCCTTCATGGTCTGCACGGAGGTGACTTTGCTTTGCTTTTATTATTATTATTATTTGCTTTACGTCGCACCGATAGGGAAAGGCCAGGAGTGGAAAGGAGGCGGCCGTGGCCTTAATTAAGTTAAAGTCCCAGCATTTGCATAGTGTGAAAATGGAAACCACGGAAAACCATCTTCAGGGCTGCCGACAGTGGGGCTCAAACCCACTATCTCCCGGATGCAAGCACACAGCTGCGCGCCTCTAACCGCACGGTCAACTTGCCCAGTATCATAACATAACCAACATCATCAACATGATCGTTAGAACTTGCGGTTAAATGGTCTAAGGTATAAGCGCAATTTTCGTGTTTGTCTATTATGACCGAATAGAAAATAGGAGTTTTAATGTACTGTACAGAGCCCACGAGAGGCATGAGGGGGAGGGGGAATGGAATGTGTTGAGGAGTTGCAGGAAGGCAGACGACCTACCATTGGATCGTGTCAAGCAATATCTCATACCGGCCTCGACGACACCCCCCTCTACCCCCCTTTTGACAATGTCTGGCACGATAATTTAATTGTTAAACTCCTGGAACAATATCAAGTTCCAAACTATTTAGTCAAAATTTTACAGTCATATTTGACAAACAGGAAATTGTATGTTTCCTGCGAGGGGGAGCGATCCACCCAAAGGGTACTCAGAGTTGGAGTCCCACAGGGTGGAGTGCTGAGTCCCACCCTATACGGCCTATATGTGAACGATCTGATGATGATGATGCTTGTTGTTTAAAGGGGCCTAACATCGAGGTCATCGGCCCCTAAAATGTGAACGATCTTCTAACACGGGAAGGTGTACAGATCCAGCAGTACGCGGATGACATAGCCGTTTATATCGGTAAGAAACGAAATGACTATGCCGTCCGGCGGCTGCAACAATGGATCAATTCCTTCAGGGAGTGGTGTCACCGAAACAAGATGAAAATAAACGCCACTGAAACCCAGGCGATTATTTTCACCAGGCATCGGCCTAGATTTGATCACCTTTCTGTTAACAATGTCCCCGTGTCTTGGACTAACAAAATTAAATATCTTGGCTTGGTCCGCCTCTGTGGTGTAGTGGTTAGTGTGATTAGCTGCCACTCCCCGAGGCCCGAGTTCGATTCCCGGCTCTGCCACGAAAGTTGAAAAGTGGTACGAGGGCTGGAACGGGGACCACTCAGCCTCGGGAGGTCAAAAGAGTAGAGGTGGGTTCGATTCCCACCTCAGCCATCCTCGAAGTGGTTTTCCGTGGTTTCCCACTTCTCCTCCAGGTAAATGCCGGGATGGTGCCTAACTTAAGGCCACCACCGCTTCCTTCCCACTTCTTTGTCTATCCTTCCAATCTTCCCATCCCCCCACAGGGAACCTGTTCAGCTTAGCAGGTGAGGCCGCCTGGGCGAGGTATTGGCCATCCTCCCCAGTTGTATCCCCCGACCCAAAGTCTGAAGCTCCAGGACACTGCCCTTGAGGCGGTAGAGGTGGGATTCCTTGCTGTGTTCGAGGGAAAAACAGACCGTGGAGGGTAAACAGATTAAGAAGAAGAAGAAGAAATATCTTTGCTTAACAATGGACAGAACTATGTCCTGGAAATACAATATAGAACAGTCCCATCAGCGTGCCACAACACGGGTGTCAGCTCTGAGACCTCTGCTAGGCAATAAATACATCTCTACTACCATTAAGAGATATATCTTTTCCTAGCATGTATCAGGGCCATCCTGCTGTATGGCTGCGAGGCCTGGGGCTATATTGCTAAGACTCCACTGTCCAAATTAAAAGTAATTCAGAATAAGACACTCAGAATGATGACAAGAGCACCACTTCTGAGATCTAACAGGAGGATACGAACTGAACTTCACATTCCGACTCTTAGATATCAGATGAATAAAATAGTAAAGATGACCAAAACTAGAATCCTCTCTAGTAATTCAATCGACCCTGGCATTCTACTCCTAAAACAGATTATGAGGGCCAAGAAGCCGCTGACTCGTTTTAGCACCGCGGCCCTTGGATCACTTATGATCTGTTTTAATTTGAAATAAGCTCAAGTTTGGACCTTTTTTCCAAATTAAAAATAGCTTCTCTCACTAAATACCTCAAAATTAAACCCCAGAAAGTGGCCGTTTGTTAAGAAGGCTTCTCCTTGGAGAACATAGCTCTCCGACCCATTAATTTGAATTTCTTTTCCCCAAGCGAAGAGGGGGGTTTCATTTCAGACGGGAGGCAAATGCCGCCTCTCAGCCAGATCGTTCTTCCCCCGCTAGTGTAGCAAACAAGAGACTTTCCGACTCATCGGCAACTCAGCAACAGATGAGTAGAGTGGCATAGTTTTCGCCCCGGGACACTCGTGGACTTGCCCTCAAAAAAATATAAAACCTCCTCCCGCATACGGCCTATATGTGAATGATCTTCTAACCTGGCAATGAGTGGAGGTCTAGCAGTACGCAGATGACATTGCCATTTTCACCTCCAAGAGGAGATATGCCCCTGCTATCTCAGTGTTGCAACAATGGATCACGTCATTCTGGGAAGGGTGTGCCCCAAACAAGGTGAAAATAAACCCTACAAAATCTCAGGCAATTATTTTCACCAAGCGTCGGCCTAAATTTGGTCATCTTACAATTAACAATGTTCCACTGTCTTGAACTAGCAAAATAAATTATCTCGGCTTAACAATGGACCGTAATGTGTTCTGTACACAAAATATAAAGCAGGCCCTACAAGGCGCTACGGCACGGGTGGCAGCCCTGCGACCTCTGCCAGGAAGTAAATACAGTATATCTCTACAAATGTTAAGAGGAATATTTACCTAACATGTGTCAGGCATATCCTGCTGTATGGTTGTGAGGCCTCGTGCTATATCCCTAAAACTTCACTTTCAAAATAACAGATTTTCCAAAATAAAACACTCAGAATGATGACAAAAATCCCTAGACTGAAATATAATAAGAAGATACGGCACGAACTTCGTATTCCGCTTCTTAGACCTCAGATTCAGACAATAGTAAAAATGGCAAAATCTAGAATCCTCCTCAGTCACTCAGACGGCCCTGGCACTCTATTCTTAAAACGGGTCATAAGGCCGAAGGAGCCGAACACGCGGCCTCCTGGCTCTCTGTTGACACGTTTTAAAGAGAAATACAATAAAATCTTCCGGCCTTTCCCAAATTTAAACCAATTGTCACTAACAATTAGAAATTCGTTTCTTAAGAAATGAGATTATCCCTCTCCCTGACACCCCCACCCCCCGGTAATACTCCGGCACTAATTCTAAACCTAAAATATTCAGCGAAGAGGAGGTTTCTCTTCTGACGGGAGGTCAAATATCACCTCTCAGCCAGATCGAGAGATTTTTTTCTATTCATGGAGTATCCTCGGAAACAGGTGAGTAAAATAGTTTTCCCCCTGGGACTCTCATTTACTTTCTGTCAGTAAAAAATATAGAAAAGAGCGCACTGTGTAAGCTCGTTCTGGACGAATACTCCAACCTGTGCCTTGTCGGCCTACATCGTTTCATTATACTGTGTGAAATCGGCATTGTGTGCTGTGTCAATAAGCTAATGCACGAGCTTAGTCGTAGATTTAAACACCGTTTAACCGCTGAACTTTGTGACCTGGAAGCTTTAAATTTATTTTCGTGTTAGACGTAGCACACTTTACTTTTTCAATCCAGTTACACATTTTTATACTGCTTTGATATTATTATTATTATTATTATTATTATTATTAGTAGTAGTAGTAGTAGTAGTAGTAGTAGTAGTAGTAACTATAATACTGGGGCGTGATTATCTCAGTGGCTTAGCTGCTGGTTTCATATCCAGAAGTATGTGGTTCGAATCCATGTCGATCCTGGGCTGATATTTCACCTCAAAATTACCCAGCGTCAGGAAGGACATCCAGCCTTAAAAACCCACCAAAACGAGCCTGAATGACTCCAGCGACCCCAGAAATAGCTGAATAAATGATTATTATTATTATTATTATTATTATTATTATTATTATTATTATTATTATTATTATTATTATTATTATTATTACAGTTCCTCCTGTAGATCAGTGGTGGAGTGTCAGCCTCCAGATCTCAAGACAGCGTGTTCAAACCCGGTAGAGCTTGGCCCTAGTCGATTTTTGAAGGGCGGAAAAAGGTTCATTCGGCACTCCATGTCGTACGATATCGGCCTGTAGAAGTTCTGCGGTGACACATTTGATGTTTACCCGACAAAATCCATTAAAACTCAGCCATAGACGCCCAACAGAGATTCGGTTTACTCTGCCGTTTAGTAGGCCTAGAGTGACACGGGGTGTCGAAATGGACGATCAAGTGGTCATATGGCGTCAAATTAATATGCTTGAACGTGGTAGCTGAGGCCATACGATTATTAATACTATTGTAATAATAATAATAATTGTTCCGTGGTTTATCGTGGATCGCAGAAGTGAGAGTAGGTGCCGGGAGGAATGGGTCTAACTACGATGTCAAGAATGAATTTAAAATTTAAATTGAAGGTTATATTTTCACAACAACAATATAACAATTTTACAGGTACAAGTAGCAATCATTGAACAAGGCTAGGAAAGACAAAATTAGTGGTTTTAACAGATCATTGGCTTCAAGCCCTCGCTTTACTTTTCCTGAGCTTCTGGCTCAAATTTACAAAAGAGCACAAATTTATACAAGGGCAGAAATCCCCTACTACATGGAGCACTTGTTCCTTAAATTACAACATCAAGCCTCCCAGGGGCACTTTTACAACACTTGAAAACGAGCTAACGTGCTCTCAGTTTTCCAAGCCTACTCAAGGCAACACAGCATGAAAATCTAATAATCTCTGGCCTTACAAAGCACTATTTACAAATAGAAATCGTATTACACAGAGGTGTCTAGTACCCAACTTACCGGGCCTTAGTGAAAAAGAATAGATTAAATAAACGGCCTGAGTACAATTTTAATGGAGTCGAAAACTGAGCTCCAAAATTTAAAACCTATAGGACGCTTGGCCGACGAAACAAGGGCTATTCCCAAACTAATGAGGTAGCACTCATGGAAATAACTTTAATACATAGGAGAAACAAAAACGTGGCGCCTCAAACCAAGATGAAGGGGAGCTCGAAAGGGTACATCACTCTCTATCCCCGATTTACAGTTGAAGATTTTATGAAGTTTTTACATTAGCCGGCAGAAGTTACATTTTTAGAAAAGTAGGTTACATAGTTAATGATTCGGACCTTTCCCTCAGGTTAAACTGCGGAGTTAGGTGCAACAAGAAAGATGTTAAGTGGCCATTACCTTGTCGATGTACTGCTGCCTGATGAAAGAGGCATCCCGCCTCCTGCTCTGACACACACACTTAGTAAGATGACGATCAAATGGCCAAGAGACGGGAAAGGCCTCAGTTTATAAACCCTCGGGGAAAGTTCGAGATCATTCATGAGTAATCAAGACACACCCAGAGAATTTTATTGGTTGAATTCAAAAGTGACACTCAGAATCGAGGAAGAAACCTGTGATAGGTGGAAAATTAATTACAGAAATTAGGGATTGGCTAGATTCAAAACTGGCGGAAATAAAAAGGAAATATTGCCAACCCAAAAATAAATGAACATCTATCAGTAAAAAAAGAAAAAAACTTATGAATACAAAACTTCTTTAAATCAAAAGTTCTTTCACTTCGCACCAGGGTGCAGGATCATAGTTTTTAGTAGTGACATCTGTGGAAGAATGTCCAAACTTCTTGATGGATGGCAAACAGAACAAGTAGAAATGTCGTGACTCACCTTGTCCCGAGATGTTCTGGACGATTTGTTCTCCCGAGCGGCTTGGAGAATCTGTGGGTTGGGTGCCCTGAACCATTAAATGAAGTACTGAGTCCCATTTAATATGATATATATTTGAATTCAACTCTGACTTCCCAACTACCGTACATATTTACAATGTCTATTTACAGCATACTTCAGTGATGTGCCTGCTCCGGAAGCTTTTAGAATACTGACTTCCGACCTGGGTAGAGTCTATGTTGAAAACCTGAGGGTTGCCCTCTAGCTTGTCTCTAAGCCTAAGTCCGCATCTCCCACTACTGTCTGAGAGACTAAGTCTTTCCAATATCACTTCTAACGCGGCTATGTCCCACTCCTCTCTCTCATTCTGAATGTAAGCACCTCCAGTCTTATTACCGACGTTCTTGACCTACGTAGAGCGTTCTCCTGTCCAAGACTAAAGATATCCCTTAAGCCTCTGCAGCTTGTATATATATCCTGGTCTGGCCCTTGCTAACTAGTGAGAGGGGGAACTCCCACCCTAGTACTAGTCTACCCCCAACTGGGATCCCTCTCCAGTAGGTGGTGCTATAGTGGTCAATCTCAGAACCACTTATTCTCTGTCTCACTCAGCCTAACTCATATCTCTCACTGAGTGGAATGTTTTGCCATGAAGTGGAGATTTTCCGATGCTCCATCCTTCCATGAGTCATGTATTCTTTCCTTGTCTCTCCCAATGCTAATTATTCTGAATGCTGGATTTGTGCTTGTAGCTAGCCACTGTTCATTTACTCAACCCTTGGTCAGTTTACATAGATAAGATTACAACTCAATAACAAGTTACTCATAAGCCTTCCGTAGCAGGACTTGAAGAACAAGTAATTTCACATATCCTATTCTTAATGTTTCAAATATAAAGTAGCACATTTTACACAATTAATAACCATAATTCTTCTTGTAAGAAAACTCTTTATCCTTTCGTTTATACATTCCTAGTGGTCTCCTGTACTGGGGATCCACTAGTTCAATTCTAATCTCCTTAACTTAATATATGCTATGGGACTTAATATACCTTGGTTCGATTCCCGGCATCGGTGCCATCACGACACCTCCCTTACCCGGGAAGAAATGGGCGCAACACATTTGCGTCCATTTCGACTATGAGGAACTCACAGCCTCGCTACTGATGACCTTAACGGTCTCCTGGCTATTGGTGGTGGCGTGCCTCGTTCTCTTATCTCGTGTGAACTTGCCTCGATAACTACTACTTCTCGGGATTCCACAGGTGAACTGAGACGTCTCTCAGTGAGCCTGGGACTTTCCAGTCTCAAAAGCCCCGCAGGTGAGTCAGGACGTCTCCCAACAAGCCTGGGGTGCTGAAATATCACATTAACATTCTCTTCCGAGGTTTTCGCCTTACCTTCCTTATTGATTACAGTTTGTTTGATACAGATACTTGGACAATGCTCTTTCGCATCGTCCATACATTTACTGAAAGAGTATCCTACCTTTCTACAGGAATTACAACAACAACAATTACAACAATAACACCATATGAATAAACCCACTATACTCACCATGGTCCAGACTATGTATCTATATATATTTACATGTTGATACATGGCTTTTTACCTTATTTCTTCCTCTTTTTGTCTGACCATGTTTTCTACTTCCTCTGTCTTATGGGTAGCCCAACGTAAGTCATCGATGTGATTTAACAAGCTAGTTGTTGCTACTTTATTTAACTCAGGGACCTGATCTAACCTTAATTCACTGTCTATCTGTTCACAGCAATCATACTGTAGTGCTATCATTGGCACTAAATCTTTGTCTTGCGTACTATTTATTTTCCCTACTCCCTGAATTTTACTATTTGGGCCATACAGTGTACACATAGGACTTATTTCTATCGTGCCTGTACCCTTAAGCATGATATCACTAGTAGTATCTTTGCACATGCAAGTCACCTTTTTCTCTTCAGGGGACACATATATATATTTATTATTCTCTATGAGAATCCACATCAAGTCTCTAACGGGCAACACGCGTTTGGCACAATTTTCAGGCATTTGATTGACTCCACTAATTAATTTAACAACACAATTATTTTGCGTGTGCACCGTATTAATTGGAAACCTTACCTTGCATAATTTCCACATGGAAGTTACCTGTTTGCATTCGTTTAATTGTTCTTCACTCAATTGTGCGAATGTTTGTTTTTCCTTATCCATGATTATATAATTCTTTTCCTCGTTCACATACACGTAATGATTAGGGTTATTTATCACTTGAGTAGGAAAAGGTATCACTTTATACAATAAATAGGTTGTCTTATCTGTTAAGGGTGTTTTCATTACATACACTAAGAAATTTTTACTTAAAAACACTTCTGCTGAAGCTACCCTGTATATAAGGTAGCCATAAGTCGACTTTAATTCAAATGGCAAGGAAATACCTCTTGGAAAATCTCCCTGCGCTTTTCTATAGGCCTTAACGATCTCATCTGGTGTAATTATCTGAGGATGTATTATCCCAGACTGAGCATTCATAATACCTTCCAATACTATACTATAATGATCATGCAACTGCATTAGAAGACCTTCAATTTCAATTAAGTGTCTATTAATAGCTATCTCCAATTCTGCGTGCCTAATCGCTCCGGCTACTTGGAGTGTTTCATTCTGTAAATACAATCTAATTTCATCTAAATTCTTACTGATTCTAAGTTCATTTGCATTTACCTC
Organism: Anabrus simplex; assembly: GCF_040414725.1. Classification (NCBI taxonomy): domain Eukaryota; kingdom Metazoa; phylum Arthropoda; class Insecta; order Orthoptera; family Tettigoniidae; genus Anabrus; species Anabrus simplex. The sequence goes on along the minus strand of NC_090266.1, from coordinate 431,948,251 downwards.
GTAGATGGTGCTGTTCATGGTTTGTAGGGTGGACTTAACAACAATCATCTGCTCTTTACCAATTTTCATAATAGAGAGCTGCTCCTTCTCTAGCTCAGAAATCTTTCCCTCGTATCGTTCTGCATCGTCTTCGCTAAGTGTTCCAAATAACGTTTTCGCTATTGATCCTACGGCATTAATTAATCCTCTCCTTCGTCTATTCCCTTCTTCCCTTGCCACGCCTTTTGTGATCCTATTAATAACATCTTTTGATCCATTTATTCTTTCCAAATGTGTCTGCAGCATATTTACGTCCTGCTGGCAAGTAAAATTTGAAGTAACTTCTAATTGCAAACATAGCAACCTCGTTCGTCTCACATATCTCTGAGCTAGAGCAAATGTTTCTGTCAGCTGATTCAAATTTACATATGTTACTAGGGTCCATTCTGTAGTATATAACTGCACTTCGCCCTGGTCATCGAAATATACACCAGGTGTATTCTCATATGGCGTCACTCTGACGTCTGTCACCTCTCCACCTGCCTCGAGATGAGACGACATCATCATCCACAGGGTTACTACGATGTGGAACCAACTCGTTATCTCCGCCATCGTCTTCTGTCAACTGTAAGGTATGACAGGAAATTCGTTACCTAACAATTATAAATTTCCCAAAACTTAATTTCTATTACTTAACTGCCTGTTTACATTCCCGCATTATTAACCTAGCTAATTTCCTTTATTTGTCTACCTCTTTTGCTATCCCACTTAGCTCTCACAGGAACATCCTTAGTCTATTTTTGTGAACCTTTGTTCTCTTTCCCTTTTTGTTCATTTGTAAGGTGCAATTTACACCTGATACGCCTACTATAATGTATGGACCTTCAAAAGGTGGGCTCAATTTCCTGGATTTCCCTCGTCGCAGTGCGTCATTACGTAACAAAACTTTATCTCCTACTTGGAAGGTTACTTCGTTTTGCTTCTTGTCATAGTCCTGCTTCTCTCTTTCTTTTCTCTCTATTAAGGTTCGTCTTGCTGCCTCGTGGTTTCTCCTTAACTGCTGGGTTAGCTCCTCAACCACTGTCTGATACTCGTTATAACCTGACTCAGGTGGTTTTTGCAATACTCCTGGGATGTTTGCCTTCTTACCGAATATCAATTCGTAAGGCGTGAACCCCGTACTTGTGCTCTTGGTCGTGTTGTAGACAAAAGCTGCCGTTGGGAGATACCGGTCCCAATCGTTCTGTTCATTGGCACAAACATAGTGCCTAAGGTACTCCACTAACACTTTATGGGATCTTTCAATGCTCCCATTTGACTGTGGCCTGAACGCTGTGGTGTGAGTTTTCTGTATCCTCAACACCTTACAGAGTGTTTTGAACACCTCGCTCATGAAGTTACTACCCTGATCAGTCAATATCTGGTTCGGTATCCCGTATATACTGATGACATTATTTATTAATGTACGTGTCACCGTATCTGTTTCTTGATTTGGCATTGGACTTGCCACTAGATACTTGGACAGCTGGTCCTGGCAGGTGAGAATGTACCTGTTACCAGCTTCCGTCAAAGGCATAGGGCCTACTACGTCAAGCGACATCTTCTCGAAGACTGTGCTTGGAGTATCTGTAATTACCATGGGGGCTCTGATGTCTGGCCGAGTCCCCTTATTTCGCTGACATGATGGACAAGAGCGAATGTACTGTTCTACGTCCTTTTTCATACCCTTCCACTGTATTCGCTCGCTCAGTCTTGCAAATGTCCTCGCAATCCCTTGATGGCCTCCTATTAATGAGTTATGACACTCCTTCATTATGGCTAATTTCTCCTCCTCTCTTAGCCCTTCTATTTCTCCTTCCGGTGAGCTACCTTCGGGCTTGGATTCCTCTGCCTTAGCGTCCTCGGAGCCCTCGTCCGTGGTGTAGCCGACTTCGATTCCCTCTGCCTTGGCGTCCTCGGGTTTTGAACTCGCTACTCTAACCTTAACGTCACCAGGATACTGAGTGTCTCTTCTGACCGCCGTCTGGGGTCCTTTCCGAGCTGAACTGACCACTCTAGTTTGGCTCTTCTCTACAATGGGATTACGACTCAGGGCATCAGCGTTACTGTTCCGCTTACCCTGCTTGTATTCTATGACAAAATCGTACTCTGCCAGCTTTATCCTAAACTTCAGCAGTCGTGAAGACGGGTCCTGCACATTGAAAACCCACTTCAATGGCTTGTGGTCCGTCACTACAGTGAAATGCCGCCCAAATAAGTACGGCCTGAAATACTTCACTGCCCATACTATTGCCAATAATTCCTTTTCGGTTACACTGTAATTTACTTCTGCCTTGTTAAGCGTCCGGCTTGCATAGGCAACTGGAAGATCTTTCCCAATGGGTCCTTGTGACAGTACTGCTCCAACCGCCTCGTTGCTTGCATCAGTGGTAACAACGAAGGGTTTTTCAAAATCTGGATATTGCAGTACAGGCTCCTCTATTAGCCTTCGCTTCAGTGTTTCAAACGCTTGCTCCTGTCTGTCTCCCCACACAAAGGGAACGTCTTTCTTTACTAATTCATAAAGTGGCTTTGCAATTTTACTATAGTTAGGGATGAACTTCCTATAGTACCCGCTCAGCCCGCAGAATTGCTTGATCTGGCGGCTAGTGGTCGGCCTGGGAAAATCCCTGACTGCCTGGACCTTTTAAGCATCTGGGTGGACTCCCTCTTCCGTGATTACGTGCCCTAAAAATGCCACCTCGGCCCTTAAAAATTCGCACTTATCAGGCTGGAGTTTTAAATTATTCTCTCGCAGCCTCTGGAGTATTACTCGTAACTTGGCATTGTGCTCGTCTACTGAGCTACCATACACAATTATGTCATCCAGATAACATAAACATTTAATGCCAGTTAACCCTGTTAGCACAGTGTTCATCAGCCTTGTGAATGTGGCTGGGGCATCTCTGATACCCATCGGCATTCTCTTATATTCATACTTCTGCCCTAGTGCTGAGAAGGCGGTCTTGGGCCTATCTTCAGGCTTCAGTAGCACTTGGTAGTAGCCACTCGCTAAATCTAGAGTCGAGAAATATTTAGCCTTTTCAAGGGCATCTAACAATTCGGAAATTAATGGTAGGGGATAACTAACTCCTATTGTAACCTCATTTAATTTCCTATAGTCTATAACGACCCTCCATTTCTGTATGCCTGAGGCATCTAGTTTCTTTGGGATTAAAAGTAACGGCGCATTCCAGGGTGACACACTGGGACTGATTATGTCATCCTCCAACAGTTTATCTATTTGTTTTCGTATCTCTCCCTTCTGTGCTTCTGGGAGCCTATAGGGCCGTACGTTAATAGGAGGTTGTTCCCTAGATATTGGAATCTCATGCTGTATTACCTTCGTATGGGTCAACTTGTCCCCCTCTAAGTGAAATACATCATCATACTCTGTACAGATGGCCAATATTTTCTCTGCATCTACCATGTTCAAATGGTCTATCCGCAGCTGTTCGGTCACTCTCTGTGAGCGCAACTTTCCGAAACCTAAACCATTGTCTTCGGTCTCCTTGGTTAGCCTTACCCTTTTCCCTTGTGACAGGCATGTGTAATCAACCTCATGAATGCATACCACAGGGCTCTGTATCTCTACTTCTTTCTCGGTGGTGTTAATAATGCTTACAATAGCCTCATTTCTCTGGGACCTGGTTAAACATTCGGCTAAATACACCCCTGGTGCTACTTCTGCTCGCTCTATTACGCCAACAGGTAGATTCTTATTTACCTCAATGGCCACTACCTTCTCGGTCCTAGGTTCGAGACGGATCAGCTTTGTCTCTCGAGCCCCCATTGAGTACCTGGTCCCTTTTATTATGACGTAGCCCTCCTTGTAATTTATTACGCCATCTGACAAGAGGTCCTTCCCAATAATGCCATCTTGGGTCAAGTTAATGTCTTTACCCACTACATGGAAGGTGTGACTGGAACCACTTATCCCAAACCGTACCGTACCCTTGGTATATAGCTTGCCTTCACTGACCCCGGTGAGTTCTATGACATGTCCCCTCATAATTGCGCATACTTTTGGTACGCTTCCTTCTTTGACCAGGCTAATTTCTGACCCTGTGTCTAACAAGAATCGAAGCGGTTTCCCTCTCTGGACGATGCTAAGTAACATTGTGCCTTCGTCATCTGAACTTTCGAGACTTATTTTTCTACGGCATTCCGAGGTTGTCTCCGGCCTTCGGTCCCTGCTTAGTTTGTTGCTAACCTGGTTTTCATAGCCTGTCCTTGGCTACTCACTGATCCAAACGGACCCTCCTTGGTTTGTTGCAACTCCCTGTCACCCTTGTCTCCCGATCTTCGGAAGACTTTCATGTCCGTTCTGCCTGTCTGTTGACCCATTGTTTTCGTGCGACAGTACCTCTGTAAGTGCCCCGCTTTCCCACAAGCATAGCACTGTTTAGTGGACTGTTTACCAAGTACATTTCTCCAACAGTCCCTTTTCAAGTGACCATCTCTACCACACGAATAGCATCTCGTTATTTCGGTATGTTGTCTGTTAACCGGTAGCCTGCAATTTTCTTGCTCATGCCCTTTCCTGTGGCAATTGTAACAAGTTCGTGTACCCCTGGTACTCTCCCTCATGCCCGCCTTGACTGTGCGGACCGTTCGCGTTTCTACACCTACTTGGTCCCTTTGCTTCTTTCGGCAGTCTTTCTCTATGTGCCCTTGTTTCTTACAATACCGACACGTTAGCGTTGGCGGTGATCTTTTTAATTCTGACTCTCCGATAGGTTGACCCTGTGTTTCCTTTCTCGGGCTTGTACATTGCCTAGCTAGGTGGCCCTCTTTATTGCAATTGTAGCAAATCACCCTAACCATTGCTGTTCTAGGCTTAGGATGCCACCTTCCTTCTGGTTTTGCTACATTAGGCTTGTTCGTTTCAATTCTCCGTGTGAACCCTAGTGTGTTCCGCCTACTTTGCAATCCTTCCTTAGCCTGTTTGGATATAATGACTGCTTCTTCCTGCCTAGCTATTGCCACGGCTCTTTCAAATTTTAAAGGTTGCTGATCCTGCACTCTACATTGGATTCTTGGGTTGTTTAACCCTTGTGTGAAACTAGCCACTCCTATCTTTCTCACGCACTTCAACTGTGCCTGCCTATCCTCTAGGCATTCGCCCTCTAATAAAGCATCCCTGAAAGCTGACGCCATCGTGTCTACGCGATGCGCCCAGGATGCTACACTCTCTCGCGGTTCCTGACTGCTTTGGAACATTTGGCAGATATATAGATCTAACGTGCCCTGCCTACCATAATATTCATTTAGCGCTACTTTAGCGTTCTCCCAGTTAGTAATATCAGCTCTTACCAAGAGCTTCTCTCGGGCCTTGCCTGTAATTTTTGTCAATATATATTTAAAGAAAAGTGCCTGATCATTCTCCCTGATCATGCGTACAGCCGCATCTACGTTGGCAAGAAACTCTCGTAGTCTGTCTGGCTGACTACCGTCAAATTCTCGACCAATCAGTCTGTGTCCCTCTACTACAGTTACATACGGTCCTTCTAAGCTACGTGCATCATCATCATCATCAGCCTCTGCTATCTGAAATTCTGGCCTTCCTGCATTTAAATCTACATCCTCCTCCTGACTTGCCATACTGAATTAAAGTGGACTCACCCTACGATGTCTTCTGTACTGCTGGGCTTGTTGGCTGCGATCCGTGTAGGCTGCTTAATAGGCTGCTGGGCTGCTGGCTCCCTGCAGCTGGGCTGGATTGTGGCTCCTACGATGCGCGGTTCGATCTTCTGCGATGCACGGTTTTCGAACAATCTTCTTCGGTGCGCGGTTCAATCTTCTGCGCTGCGCGGTTTTTGGACAATCTTCTTCGGTGCGCGGTTCAATCTTCTGCGATGCGCGGTTTTCGGACAATCTTCTTCTCGAAGTGCGCGAACATCGGACTGATATGGTTCTACTGTTCGTCGGAGTTCGAACTAAGGGCACCCCACATACCTGACACCAAAACGTAAGTCTGTCGTGACTCACCTTGTCCCGAGATGTTCTGGACGATTTGTTCTCCCGAGCGGCTTGGAGAATCTGTGGGTTGGGTGCCCTGAACCATTAAATGAAGTACTGAGTCCCATTTAATATGATATATATTTGAATTCAACTCTGACTTCCCAACTACCGTACATATTTACAATGTCTATTTACAGCATACTTCAGTGATGTGCCTGCTCCGGAAGCTTTTAGAATACTGACTTCCGACCTGGGTAGAGTCTATGTTGAAAACCTGAGGGTTGCCCTCTAGCTTGTCTCTAAGCCTAAGTCCGCATCTCCCACTACTGTCTGAGAGACTAAGTCTTTCCAATATCACTTCTAACGCGGCTATGTCCCACTCCTCTCTCTCATTCTGAATGTAAGCACCTCCAGTCTTATTACCGACGTTCTTGACCTACGTAGAGCGTTCTCCTGTCCAAGACTAAAGATATCCCTTAAGCCTCTGCAGCTTGTATATATATCCTGGTCTGGCCCTTGCTAACTAGTGAGAGGGGGAACTCCCACCCTAGTACTAGTCTACCCCCAACTGGGATCCCTCTCCAGTAGGTGGTGCTATAGTGGTCAATCTCAGAACCACTTATTCTCTGTCTCACTCAGCCTAACTCATATCTCTCACTGAGTGGAATGTTTTGCCATGAAGTGGAGATTTTCCGATGCTCCATCCTTCCATGAGTCATGTATTCTTTCCTTGTCTCTCCCAATGCTAATTATTCTGAATGCTGGATTTGTGCTTGTAGCTAGCCACTGTTCATTTACTCAACCCTTGGTCAGTTTACATAGATAAGATTACAACTCAATAACAAGTTACTCATAAGCCTTCCGTAGCAGGACTTGAAGAACAAGTAATTTCACATATCCTATTCTTAATGTTTCAAATATAAAGTAGCACATTTTACACAATTAATAACCATAATTCTTCTTGTAAGAAAACTCTTTATCCTTTCGTTTATACATTCCTAGTGGTCTCCTGTACTGGGGATCCACTAGTTCAATTCTAATCTCCTTAACTTAATATATGCTATGGGACTTAATATACCTTGGTTCGATTCCCGGCATCGGTGCCATCACGACAGAAAATCACACAGTTCACGAAACTTCACAATAATAAAATTACATCAGATTTTAGTGGTGACATCTTCTGAGTAAAGTTCTAAGTAGGTATAGTTTCAGTTTCACTGTTTTACCAGTAGAGGAGTTCTTTTAGGCGCTAATTTTGAATGCGCGGAGTATAGGTGTACCTCCCGGTACAATAATAATAATAATAATAATAATAATAATAATAATAATAATAATAATAATAATAATAATAATAATAATAATAATATATTGGAGTCGAATAATATATATAATATATAAAATATACATATAATATATTATTATTATTATTATTATTATTATTATTATTATTATTATTATTATTATTATTATTATTATTATTATTATTATTATTATTATTATTTTAACAGCCCATAACGGAGAGGACTGTGTAAAATTAACAGAAACATTTTAGGCATTTCCTTTGTATCAAGAGGGATTTTTCAAAACTTTACTGCGGATTTATGTGAATGCATTTTCGTAAGCCTGAATGCAATAGTTGTCCCTTATGTAAGTTTAGATATCATCCGCGGCTATTTACAGAACAAATGTTTTCGGGCCGAGTAGTTATCCCGTCTCTGCTCCGCCGTCAAGGATCTCCACTCCATACTCTGGCGTGGGATCAACTCTGCACCTCCATACAGTAGAACGAAATTACAAGAAATATTGTCCCTAGAAAATTAACACTGATTAACCAGTTAACACAAGTCTCCTGACAATCTTCACCAAATCTCTGCTCGCATACGACGGATTGACTTCTACAAAGGACGTAAAATATCGAAACCGAGCGCCATGTTTTTGTACTTTCTTCTCCCAAGAATAAATTCAGAATGTAAAATTCCCTGCGAATCAAGCAAATGTTGGCTCTCTCTAAAACATCAGTGCCACTCAAAAACTTTAAATTTCTTTGTCTTACAATTAGTGTGCCCTATTATTAACCGAATATTTTCTTCCCAAATGTGGAAAAAAATTAATTTTTCTCGCTGCTCTTGAAAATTCATATAGACTATATTACTTTACAACACACATACAGTATGACTGTAAATAGCCAGTAGGCTACATGCCGTTCTTTCGCTGCTGAATGGTGATATAATATAGTTCTTGTAACAGAGGGGAGGAATGGCGGGATACATTTTCAGACATCGTTACTTTACGCGCTCGTGGCTCACAATGGGCAGAGTACCAAATTATTTGAACCGTACTTCGTATAAATATAAGGTAACAGCGTCAGACAGTCAAAAAAGAATTGAGGTTAGCTATTATTACTACGAAGCAAGTGGGTCAGTGTGCACTGCAATTTGTGTACCTCTTATTTTGAAATCGGGCTGAGTAACTGTGATAGTAAAGATGTGCTTGGTCCACCAGAAGGACACTGATTCGAATCCCCATGAGAAAGACGAGAAATTAAGGAATTACTTCTCAGTTTTTAAAGAGGTGCATGACCCTGGGAATCACTCACTTTTCAGCATGAAAGAATATCGGTGTTAATTCTTAGGGACGAATGTTGCCGGGCCAACGACTAATTACTCTTAGTGCTGAGGTTATGGATCATGGTTTGTATAGAGATAATTGTGGGTTTGCGTTAGATTTAACGAGTCTCACTGATTGGAAACATACGACTTCAATAACCGCTGCAACTGAGTCTAGCCGCGGTAACTGGGGAAAATGAGGAGGAAATTAAATACGTTGAAGGAAGAATATACTTACACTTACTAGTTCCTCGTGGGCAGAAGATCATGGAGCCAGTGGGCATCCAATGATAGACTGTGTTATATCACTTCGTGCTCAATCCTTCACAGTTGTTCAATAATTGGCAAATTCACGGGATAATTTCCTCGCTTACGAGAGAGCAATCCTTCTCGGTGGGGAATTGTATCACGCTACAGTTATTGCAGATTGGCTGTGATAATAATAGGGTTGCAAGTTAGGAGAATTCCAATACTTCAGAAAACCAGCTGTGGTTTACCATACGATCAGGTAAATCAAAATAGGATGATGAGGGTTTTAAAATAAAAGATTGTCTGGTATTTTTCCCATTTCGTAAAGTAAGTAAACGAGCAAGCATTTGAAATACTGCACTGATAACATTTTATGTGAGGCAAGATAACACATTTTTTCACAGTTGTTATGTTAATTTGTGGATACACGTATAGTTGCAGTAGACAGAAATAGCGGAAGACCAATAGGCGGTACAGAATGACATAATCTTTGCACGACTGTCTTATCTTGTCGCATTTTATCATCAAATAAACAATCATCTCTTTGAGGTTAGCGCATGAAGTATGTTTCACGTACCAGAACACGCTCGCGACTACACAGATCACCCAAAGGTTTTCAAGAGTCACTTGTCAAAATGTTCTCTAGCAAACGGGGTAAGGACAAGCAAAGCTGAGCATGGATATGATGCCCTTGGTTCCTGTTCACTACCATTCCAAACATACCTAACCATCAAAAGAATTAAATTGTCTATCTTTATTAACGTGAGAACAATCGAACAGTCGTTCCCATTCTCTACAAGCAACCCCCTTCAATGTCTAGGCTGAGTGAACTCTTTGCTCTACATAATCTTAACGACGCGAAAAATGTTATCCATAACATTTAGTCAAAATATTCAACATATTAACTTCCAGCCCAAAGATTATAATAGAAATCAGATTAAGCTACTAATGTTAAAATACATGATTTGTAATCAAATAACGTAAATAATCCAAGAATGTTTAAAATACCGAATTGGCTACTTTAAAACTTACTAAAAATGCAACTGAAATTAAATAATCAGAAAAGTGCATTAATAATATTTTCTCATATATTTATTCATTCATATTTCCCAATTTATGAGCTGCCACAGGGCAATGTATAAGTATACCAAGTGTCTTATTACAGTATATAAAGCTGAAAACATATTACATTATCAATTTAGAAGGATTAAGAAATGTAGACCAGTACATTCTTCTTTTTCTACTTCTTAATCTGTTTACATTCCAGGGTTGGATTTTCCCTCGGACTCAGTGAGGGATCCTACCTCTACCGCCTCAAAGGAAGTGTCCTTGAGTGTCAGACATTGGGTCGGGGGTACAATCGGGGAGGAGGACCAGCACCTCGCCCGGGCGGCCTCACCTGCTATGCTGAACAGGGGCCTTGTGGGGGGGGGGGGTTGGAAGATTGGAAGGGATAGAGAAGGAAGAGGGAAGGAAGTGGCCGTGGCCTTAAGTTAGGTACCATGCCGGCATTTGCCTGGAGGAGAAGTGGGAAACCAGGGAAAACCACTTCGAGAATGGCTAAAGGTGAGAATCGAACCTACCTCTACACAGTTGACCTCCCGAGACTGAGTGGACCCAGTTCCAGCCGTCTTAACACTTTTCAAATTTCGTGGCAGAGCCGAGAAACGAACCCGGGCTTCCGAGTGGTGGCAGTTATCACGCTAACCACTACACCACAGAGGCGGACCAGAACATTATTGCTAGTTATAAAGATGATTCTTTAATGTTATCGCATAACCTTTTTTCACTTACTGCAATATAAAAACTAACATCGAAAATTACTTCTTGGGCATTATCAGAATATTTCCCATGCTCATAGAATCTGAAGTGGATTTATGTTATTGTTTAGTTCCAATTTTAAACGCCCAACTTCAATTCGTTATAGTCCTGTAATGAACACAATGAGCAGAAGACCGGACTGAGTAGTTCAGACAATGGAGAGCTGACTCGAGCACAAGTTGGGGCGTTCGATCCCGGCTCAGTCCGCTGGTATTTGAAGGTGCTCAAAGGTGGTAAGGAATGGTAAATATATGCTGTATTATAACAATGAAGTAAGAAGACTAAAAGGAAATTGCAGGTTGGAAGGAAATAGAGTTAAAAATAGTTGTGGAAGTAAGGAGAAATTGAATGTACCCACTAGAAAATTGAATCTAACGAAGAAGTCTGCTAAGTATAACACGACGGCAAGCATAGTTGACAATTATACACACATTTTAGTGAAAAATGGAAGAGTATCTTTTAGGCAGAAATAGGTTCCAATTCTGGGTTGGGATATAGTACCACATCTGAAGTATTTATTTGATTATTGTTTGCATGGAGGAGCTATAAAGAATGAGTAGAGAGTTGCTATAGTAGCCCTTGTGTATAAAGGAAAGAGTGATAAACATAAAGCCGATACTTAAAGGCCAGCTTAATCCATGTAAGCATTGGGAAAGCATTATTTCTGTTAATTTTAGAAAAATTTGGGTAATTACTAACTGGTTTGACAGAAGGCAATTCGGGTTTAGGAAATGTTGTTCAACTGAGTTTCAACTTGCAGGATTCCAGCAAGATGTAGCAGATATTTTTGGATTCATGAGGTCAAATAGACTGTATCGCGACTGACTAGCCTAAGGCCTTTGATAGGGCAGATCATGGAAGACAACTGACAAAAAATGAATGCAGTTGGACTAAACAAAAGAGCGAATGAATGGGTGGCTATATTTCTAGAAAACAGAACTCCGAGAATTACTGGTAGATGGGATGAAGTATTATCTGATCCTGTAATCATAAAGCAGTATTACTAGACATATAAGATTTCTCATATATAACAATGATATGAGTATCGAACTGGGATCAGTGATAAGGCTTCTTGCGTATGATGTTATTCTGTATGGAGTAACACATAAGTTAGAAAATCTTGTTCGACTGCAAAAAGGGTTTTTATTTGCTTTACTTAACACCGGCACAGATATGCCTTATGGCGACGATGGGATATGAAAGGACTAGGAGTTGGAAGGAAGCCCCAGCATTTTCCTGGTGTGAAAAATGGAAAGCACGTAAAACCATCTTCAGGGCTACCGACAGTGGGGTTTGAACTCAGTATCTCCCGAATGAAAGCTCACAGCTGCGCGACATTAACCGCACGGCCATCTCGCTCGCCACTGCGAAAAGGCCACGACAATGTTGTGAGAGGTACAGCAGACAATGGTATGATGATAAACGGGGTGAAAAGCCAGGTTGTGAGTTTAACAAAAAGGAAAAGTCCTCCTCTCAGTTTTAATATCACTGCGTGTATAGGGTGAAAGTTCCTCATGGGGATCACTGTTAGTACCTAGATGTTCATATAATGAAATATCTTAATAATAATATATTGGTTTTACGTCTTACTAACTACTTTTACGGTACCGGAATTTTGTCCCACAGGAGTTCCTTTACGTGCCTGGAAATATACCGACATGGAACTGACGTATTTGAGCACCTTCTTTGGATATCTTTAGATAACCTTTATTTTTTCCTCCAGATCTACATTACAGTATATGTATATGATCCATTAATGGAGAAAAAAATAACAAGTCTGACCTAAACCAGCTCACAAAAAGAAAAGGAAAAGAATACCACCAGACAGGCAGACATATGAACAAAACCAGAAATAATAATAATAATAATAATAATAATAATAATAATAATAATAATAATAATAATAATACCGAGCTCGAGAGCTGCAGTCGCTTAGGTGCGGCCAGTATACGGTAATCGGGAGATAGTGGGTTCGAGCCCCACTGTTGGTAGCCCTGAAGATGGTTTTCCGTGGTTTCCCATTTTCACACCAGGCAAATGCCAGGGCTGTACCTTAATTAAGGCCACGGCCGCTTCCTTCCAATTCCTAGGCCTTTCCTATCCCATCGTCGCCATAAGACCTATCTGTGTCGGTGCGACGTAAAGCAAATAACAAATAATAATAATAATAATAATAATAATAATAATAATAATAATAATAATAATAATAATAATAATAATAATAATAATAATTGTACCGGGAGGTACACCAAAACGCCGCGCATTTAAATCTTGCGCCTAAAAGAACTCCTCTACAGGAGAAACAGTGAACTTGAAACTAGACCTACTTAAACCTTTACTCAGAAGATGTCGCTACAGTAAATTGACGTAATTTTATTATTATGAAGTTTCCAGTACTGTGTGAATTCCTACTTGTTTTTGTTTTCCATTCATCAAGAAGTTTGGACATTCTCTCATAGGTATCACTGCTAAAAAAACTATGATCATGCAGCCTGGTGCGAAGTGAAAGAACGTTTTTGAAGAAGTTTTGTATTCATAAGTTTTTTTTTTTACTAATTAATGTTCATTTATTTTTGGGTTAGCAATATTTATCTTCTCTTTCCGCCAGTTTTGAATCCAGCCAATCCCTAATTTTTGTAATTAATTTTCAACCAATCCCGTATTTCTTCTTCGACTTTGAGTGTAACTTTTGAATTGACCAATAAAAGTGAGAGGGTGTGGCTGGTTTATTCATGAAAGGTCCCGAACTTTCCCCGAGGGTTTATAAACTGCGGATTTTCACGTCTCTTGGCCAATTGATCGTCATCTGAACTAGTGTGTGTGTCAAGCAGGAGGCGGGAGGCGCCTCGTTCATCAGGCAACAGTACACCAACAAGGTATGGCCACTTAACATCTTTATTTTTTTGCTAGCTCTGCAGTTTAACCCGATGGAAAGGTTCGAAACTTTAACTATGTAACCAACTTCTTTAGAATGTAAATCTCCTTTCGGTTCATGTAAAATTTCATCAATCTTTAACTGTAAATCGGGGATAGAGAGTGATGTACCCTCTCGAGCTCCTCTTCATATTGGTTTGAGGTGACTACGTTTTGGTAACTGGTTTTCTTCCTTTCCCTTAAGAATTTATTCTTATACAAGTCACCTCCATGGTTTGGGAATAGCCCCCTTGTCATAGGCCTAGTGCCCTTTAGGTTTTAGTATTCATATCTAGGAGGGCAAGTACACGCCTCCATTCAATTTGTGAGTCGGGGCATTTACTTAACCTGTTCTTTTCTGCAACGGCCCAATAGGCTGGGTACTAGATACCCCTGTTTCAAACTTGTAAGTTGTGCCTTGATGGCAAGTGATTGTAATTTTCTGATATCACCTTGAATAGGCTTGGAAAACGGAGAGCACGTTAGCTCTTTTTCAAGTGTTGTAAAAGCGCCTCTAGGAGGCTTGATATTGTAAATTACGGAGCTAGTGCTCCATGTATTAAGGTATTTCTGCCCTTGTGTAAAATTGTGCTCTTTTGTAAATTTGAGCTAGAAGCTCAGGAATTGTAAAGTGAGGGCTTGAAGCCCAAGATCTGTCTATACCACCAATCTTGTCTTTTCTAGACTTCTTTATCGCTACCGGTACCCGTTACATTGTTATTTGTTCAATGTTTGAAATTCTAAAGAATATAACCTTTGTTGAAGTTTTAAATTAATTTTGATATTGTAGTTAGACCCATTCACTCCGGCACCTTCTTTCACCTCTGCTGGTCCACGGGTAACCCCGTATTATTATTATTATTATTATTATTATTATTATTATTATTATTATTATTATTATTATTAAATGGCAATGCGGCAAAATAAACACTGTCTTATGGTCCAGGATCAACCCTCATTGGTGGTCTATTGGCCATGGCAGAAGGCAGTATGGTAATAAGAAACTAAAATAATAACATATTTACTGTGTAGAATACAATAATGTCGGCAGACGGCATATGTGGTTTAATCAAACTGCATATCACTTCCGGCTGAGCTCGCAACTCAGCACAATCCATTCTGAACACTGACCTCTCTGATGCTCTACTTAAGTTGCAAACCCAGCTTTCGCGTTACATCCACTGCCGTGCCGGTGTGCAATTATTCCCCTTACGTTTCATTACTAGTGTCCACTGTTAAACTCCATTATCAGGCTACAGCTCCAAGTATTTTGATTTACCAACCGAACATAATCATGATACCTCGCTATTATTTACAAGCTCACCAGTCCTACCATTGTGTCACTGATTCACAATCATCCTCCACCTCAGATTATACTACCTAGTCTTTTTCTTCCATCACATATCAATTACGTCCTCAATCTCAACCAAACTTTTTTTTTCATTCAAAATTTCAGCCCAATCTCCACATTAAATTAAACCATCACACTTACCATTCCATATTACTCCAACCATACATCCCTGCCTCCCTTTTCATTCCCCAACCTTATCTCCTCACAATTTTACAATCACTCTATTACCTTCCTTGCTAACAATACACAATAATATCATGTACCAACCATCTTCACACATTAACGTCCTCCCTCCAGCACGGTTTTTGTTCATCGACCGCATCTCATAATTTATATACCATATACACATAATCACTCTTGGCGGCCTTCACACAATACTATCATCTTCACCCAGTTAACTTCCTTCCTCCAATACCATTATATCCATCAACCACTTCTCATAAATACATACCATACACTAATCATAATCACATACTCATGATACCTCACTATTATTTACAGACTCATCAAACATACCGCTCGTCGCCATAAGACCTATCTATGTCGGTGCGACGTAAAGCCCCTAGCAAAAAAAAAAAAAAATCAAACATACCGTCGTATCACTGAGTCACAGCCAACCTCCACCTCAACTTGTACCACCTGGTCTTATTCTTTCACCACATATCTATTCCGTCCTCAATCTCACCCATACTTATAATCTTTTTAAATTTCAAAACACTCTCCACAATAAATTAAACCATCTCATGTGCCATTCCATACTTCATCAAACATACATCACTATTTCCCTTTCCATCCGCCAACCTTAACTCATTACAATTTTTACAGCCACTCTACTACCTTATTCAATAGCAATTGACTTAGTCCATAAGATCATATGCCAGCCATCTCCACACATTAACTTAACCACGAAACCTCGTTATTATTTACAAACTCACCAAACATACCATCGTATCATTGAATCACAATCATCCTGAAACCACTTGTATTCACCAACCGTAATATCTCAACTATAGTAACATAAGCCTCTCACCATATGAAAATATGCCACTACATTTTACCATCTCACTATATTAAATTATGCCATCACATTTTACCATTAACCTTTACCCTTATCACCTAACCATTTTTACAATCACTCTCTTCCTTACTTACTAACCAAATACCCACCTCATCTTAGTAACAGCCTTCTAATACCATCTAAATTCACTACCTTTCCTCTCATTCCAACATAGTAACTCTGATCACGCTATTACATTTTCGATACGTTTGACACCAATCAAGCTCACTATACATTTCAAGTACAATAACACCGGGCGAGTTGGCCGTGCGCGTAGAGGCGCGCGGTTGTGAGCTTGCATCCGGGAGATCGTGGGTTCGAGCCCCACTGTCGGCAGCCCTGAAGATGGTTTTCCGTGGTTTCCCATTTTCACACCAGGCAAATGCTGGGGCTGTACCTTAATTAAGGCCACGGCCGCTTCCTTCCAACTCCTAGGCCTTTCCTATCCCATCGTCGCCATAAGACCTATCTGTGTCGGTGCGACGTAAAGCAAATAGAAAAAAGGACAATAACAGCAATGATTATACACACATCACCACCTACAAATTTAAGTACTTAATCACTCTTGTCTCAACTACAAATAACATACACACTCCACTATTCTCATGTGCTTAAACAATTTACTTACTACTGCTGCTTGTTTTTTCACTTCTTGTCACTACGCCTTCGTCCGATTTACCCCTTTTACCCCACAGCTCCCTCAGGCTCAATTTCCCTCAAAGCAGTATTTTTCACTTCGTTTATGGGCACTTGCCATTTCTTATGTTTCACCCCACACATACACTCCCTGTATCTTTCTTTCTTCCCTCACCCTGTCTTCCATCCTCAGCTCCTTACGTATTGCCCTGGTCTCCCTCCTCATCTCATTTGCTACTTCCCTGGCTTCTTCTACGATCGCTTCGAAGATAGTATGCGTACGCTCCTCTGCCCTGCTAATTTCTTCTTGCTGCAAGTTCTGTTCCAATGCTTTCAGATTCGTCACTGTCCAATTTCGGGACCAATTTCCATGCCTCACCACCAGCATCTGGCCCCCAGTATACGCCCTCAACCCCTGCAGTTTCGCCCTCACTAAATGTTTCTTGAAAATTTGGAAATTCATAATCTCCTCTCTTCCCAAATCCCAATTAATCCCAAATTTCTCACTCCGTAGATTATCAGCGTTCCTTATCACTATATCTGCCATCAATGAAGATAGCAGCGACACATTTATGGGTCTGCACCCTCTCACCTTGCCTACCCTCTCCACATTGTCTATATCGACCTCACTTAAGTTGATTTTCATTTTCTGTTGAATGGCATCCACAAGCATAATTGGTGGCCATACAAATTCTAGTGAAAATTGGAAGAGTATGTATAGGTACTTTAAGGGAAACGGGTTCCAAGAAGGACATTCCAGGAATCATTAATGAACAAGGGGAGTGTGTATGCGAGGATCTTCAAAAGGCAGAAGTATTCAGTCAGCAGTATGTAAAGATTGTTGGTTACAAGGATAATGTCCAGATAGAGGAGGTGACTAATACTAAAGAAGTATTAAAATTTACCTATGACAGCAATGACATTTACAGCGAGATACAAATTTGAAAACTAGAATAGCAGCTGGAGTTGATATGGTTTCGGGGGATATACTAAATACAGTGGGTTGGAATAAAGTACCATATCTGAAGTACTTATTTGATTATTGATTGGTCAGAAGAGCTATACCAGATGAATGGAGAGTTGCTATAGTAAGCCCTGTGTATAAAGGAAAGGGTGATAGACATAACGCTGAAAATTACAGGCCAGTCAGTTTGACATGCATTGCATGTAAGCTTTGGAAAAGCATTCCTTCTGATTATATTAGACATGCTTGCGAAATTAATAACTGGTTTGATAGAAGACAGTTTGGGTTTAGGAAAGGTTATTCCACTGAAGCCCAACTTGTAGCATTCCAGCAAGATATAGCAGATATCCTGGATTCAGGAGGTCAATTGGACTGTATCGCGATTGACCTGTCTAAGGCATTTGATAGGGTAGATCATGGGAGACTACTGGCAAAAATTAGTGCAATTGGACTTGACAAAAGAGTGACTGAAGGGGTGGCTCTGTTTCTAGAAAATAGAACTCAGAGAATTAGAGTAGGTGAAGCTTTATCTGTCCCTGTAATTATTAAGTGGGGAATTCCTAAAGGCAGTATTACTGGACCTTTGTGTTTTGTTATATATATATCAATGATATGTGTAAAGAAGTGCAATCAGAGATGAGATTTTTTGCAGATGATGTTATTCTGTACAGAGTAATAAATAAGTTACAAGATAGTGAGCAACTAAAAAATGACCTCTATAATGTTGTGAGATGGACAGTAGGCAATGGTATGATGATAAACTGGGATGAAAGTCATATTGTGATTTTCACAAATAGGAAAAGTCCTCTCAGTTTTAATTACTGCGTTGATGGGGTGAAATTTCCCTTTGGGGATCATTGTGAATACCTAGGTATTAATACAAGGAAAGACCTTCATTGGGGTAATCACATAAATATTATTGTAAATAACGGGTACAGATCTCTGCACATAGTTAGTCTATGAGGGTATTTAGGGGTTGTAGTAAGGATATAAAGGAGAGAGCATATTTGTCTCTGGTGAGACCCCAACTAGAGTATGGTTCCAGTGTATGGGACCCTCACCAGGGTTACTTGATTCAGGAACTGAAAAAATCCAAAGAAAAGCAGCTCGATTTGTTCTGGGCGATTTCCGACAAAAGAGTAGCGTTACAAAAATGTTGCAAAGTTTGCGCTGGGATGACTTGGGAGTAAGGAGACGAGCTGTTAGACTAAGTGGTATGTTCCGAGCTGTCAGTGGAGATATGGCGTGGGAGGACATCAGTAGACGAATCAGTCTGAGTGGTGTCTTTAAAAGTAAGAAAGATCACAATATTAAGATAAAGTTGAAATTTCAGAGGAAAAATTGGGGCAAATATTCGTTTATAGGAAGGGGAGTCACGGATTGGAATAACTTACCAAGGGAGATGTTCAATAAATTTCCAGTTTCTTTGCAATCATTTAAGAAAAGGCTAGGAAAATAACAGATAGGGAATCTGCCATCTGGGCGACTGCCCTAAATGCAGATCAGTAGTGATTGTTAACCACTTTGTAGATAATGTCTACTTTCGTTTCTGCCCTGTCTTCCTCCACCCCATTAATAAATGTGGATTTCTTCTTGCGGTCCTGATTGCAGACTGTTATTTCTTTCCTCAAATTTACCACCTGCTCTCCCATATTTTTTATTCTTCCTTTAGTTACACCAGTTCTCTCTCGCTGTCCTCCATCTTTGCTTTAGTATCTCTGGTGTATTCCTGGATCCACTGTCTCGTCTTTTCGTGCTCCTCGACTTGCTCCTGTAGGAATTTCTTTAGCTGTTCAAACGGGCATAACTCCTCCACTACCCCCTTTGCCACCTTCCTTATAATTTCAATGTCTTCCCAACTCATGTTGTTACTACTGTGTGGCCCCGGAATTACCTCCACCCCTCCAATAACCAGCAGCACAGTAACCACGATTGCCGCAAAAGCATCTTCTCCTTCACTGCCATCTCTACCTTACATTCTTTTTTATTATTCGTTCCCTTCCTCATTCTTCCCTGCCATCTCCCGATAGTGACACTGTACTGCTCAATACCGATCATCTTCCGAGCTTCCTCCACACACTCCACTTGACCCGACCGTTCCCCCATTCTTTTACCACTCCACTCAGCCAGCACACACCGCACGACACGTCTGTCCTCCTTGCTGGATTAAGCTAGTCTGGAGCATCTTCAAATACCACCAGACTGAGCCATGATCGAACCTCTCAACTTGGGCTCAAAAGGCCAGCCCCATTACCGTCTGAGCCACTCAGCACGGAGTACTCATATAAAACCAAACCAAACCCCATGGCCAAACATTCCTGAAGGGCCTTGGCCTACCAAGCGACCGCTGCTCATCCCGAAGGCCTGCAGATTACGAGGTGTCGTGTGAATCACATAAACTGGATTATGAATGATGTTTGCAGATCGCTTCATCTGGTTACAAGTGTATTTATGGGTTGTAGTAAGGATTTAAAGAAGAGGGCATATAAGTGTATGGTATGACCACAATTTGAGCATGTTTGCAGTGTATGGTATCCTTCACCAGGATTACTTGTTTAGAGAACTGGAAAAGATCCAACGAAAAGAGTTCGATTTGTTGTGAGCTATATACGACAAAAGAGTAGCGTTACGAAAATGCTGCGAAGTTTGAGCTGGGAAGACTTCGGAGGAAGGAGACGAGCTGAGCGGTAAGCCTATGTTCTTAGCTGTCAGTGTGGAGATGGCGAGCAATGATATTAGTAGACGAATAAGTAAAAGGGGTGTTTTTAAAAGTAGGAGCGATCACAATATGAAGATAAAGTTCAAATTCAAGGGAACAGATTGTGGCAAATATTCATTTATAGGAAGAGGAATTAGTGATTGGAATAATTTACCAAGTGAGATGTCCGGTAAATATCCAACTTCTTTGAAATTACTTAAGAAATGATTAGGTTAACAATTCATAAGTAATGTGCAACCTGAGCGACTGCCCTACATGCAGATCAGTGGTGAATGAATGATTTATTTATTTATTTATTTATTTATTTACTTATTTATTTATTTATTTATTTATTTATTTATTGATTGATTGATTGATTGATTGATTGATTGATTGATTGATTGATTGATTGATTGATTGATTGATTGATTGATTGATTGATTGATTGATTGATTGATTGATTGATTGATTGATTGATTGATTGATTGATTGATTGATTGATTGATTGATTGAATATATTAGACTTATGTCGGCAGTTTTTAGGGCGTCCGGTGAAGCGCGGTGCAGTTCTTTCGAGTTGATATGTATGGGTGACCTGAACGTCCGTGACAATGGATCCCTTTTCCCTGATGAAGTATAATTTCTGAAGATCGGCCCAGAGCCAAAGGGATTAACCAATTTAGTTTAAAATCCCTGATCCAGCCGAGAATGGAACCCGAGGCCTCTTGAAGCGAAAGCCAGCCATAGAGCCGAACATAGTGATGATGATAATAATAATAAGAAGAATAAGAATAATAATGATAATAATAATAATAACAATAACAATAACAACAATAATAATAATAATAAATAACATGATAAATTCATCATAAGATGACTGAAAGTAAGTACTGGTCTCTTAAACCATTTTATAATAATTAACACCTACTTCTGATGAAGAAATTAGTTAATTCATAACATTAGTATCATACTAAAATAATTAAAATCTTTAATAATAAATTATATTATTATTATTATTATTATTATTATTATTATTATTATTATTATTATTATTATTATTATTATTATTATTATTATTACCTAAAAGTCCACCGTTACGGAAACATGTAGAGGAACCCCATGGTTTAAGAACCAACAGCATAGGACCAGACTCCGTTCTGATTTTAACTCCGATTTAAGCTCATCAGTGCCGCCCTCTATAATCTTAACTCTTCCCACTTTCCACGGGCAATAACATTTTTAAGATATGTGAATCTGATCAGAGTATCTGTATCCTACTCAACAGTCGAGTTTTCATATTAAAAATTAATCTGTCCTATATGTTTCGCGGGTGGTCACGGACACTGTTGACTGATGTGAAGTAAACTCGCGTGCTCATCCTGAGGTGGTGCAGCTCTTATCAGGCACACACCAAATATATGAGATCTTCATGTACCGTTTAAACCACATACGAACCCTTCTGCCATTCTTAAATCTCTGGCAATATCGGAAATCGAACTTGGCCCTCCGAGGATAGCAACTAATAGTGCTAACCGTTATGCTTCGGAGGTGGACACTGTGATTGAACCACTACTTACCGTAGCTTAAGCTCTTACCGTGAAAATTGATCCGTCCTTTACGTTCAGAGATCGAACACTGGCGTCGTTGATTGTGTCACGTCCTGTCTTTACAGCAGAAAAATAGAGATGAATCATTTTGATTATATACATATCGAGGTCTCAGACCCATTTTTTCTTATGAGGTTACTGTTATTACTGAGTTCTAAAATGTACTTTGTGTGCTTCTTACTAAATAAGATTGCTTGGAGGAAAAGTGTGGTCTGTCTGAAAATGATAGCCCGTCATTAGTCTAGAGTTGACATAATGGGAAATCAGTTCAAGTTTGACCAATATAGAGGTACTCGAACACCGAATTCATGAGTACTGGCCTACTGTCCACACTTCAACATCTCCAGTTATTATAATTAATGTCCAGCTTTATTAGTAGAGATTTTACCTGCGATAAGGTGGCCAGTCACTCCTGTTGATTGTTCCTCACAATGGCATGTAGATTTCCCATTGGCTTCAGAAGATAGAACATCCACATATCAAGTAATGCCTATGTCGCCATGCTTGATGGGACGTGGTAGAAAAGTGGTATTTTCACTGGTTTATTTCCAAGACGACCACAGTTGCAATCCAAGTCAGAGCATGTGGGATATTTAAACAATGAAAAGTCATATTCCTGTGGTTTGTATTCCATGTAAAACTGAAGGTTCATGGCTATGACATGAGATCAAGGGGTATCTAAAACTTTAAGCTTTTAGTTCTTATTACGGTCATATCCGGTGATCGAATTCAGCGCTTACCGGTCTTAACTCCACCATTTTACCCTTTAAACGAGAGAATGAAATTCTATAGTAGACTTACTGACATAGTTCAACTGTAGTGTCAAGACAAGAAAACGTAACACGGAGAGTAGTGCGCTATCATTCTGAGCCCAAGTTGGCGGTTTCAGTCAGTCCGATGGCATTGGAAGGCCTTCAAATACACCACCCTTGTTCGTGTCAGTATATTTATTGGCATGTAAAATAACTCCTGTGGGATAATATTCAGTCCTCTATCTTCTTCAAACCGAGCTCGATAGCTGCAGTCGCTTAAGTGCGGCCAGTATCCAGTATTCGGGAGATAGTAGGTTCGAACCCCACTGTCGGCAGCCCTGAAGATGGTTTTCCGTGGTTTCCCATTTTCACACCAGGCAAATGCCGGGGCTGTACCTTAATTAAGGCCACGGCCGCTTCCTTCCCACTCCAAGCCCCTCCCTGTCCCACCGTCGTCGTAAGACCTATCTGTGTCGGTGCGACGTAAAGCAACTAGCAAAAATATATCTTCTTCAAAATCCGTAAGAGTAAATTGTGGGGATGAAAACCAATAACATTATTATTAGTCTAAAAGGCTGCACGAGTTTTTGGTTCGAGATCTCGATTAACCTATCCCTCGCCGAGTTCTCCCAAGACCAACTACAATACCTCAGACCTTAACCAACCTATCAAAACAGCCCATAATGGCGGCAATTGGAGTGCTAGCTTGTGTTTGTTTTAATTAATGGAATTCGTGTTGTTACAAAATATGTACAGAAATTTTAATATTATTAATCGAAAATTATACTTATATATGATCTTCAGCACCGTAAGAATCTCTTTGTTCTTATAAAGCCTTTGTATTCGAACAATTCTGGTGGTGGTAATTATAAAGTTATTGTCCTCCTGTTCTTCTCAGAACCTGTTGTCTTTATATTTTCAATTGCCTGTGCAGTATGTTTATAGTTTGATCAGATAGGTGGTATGTACTGCGTGCCTGGATGAAAGTGCAATTACAGGAGCAGAGGAAAAGCTTCTGTGTTCAGATTTCCAAAGGACATAATATTAGGGTAAATTGGTTAAGTGAATTCATGGGGAAAACATCAAACCAAGCGATGTGTGCATTAATCATTTTGTCATGAAATTTATTGTTAGGGAAGATATTAAAAAAGGTGTTTATCCAGTTCGGGTGCCGCCAAAACTTACGAAGTTACCTAATTGTGCCTATCCTGGCATTTTCCCTAATAAGCCAACGTACCTAACTAAAAAATTAAATCAGTCCCGGAAAAATCCGAAAAATCGTGACCCAGAATTACGACTGAGATACGAAGATCATTTCAAACGGGTACAAGAATGATGCAATTGCTTAATTTTTAGTGCTTTACAACGGATGTGCGTAAACGAAACTTAACTCCATTCCTCGTGAGTTGAAATGAGAGTTACCTCCTTTTTCTTATAAATTACACGTATTGGGTATGCCACCGATTACGGTGAGTTTCAAGGTGACTAGTGCTTTAAAGTGTCAAGAGTATCATACAAATTAATATCACTGTACCTAATCAACAATTCGGGTGGATTTTGGAGAGTTCAAATTTTGTTCGAGGAATATATTTGTTTGCATGTTTTACATAATGGGCTGCGGTTAACAATGATGTTTCATGATACTTCATGTTAGGTTAATAATGTTATTCGTTGATATCTATTTATATTATTTGCTGTCCGGAGATTCCTCTGTGAAATATTTTTATTGTGTGAGTGTGTTTTTCAACCTGACGTTGATAAAATAATTCTCCCTT
The DNA here is from genome assembly GCF_040414725.1 of Anabrus simplex. Taxonomy (NCBI): domain Eukaryota; kingdom Metazoa; phylum Arthropoda; class Insecta; order Orthoptera; family Tettigoniidae; genus Anabrus; species Anabrus simplex. The sequence continues at coordinate 431,923,840 of NC_090266.1, read as the reverse complement.
CGTTATATTACCACTGTAATTACAATTACTGTAGATTTACAATAGAATTACGTGATAACTTTGCTTCTGGTGCATAATTATTCATATTTTGAGTTAATGAGTTGAATTTCATGACGTTCGACTTGTGATATTGTCTTTGGGTGTCTCAGAATAAACACGTTCAATCTTCCCCTTAACCTCTCATATCGCCCACCGATGTCCGCCATGATTTTTTCTGGGTTACGGTCTGATGTAATTGTAGTTGGTCTTGGTTCTCCCCACACTCATTTCAGCAGCCAATGAGATGGCAAGTTAACTCGTATCCTAATTACACGAGAACAATTGAGAACCCGCTTCATACCGTGGCTAATGGAGTAACCACAGGAACCGATTATCTTACTGCACCTATGCTTACGGATATTTCACCTACGTGTATATGAACTATAATCAGCGCAATTAAAGACAGTCTAAGGGAAATAGTTTTATATCATCTAATCACCCTTGAAGAATGCAACAATGCAAATAATTTAATCAGTACCAAATAATTAACCTTTTCTGTGGAATGTGTGTGCTTACCTTGACTCTTTCATGAAATTCGAATATGAACAGTGATGTCTTAATTATATGCTCCATATTTCCTGCGAATCTTCAATAAAAATTCTCTGGAGCCGCATTATCTTCTCTGTATTGAAGCCTCTTTCTTCGAACATAAAGTCCACCAAACGGTTTTATAATTATAGATAAAAGTGGACATTCCAAAATTTCTAGTTTATTAATATATGGATACAGAGGAGGATTCTCAGAACTTTAGAGTGGATAAAGTTGCTGATATGCTTGCTCATTATAGTAAACAGCAAAGTCCTTTCCTGGAATTCAGAGGAAGCTTGCTGGGTGCAAGATAATGGTTTCCACTTTTTGTTACCTCAAACACAAGTTCAGGGATCTTTACACGTTCTGGGCTTCAAGCCCCAGTTTTACATTCCTTGAGCTATTAGCTCCACTTTACCATGGTATACACTTGATCAAAAGGGCAGAAAACCCCTTCACACAAGGAGCACATGCTCCCACCTAACACAATCAGGCCTTCTAGAGGCACTTATCAAAATACAAGAAGGAGCCGACCCGCTCTCAATTTTTCAAGCCTATCAAAAGGCCATAAACGGACTTTACTACAAACTGCCCTCAAGGCACACTTACAAAGAAACAGGGGTATCTTGTACCCATTCTACCAGGCCTTAGTGGACAAATACTAGGTTAATTTAAATGGCCCAGAACGTAAAAGGAATGGGGGCGTGAATTAGCACTCCTAAATACACATTTTAAAACCTAAGAGGCACTAGGCCTATTGCACAGGGGCTAATCCCAATCTATGGAGGTGACTTGTATACAAAATAAATTTAACACATTAAGAAGGAAGAGAAAAACGGTTACGAAAACGTAGTCACCTCAAATTCAAAATGAAGGGGAGCTCGAGAGGGTAAAGCACTCTCTATCCCCGAATTACAATTGAAGATAAATGAAGTTTTACAAGATAGGAAAAGGTTTACATGTTTTAAGTTATAGGTTACATATTAAAGGTTTCGAACCTGCCCCGCGGGTTAAACTGCTGAGCTAGCAAGGAAAAGAAAGATGTTAAACGGCCATTACCTTGTTGAAGAGCTGCTGCCCGAAGGAAGAGGCGCTTCCCGCCCCATGCTATACTTCCATACACTAAGCTAGAAGTGGCGAAGAGCCGAGAAAATCAGCAGTTTTTAAACCCTCATGGAAGATTCGAGACCTTTCATGAATTAATAAAGACACACCCACTCAAATTTATTGGGTAGCTAAGAGTTACACATGGAAATTCGAAGAAGAAACCTCTGATAGGTGGAAAATTAATTGCAGAAATTACTGATTGGCTAAGTTCAAAACAGGCAGAAAGAAAGCTTAATATTGCCAACCCACAAATGAAAGAACAAAATTTAGTAAAGACCAAAACTAGTAAATACAAAATTTCTTCAACAAAAGTTCCTTCACTTCGCACCAGGGTGCATGATCATAGATTTTTTGGGTAGAGACATCTGTTAGCCAATGCCCACACTTCTTGATCCATAGAAAACGAAACACGTTGAAATCCACACAGTATAGACAACTTTGTAATCCCAAAATTTATAGTAGAGACCACTTCTGAGAAAACTCATGAATTAATACAGTTCTAAAAGTTCACAGTTTCTCCGGTAGAGGAGGATTTATTGGCGGAAGATTTAAATTTGCGGCGTAGAGGTGTACCGCCCGGTACAATTGTTTACCACCGTTTTCTATTAAACAGAGTTGACGACCGCTATACCGGTATTCTCGAGTTTGCTTTCCAGTCTCGATCAAGGTTTAAAATTGCTAATATTGGTGCTTTCACGGCCCGTACCTGTAGACATGATATGGGCTTCGTGGCTTATGGCGTGTCAAGAAAAACAATGTAAAACTTTACATTTCTCAGAGAAATTTGTTTCGCGCCTTCAAAAGGAAACATCGACTGTTCACGAGGAAGACTTCTACAATAATGAGGGTTTGAAATGAAGAATGTTTTACCGTTGGAGAGCTGCAGTGGTACGCTCATACGTCACCAGGTGGCTCGCTCTATGCTGGAACATCACTAGTATTCCAAGCGGAGCTGGCGTCAGCATTAGCTCAAATTGAGATGTTCTATCACACTGAGTGGGCGTGAGAATTAACAGAGAGGACATCAGAAGAACCAGGGACGGATGTACACCACCGGTCAAAAGTTTTCGATCACCTTTGCACAAAACTAGATACATTATTTCAGTGTACAAACACATCGTAAAAACTAAATAGACCAACCAAATACATATTTTCTCTCTCTATCATTATGTAGAATACAATATGGTTTATATTTTAGCCTCTTCAAAGTATCCACCCTTTGCCCTCCGATCAACTCCACAAACTCTTGGCATTCTGGAAATAAGATTTTGTAGTGTTTGTGTTGTTACGATCGCCGAATTTACAACGTGTATTCCCTACCATGTATGTTGCTGTTCTCTTCGATCTTGTCGTCGCCGCATCACGCAGTCCACTACTCCGCTCACCTGTGTTCTGGCTGCGCCATTCATCACGTGACTGACGTCATCCTCTCTACGCTTCGCTTTCTCCGATGTCTGTGCGCTGCGTGCTTACCTTGGACACGTGATGATATGCTTCTCGAACTTGCTGGCTTGTAGCCTCCTCACCTTTCTAGATTATTCTGCACCACTATATATTCCCACTCCGCCGCTCCACAATTTGAGTCTGTCTTCGTCTCGGAGTGGTGGAGAGCCAAAATAACAGTGCTACTTTGTATTATGTCAATTCCATCTGGACTGTTAATCTTCAACAAATTGGTGAGCAAGATTTATCATTATTTGGACATTAATTTTTCATCTGGGCCATCTGCCTGCTGAACTTTTCTTCTGCCGACTTAATACTTTGTATATTCTAAGCTCATAAGAAAGACTGCACTTCTACATGAACTGCGCTACGGACAATATAAAAAAATTTGTAATCACTTCAGTTATCTTCTAGGACTATGCTATTTGTAAATTCTGTTCTCGTAACATAGTAATACCCTGTGAAGAAAATCCTTTCCCCGTTCTGATCCTTATCCCACTTCCCTTTCCCCTTCCTTTCGTACTTCTTTTCTTTTAGGTTTGCTCCCACTTTTCTTATTCTGTTTCTGTATGTATTCATTGTACACTTGTATTTGTTCAATAGGCTTTTCTTTTATGTATTACGGAAATTCCATTTGTAAATGTGGTACACTTTTCTAAATTTACATATATATATCTTTTCACTACTTGTTAATATTTGCCTTCGATTTATTTATCTTGTTACCAATGTTTGATTGTTAAATATATCTTATCCATATTGTTAATCTTTGGTTTTTCTCTAGGACTAGCTGCTTCTTACTGCTCGTTTCCATGGTTTTATTATTATTATTATTATTATTATTATTATTATTATTATTATTATTATTATTATTATTATTATGATTATTATTATCCGAGCCTCCTTTTTCTATGACCTCTTTGCTTAAGCTCTATACTATATTATATCACTTCGTGTGTATATTGCCTCTACTGCCGTGCACTTCAGTTGATACTATTTGTTTATCGCACGCTATCTCACTACAGTATATGGTATTCAGAGCTCCCTACAGTATTGCTACTTCAAATTTACACCACAGTGTAGATATTGCAGTCCAACAGCTCTGTAAATTATTCCATAGCTCTTCAACATTAGTTGACCTCAGTTTTAGGACCTCCCTGTCAAGTTCATCACATAACAGTTCAATGGGATTTTAGTCTGGTGACTGACTTGACCAAATCATATTTTTCAGTTCCCCACATTTCTCTTTTCTATTCACATACCCTCTACACAATTTAGAAGGATGTTTGGGGTCATTGTCCTGCTGCAGAACAAACCCACGACCAATAAGCCTCTTGCCAGATGGAACTGCATTGTTGATCCGTATCCTGTGATATCCTTCCTTCTTTGATGTTCCATTAATTCGCACTAGATCACCGACTTTATCACCCGCAAAACATATCCACACCATAACCGACCCTCCACCGTGCTTCACCGTAGGTGTCACATACTGACTCTTCATACGTTCTCCACGAAGTCGACGAAAAAACATTCGACAATGGCTCCCAAGTACTTCAAACTTCGATTCATCCGTGAATAACACCTTGGACCATTGCTGCACGCTCCAGTTTTTATGTTGCTGTGCCCACTGCATTCTTTTCACCTTATTTTGTGTCCGTAATAAAGGTTTTTTGGCCGCTATGCACCACCACTGTAAATTGGGCTACGCCAACTTTTGTTGCTATTGTTCTACTAGAATACCCTTCGTGACGGAGAGCTACAATGACAGCACGTTTTTCAGTTCCAATCTCCTGCTTCCGTCCCATTTGGAGGTAATATGGTAAGCACCTGATCAGATACACAAACACACTGCTAGCTGCACACAGTGTACTGAATACTAATGTGAACTGTTTGCTACACAGACATCTGAAGGAATGAGACCTATTCGAGTGGACACGTCTTGGGTAAAGACACGTCAGTGTTGTTGTGGTTACTCATCAGCGACCCTCCATGCGGAGAACCGGTCAAATACACAACAGAGTTGTTCCGTCTTTACATGTTTTTGCTTGTTTTATTATCAGAACATAGCTATGATAGATTATTTAAAACTACATCTCTGTTTTAACCACACATTCATAGTTGTGATGGGTGATCGAAAACCTTTGACCGGTAGTGTAGTAGCAGAAATACATAGACACTAATAAAATAAAATAAAATAAAATAAAATAAAATAAAATGCTACGGAGGACACCAGGATAGAATAGAGCTGAATAATGGAGGTCAGCCCCGTGGTGTAGGGGTAGCCTGCCTGCCACCTACCCGGAGGCCCCGGGTTCGATTCCCGGCCAGGTCAGGCATTTTTACCTGGACCTGAGGGCTGGTTCGAGGTCCACTCAGCCTACGTGATTAGAATTGAGGAGCTATCTGAAGAAAGCCAAGAATAACGGCCGAGAGGATTCGTGGTGCTGACCACATGACACCTCGTAATCTGCAGGCCATCGGGCTGAGCAGCGGTCACTTGGTACGCCAAGGCCCTTCAAGGGCTGTAGTGGGAAGAAAGTGTGTGGAAAAACCGGAGGACGGTGACGAACGTACGAATTTTTGAAAACACCGCAATGAAGTAACAATAGAGAAAGTACAGGGAAGAGAACTACCTACGTAAATCCTTAATGGCTGGCAACCACGTGTTACTTAATTGATAGCCAGTGTTCCTGTTGAAATTGTTAGGATTATTACGTATTTCCACAGCTTCCCGTATAATCCTACACATGTAGTGTTTAGTGTGGGTAAGACCTCGAACATCTTGGAACACGACACCTTGACCCGATGAAAGGGCGTGCTCAGCTATTGCTGACTTGTATGGCTGGTTGAGGCGGATATTTCTTTGGTGTTCCTTGATGCGATTCCCAAGGGACCGGGATGTTTGGCCAATGTATACCTAGGAGCAAGTACAGGGAATGTTATTAACCCTCAGGGTGTAATACGTTAACCTAGTGGGGAGAATATGCTCACAGTTCAGATAAAAGCAAGGACAAGGTGAAAACAACAGCTAAACGTAAAATATGCATTTATATGAAACCTTTTGAATTATGAAGTTAAAGTTGCATATGATGTCCTAGGTGTTAAATAACAGAAGGTTCGAAACAAATTTAACCGAACAGAGAGTTAAATGGGGGTTAAGATTCGAAAACAAATATATTCATTCCTTCCTCTGAAACGGTTTAACGAACAAAGACAAAATTCCAATTCCAAATATTTGCTGTGAAATAGGAAATATTTTTTAACGTTCCAACCAAAGAGTGTTAAATGGGGTTAGCTCGAAAAAGGAAATTATTTATCCCACCAAAACTTTTTTGACGTACAAAGCTGTAATTTTACGAGAATGGTGTTCTTTTATGTTCTAGGTGTAAAATATCGTATACTTCAAAATATTTCTCCCCCAAGAGAGTTAGATGGTGGTTGACCCTCAAAAACACAATACCCATTCCTCCGAAACCCTTTCAGGTACTAACTTAGTTTTTTATTAAGGTTGGTCTTCTATACCCTCGATGTTAATAAATATTTAAAAACATTCACCCTTAAAATTTATTCAATTCTCCATTACTGTTCGACGCACAAAATCAAAATTTCACAGTTTGGTCGATTTTACATCCCTGGTTTTAAGAACGATAGGGTTTTAAGCATTCAAATTCTTCCATATTGGGTTCAAATGATTGTTAGATCAGAAAATAATTCTTCCCTAAAAACGTTTTACAGGCTCTGCTGACAGTGGACTCTCCAAAATGTAAAATATTGAATAATAATCTTCTATTTTCAGTTTTAAGCCGTAGTGAAGCATGGGTATCTTGCTAGTCATTACATAAAATTATACATGGAAATTTGAGCCGCATTACATCTTTGGATGATGTGGCGGCGCCGCTAAATTCCTACGTCCGTGCCCGTATGCTTGATAGTAAACCGTCTATTAGATGCTGGGGTAATAATCAATGCACTAGTAAATGATCTGAATTTACATATTTAAATTCCGAGAAACTCGGACGTGAGGAAAAAATCACTGGTTCAGGGCTGTCCCTAATCAACATCTCCAAAATAAAACTGACTCTAATAATGGGTCCGAACTCATATGCAAATGGACTCGGACAGAACCGGCTTCCCTTAATTAGCCAGCGAGCTAATATCCCATTAGACAACGCAGGACAATATCACAACACAACGGTAAAAACACTAGACAATGAATAAACAGACAAGGTACACACACACAATCAAACCTGCAAATAAAGGCGCAATTAGTGGTACGAAGTGTTTACTCGGTGTAGTGTATCGCCCACCGAAGACCGGAAACACAACGGATCTAGAGGAAGCCCTACAGGATTTAATATCCAGGTATGAATACATGGTTTTAATGGGAGATTTTAACACTGACCTGACAAATGCAACTCCTGAAACTAGGCGACTAACATGCATGTTTGAATCCATTAATATGACAATTCTGCTCTTACAACCCACACACCATGTTGCAACCTCGCACACACTTCTTGACCTAACCGTTGTAAACAATAAAGACCGTATATTGTCACATGGACAGATGCCTGTGCCAAGCCTTTCCCGCCATGATATGATTTACGCTGCATACTCTTTGAAGTGTCCAAAATACAAGCCTAAGTTAATCAAATACAGAGATTTCAAAAATTTGAACGAAGAAGCCCTCATTGAGGACGCTCTGAGCATACCATGAAACACAGTTCAGTATGTAAAGGACATTGACGACAAAGTATCTCATTTTAACGAACTTCTCTTAACTTTATACGACAGACATGCCCTATTACGTACTGCTCGAGTAAAGTGACCCTCTAACCCTTGGCTCAATCAAGAAATTCGTGATCAAATGAAAGACAGAGACGTAGCCTATAGCTACTGTGTGAAATATCCAACACAGGACAATTTTGAGAAATACAAAAGACTCCGAAATAAAACAACGCAGATGATAAGAAACGCTAAAATACGCTACACGTAGGAAGTTTTAAATGCACATAACTCTGCAGCTGTATGGCAAACTCTCCGCGATATGGGTCTAAATAAAACAAAGACAATGGATAGTAACTGTAATGTAACCTTTGGACGATCTGAATAATTATTTTAGCTCAAGAAACGTCCAGACGATCGGAAATACTAAGAGAGCCACTATTGACAAAATATCTTCAAAGAGAAAGCATGGTGGAGAAACATTCTACTTCTCTCATGTGACTCCGGGTGATGTAAAGAGCGCCCTCAATGACATAAAATCAGGGTCTACTGGACACGACGGAATAAACCTGTCCCTTTTAAGAAAAATTCTAGACATCATTCTTCCTACAATAACACACATTATTAACATCTCATGTATGACGGGAATCTTTCCTGAGAACTGAAAAAATGCCATCATCAGACCCTTGCCGAAAACTAGTCCCCCTATAACCTTTGACGATTAGCGGCCTGTCAGTATCCTCCCTGTACTAGGAAAAGTACTGGAAAAACTAGTACACAAACAAATGACAGACTATCTCTTACATCATAACTTACTCGACAGATATCAATCAGGGTTCAGATCGAATTACAGTACCAACCAGCATTAGTAAAAGTAACTAACGACATTCAGCTAGCAATGGATAACGGACAAATGACAATTCTAATTCTTCTCGACCTTACAAAGGCATTTGACTGCGTAGACAAAGACATTTTACTAGCCAAACTAGAAACGATGAAATTTTCTAATAATGTATTATGATGGGTACGTTCCTATCTCAGTGGACTTAAACAATGTGTGTCAGAGGGCGACAATATGTCTAGATGGCTAAATACTGAGATGGGGGTAGCACAGGGTGGGGTGTTATCACCGCTTCTGTTCTCCCTATACATGAATGACCTATCAGAACAACTGACGAACTGTAAATATCACTTATACGCAGACGACATCCAATTGTATATTCATACCAAGCCGAATGACATACAAGAAGCAACCATGAAATTAAGCGAAGACCTATTTAACATTAAGGAATGGACTAGTAGCCACTGCCTGAAGGTAAACCCATTAAAATCGCAAGCCATCATAATAGGATCTAAAAAAGCGCATGCCAAGTTAGAAAGTATCAATATACCGGTTATCAAGGTCAATGAAACACCTATAACACTGAAAGACTCCGTTAAGAACTTTGGAATAATTTTTTATAAGTATTTAAGTTGGTCAGAGCACGGAACAAAAATTTGTCAACGTGTATTCGGCTCATTACACTCATTGGAAAAACTGAGGGACTTTCTTCCTGTCGAAACCAGGAAACTGCTCGTTGAAGGACTAATTCTACCAATATTTGATTATGGTGACGTAGTCTATAATAACATAAGTTATTCACTTGGTTCTAAACTTCAACGGGCGCATAATGACTGCATTCGATTCATTCAAAATGTTCCGCTCCATTCCCACATCAGCCCATTCCTCCATCAGCTGTCTTGGTTAAGATTATGCGATAGACGTAAGCACCATGCTGTTTCTCTTCTGCACAAAATACTGCGAACAGGTAAACCAGACTACCTGAGAATGGATTTCAGCTACCTCTCTCCCTCAGGTAGAACACCCGCAAGGTCGTAAGCACGATCCCTGTTGTCCATCCCCATTCACCACAGTAGGATGTATAACAACTCATATGTACCGGGGACCATACGTTCCTGGAATTCCCTCCCGGCTGAAATTAGAGACATAAGCAACCTAAAGGTATTCAAAAGAATGTACTGGATCTTTTATCTACATTCAGAATAATTTACTCCAAGAAGTACCATAAATTTTAGATTAAGTCAAATGAATAAAATGTAAATGTAAGATTAGTAACATTGACAATTTTCGAGGTACAGTTTTAATAATTGTAAATACTATAAATTAATTTTAAAATGTTGAAACAAATTATGATACTTTACATTTCAGTTAAATTACATTTCACGTTAATTTTAAATTATATTAAACTTATTTTTAATTTTAAGTAGTTATAATGTTCTGTTTACACAGGTGTACAATTATATGGTTTGGCATAATAGCAGGCTTCATAGCCTGTGCCCCGCCATGTACAGACAGACATAAATAAATAAATAAATAAATAAATAAATAAATATAAATATTTACACTACAAAATAGAGTTATCGGGATATGATTCCGATATAATCAAGCTTCGTTGACTTACGTCTTAACAAGACACAACAATTCTGTCTCTCTCACCACATGGGTTGGTCTATCAGCAGTAGTACTGCAACATTTAACAAACTCAGGTAAGGAATGCAGAGGTTCGTGGAAACTAACGGGCACTCATCGTAAACACGTTCACTGGAGAGGGCTCACAGCTTATCAGCTGACACTGGCTACCTGCCTTGGGAAGCTTACACAATCGTCGGGTCTAAGCCGACACTTCATCTCTATAGCGAGGCACAAAATCTCTCTTACAAATATCATTGCACGGCCAATGCGTTCTTTAAGCTAATCACAGGATGGCTATTTAACACACATAAATCAGCTCCCAGCAAATAATAACGGCTTTCTCGCCTATCTCATATACAAAATAAAGCCTCATCAACAATTCGTGGCCTATCTAGCCTCTCAAATAACATCTCTTTGGTTCGATACCCTCACGTTCCGGAACTTTCCTTCCCCGAATATTAAGGATCCTGCCTTATTTCAACGTTGAATACAGCTCCGCCACACGTCTTGTCATCAAAGCTGAAAGGTTCGTGCTTCATGCACAGAAATACATCCTGCTCTACTAATGTTACTAATTACTCTGAGAAACACGCAACGCTTAAGGCGTTCAGCCTATTTAATATATTAAGACTCTATCTACATATCTCTATCAAAAATTGAAAAGGACGCAAAAGAAAAATACAGAATACACTAAGTAACACAAAAGAAATACACCAACAACTGATCTGTCTTGACCCTTTGTTCCCATATGAATAAAATATGTACACTTGTCACGAGCTAAAACATGCATATCAGCCCTGAACATATTTACCTTAACAAAACTGAGATAAACAATTGCCACTCAGGCTTACATTTAATTAATGACAATCTAATTGAAAAATTACCTTTACTAGTGTATTGTTACAACAATCAGCATGCTTAAAAGGACATGGGAACCCAGCTTTGCCGACACCTTTCCATCAGCGACGAATCACATGAACGCTATGCCATAATGGCCTTAGCCCATCACGGCTGCAATCATCAAGGGTTGAACGGTCATCCTATTGACTCCTTATACTGCCATAGTTGCCCTCTTGATCCTGGAATCGCCTGCAATATTACTGAATTTCAATACGTCTGCTTCACAGCTTTGTTGTGTCTGGCTCCATGGCTAAATGGTTAGCGTACTGGCCATTGGTCATAGGGGTCCCGGGTTGGATTCCCGGCTGGATCGGGAATTTTAACCATAATTGGTCAGTTTCGCTGGCATGGGGGTTGGGTGAATGTGTCGTGTTCATCATGATTTCATCCTCATCACGACGCGCATGTCACCTACGGGATTCAAATCAAAAACCTGCACCTGGTGAGCCTTGTCCTCGGACACTCCCGGCACTAAAAGCCATTCGCCACTTCATTTTTACTGCTTTGTTGTGATTTCTCCGTTAGTGCTAGACTGCTTTTTACTACAGCATGCGCACAAATTTTAGCCCAGATTTGCACGCCATTTATTCATGGGAACTAGCCTGGGCGAAATCTGTCCTTCTCAGCGGTATTTTCGGTACGGAACGCACACGTTACCTCGAGATCCGCGAACGCGACTTGAATGTTTATTGATAATTTACAGCGTTACTAACTCACGTGAGTTCACTGGCAGAGATCGAGTACTAGTCTCGCAATTACAGGTTTTTAGCTATATTTGAACTACGCCACCCCGTACTTTGGCGTCTCACGGCCGTTAATGAGGTCAAGATAGAAACGACTATCTTAGAAATACTGAGAGTCGGAAAGCGATGCTAACTAATAAGTTCTGAAGTACGAGCATACAGCGTGCAGCTTAATTCACAAAGACACAACGAATGAGAAGCGAATGAGAGCGGTTCCCGTCCACGGGAGCTTACATAGGCTTACACTGATGCCGTTGCTGAAGTTATTCCCCGATAAACATTGACACTGGTCTTCTAACGGCCAAGTCAGCCACAACGGTCTCGCGTTTAAGCGCGCATGACTATCAATAGAGCCCAAGTAGTCATTTTTATCACTTCCAGGTAGATAATAATTCTGTTCTCAATTTCTCATCAAGTCGGACCTGTAGAATGTATCTCAGTGACGGATATCTCGGTTTAAATTCAAATGATCCCAGCCCTGGGAAACCTAAGTTTGTTAACCTGATCCAACTGTTTAGTGGTTCCTCAAGTTCAAATAACCTCCCCTCCAGCTCGTAGTCGGTTACATTTGAAAGCTAGAGTAGGGGTCTACATGACTCAGTTCCCGGCTAAAGGCTCAATTCATACTTAAAATTCCGTTTGTACTGGATCGATACTGGTTCACACAGCTTGTAGCACGGCCCCCCAGGGTTTCGGCCCTTGTTTCCTATAACTCAATGATGCCTTAAATAAAATATTGCCACAGTATTGTGAATAATTAATTGAGGCATATGATGATATGGCTCAATACCTCGTACAAAAGTACACTGAAGAAAATGGAAATTGCAACACCCAGAAGGAGTGGTGCTACATTGCTGCAATTGAATATGCAAGACGAGTGTTTGGTTGTGATTCGATTATTACACGTTCAGGTCCCTCTGATTGCAAGTTTGGACAACAATCAATACAGGATGTGCCCACCACGAGCTGCAATACATTGATGAATTCGTCCAGGCATGGAGTCAATAAGGCCCTGGATCGCTTCCTGAGGAGTTGTGGCCCATGCCTGCTGCACTGCACGGGTCAGTTGTTCCAGAGTTGTGGGTGGCTGAGGACGGTTGGCCAGTTGTCGACCCATCATGTCCCACACATGTTCAATAGAACTGAGGTGCGGCGATCTGGCGGGCCATTCTAAGGTTGTGATGTCGTGGAAAGCTTCTCTGGACATGCGTGCAGTGTGAACCCGGGCACTGCCGTGCTGAAACATCCCATTAGCGAGGTTCGCCATCATAGGGACAACCACTGGATTGAGTACCCTATGAACGTACTGTCGAGCAGTCATAGTGCCCTCAACAAGCACTAATTGTGATTTCACATTAAAGCCAATAGCTCCCCAGACCATAATGCTTGGTGCTGGCCCTGTGTGTCTCTCGACAATAAGATCTGGGGGGCCCCTCTCCCCGGTATGTTGGCGCACACGATTCCGGCGATCACTGCGGGCAAGACAGAAGCGCGATTCATCACTAAAGACGACCCTATGCCATTCGTCGACCCACGTCGATCTTTCTCGACACCAGGCCAGCCTTACACGTCGCTGTTATGGGGTCAATGGAACACCTTCTGCAAGTACACGGGCTCGTAAGCTAGCTGCACGCAGGCGATTTCCAACTGTTTGTTGTGTAACGTGAGGTGCCACAGCTGGTCGAATTTGCGCTGCTGTTGCATGGGGTTCCACCCGGGCCATCCGAATGATGCGGCAATCTTCTCTCACAGTTGTCTACCGCGCTAGGCCTGTGGCAGGTCTATGAGTGTGGGTACCTTCATTTGACCACCGCTGCCATACACGTCGTACCGTAGATGCCTGTCGGCCAACACGTGCAGCGACAGTCCTTAGCGATAATCCAGCCTCACACAGCCCAATTATCCGAGCCCTCTCAAACGGCGACAGTTGTTGATAGCGTGCTCTTCTCTGCCGTCGAGGCATGTTTGACAGGGAACACTTCACTGCACAGACTGCAAGTCAACTACGCTACACCAGAGTCCGTATACTGGAGCGCAACAGCCCTGAAACGTCGAGGCCTACAGATTACGGGGTGTCGTGTGGTCCGCACGACGGATCCTCTCGGCCGTTTTTCTTGGCTTTCTAGACCAGGGCCGCTATCTCACAGTCAGATAGCTCCTCAAGTGTAATCCCGTAGGTTGAGTGGACGTCAAACCAGCCCTCAGATGCAGGTGAAAGTCTCTGTCCTGGCCGGGAATCGAACCCGGGCACTCTGGGTCAGAGGCAGGTACGCTACCCCTACACCACGAGGCCGGCTTAACCTTAACTAGCTTAAACTTAAATGCGTGTTTCACTGTAAATACTCCTTAATTATCATGTAGCCTATGACGTTTTCCCTTGAACGTCGCACTTGCAATGATCACCATTAAGGCACAAGACGAAATGCTGTGCTACTTTTGACATAAACCATTTTCTCTCTCTGACAATCATTCAGTGACACAATTGTTTCAATTTCAGTCAGTAGGCAGTGGAAAACAGAACGCATTGTAAGATGGTATACTTACTTCTAACGTAGTCTAGAGAGAGGTTTTGTAAAATTTCTGGCTGCAGAGCTGAATTTGCATACATTCCTAAGCATTTCGTTTATGACTGTATATAATTGTATAAGAGTATATTTAATTACTTAATTAAACGTTCAGTTTTCCTGGGCATCTGTCATATATTACTATTGTTATACTTTACTTGCATTTTCTTTTATAATTTTTGAAATATTGTGTGTTCTGATTCAGTGTATAGATTTCTGTTAGATTATTTCTTAGCATAATGTGATAGTTCAATAACTTGAACATAAAGTGCCCAACAACAATTATTAAAAAGCACAAAACTTACGCACGGTTCACAAGTTCATAGAATTATTAAACCCAATCTGCACTGACACCCGTTCAAACGGCACACAACTCTGCGCCTGCAAACTGAAGACCATGTTCATCGGAAGGCTTTCTGCGAGCGGGTTGCTGAACAAGTTGAAAGCACATCCATCATCATAAATTACGTTCTTATTTAAACGTTGTACATTCATATATGTAGCGTCGCGAAATTTGTCATGTTACCAGGCTAGGCTTCCAAGATCAGCAGATTGAATACCCATGGTCTTTTTATGGGGTTATTTGTGCGCTTAAAGTTACATAAATTTGCCTGAAAACGTTTTAGCAGCAGCATCCATCACACCGTCAACGTTAACAAGGGTACGACAGAGCATAATCATAACAGTTTCACTGTGTGCGTGATAGGGAAGAGGCTGTTTTGAATATTTCAAATGATGAACGTACAAAATTATTCGTATATATCGCGATTTTTCTTTCAGTTCCCGTCTAATACGAATGTGCCTGCCAGATGTGGCAAACCACCATACTGTGGGTATGCGCCTGCCTGGTGCGGCAACCCAACATTCCGTTGAGTATACGGAATGAAATGTAACTGATCCATCAAATTAACACAAGTACCACCTCTCGGCCAGATCGATTTTCCCCGGCCAATACAGTAAACAGAGATTTCATAACTCATCGGGTATTCTCGGGAACAGTTGAGTAAAAGGGCATATTTTTCTCCCTGAGAACTTTACCTCAACAAAAACGAAACCAAATAGTGGGCGTCCGAGCCATTCGTTTGGTTTCTCAGTAGCTACACGAGACAGCTATGTCTCCTAAGACTAGCGGAAAGGTCGCCAAGAAATCCGGCAAGGCCCAGAAGAACATCTCCGAGGGTGATAAGGAGAAGAATAAGCGCAAGAGGAAGGAGAGCTACGCCATGTATATCCACAAAGTATTTAAAGGAGATCTTCGTGAGGGACATCTTCCCACCACCAGGTTCGGTTTTCTATTAATGTTTCTACACGGATGTTAGGAGGCATTATGATAGGACAGGTAGTATTACCTCATGGACTGACTGGCATACCTTTACTACAGTTTCTGGAAGGCACTCTGCTTCTACTACCAGAAGATCTTCCAATCCATACCCTACAGCACATGTAGTCCGACATAATGAAGCACCCCCACATATTACCAAGGGAGCTTTGCACTAGGATGGACATCTTCTCACTGGAAGGAATTAAATAAAGTGTTGATAAAACTTGGGCAGGAGCGGTTCTCGACAACACAAGTTTGTATCCTCTTTCTGTATTCCTTAAGGCGCCTGTACACTGTAGAGGAATATCCAGCCAGACTATGCTTTCTCCAGCTAGGCTACTCTACTGGTGCGTATACACGGCGGGAGAACTTACTCTCGATAGAGGAGAAGTAAGGTATCGCTAGGGTAGCACTAGTTCAATCTCTCTACTGTCTCTGTACGCTGACCCTGACCATCAGGCAGAGTTCTAGCTAGTGCTGACTAAGAGGTAGGCACATCCGAACGAAGGAAACGCAGCGCTGCAGCTATTGTCTCACTGAAGTTGCTTAAGAAATGAAGTTTAAGAAAGTGAAAGAGTATATGCGAGAGGACCTGGACAGCAAGGAGAGAAGATGAAGCACCATATGTAAATTTGCTGAGGTAATTAATTATTGAAGGCATGAACTATTCTTCACCCATACGGCTTTCTCAACTCTTAATACTACTGCCATCGCATCTGGGATGGATTCTTATTGGAAACCACTCAGGAATACTTCTAAGTTCCGTGCGTATGAACTAGATCAATCTTGATCAAACAGTCTCTCCTGTTGACGATGACATTTGCCGCTTCGGTGATTTCTGGGATAAGCCAAGCATTTCTGCAACTAGCTCTCCATACAAAGGACAGAGACCTAACCCGTTTTCTGTGGTTTCACTGCATCCAGAGCACCAATGGGAACTACTCTCTGACAAAGAACATTTTGACATACCGTTTCACAAGATTGCCACTTAGGCTCACCTACAGTCATTCTATTTCTTCACTGCAGTGAGAGAGCTAGATATCACCCACTACAAGGATTTCCTCGGACAGAGTACAGAGTGAAAATGAAGTGAACCCCCTTTACTACGAGATTGTGTCTCAGATGAAGAAAATACACATGCCTACGCCAAAATGGGACACTAATTCGTGGCAGATGAAGGAGATTTGAAGGGTAGAAGGTCAAGACGTAAAATAACAAACACTCATTCTGGGTATTGATTGGTACACAGTACACAATACTACCCAATTTGATCGTTGGGACGTTATGGATAAAATTGTACCAGGCGGTACACCCCTACGCCGCATCTTTAAATATTGCGCCAATAAATCCTCCTCTACAGGAGAAACTCTGAACTTAAAATCTGGATCAACTCATAAGTTTTCTCAGAAGATGTCACTGTGTGAATTTCGACGTGTTTTTGTTTACTATTTATCAAGAAGTTTGGACATTCTCTCATAGATGTCACTGCCTAAAAACTATGATCATGCACCCTGGTGCGAAGTGAAGGAACTTTCTTGAATAAATTTTGTATTCATAAGTTTTTTCTTTACTAAATTTTGATCATTCATCTTTGGGTTGGCAATATTTACCTCTTCTTTCCGCCAGTTTTGAAGTTAGCCAATCAACTATTTCTGTAATTAATTTTCAGCCAATCCCGCATGTCTTCTTCGATTTTGTGTGTAACTGTGTACTGTATCCAATAAAAACCTGGGGGTGTGTCTTAATTATTCATGAAAGGTCTCGAACCTTCCCCGAGGGTATAAAAACTGCTGATTTTCTTGTCTCTCGGTCACTAGATGAACATCTAACTAAGTGTGTGGACGTTAGGCAGGAGGCGGGAAGCGCCTCTTTCATCAGGCAGCAGCTCTTCAGTAAGGTAATGGCCGTGTAACATCTTTATTTTCTTGCTAGCTCAGCAGTTTAACCCGCGGGAAAGGTCCGAAATTTTCACCATGTAACCTAACTTCTGTTATGTAATTTTTGACGGCTTATGTAAATATCTTTAACTGTAAATCGGGGATAGAGAGTGCTTTACCCTCTCGAGCTCCCCTTCATTTTGATTTGAGGTGACTACGTTTTGGTAACTGACGTTCTTCACTTCCCTAATGTTGAATTTTGTCTTATACGAGTCACCTCCGTAGTTTGGGAATAGCCCCTGTTTCATCGGCCTAGTGCCTTTTAGGTTTTAAAATGAGTATTTAGGAGAGCAAGTACACGCCTCCATTCATTTTGTATTTCGGGCAATTTACTTAACCTGTTCATTTTCTGCTATGGCCCAGTAGATTGGGTACAAGTACCCCCGTGTCATTGTTGTGAGTGGTGCTTTAATGGCAAATAATTTACTGTAAAGTCTGGTATTTCCGTTAATAGGATTGAAAAACTGAGATCGGGTCAGCTCTTTTCAGTATTGGAAATGTGCCTCTAGGAGGCTTGACATGGCAAGGTGGGAGCAAGTGCTCCATGTTATTAGGGGATTTCTGCCCTTTGTAAAATTATGCTCCTCTGTAAGGTGGGATGTTCAAAAGTTGTAAAACTAGGAACTTGTTCCTAAAATGTGTTAAAAGTTGAAATCTTGGATTTTTCTAAGCTGGGTACTATTGTTAGAAGTTGTTACTACTTGTTGTTTCTTTTAAAAGAGAGAAAAATATAACCTTGTTACAGTTTTAAATTAACTTTAATTTTGTAGTTAGACCCATTTACCACGGCACCTTCTTTAACCTCTGCTGATTCACCACCACGGTAACAAGTGGTAGCAGAGCGTGGTTGAATGGGTCTCAATTAAGCCCCTTTTGACTGCTAAACATTGCTTTTGATTTGAACTATAACAATTTTCTCAGTCACTGGAATTTTCTTTCCTATTTTCTAAATTTGTAAAGTTTTCTGTCATCATGTCCGGCCCTCGCGAAGTCCTCCATCCCGGCTACTGGCGCAAGCAGTAATTGATCTATGAATTAACTATTAGAAATGTTCAATCTGGAGGCACGGTTGCGGCCGATATCACCAAGCTTAAGGATTCCCTTGATTTGCCGATTAGTGTCCCAACCTTGGAGAGAAAGATATTGATGAGGATCTCTCCACGATCACAGAGAACACTACTGAGCTAGCATCTGTAGTTAGTTTTCTTGAAGTAGGTGATCCATCGCCCAGTCAACTTAAGCGAGTGCAGGCTAGGTTGTTAAGTTTTTACAATAGAGTTAGCGATCTATTGTCTCTTAAGTTAAACGACGTTTAGGGTAAGGAGGCTAGTACTCTAGTAGAACACCTTTCTAAAATGTCCAGTAAAGTTAGTCAATTGTTAACTGGGACAGTTCCTCCCAAGACCGATCAATCCACAGTTGTAAACATAAATAATGAGGAGGATTCCTCCAAGGGGGAAGAAAGTCGGAAATCCGTAGGAGTTCAACAAATATCTGCTCCATTAGAAACTGAGTCTGGTCATCGTACATCCATTCCTCCATTCTTTTTGAATAATGCTGTCTCTGAAGCTTCTTCACCCCCTAGGCCGTTACCTGTTATGTCACCCGGCTTTAGTAGTTTGCCTCATCCTTTGGCTATGTAGCTTAGGGGAATTTCTAAATTTTCGATCAACTCTACTAGCGATGTCATTTCATTTTTAAGGTTTTTAAGATCACGCTCTAGTGTTTTCTCTTTCACCTTCTCAAATCCTTCAGATTATTTATCCTTATTCTATTGATGTCCTCTCAGACAAAATAGTAAGAGCCATATCTGAAGAATCATCTATTGAAGATTTTCATGCACACCTCCTGGAAAATTTTATTTCGGCTCGAGCAAGGTCTGCATTAATACAAAAGTATTATTACAGAGTACAGCGACTGGATGAAAATCTGGCCGACTTCATCCAAGACATTAAGTTCTACACTAGGGCATTTGATCTTCATTTTCCCGAAGATCAAATTGTGCAAGCCATTGTGGAAGGGATTTCACCACCCTACAGGTCATATTTGTGTTTTGCGTCGCGTCCGCAAATTTTGCTGAGCTAAAAGCTATGGCTGTCTCAGCCGAAGGAGTTAGGTACGCCGGCACATTACGTGTCACGAAGGAGCCCCCTCCGTCATCGAGTAATTTGCGGCCTACAAATCGCCGAACTTCCATAACCCGCAAATGTCATGCTTGTGGGTCCGTAGATCATCTCCGGAACAAGTGTCCTTTGATTAAACCCAGCGGGACAAAAAACGGAGCAGGGTCATCCCAAGGCTGTTTTAAATGTGGTTCGTTTTTCCATATTGCCAAGAATTGTCCGAATGCTAATAGCACCCCCTGCTGTTCAACTTTCGGTGCAACTTCCACCACCGCCAATAATCAAAAGTGACTAGTGGCATCGGCTGAGTCAGCGTGCTCACCTTCTTCAGGCTCAGCCCCTGTTAAATCCGATGAAAGCTATGGGAAAAATCAGGGCTCTTCTAATTTATCATACGAAGGTCCCAAAGAATGCCTTAGGATTACGGCGGAAACCCCCGTACTGATTCCTTTTCTCAAAATTGAGTTGAATAATGAACCGCTTACTGCTCTATTAGATTCTGGGAGTGTGTGTTCCATCATTTCGGCTGAATGGTATTCCAAATTAAAGTCTGCCTGCAAACTTTCGGATTATTGTTCGTCTTCGGTTCAATGCGTTTCTGTTAACTCCTCCCCATTAGAAATTTTAGGTTTCCTGTATGCCAAAATTCGTGTTTCTAAATTTACTTGGAAAAACTGTTTGTGGCTAAGCATTTGTATTGCCCCATTATATTGGGAGCGGATTTCATGTCTTTTACCGGTGTAGTACTCGACATTCAGAGCAAGTCGTGCACCTTCAAGTTTGCCAATAATTGTAAAATTCCCTTGTTAAAATGTAATTCTGTGTCTTGTTCATCTGTTTCGCCTACCTAGGATGAGATGTTGTTAGACCTTAGACATCTTCCTGAGGAGCAAGCTGAGAGTATTCGTAAGTTGTGTCAGTCGTTTCCAGATGTTTTCTCCAATACTCTTGGTGTTACTGACCTTATCGAATAAAAGATTGAGGTTACGGATTTCAGATTTCCACCTTATAGGCTATCTCCACTCAAAATGAAGACTCTTAAGGAGATCATTGATCAAATGCTGAAGGATGGTATTATTCGACCCTCTAAGTCGGCGTATTCATCGCCTATTTTCTTGGCCGCAAGGTGGCTTCAGGCCTATGATTGACTACACGGCATTAAATCGGAAGGTGGTGTTACGATCTGTGCCCCTTCTCGACCTTCACTCTTGTTTTTCATGGTTTCGAAAAGCTAAGTTCTTTACTATCTTAGACCTTAATCAGGCGTATAACCAGATCCCTCTAGCCGAAGAATCCAAACATCTGACAGCCTTTGCCACAGATTGGAACGTGTACGAGTACAACCGCGTGCCTTTCGGGCTCCCCACGGGAGCAGCTGTGCTTTCGAGACGGCTAGATAGGGTCTTCTCCGACATCAAATTCGAGTACTTATACCATTATCTTGATGATGTCGTCGTATTTTCTGAGACGTTTGAAGAACATCTAGATCATCTGAAAGAGGTCCTTAATCGCCTTCGTAAAGCAGGGTTAACTGTGAAGTTGTCTAAGGTTGCTTTTGCTAAGCCTTCCATGTCTTTCCTAGGGCACATTGAGATGCCTGATTGTGTCGCAGTGGATCATTCTAGTACAGAGGCCATCCGTGATTTCAAACCTCCCAAGGACATCAAGGGTATAGCCAGATTTATTGGCATGGTGAATTTCTTCAGGAAATTTATTCCTAACTTCGCTAACAGAGCGGCGCCCTTTAACTTACTTCGTAGGAAAGGCGTCAAATTCGAGTGGGGGCCTTCTCGACAAGCCGCTTTCGAAGACCTCAAATTAGCTCTCTGTAACGCCCCTGTCGTTGCTATGCCTGATTTCTCGAAGAAATTCATCGTCCAAAACCGGCGCGTCGTCGTCGGCGGTGGCTGCAGTCCTTCGTCAAGAGACTGAACTAGGGAGGCGACCCATCGTCTATGCATCTAGGACTCTATCGGCTCAAGAAGCCGAGTATTGCATCTATGCACTTGAAGGTTTGGCAGTGTTATTTGCGCTAGAGAAGTTCCGCCTCTATCTGGAACACGTCAAGTTCGACTTGGAAACAGACAACCAAGCCTTAAGTTGGGTCTTAGCTAGACCACGTCGTACCGGCCGTATAGCCCGCTGGGCCATCAGAATTTCTGCCTTCCAGTTTAATATTAGGCATATAAGAGGGTCTGAAAATGTTGTGTCGGACGGATTAAGCCGCATGTTCGCTCATGATGTGGAGACCTCTGAACAGGAAGACAGTTCTTCGCTGCCCGAGTGCATACCTCCTGGTGTAAATGCCATTCTAATTGATGCCCCCATGTTGTTTAGGGACATTGAAAATTATCAACGCGGAGATCCAGTGCTGGCTTCTATTATGGAAACCCTTTCTTCTGGGAAACATGTCGTCCCTTATGTATTGAGGAATTGTGTTTTATGTTGCCCGTCGGGGCATGATAAGAAGATGAAAGTTGTGGTTCCAGCTGTTCTTGTACCGATGATCTTATAGTACTACCATGAGACCCCATTAGCGGGGAAATTAGGCATCTTCAAAACTCGAGAAAAGATCCGGGAGATGTTCATTTGGAAAGGTATGGACGGCAAAATTCGAGAGTTAGTAAAATCTTGTAAATCTTGTTGGCATAGTAAGCCCACCTTGTTCACTAAGCTAGGGCTACTATCTTCTCATCAAGCGTCGAGCCCCATGGAACGCCTCTACATATACTACGTAGGACCCTTTCCCCAATCAAAGGGGAATGCCAATAAATTCATCGTTGTGCGTATAGATGGTTTCACAAGATTTTCCTGGTTATTTCCGACTAAGCTTAATACAGCTCAGTCCACCATTTCTTGTTTAAATTCCATATTTGCTTCTTACGGTCCGTGTAAATATATTGTTTCTGATAATGCTAAAGCTTTTACCTAAAATCTCTTCCGAAAATTCTGTTTTGGCCTGTCCATGTCACACGTAACTACTTCAGCGTATTATCCTCAACAATCTCTCAATCGTAATCGTAATCTGAGATCGGCTCTTATTGCCTATCACCAAGATGATCATTCTAGGCGGGATACGTCTCTGCATTGGTTAGCCTTTGCCTTGAATTTGGCTGTTCATGAGTCCCACAAGTTCACTCCTGTTTCGATGATGTTTAAGTTTGTACCCAACACGCCGCTCTCTAACCTTTGGTCTCTTAGTGATATTCTACCTGAGACAATAGATCCCGATAATATTAGAGATCTTTGGAAGAAGGCTAAGGCCAATCTTAAAGTCTCTCATGAAAAGGTTAGGGAAAGATATGATCGTGGACGGAGGCCCACCAATCTAAAAGTAGGAGATCACGTCATGGTAAAAAACTTTTTTCCGCGGGCAAGCTTGCCCCCCGATTTCATGGGCCGTGCATCATTTTAGATTTCCTAACTACGGTTACGTTTTTGGTGAGCAATCTAGCCACCGAGAGGATCTCTAGGGTCCATATTTCTCAGATTAAGCCTTGTAATATCTTTGTTAACTTAGCCACTAAACCTTGCTGGCACTCTGAAGGTTATATTTTTTCCTAAATCTTAGGCCTTCTGCACCTTGTTCCCTTTTCTACTCTGTATACTTGTGTACGATCTTCCCCTCTGGTTATTCTGATGTCCTTTCCCTTGCGGCCATTACCAAGCCCCTGCCTCCTGCAAAACCACTCCTGTGGCTAAAATTGTCCACGCCGCTGGCCCCTCAGCCTCACCAACAAAGATCGTACCCACACATAACAAGTCACCAACAAATTCTGCCGCCGAGATCTGATTGTTTCAGTGCCCCGCAGCCGTTCGTCGCAGTACAGCCACCGAGGTGGGGTACGGGCCCATTCCACTGCCGTGATGTCAACCGGTGTACGGCGTGCCGGATTCCATCTCCCGGCAAAGGCTGAAGAGCGGCGCACCTACCGCCAGCTTATCTGGGGACTGTACATATATATTTGATCTGCGGCGTCCTTTACTACGACTACCCCTCTCATAGTAGAGGGAGAAGTGTATCTCAGGGTACTTGAGGGGTCCGGGCGACCTCGACTGGATACCAGCAGCCGCGGCAGGACTTGCCGTGAAAATGAACAGCATGTATTTCAAATGTATACTGCAACTAAGACACTCTCAAACCGGAGTTCAACTAACTCCTACCTATCTACTTCAAAAACCATACTTTGAAACTTTTTTACGTTCTTCAAACTTCTTCTACAAATCAACGTTAAAAGACTTGGGAAATTCTTAATGTCTCTTCCATGTTCATCCACAAATCTATGTGCAAGGAAGCAGAAATTTCCTTAATATTCTTCAACTAAATTTTTTAAATTCTTCTGGGTCACCCCTTGGAAGGACATTTGGGGGAGAGGTCTGTACCAGGCGGTACACCCCTACGCCGCATCTTTAAATATTGCGCCAACAAATCCTCCTCTACAAGAGAAACTCTGAACTTAAAAAACTGGATCAACTCATAAGTTTTCTCAGAAGATGTCTCTTTGTGAATTTCGACGTGTTTTTGTTTACTATTTATCAAGAAGTTTGGACATTCTCTCATAGATGTCACTGCCTAAAAACTATGATCATGCACCCTGGTGCGAAGTGAAGGAACTTTCTTGAAGAAATTTTGTATTCATACGTTTCTTCTTTACTAAATTTTGATCATTCATCTTTGGATTGGCAATATTTACCTCTTCTTTCCGCCAGTTTTGAAGTTAGCCATCAACTATTTCTGTAATTAATTTTCAGCCAATCCCGTATGTCTTCTTCGATTTTGTGTGTAACTGTGTACTGTATCCAATAAAAACCTGGGGGTGTATCTTAATTATTCATGAAAGGTCTCGAACCTTCCCCGAGGGTATAAAAACTGCTGATTTTCTTGTCTCTCGGTCACTAGATGAACATCTAACTAAGTGTGTGGACGTTAGGCAGGAGGCGGGAAGCGCCTCTTTCATCAGGCAGCAGCTCTTCAGTAAGGTAATGGCCGTGTAACATCTTTATTTTCTTGCTAGCTCAGCAGTTTAACCCGCGGGAAAGGTCCGAAATTTTCACCATGTAACCTAGCTTCTGTTATGTAATTTTTGACGGCTTATGTAAATATCTTTAACTTTAAATCGGGGATAGAGAGTGCTTTACCATCTCGAGCTCCCCTTCATTTTGATTTGAGGTGACTACGTTTTGGTTACTGATGTTCTTCACTTCCCTAATGTTGAAATTTTTCTTATAAGAGTCACCTCCGTAGTTTGGGAATATTTGCCGGGCTGAGTGGCTCAGACGGTTAAGGCGCTGGCCTTCTAATCCCAACTTGGCAGGTTCGATCCTGGCTCAGTCCGGTGGTATTTGAAGGTGCTCAAATACCACAGCCTCGTGTCGGTAGATTTACTGGCACGTAAATGAACTCCTGCGGGACTAAATTCCGGCACCTCGGCGTCTCTGAAGATCGTAAAAGTAGTCAGTGGGACGTTAAGCAAATAACATTATTATTATTAGTTTGGGAATAGCCCCTGTTTCATCGGCCTAGTGCCTTTTAGGTTTTAAAATGAGTATTTAGGAGAGCAAGTACACGGGCCATTCATTTTGTATTTCGGGCCATTTACTTAACCTGTTCTTTTTCTGCTAAGGCCCAGTAGATTGGGTACATGATACCCCCGTGTCATTGTTGTGAGTGGTGCCTTAATGGCAAGTAATTTATTGTAAAATCTGGTATTTCCTTTAATAGGATTGAAAAACTGAGATCGGGTCAACTCTTTTTAATATTGGAAATGTGCCTCCAGGAGGCTTGACATGGCAAGGTGGGAGCAAGTGCTCCATGTTATTAGGGGATTTCTGCCCTTTGTAAAATTATGCTCCTCTGTAAAGTAAAACTAGGGACTTGTTCCTAAAATGTATTAAAAGTTGAAATCTTGGATTTTTCTAAGCTGGGTACCATTGTTAGGAGTTGTTAAGTTTTGTTACTACTTGTTGTTTCTTTTAAAAGAGAGAAAAATATAACCTTGTTACAGTTTTAAATTAACTTTAATTTTGTAGTTAGACCCATTCACCCCGGCACCTTCTTTCACCTCAAAATAACAGCTGGTCCAGTTACCAAAAGGCCATTGCGGCAAGCTACTACTAAATTGTACAATCCACTGGGTCTGACATCTCCAACATCAATTGTATCCAAAATCCTTTTCCAGGATACGTGAATCAGAGGGATTGGATGGAATGAACTGCCGCACGTCCTTGGCGTGTGATGTAGCAACTGGATATCTGCACTTTATATGCTATCCTACAATGAAATTCCATATTGGTTCAGCACTACAAGCCGAAGAGGCTCGAAGGTTCATGTATTTTGTGATGCATTTCAATGGGCATGTGGTGCAGTGCGTTACATTTGGATCCACCACGCTGCAGTACAAATTATGTGTAGCAAGAACCACCTCGCTCTGGTCAAAAGAGTCACACTGCCACACTGGGAGGCCTTGCAGTGCTCATGGGTAGCAG
Organism: Anabrus simplex; assembly: GCF_040414725.1. Lineage (NCBI taxonomy): Eukaryota > Metazoa > Arthropoda > Insecta > Orthoptera > Tettigoniidae > Anabrus > Anabrus simplex. The sequence goes on along the minus strand of NC_090266.1, from coordinate 431,897,457 downwards.
GCTGCTTATTTACTTCTGCCAGTTTCAGATTCTGTTTTTGTAAAGATTATACGGTAACTTTAAGATGGACAACAGGAAACCCAAATCATTTTAAGAGCTTTACTTGCAACAGAGTTATCAAGGTCCTGACCTGTATTAGTCCAGGAAAAATGGCCACACTGCCCCGGAGTAAACAACCCAGTTGACTGTCTTTCCCGAGGACTTCCCTCTGATGAGCTTGCTTCATTTGACTTGTATTGGAAGGGTACTGTTTGGTTTACCCTGCCCCCTATTTGTTGGTCTAATGCTACTAGCTTCCTTAACTTGATACTTCTGGAGGCAAAGAAACTGATGAAACAAACACCGCTTGTCACTTTGTTTGACCTACCCTTTCAGGATTTAAGTTTCTCTTCCTATTGGAAGGTTTTATATGTCACCGCCTTTGTCCATAGGTTTATTTACATTTAAAAAGGAACAAATGATCAGCAATAGACCTGACAGCTTCAGAATTACACGAGACCCATATGTACTGAATTAAACCCATCCAATCTGAAGACTTCACTGAGGATTTAGCCTATCTTGGGAAAGGGGAATCTTCACGACAACATCCAGAATTGCCTGTTATTACCCCAACACGCTGGATGGGATGAGCCACTTAGGCGGTAGGTTACATTTCTCCAACCTGAGTCCAAGTAAAAATCACCCCATATTGCTAGTCGGCTTGCATTATTTCAGAAGACTGTTGATAATGCACACCAATTTCAAACTACATCATCTTGGAGTACATGTTGTCCTGATGGATCTTAGAGAAGAATGCTGGATTCTAAAAGCACGCCAAGCTATAAATCTGGTCATACATAATTGCCTACCGTGTAAAGTAGCTTACAACAAATGCACAGAAGCCATCGAAGCACCACTTCCAGCTGACCGAGTTCAACCCACTAAGCCCTTAACAATCACTGGAATCAAGTTTGCCGGACCCCTCTACCAAGAATGCGTACTACATTCTACTCTTCACGTGTTCCACCACGCAAGCATTTCACCTGAAACACTCTACTCTGCTTCCTCAAGTCACTTCAACGGTTTGTGGAATGGAAAGGGTTGCCTCATAACATTTACTCCAATAATGCTCAGAGTTTCCATGCAGCCAGCAAAGAATTACAAGAAATCACTGCTCGCCAGTACCTTGCTCATCACGTCATGGATGGTTGGGAGAGAATGGTGGGTTCTGTCATATGATGTATGCGGAAGAACCTAGGAAAACTGCAGTTTGACAAGGAGCAAACTAATACCCAGCTCATCAGTAGTGAAGCCACCTTGAACTTGAGAACCTTCACCAAGGCAGATGATCAAGACATACAGACACCCACTCACTTCTTGAATGGAGAAAACTGACAAACATAGCCTCCAGACAACCAAAAATAGATTCTAATTTGGCCATGATGTGCAGACTGAAACAATAAATTGCAGACGATTTTTGGAGACATCGGACTGAGGACTACCTGTTGGAACTAATATCCTTCCATACCATTTGAAATCCATGGAGTAAGTCAGTGGCGCTCAAGATTGGAGATAGTGTACTTCTGCAGGAAGACCACATGCAACGCGATATGTGAAAGTGAGCACTAGTAGAAAGACTTCGACCTGGCAGAGACGGCATAATGTGGACCGTGCTCCTGAGGACTACCTTCATAAGATCTATCCAGCTGGCCATCCAACTGGTGATTGGGAATGACGAGGGTGGGGAGGATGCGAAGAAACAGGAGCATCTTCTGGAACTTCTAGATAACTAATTCAGGATGGTTTGTTTGCATTTTCATGTTGGTACTATGGTATAAATATATATATATATATATATATATATATATATATATATAAAATAGCTTGTCCTGACTGACTGACTGATTCATCATCGCCGAGCCAAAACTACTGGACATAATGAAATGAAATTTTGGGGATACATTCATATTAAGATGTAGGTGCTTGCTAAGAGAGGATTTTTGGATATTCCGTCGCTAAGGGGGTGAAAAGGAGGGTGAAAATGGGTTGAATGCATTTAATGAGGATACTCATATCTCAGAAACTGATTATATTACAGACCTGAAAATAGGTGTTTTGGATCTCCTTTAAAAATAAAGAAACACGTATTTTTTTGTTTTTGGAAAATCGAATTAATGCGGGACGTGAAAAGAGGGTGAATTTTTAAAATGAGTGTGTCTACATCTCAAAATTTTAAAGTTTATAGATGTAAAAATTGGTATTTAGAACCTCCTTTAAAAATAAAGAAACATGTATTCTTTTGTTTTCGGAAAATCCCAATAGGAAGGGTGGAAAAGGGTGAAAGCCTTTAATGAGGCTACTTTTATTTCAGAACCTGAAGATATTACAGACCTGAAAATTGGTATTTGGGATCTACTTTAAAAATAAAGAAACAGTTATTTTTTTCGTTTTTGGAAAATCCAAATATGGGGGGTGAAAAGGGGTGTGAATTTTTAAAATGAGTGTATCTACATCTTAAAACTTGAAAAGTTTACAGGTGTAAAAATTGGTATTTAAAACCTCCTTAAAAAATAAAGAAACACTTATTTTTTGTTTTCGGAAAATTCCAATAGGAAGGGTAGAAAAGGGTGAAAATGGGTTGAATGACTTTAATAAGGATACTTATATTTCAGAACCTGAAAAATGGTGTTTGGGATCTCCTTTAAAAATAAAGAAACACGTATTTTTTGTTTTTGGAAAATTAAATTCATTGGTGGGGGGGGGGTGAAATGGGGGTGAATTTTTAAAGTGAGTGTATCTATATCTCAAAACTGTTAAAGTGTATAGATGTAACAATTGGTATTTAGAATCTCCTTTAAAAGTAACTGAACACGTATTTTTTTGTTTTCGGAAAATCCCAATGGGAAGTGTGGAAAAGGGTGAAAAATGGGTTGAATGCCTTTAATGAGGCTACTTATATTTTAGAACCAGAAGATGTTACAGACCTGAAAATTGGTATTTGGGATCTACTTTAAAAATACAGAAGCAGGTATGTTTTCGTTTTTGCAAAGTCCGAATAATGGGGGGTGAAAAGGGGGTGAATTTTTAAAATGAGTGTGTTTACATCTTAAAACTTTAAAAGTTTACAGATATAAAAAGTGGTATTTAGAATCTCCTTTAAAAATAAAGAAACACGTATTTTTTGTTTTCTGTAAATCCCAATAGGAGGGGTGTAAAAGGGTTGAATGTCTTTAATGAGGATACATATATCTCAGAAACAGAAGATATTAAAGAACTGAAAATTTGTATATGGGATCTCCTTTAAAAATAAAGAAACACGTATTTTTTGTTTTTGGATAATCCAATTAATGGCTGTTAAACAGGAGTGACAAATTGGGGTGAATTTTTCGAAAGACAACATCTACAGAATATCTGAGAAAGGTAAAATGTTACAGACGTAAAAAGTGGGTATTTAGAATTTCCTGTAAATGTAAAGTAACATAGGTGATTTGTTTTTGGAAATCTCTTTAAGGGGAATTAAAAAGGGGTGAAATTTTAAAATGAGAATTTGTACAGTATACATAAAAAAAACTCAATATGATACAGAAGTGAAAAATGGAATTTTTTTATCTGTATTAAAAATATAGAAACGTGTATTCTTAGTTTTCGGTAATACCACTTGGGTGGAGTGGGAGGAGGGTGAAAGTGACTGAAAATGGTGTTGATTTCTTTTAATTAGGCTACTAATATCTCAAAAATGAAGATGTAACAGACGTGAAATTTGATATTTGGAATCTGCTTTAAAAGTAAAGAAACGCGTATTTTCGGAAAATCCAATGAAGCGGGGGGGGGGGGTTGAAAGAATTGAAAAATTAATTGACTTAATTGTATGAGAATACATATATCTAATAAAAACTAAAGTTGTTACAGACGTGACCATTGGTATTTGGATCTCCGTTAAAAACAAAGAAATACGCGTTTTGGGGGGAACCCATCTTGGGAGGCGAGAGTGAATAAGAGTTGAATTCCTTTCACGGGGACACATAAATCAAAACTGAAGAACTTAGAGTCGTGATAATTGGTATTTAGAAAATCCTTTAGTATTAAAGAAACAAGTAAATTTTTGCCGGAAAATTCCCTTGGGAGGGGGGGGGGTGAAAGGAAGTGAAAAAAAGTGAACTATTCGTATGACGTTTCTTATATCTCAAAGCTGAGGGTAATAGACGTGAACATTTGTGTTTGGAATCTCCTTTTAAAAAAAAGAAAACACGCCTTCTTTTAATTTTTTTGGGGGGGGAGTAAATAAACTTAACGGCGGTGGGGTGTAAAAGGAGGTGAGACCAATTGATTTTACTGTTCATAATGTACTTATAAGGAGCCTCCGTTGCTCAGGCGGCCTCTCACAGCTGGGTTCCGTGGTTGAAATCCCGGTCACTCCGTGTGACATTCGTGCTGGACAAAACGGAAGCGGGACAGGTTTTTCTCCGGATACTCCGGTTTTCCCTGTCATCATTCATTCCAGCAACACTGTCCAATATTTCATTTCATTTGTCATTCATCGACCATTGCCCCAGAGGAGTGCTTCGGCAGCCAGCACAATTCGTATTGTCGCCGCTAGATGGGGCTTTATTTATTCAGTTCCTGACCCTGTCGAATGACTGGAAACAGGCTGTAGATTTTCGATGTACTTATTCTGATCATAAACCGATCATTTTTTATCTTTCCTGCGTTCGATTTCAGCAGCCATCTTTTCCTTGGGAGAACGTTCTTAGATTGCAGTAGACTCTCCTGGCATATAAATAATAATTTAAAAACATTTGAAATAAACGGTAGGAATGAGATTGACCGTGAAATTGTTCACCTCTATAATAAGGTCAATAATGCACGGAAGTATGTCATTCGTATCGCCAGAAATCCCGCACACTTGGCTACGCGCGACATTGGTGCTGGTCACATTATCAAAAATGACAATGGCAGCAGATGTAATTTACCGCCAAGTAGCGGTCTTGCATCTTGCTGTGGGGTCCAGAACATCTAATAATAATAATAATAATAATAATAATAATAATAATAATAATAATAATAATAATAATAATAATTTTCTGGACCGTCATCATATTGTGCGGACCGTGCTGGAAACGGGTCCTGGCCTGGTAATGACCACGAATACAGTCCGGCCGCGGGTTCAGTACCGCCAAGGCACCCAAGACGACACCACGCTGGATCTCCTTCAGGATTTGACTCATACTAAAAATGCTTATAGGAAAAAATGGCAAAGATTTAGGGACCGCGTGGAATACCTGGACCTAGCCCGGGAATTTCGAAATCGATTGCTGTGAAGAAAGATTGAAAAATGTGAGGAACTTTGCCGTAATCTCTCAGAAAACGAGTCAGATCGCGAATTTCGGAGGATTATTTATTAAACGTTAAACATTCAATTATGAATTTCAGTATAATACCGTAGCGAAGCACGGGTATCTTGCTAGTCTATATATACAGTGGTGGTCAAAATAATAGAGCCACAAGGCAAAGGTTTAGAATAAAGTGCAAATTTATTACTAGACATGTTTGTACTATGATGGAAAAAAAAATTTACGTTGCACAGGAACCATTACAACGGAGTCACATTGTACCACAGCCAGTTATATAGATAACACAGCTGAAACTAATCAATAATATTCAAAATAATACCAGACCACAGGGTCAAAAAAATAGAGCCAATTGTCACAAATATTTTGTACTTGATCTAAGTCTTATGAAATTTATAGGAACAGTCGTTTTTGCATAGGAGTGCATTAGTACTTCGTGGTGTAACCCTTATTTTTTAGGATTTCCCTGCACCTCTTACCCATAGAGTCGACTAAACGCCTGCATTCGTCGCTGCTGATCGCATACAAGGCTCTCTGGATTTCTTCCCAAAGTTTATCTAAAGACGTAGCTTTTGAGCGGTCAATTCTCTTGTCTACGATCTCCCACAAGTTCTCGATGGATGATGCGTCAGGGGATTGAGGTGGCCACTCTAATACTTCGATATGGTGATATTGAAAAAACTACCTTATGATCCTTGCAGTATGCTTTGGATCGTTATGGTGCTGAAATTTCCATTTCAGCGGCATTTCCTCTTCAGCATAAGGCAGCATCACATTTGCTAAGATGTCGTTGTACATGTCTGCGTTCATTATGCCGTTGATACGGTGTATTGGACCAAGGCCATACCATGAAAAACATCCCCATACCGTAACACTTCCGCCACCGTATATCACAGTTTTTAAAGTGTACTTGGGATTAAATTCCTGGTTTGGTGGGCGGCGCACATAGACTTTTACGTCTGAGGCAAACCTATTATACTTGGATTCATCGGACCAAAGGATGTTTCTCCACCAAATATTGGGTTTGTGTTCATTTCTCCGGGCGAAGTCCAACCTTTTCCGAACATTAGCTTTTGAAACATGTGGCTCCTGTCTCGCAATGCGCCCATTCAATTTTGCGGATCTCAGTCATCTTTGAATCGTTGAAGTTGATGGTTGAACATCACTTTTGTCGCTAAACAAAATGGCTTTCAGTCGTGGTGGTGACAAAAATGGGTTTCTTTACTTCCCTAGTGATGAGTCTGTCTGCGCGAGGAGTAGTTACACGAGGTCGCCCCCTGTTCCCCACCTGTGGCTTTGTTTGTTTTGCCAGTCTAATGGCGTTCTGGACTCGTTTTAGCGAAACGTGTAAATCTTTGGCTGTTTGATTCATGGATATCCCACTTTTGAACATCCAGAACATTACTATACGACCATCATCACTTGTATGCTCTGCTCTGCCCATCTAGAAGAATGTAAACAAAAGCAAACGTCAGTTTATATACAAAATAATATTGAGTGGAGGTTTGTTGACAAATAATATCGCTAGCCCCCAAAACAACTGCAAAAAATCAATTTGAACGGGACTTCTGTAAAACGGCTCTATTATTTTGATCCATAAGATTCTTACCTTTATGCCTCTTTTCGAACGTCTAGCTCAAACGCTTCCTTTCGCACGACTACAGACAGCAGCGACGTCTTCCCTGATATTATCTAAAAGGGACTGACAACACGGCACTCGTGGAGATTTTGCGAACTAATAGATATCCCAGTTCTTAATCTCGTCAATAGAGGTGGCTCTATTATTTTGACCGCCAATGTATAAAATAACTTGTCCTGACTGACTGACTGACTGACTGACTGACTGACTGACTGATTCATCATCGCCGAGCCAAAACTACTGGACAGAAAGAAATGAAATTTTGGGGATACATTCATATTAATATGTAGGTACTCGCTAAGGGAGGATTTTTGGATATTCCGTCGCTAACGGGGTGAAAAGGGGGGTGAATTTTTAAAATGTGGATATCTATATCTCAAAAACTGAACAGTTTACAGATGTAAAAATTGGTATTTGGAATCTTCTTTGAAAATAAAGAAACACCTATTTTTTGTTTTCGGAAAATCCCATTAAGAGGGATGAAAAATGGGGGAAAAGAGGTTGAACACCTTTTATGAGGAGACTCATATCTCAAAAACTGAAGATGTTACAGACATGAAAATTGAAATTTGAAATGTCCTTTGAAAATAAAGAAACACGTATTTTTGTGTTTTTGGATAATCCGATGAATAGGGGGTGAACAGGAGTGACAATTGGGGTGAATTTTTCAAAAGACTATATCTCCAAATTATCTAAGTCAGGTAACATATTACAGATTTGAAAACTGGTATTTGGAATTTCCTGTAAAAGTAAAGAAACATAAATATTTCTTTCGGAAATTCCATTCAAGGGGAACTGAAAAAGGGGGTCAATTTTTAAAATTAGCGTATCTACAGTACATCTCAAAAACTTAACATGTTGCAGACGTGAAAACTGGTATTTGGAATCTCCTTAAAAATAAGGAAACACGTATTCTTTGGTTTTCGGAAAAGACTCTTAACGGGGGGGGGGGCGTGAAAGGATTGAAAAATTAGTTCAATTATTTGTATGAGAATGTATACATACCAAAAGAAATTAAAGATGTTAAAAACGTGAAAACTGGTATTTGGAATCTGCTTTAAAAATAAGGAAACGCGCAAACACTCATTGGGGGGGGGGGAATCTTGGTAGAGGGGGGATGAACACAGAGATGAATTCCTTTTACGAGGATATATATATATATATATATATATAAAAAAAACTGAAGATGTTACAGAAGTGATAATTGGCATTTGGAAGCTCTTTTAGAGAAACGAGTAAGGTACTGTTTGTTTTTGGAAAATTCACTTGAGTGGGGAGTGTGAAAGGAAGTAAAAAATAGAATTTTTTTTCTGGAGAATCTTATATCTCAAAACTGAAGGTTAAATACTTAGAAATAGGTATTTGGAATCTCCTTTAAGATAAGAAAACACATATTTTTTGGGTGGGGGAGAAACCAACTTAACGGGCGGTGGTGAAGTAATAAAGGAGTTGAATTCTTTTCATGAGGATACTTATATCTCAAAAACTGAAGATGTTACAGACATGAAAAATAGTATTTGGAATTTTATTTCAAACTAAAGAAACACGTAATATTTTGTCTTTGGAAAATCCACTTAAGGGGGGGTGAATTAATTGAAAAATTAGTTGAATAATTTGTATGAGGATACTTATATCTCAAAAACGAAGGATGTTACAGACGTGAAAATTGGTATTTGGAATCTTCTTTAAAAATAATGAAACACGCATTTTGCGGGGGGGGGGGGGTGGTAGAATCAACTTGGGGGCGGGAGTGGTGAAAAATGAGTTTAATTATTTTTTATGAGGATACATATATCTCACAACTGAAGATGTTACAGTCGTGATAATTGGCATTTGGAAGCTCCTTTATAAACAAAGAAACAAGTTTTTTGGTTTTCGGAAAATTCACTTAAGGGGGAGGGTGAAAGGAAGTGAAAAATTGAATTATTTTCATGGAGAAACTTATGTCTCAAAAACTTAAGGTTGCACACGTGAAAATTTTTACTTGGAATTACCTTAAAAATAAAGTAACACGCATTTTGGAGGGGGGGGGGGGGGTGAGGAATCAACGGGCTGGGGTGAAAAAGGAGTTGAATTCCTTTTATGAGGATACTTATATCTCAAAAACTGAAGATGTTAGATGCATGAACATTTATATTTGGGATCTTCTTTCAAAGTAAAGAAACACGTGTTCTTTTGTCTATGGAAAATCTACTTAAGGGGATGAATGAATTGAAAAATTAGTTGAATTTTTTGTGTGAGGATACTTATATCTCAAAAAATTAAAAATGTTGTCCGGCTCCATGGCTAATTGGTTAGCGTGCTGGCCTTTGGTCACAGGGGCCCCGGGTTCGATTCCTGGCAGGGTCGGGAATTTTAACCATCATTGGTTAATTTCCGTGGCACGGGGCTGGGTGAATGTGTTGTCTTCATCATCATTTCATCCTTATCATGACGCGCAGGTCGCGTACGGAGGTCAAATCAAAAGACCTGCACCTGGCGAGCCGAACCCATCCTAGGATCTCCCGGCACTAAAAGCCATACGCCATTTCATTTCAACTAAAATGTTAAAGACGTGAACATTTTTATTTGGAATCTCATTTTAAAATAAGCATTTCTGGGGAGGGGTAATCAACTTAACGGGTAGGAAGAGGGGTGAAAAAGGAGTTGATTTACTTTCATGAGTATAATTATATATAAAAAACTGAAGATCTTACAGACGTGAAAATAATTATTTGGAATCTCCTTTAAAAATAAAGAAACACGCATTGTTTTTTATCAGAAAATCGACGTAAGGGGTGTGGGGTTGAAAATAAGTAAATAAAGATTTAAAACAAGCTTATGAGGATACTTTATCTTAAAAACTGAAGCTGTTACAGACGTGAAAGTTGGTATTTTGAATTTCCTTTCAAATTAAAGAAACACGTTGTTGTTGTTGTTGTTGTTGTTGTTTTCGGAAGTCCACTTAAGGCGGGAGAGGGGTGGAAAGAATTGAGGAAGAGGAAGCTGAATAATTCTTACGAGTATACATTTATCTCAAAAACTGACGGTGTTACAGACGTACAGGCATGAAAACTGGTATTTGAATATCCTTTTAAAATAATGAAACACCCATTTGTTTCCTTTTGCTTTCGGAAAATCCAATTCAGGGGCTGAAATGAATTGAAGAAGCGGGTGAATTTTTAAAATGAGTACCGGTATATCTACATTATATGTCGTCCGACTCCATGGCTAAATGTTTAGCGTGCTGGCCTTTGGTCACAGGGGGCTCGGGTTCGATTCCCGGCAGGGCCGGGAATTTTATCCATTATTGTTTAAATTCCCTGGCACGGGGGCTGGGTGTATGTGTTGTCTTCATCATCATTTCAGCCTCATCACGACGCGCAGGTCACCTACGGACGCCAAATCAAAAGACCTGCACATAGCGAGCCGAACCCGTCCTGGGATCTCCCGGCACTAAAACCCATACGCCATTTCACTTTACATTATATGTCAAAAACTTAACATGCTAGGGACAAGAAACTTGGTATTTGGAAAGTCCTTTAAAAATACAGGAACCTGTACCTGTTTGATTTCGGAGAGGGCACTTAAAGGGGGTGAGAAGTAGTGAAAAATAGTTGAATTATTTTTTATGAGGATACTCATACCTTAAAGACTGAAAATGTTACAGACTGGAAAACTGATATTTGGAATCTCCTTTTAAAATAAGGAAACATGTATTTTTGTTTTCGGAAAATACACTTAGATGGGGGTAGGTGAAGGACTGATCAAGGGGTTGAATTATTTTTATGGAGATACTTATGTAGGCCTATATCTCAAAAACTGAATATGTCACAGATGTGGGAATAGGTATTTGGAATCTCCTTTAAAATATGGAAACATGTATTTATTTTTTGTCTCGAGAGGAGACTGTTTCTCGCATGTACAGTTCTATGTCTCATGGTCGTCTTAGCCCGAAAAGGTAATACCAAAAACATGGCTTACAAAGAATTTCTGGGGTAAATGAAACTCAATTTTTGGGTGAGTTTTTATACTTTAGGAATTTTCAGATAGTCTCTCAGTACAATGCCGAAGAACGATTACTCTGATCAAATTACGAAATCGGCGCGAGCGAAGCCGCGGGAAATTGCTAGTAGATAATAAAACATATGATGGTGTCTATACAGCAGATTGAAATGTGTGTTCTTGTTAGCTCTCCCAACATTACTCCTATACTCAACAAATGCTATCCTACAAAGAGATGTGAGGATTGGGAAGTCTTTGCTGACGCAAGAAATGAAGTTAACCACATAGTTAAAGAGGCAACGAAAGCAAAATGGAAAGAATATGAAAAGGAAATAGAAAATGACGTTGGTGGTAACAACAGAAGATTCTGGATTCTGATGAGAAACCTTAGAGGGAAACAAGGAAAAAATTATAAACATTGAAAAGAGGATGGGAAACTACTCAAGAAAACAGAGGAGGTGTTCAAAACCTACGAGGATTATTTTATGGTATTATTAAAAATGGAAAAAGCTGACTGTTCAGATAATAACCATGTTAGATGTGAATAAACAGGTGATGACATAACAGAAGCTGAAGTAGCAGAGGCTGTAAATGTATGAAAATGGAGAAAGCACCAGCTCCTGATGATATACCTCCAGAGATGATTAAATATGGTGGAACGAAGACCTTGAATTGATGAGAATTTTGTTCTCATTAACCTGTAAAGAGGAGGAAATACCAATTGAATTGGAGCATAATATAATTATCTTCATACATAAGAGAGGAAGCAAAATTAAATGCCAAAACGATCATACCTTATGCCTTTCCTGTTCAGCATTTAAATTGTACACAAGGATTGCTGCAAAATATCTGCAACAATATGTTGGTTAAGAGCTAGAGGAAGAAATTGCAGCTTTTATAACTGGGAGACAGGTCAAGACCATATCAGCTGCATTCAAATATTAACTGAGAAGATGATATAATAAATTAGGTCAGAATTCCGTCAGCTCCAAATTGAATATTTTCAAACTCCTTCTTTATAAATGTTTATTGGTAAAGCCATGGTACTACATTGCGAAGGGCATTGAAGGGGGCTGAAGCGGTCTACACTAACTTTGAAAGCTAATTGCTAGGCAACAATGAGGTTAGGGTCTGTCAAGATGGCAGCAGTGAGGTTAGCGGCGTTCTCTTGTGCAATGAAAGTGAGATTAGGGTCCGTCAAAATGACAGCTGTCAAAAGCCGGTGGTTTGTTTACAAGAAAGGCCACTTGCCGGTGACATCACGGTCATGTGGTCATGGGGTCAATGACCTTGGCCGGGGTCAATGACCTAGTGGGAAGATGCTGATTCAGGTCCCATTGTTTTAGAACACCCCTAGCTCATACTCATCAAAGGTATAATATGGAATAAAATATTTCAGGGATAAGCTGTGAATTTGATATAATACACTGAAGAAAATGGAAATTGCAACGCCCAGAAGGAGTGGTGCTACATTGCTGCAATTGAATATGCAGGACGAGTGTTTGGTTGCGATTCGATGATTACAATTTCAGGTCCCTCTGACCGCAGGTTTGGACAACAATCAATACAGGGTGTGCCCACCACGAGCTGCAATACATTGATGAATTCGTCGAGGCGTGGAGTCAATAAGGCCCTGGATCGCTTCCTGAGAAATTGTGGCCCATGCTTTCTGCACTGCACGGGTCAGTTGTTCCCGAGTTCTGGGTGGCTGAGGACGGTTGGCCAGTTGTCGACCCATCATGTCGCACACATGCTCAATAGGACTGAGGTCCGGGGATCTGGCGGGCCATTCTAATGTTGTGATGTGGAGAGCTTCTCTGGAGATACGTGCAGTGTGAACCCGGGCACTGTGGTGCTGAAACATCCCATTAGCGAGGTTCGCCATCATAGGGACAACCACTGGATTGAGTACCCTATGAACGTACTGTCGAGCAGTCATAGTGCCCTCAACAAGCACTAATTGTGATTTCACATTAATGCCCCAGACCATAATGCTTGGTGTTGGCCCTGTGTGCCTCTCGACAATAAGATCTGGGCGGCCCCTCTCACCCGGTACGTCGGCGCACACGATTCCGGCGATCACTGCGGGCAAGACAGAAGCGCGATTCATCACTAAAGACGACCCTATGCCATTCGTCGACTCACGTCGACCTTTCTCGACACCAGGCCAGCTTTACACGTCGCTGTTGTGGGGCCAATGGAACACCTTCTGCAGGTACACGGGCTCGTAAGCCAGCTGCACGCAGGCGATTTCCAACTGTTTGTTGTGAAACGTGGGGTGCCACAGCTGGTCGAATTTGCGCTGCTGTTGCATGGGGTTCCATCCGGGCCATGCGAATGATGCGGCGATCCTCTCTCACAGTTGTCTGTCGCGTTGGGCCTGTGGCAGGTCTACGAGTGTGGGTACCTTCACTTGGCCACTGCTGCCATACACGTCGTACTGTAGATGCCTGTCGGCCAACACGTGGAGCGACAGTCCTTAGCGATAATCCAGCCTCACACAGCCCAATTATCAGAGCCCTCTCAAACGGCGACAGTTGTTGATAGCGTGCTCTTCTCTGCCGTCGAGGCATGTTTGACGGGGAACACTTCACTGCACAGACTGCAAGTCAACTACGCTACACCAGAGTCCGTATACTGGAGTTGATTCCTCCGCGACCAATCACGTGGGGAGGCCTGTAGAAACAATCCGATGGGTCTGAAACTTTGATCGTTTACATACCTACATGGCATAGTTCCATATCTTGAAAATCAACACATACGACTAATGCCTTCATGGTGTTGCAATTTCCATTTTCTTAAATGTATAATCAAAAAATATAATAATTACTACATTGATTTTATCATTTATCCTGTAGAAGTACTGAAAAATTTCTTTGAATTGTTGGAGATTTTACGCTGTAAATTTTGGAACAAACATTCAAAAGTGCAAAGAAATACCTATTAATGGGAATTTATATTCGTGTAAGAAATAATGATATGCTGTACAGTAATACATTTTAACTAAAAATTATCTTAGCTTCTTTTGAATGTTATTGAACAATTTTTGATCCAGTTTTGAAACCATCTTGCTTGGATAACAAATAATAATCTTGTGCAATACAGTTTTCAAGTGAGTGTTTCTCAGTCGCTGCAGCCAGATCATCAGCCTGTGAAGATTCATGTTAATACTGGTAATGAAGGATCAAAAGATCAATCAAGTTCCATTCATAGTTATTCAAAATTTGACTGTATACAACTCATTCTCTAAGTGGTTCTATGAAATAGTTTATTTCCAGGAGATTTATTTAAAGGCACAGCCACCCACAAGACAAAAAATCTAACACAGTATTTAGAGGAACTACCTAAACTGAAGAATAATGTAATGTTGCTCTTTGCTATTTTTCACAGAATACAGGCTGAAGTAAAAAAAATGGCATATAAGGCATACAGAAAGGAATACAAGGAAGCTTCAGCTAATACTGAAAGAGAAAATGATATAAGAATTATATTGAATATAATTCCCATCACCTGGGACTTGGGCTTCAAGGTGCTCCATTTTTGCTACCGGCAATTGCCATTCAACCAGCCACCCATGACATGCTGAACCTATCTCCTAACTCAATAATAATGGCGTTATGGCTCCGAAGAGGCCTGGTGCAGGGCTTTCAAGTTGACGCCACAATAGGCGAGCTACTCCTCTATGATGGGGCCATGTCCGTGATGAATTATATTGATGAAGATGGCACATGTACCCAGTCCCCAGGACATCAGAATTAACCATTGAAGATTAAAATCCCCAACCTGGCCCTGAATTGAACCTGGATCCCCTGGACCAAAGTCCAGCACACTAACCGCTTAGCCATGGAGACGAACCAATAATCAAGAATGATGCTTTATAACTCCAGAACGCAAACTCAAAATTGAATCATTGTATTTTTATATTAAGGGGAATTATTTAATAAAAATAGTTTAATGTACATTAGAACAACATTCAATGAAAAAATAACAAGTTCTACTAAAATTGTGCAGACAATTTTTACAACAAAATTCAAGACATTTAACGGACATCATGATCTTATCATCTTTCTTTTCACAAGTAATGAAGTTAAATGTATGGATTATTATATGTTAGTTTAGTATTCTGTCCCTTTGTTTCTTCCTGACGTCTGAATGTTCCAGTATATAGAAGACAGTATATCTTGTGCACATGCGGTACTGAAACAGAGTAAAGTATCAAAGATAAGTAATAATGAATATATTTTACAGAGTTATGAACCATCTAAATTAATAGTTATGAATACCACAGCCCCTAACATTTCAGAACTGCTGTTTGCTAATACAGTAATATGCAGAGGATGTATAAAATTTGTGTACTGCATTTTCTCATTAATAAATAGCTAACTATTAGACATTCAGCTTGATGTTTTTTTCTTTCTTATTGCTAAACTGCTTGGAAAAAAGGAAACAAATCGATAGAAATCCATTGTATACTTCCCAGTCAATAATTAATGTGTATCGATATGCTAACTTTTAGGTAGATAGACAGATAGATAGATATATAGATAGAGAGTTTTTACAGATGTTTCTAAAGCCAAAATTATGTTATATTATAAATTACCATACAAAGGAATTCGACACTTTCGAGCTATAATATTATGTTTTGAAGAGCCTCCATGGCTCAGGTGGCAGCGCGCCAGCCTCTCACCGCTGGGTTCCGTGATTCAAGTCCCGGTCATTTAATGTAAGATTTGTGCTGGGCAAAGCGGTTTTTCTCCAAGTACTCCGGTTTTCACTGCCATATTTCATTCCAGCAACACTCTCCAATATCATTTCATTTGTCATTCATTAATCCTTGCCCCAGGGGAGCGCGACAGGCTTCGGCAGCCGGCACAATTCCTATCCTCGCCGCTAAATGGGGGCTTCAGTAATTCCATTGCTGACCCGGTCGAACGACTGGAAACAGACTGTGGATTTTCAATTATGCTTTGAACTGAGGTTTAATTGGTATGCCTATATTTATTAGTGTTATATACAGCATGTGAAGACATGGAAAACCAATTCTAGGGGAGGTGTTGGGACAGTGACTTGGCTGTTTGTTTATTTGTAGAATTGTTCATATTTTATTTGTTGTGGTATTTGAATTATTGTAGTTGTTCTCATGTGTCCCGTTTCGTGGCTCTGTTGGACACCTTTAACAGTAGGATGAAAGGACTGTTCGACTTGGCCTAGCGACAATAGTCGATTGTATATTTGAATTTGAGCTGGTATGTTTCGCTTCAGTCCATCACCGCATTCTATTGTGTTTTGAACTATATGATATAAATATAGATAATAAATTAGTCTTAATTGTCTTCTGTTTATGTCTTACATCATGTCTTACTAGAGAGATGTTTTCTCAGCAAACAAAAAAGAGAGGCTATAGACAAGACTGGGATTTTAATTTTTTCTCAGCAAACTAAAAAGAGGCAATAGACAAGACTAGGGAGAGAGAATGCGCAGGGGAAGGAGGTTTTACTCTTCACGCTAGTGTGATCCATCACTGCGGCTATATACATCACAAACATGACTGGATCAACACGTAGGGAATGTGGTCTTAGATTCGAATAATGGCTTCAGACTAAAACATAGAAATGGATTCAGCGATAGAGGGCCACTTTAAAATGACTGAATATATGTACATCTCAAAAACTGAGGCAGTTACAGACGTGGAAATAAGTATTTGGAATCTCCTTTATAAACAAAGAAATACCGGGCGAGTTGGCCGTGCGGTTAGAAGCGCGCAGCTGTGAGCTCGCATCCGGAAGATAGTGGAATCGAACCCCACTGTCGGCAGCCCGGAAGATGGTTTTCGATGGTTTCCCATTTTCACACCAGGCAAATGCTGGAGCTGTACCTTAATTAAGGCCACTGTCGCTTCCTTCCCATTCCTAGGCCTTTCCTGTCCCATCGTCGCCATAAGATAATAATAATGTTATTTGTTTTTACGTCCCACTAACTACTCTTTTACGGTTTTCGGAGACGCCGAGGTGCCGGACTTTAGTCCCGCAGGAGTAGCCATGAGACCTATCTGTGTCGGAGCGACGTAAAGCAAATAGTAAAAAACAAATACTTTGTTGTTTTCAACTTAAGAGAGGACTGTTCCTCACATGTACAAAATTCTATGTTGCATGTCTCAGATTTAGCTCTGCCAGTAGCCTGGTCATCTCAGCCCCAAAAGGCAATACCACAAACATTGTTTACAAAGATCTTTTGGGGTAAACGAAACTCAATTATTGTGAGTTTTCATACTTAGAGATTTTTCAAATAATGTCTTAGTGCAGTACCAAGGAACGATTACTTTATTAATTCTATCAAATTACAAAATCCACGTGAGCAAAGCCGTGAATAACAGCTAGTTTGCTATACTTTTTCAGCCTCATTCACAAAACTCAATTTTCCTCCATTTTATATAAAGTGTGGTTTAACCTGTTTTTCTGAGCATGCCTTCATATCCATATTTTTTGGTGGAAAGTCCACCATGTATAATGACCAACAAAAAGTAAATGCAGCGAGCTATGAGTAATAAACATGAGCTGTTCCCCTTCAAAATCCGCAACCTGGAGGTGGGTAAGAATTGCCTCACACAACCCACTTTTCACCAGGAATGTTATTATGTATTACAATAATTTTAAAAAGTACTGGGCTAACCCATAGCACTCAACCAGTTAGAAATAAACTAATAAAATTAATTTCATTCTTCTCTGCCATGAAAAAAGATGTGACTCCTGCAGACATCGAATTTAACAGGAATACCAAGTTACGAAGAGTCAAGTTTCTGGGACTCTACTTATGAAAACAATGATAAATTTGGTACATGTTTGGTAAATACAGAGGCATGCTTGGATTTATAACTAGACAAAGCAAGCACTTCTCCATCTACCAATCCGAGATAAAAGTTCCATGTAATCAAATTTTAAATATATTGTAATATACCTTTTGAACTCCGACATGAATCACGTTCACATTGCAAAATTTAAAAACAATATTTATTAAGCAAAAAACAAGGAAATTCATTTATTTTTGACTCTTACACTATTTATTTCAAACCAGTCATTAACATAGATGTAACTGTTATATCACAGACCGTATTAATTCAAAAGAAATAATACCTTGAAGTTAACACATTTGCAATTACGACCTGGTTTACGTTGTAGAATGTATGTTCTGTCATTTAATTCACTTAGCCCATAGCATCATGCAATTATCTGCCTGCATGAGCAGAGGCAAGCAGCAACAGGATATATATGGGAGTGAAAACTGTCTTGTCCAACTGTAGTTAACCTGGATCTTAGAAGTGGTGCTTCCACGGTGTATAGAATTATTTAGTTCACTGTCTGTGTTGAACCGTGTTGTTGGTTTCTGTACATCACGTACAGTTTGCCGACATTTCGAATACATTACAGCATTCTCTGTCAAGGCGACTGATTTTGACTGATGA